>NC_065578.1:82772698-83390031 GCF_024542745.1 Macaca thibetana thibetana | reverse complement strand
AGGTTGGGCAGGTGATAAAATTTTTCTATATTTAAGTTCTCCCATTTGTGTTTCAGTTGTCTGTGTTATGTAACAAACTTAGTTTTAAAACAATCACCATATTTTGCTCACAATTTTCTGGGTCAAGAATTTGGGCAACACACGGTAGAAATTGTTCATCTCTACATCACAATGTCTGGGGTCTAAGCTGGGTGGCTCAACAGCTGTGAGAAGCTGGAATAGCCCAAGTGAGGTCATAGGTCTGCTAGCTGATTTCACACAGTTTGCTGAGTCACTCTCTCATCTGTCTTCAGCTAAAGGCTGGGCTGACTTCAGCTAAAGGCCCACGAAATAATTCACCTTATCTAGTGCTACCAATCTCTCTCTCTCTTTCTCTATCCCCAACCCCCACACCCCATCTCTCTGTCTCTTTCTCTCCAAGTGGCTAGTTGGGCTTTGAACAGCTATGCTTCTAGATGAAAAGGGTGGTTAAGAATTTGCAGTCATCTTCACTTTGTCACAGAATATTCCTCCATTTTCAAAATATACTTAACTCCTTCCAAGACCCCCAGAAGCCTTATCCTAAGGACCAGGATGTAATCTAAATCAAATGCAGGTATAGATGAGGCCCCTCAGATCCAGTTTCCTGAGTGCAGCTCCTCATACTCCTCATACTCCTCATCTTAATCTGAAGACTTGTGAACTAAAGAGACAAGTTATCTGCCCAATACACACCCAATATACGATGGTGAGATAGGAATAGAAATTGTAATGGATACTCCCACTCAAAAAGACGGAAAACAACAGGTATAAACACTCCCTCATCAATAGCAATTCTAAAGTCCAGTTGGACACATGTCACTAATTCCTTGATTAGTCCTGAGAGTGGTTCTCCTGGTCTCTTAGCTGAACTCTCTGGCTTCTTAGCTGCCTTCTCTGAATCATTCTTCCACATGAAATGGCCTATGTGAAGAGGTGAGTAGCTTTTCAGCCTGCTTCCTTTCCATAGTAGGTGAGGGCCCGTACACTTTTTTTCCTTATTATCTCTGACCCTCTCAATCAACATTAATACAATTTCTTTTAAAACTCTGTGGGTTTCTCATGTTATCAAATTCTAATATATTCCAATAGATAAAAGCCACATCCACATTTCCTTTGGAGAGACCCTTCTCTACCTTGGGCCTCACATAAGACTGCTATGGGACAAGTCCTTAAGATTTCTAAAAACCCCAACTGTCTAATTGAGAGTTATGTGAGCCACACACAAGATTCTCTCTTTTTTTTTTTTTTTTTTTTTTTTTTTGAGATGGAGTCTTTCTCTGTTGCCTAGGTTGGAGCGCAGTGGCACCATCTAGGCTCACTGCAACCTCCACCTCCCAGGTTCAAGCGATTCTCCTGCCTTAGCCTCCCAAGTAGCTGGGACTACAGATGCCCGTCACCACGCCTGGCTAATTTTTTTTTTTTTCAGTAGAGATGGGATTTCACCACGTTGGCCAGGCTGGTCTCGAACTCCTGACCTTGTGATCCGCCCACCTCGGCCTCCCGAAGTGCTGGGATTACGGGCACACACAAGATTTTTATAAGCCTTTCAGTCTAAGAAGGTCTGCGAGACATCACTTTAAATTATCTGAGGTAATAGCAAAGGGTCTTTCAGTATTTTTTTTTTTTTTTGATTACAGCAGCTTTATTCATAATTGCCAAAACTTAAAAGCAATCAAGATGTCTTTCATTAGGTGAACGGATAAAATAAGGTATATATCAGGGAAATGAAATATTATCTATCATTAAAAGAAATGAGTTATCAAGCCATTAAAAGACATAAGAGAATCTTAAATGCACATTATTAAGTGAATAAAACCAATCTAAAAAGGTTATATACATTATGGTTCCAACTATGTAACATTCTGGAAAAGGCAAAACTATGGAAACAGTAAAAAGATAAGTGGTTACCAGGGACTGGGGTATAGAGAATGAATAGCTCAAGTGCAGAGGATATTTAAAATGTACTCTGTAAAATACAACAATGAGGAATACATGTCATTATACATTTGTTCAGACCCATAGAATGTACAACATTGAGAGTGAACCCTAAGGTAAATTATAGACTTTGGGTAATTATGAAGTGTCAATTTGGGCTCATCGATTGTAACAAATGTACCTTCTGGTGACAGATGTTGATAATGGGGAGGCTATGCTTCTGTAGAGGTCGGAGATACATGGGAAATCTCCATTCTGCTGTGAAGAAAAAACTGCTCTAAAAATAGTCTCTAAAAAAAAGGAAGGCCAGAATCTTTAATTGAACCACTTGTTATGAGTTGAAAAGTTTAAATACTTTATGATATCGTACAATCAATGAGTATTTAGTAAATAAAAAGCCATAATTAAATCTTGTCAGTGTTTTAAACCTCACTTACAATTTTAACTTTTTGATATAATATTTTCTTCATTAGATTAATTTCTGAATTACATTGTTACTGATAAATTAGTATCACTTTTTCTTTTTCTTTTTTTCGTTTTTTTTTGGGGGGGGGGTCTTTCAGTATTTTTTAAACGGTAGTTATTTTATTTAAGAGAATTTTTGGCCGGGCGCAGTGGCTCAAGCCTGTAATCCCAGCACTTTGGGAGGCCGAGACAGGCGGATCACGGAGGTCAGGAGATCGAGACCATCCTGGCTAATATGGTGAAACCCCGTCTCTACTAAAAAATAAAAAATAAATAAAAAAACTAGCCGGGCGAGGTGGCGGGAGCCTGTTGTCCCAGCTACTCGGGAGGCTGAGGCAGGAGAACGGCGTAAACCCGGGAGGCGGAGCTTGCAGTGAGCTGAGATCCGGCCACTGCACTCCAGCCTGGGCGACAGAGCGAGACTCTGTCTAAAAAGAAAAAAAAAAAGAGAATTCTTAAGTCATGAGATATTAATAAATAATTACCATAAAAATATAACTGCAGGCAGCTTTGAGGTCCTCCTTCTTGAACACAGAAATCTAGAGAGTTCTCCAAATCTTTATTAAATAGTAATTATCTCATTTATTATGTAAATCACTGCTGCCTGTATTTAGATAGATTAAATTCCTGTTACAATTTGGCACTAGGAAAGTGGCTTTACACTGTACCCTCTCCATGTAAAAAGTGCTAAATTTTATGCTCAAATACAGTAACTAGCTTCAACATAGGTTTGTTGGTTCAATCATCTTCTTGCCTTTGATTTCAAGGCTCTTGTATTTATAATTTTGCTTTAAAGGTTATATGTGCCTTCTATTGAAAAACACCTGAAATCTTTTTTGGCTGTGGTAATGGGAGGTGAGGAGGTGACAAGAATGAATAATATAAGTTACAAAGAAAGTAGAAAGTTCCATTTCTGGCTTGGGAAAATGAAACACCAACCCCGAGTTTTCCTTAAACCCGAACCTGTCAGGGTTTAAGGAAAAAATATGCCTACAGGACATTTTTATGTGTCAACTTGGCTAGGGTATAGTCGTAAGTTATTCAACACTGATCTAGGTGTTGCTGTGAAGGTATTCTGTAGATGTGACTGAAGTCCACAATCAGTTTACTTCAAGTAAAGAAGATTATCATAGATAATTTGGGTGGGTCTGATTCAATCAGTTGAAAGCCCTTAAGAGCAGAACTGAAGTTTCCCAGAAGAAGAAACTCAGCCTGTAAAGTACAGCTTCAGCCTGTCATTGAGAGGTCCAGCTTCCCCTTTGTTGCAGATTGCTCTATAGATTTTAGACTTACCTAGCTAGCCACCACAATCAATAAGTCAGTTTCTTGCAATATATCTCTTCAGATATATCCTACTGGTTCTGTTTTTCTGGTGTAACTCTGACTGGCACACAGCCTTACAGAGTAATGAGTTTCTTATCATTGAAAAGATTATAATAAGGAGAAAACTAAATGAAGTAAAAACTTTACGAATTTTTAGAAAGGCAGTCAATATGGCATGGGAGTTAATAACACTCTAGAGTCAGACTGTTTGGGTTCAAGTCCTAGCTTGCCTACTTTTTAACTGTGTGGCTTTGGACAAGTTACTTAATGTATGCCCCAATTACCTCTTGTATAAAATAAGAACAATCATGGTTCCCACTTCAAAGAGTTGTAAAGATCAAATTAGTTGTTACAGGGTTGATAACAGTGCCTGACGCATAGAAAAAGCTATGTAATACTCTAAAAACTTGATAGGTAGGTAGAAAGATCTTCTAAGGTCCTTCAGATATGATGAGTTTTAAGTGCATAATTTTTAAAAGAAAATTGTCATCATTGTGTTAGGGAAATGGTATAATATGGTGCTTATGAGCAGAGGGCCTGGAATCAGACTGATGGAGTCTGCATCATTCAAAATTCTGCCATTAAATGTGTGATCTCATCTTCTCTAAGCCTCAGTATTCTTACTACATAGGGTTATTCTGATATATAAGTCACTTTTTGTAATTATTAAAGTTTTGGTGAATAACTTTCTAAAATGTTCCCATTCACTTTTATATCTTTTTATTCTTGATGATCCTGAGGATATGAATATAAATATATTTGATATGGCTTGGCTGTGTCCCCACTCAAATCTTGTCTTGAATTGTATTCCCATAATCCCCACGTGTTGAGGGAGGGACCCATGGGAAGTGACTGGATCATGGGAGAGGTTCCCCCATGCTGTTCTCATAACAGTGACTGAGTTCTCACAAGATCCGACAGTTTTGTAAGTGTTTGACAGTTCTTCGTTCATGTGCTCACAATCTCTCCTACCACCTTGTGAAGAAGATGCCTGCTTTCCCTTCCACTACGAATGTAAGTTTCCTGAGGCCTCTCTGGCCATGTGGAACTGTGAGTCAATTAAACCTCTTTCCTTATTATTTACCCAGTCTCGTATCTTTATAGCAGTGTGAAAATGGACAAATACAAAGTTATCTACAATCTAATATAAAATTACTCGCAGTGGATGAATTTGTTGTTTCTAGTTGTCCACAGACTGACAATTCAAATAACTTGTTAAAATGAGCCTAATCTATGTAGACCATGCTTAAGAATTTCCGTTAAAAACAATAGCTTCTATTTATTGAGCATCTTCTGGGTACCAAGAGTAACACATTACATAGGATTTCTAAACCTCACAACTAGAAACTATTTCTATTTTGCAAAAGAGAAAAATCTGAAAGTAACTGCGTGAATTATGATACAAATCCTCTGTGATGTCTATTATTGTTTCTTTGAGAATACTTTTTACTTTCTGGATGTCAATGTGATCCATATACCAGGTTAATAATATTAAGTGCACAAGTAAGTAGCCTCTGATCCCCTAAGTAGCTAGCTCCTAAATTCTCAAAGGATATTCATTTAATTAAAAAAGCGGGGAGTGGGGAACAATTCAATTACTTCTTCAATTAGATACATTTATACTTGCTGTTAATAAAAACTATATTTCCACAGAAATAAGGATACATTCTCATTTAACTATTCAGGCATGAATATTTTAAATTCAAAAATAGATACATATTAAAACTGAAATGTTATTCTAGAAAATATATAAACTAACATACTACTATGTCTTTGACTATACAACATTAATTAAAAACTCATGCCATTAAAATGCACTGAATATATTATCCTTTTACCTGAAAATTACATTAAGTTAAAAATTAAATTTTTAAAAAGAACTTTGCTAAAATATTTTGTAGAATTTTTAAACAAGTATTGTACCTATATTTCTTCCTATACATAACACTACAAATAAAATTGGACTATTTGTAGTTAATTCAAGATACATATATTCATTGACTATGTATATCCTCTAACCTTTCTAATATAATATCTAAATTCATTTTTATCTCAATAGATGCAGAAAAGGCCTTTGACAAAATTCAACAGCCCTTCATGCTAAAAACTCTCAATAAATTCAGTATTGATGGAACATATTTCAAAATCATAAGAGCTATTTATGACAAACCCACAGGCAATATCATACTGAATGGGCAAAAACTGGAAGCATTCACTTTGAAAACTGGCACAAGACAGGGATGCCCTCTCTCACCACTCCTATTCAACATAGTGTTGGAAGTTCTGGCTAGGGCAATCGGGCAAGAGAAAGACATAAAGGGTATTCAGTTAGGAAAAGAAGAAGTCAAATTGTCCCTGTTTGCAGATGACATGATTGTATATTTAGAAAACCCCATCATCTCAGCCCAAAATCTCCTTAAGCTGATAAGCAACTTTAGGAAAGTCTCAGGATACAAAATTAATGTGCAAAAATCACAAGCATTCTTATACACCAGTGACAGACAAACAGAGAGCCAAATCAGGAATGAACTTCCATTCACAATTGCTTCAAAGAGAATAAAATACCTAGGAATCCAACTTACAAGGGATGTAAAGGACCTCTTCAAAGAGAACTACAAACCACTGCTCAGTGAAATAAAAGAGGACACAAACAAATGGAAGAATATACCATGCTCATGGATAGGAAGAATCAATATTGTGAAAATGGCCATACTGCCCAAGGTAATTTATAGATTCAATGCCATCCCCATCAAGCTATCAATGACTTTCTTCACAGAATTGGAAAAAACTGTTTTAAAGTTCATATGGAACCAAAAAAGAGCCCGCATTGCCAAGACAATCCCAAGTCAAAAGAACAAAGCTGGAGGGATCACCCTACCTGACTTCAAACTATACTACAAGGCTACAGTAACCAAAACAGCATGGTACTGGTACCAAAACAGAGATATAGACCAATGGAACAGAACAGAGTCCTCAGAAATAATACCACACATCTACAGTCATCTGATCTTTGACAAACCTGACAAAAACAAGAAATGGGGAAAGGATTCCTGTTTAATAAATGGTGCTGGGAAAATTGGCTAGCCATAAGTAGAAAGCTGAAACTGGATCCCTTCCTTACTCCTTATATGAAAATTAATTCAAGATGGATTAGAGACTTAAATGTTAGACCTAATACCATAAAAACCCTAGAAGAATATCTAGGTAATACTATCCAGGACATAGGCATAAAGCAATGGCAACAAAAGCCAAAATTGACAAATGGGATCTAATTAAACTAAAGAGCTCCTGCACAGCAAAAGAAACTACCATCAGAGTGAACAAGCAACCTACAGAATGGGAGAAAATTTTTGCAATCTACTCATCTGACAAAGGGCTAATATTCAGAACCTACAAAGAACTCAAACAAATTTACAACAAAAAAACAAACAACCCCATCAAAAAGTGGGCAAAGGATATGAACAGACATTTCTCAAAAGAAGACATGCATACAGCCAACAGACACATGAAAAAATGCTCATCATCACTGGCCATCAGAGAAATGCAAATCAAAACCACAATGAGATACCATCTCACACCAGTTAGAATGGCAATCATTAAAAAGCCAGGAAACAACAGGTGCTGGAGAGGATGTGGAGAAATAGGAACACTTTTACACTGTTGGTGGGACTGTAAACTAGTTCAACCATTGTGGAAAAGAGTATGGCGATTCCTCAAGGATCTAGAACTAGAAATACCATTTGACCCAGCCATCCTATTACTGGGTATATACCCAAAGGATTGCAAATCATGCTGCTATAAAGACACATGCACACGTATGTTTATTGCAGCACTATTCACAATAGCGAAGACTTGGAATCAACCCAAATGTCCATCAGTGACAGAGTGGATTTAGAAAATGTGGCACATATACACCATGGAATACTATGCAGCCATAAAAAAGGATGAGTTTGTGTCCTTTGTAGGGACATGGATGCAGCTGGAAACCATCATTCTCAGCAAACTATTGCAAGAACAGAAAACTAAACATCACATGTTCTCACTCATAGGTGGGAATTGAACAATGAGATCACTTGGACTTGGGAAGGGGAACATCACACAACGGGGCCTATTATGGGGACAGGGGAGGGAGGAGGGATGGCATTGGGAGTTATACCTGATGTAAATGACGCGTTGATGGGTGCTGACAAGTTGATGGGTGCAGCACACCAACATGGCACAAGTATACATATGTAACAAACCTGCACGTTGTGCACATGTACCCTAGAACTTAAAGTATAATAAAAAAAAAAAATGTGTACATTCCCACCCTACCCTATCTTAGCCATTGACTTCAAAGATCATACCCTTAGCCCATTTCATTCTACTCTTTCTCTCTAACCATGTTCTATCTTTTTAGCTCACTCCCTTTTAAGATCTCAACTTCAACAATCTTTAAACCTTACCAGGATCTCTAATCCTTTTCAGGATCCTTGATACCCCAATATTATCTTTTTTCCTCCTTAAAAAGCACAAATTCCAAAGCCAAGCATAAATAATCACTTCCTGCATACATTTTCAGCCACTTGCCCCTCTCTCATTTTGTCTATACTTGCTTGGCAAAACCATAACCCTGGTGAAATCTCTATACCTACACTGTGCCTGCACTTCTGCAGCTGGGTAAGGCTGGAGAAAAACAAACTACTCTAACGTTTTATGATTTGAAGTTCAGAACCAGAAACCTCAAGAGTATATTTACTGGTGTCTGGCAATCATATTGTACTTCCCTAGTCCATCCAATCTCCCACTCTTCTAGATGACTTTTATACCTTTTCCTCTTTACCAAACCTCCAACACTTTTCACATAATTCTTCCTCACAACTGATAATATTGCTTTCTACTGCTCTGAGACATGCAAGCAGACCTAAATGTGACAAAGATAATAAGTCTTTTAGTAGAACAAAAGAAACTATTTTCATTAACTTGGAGTAGGCAAAGATTTGTTAAAAGGGAAACAAAATGGGCTAAGCAAAAAGTTAGTACTCTCAGTATACTGAGATTAAAAGCTGTGTTCAAGGCATATAATTAAGAGAATAAAATACAACCCATAGACTTGGAGAAAATATTTTTATTTATATTCACAAGCTATATGAATGCATAACGTTTCTGCAAAATAATAACTCCTATTTTATTTTCCCAGTAGAAAAATAGGCAAAAGATTTAATTTAATGTAATAGGCATTACATCTAAAAAAGGATATCTGAATAACCCAATAAGCACACAAAAAGGTGTTCAACATGATTAATCATCAGGGAAACAAAAATAAAAAGCATAATTATATCCTGATATACACCCACTATGGTGGTTAATTTTATGTGTCAACTTGACTGGACTAAGAGATGCCCAGATAGCTGGTAAACATTATTTCTGGGTGTGTTTGTGAGGATGTTTCCGTAAGAGATCAGCATTTGAATCGGTGGGCTGAATAAAGAAGACCAACCTTACTAATGTGGATGAGCATTATCTAATGTGCTGAGGGCTTGAATAGAACAAAAAGGTGGAGAAAGGGCAAATTCGCTTTCTTTTCTTTTCTTTTAAGACTGGAATATCTACCTTCTCCTGCTATTGGACATCAGTGCTCCTAGTTCTTGGGTCTTCAGACTCAGCCTAGGACTTACACCATTTCCTCTTCCCTTTCCTCAGGTCTTTGGACTTAGACTAAGTTACAGCACCAGGTTTCCTGGTTCCCCAACTTGATCATATGACTTATCAGCCTCCATAATCATGAGTCAATTTCCATAATAAGTATATATGTATGTAAGAGGAGATTTATTATAGAAATAATCTTCCCCTCCCCCCCACACACACACCTCCTATTGGTTCTGTTTCTCTGGAGAACCCTTAATAATATACAAACCAAAATGGCTAAAACAAAACAATACCTGTCAATACCAAGGATGGTGAAGATGTGGGGCAATGGAAACTCTCCTACTCTGCTGCTGTGAGTGCAAATTGGTACAACCTCTTTGGAAAACAGTTTGATAGTATCTACTAAAACAGATACATATGCTTTATGACAGTATTCCATTTATAGGTATATACCTAACAGAAATGAGTATAGATGTGTATGAAAAGGCACAAAAATGGTCAACGATGTTCACAGAAGTTCTGTTCATAATAGTCCCAAACTGGAAAACAACCCAAGTACCATCAAATGTAGAAAGAAAAAATAAATTGTGTATTCATACCATGGAACACTATACATTAACAAAAAGTAAAGAACCTTACATTCAGCAACAGGACTAAATTTTACAAACAATGTTGTAATTAAAATCCCAGATACAAAACAGTATAATTGTTATTCTACTTATGTAAAGCTGAAAAACAGGCGAAACTAATCTATGGTGACATAAATGAAAATAGTGGTTATGTTTGAGGGAAGGATGCTTATTGACTGTGGAGGGACAAAGGAAGCTTCTAGAATGCTGTTAATTTGCATATATTGATCTAGTCACGATTATGAGGAATTCATTTGTAAAACCTCTTCAATCCATAAGCTTAAAAATGTGCACACTTTATACTATGATTCATTACACAGATTTACAAAAGGAGAAAAATACTATCAAGGGATTTCTGCTTCAATAAAGTGACATATAAAAAAAAGCTCTTGCTAAAAATAACATAAATACTGGCAGGAATGGGGTTAAGAGTTGTTTGAAAGTAGTAGCAAAGGAGGTAGCAGGTTTTGAGGAACACCAAGGTCCTGAAAATGATTAAAGAGAGATCTATACTGCTTTTGCCCTCAGGGCATTTTCCCAGTTGGTAGAAAGGACATGCAAAAAGCTAAGGCTCAGATATTCAACATTACACTTGGCTGACAAGGGGAAAAAAATGGAATTCAGAGACTTTAGGGGCCAAGAAACCAGAAATAAAAATCCCAACATTCTGTACTACTTTTTCTTCTTGAAGCATTCAGATGTTTAAGATACCTAAGGCATGACACTAAAGAACAGATACCGAGAAACACCTTTTTAGGAGATTAGAAAACTAAGCAAATATTTCAGTAATCTCACAATGAGGAAACAAAAATTGAAGTTCAGGGCTAGCATGAAGTAGGGTCTTGATAAACACTGCCAGGCTTTCAGTCAAAACCACTGAAAGGCTCCATCGATAGGAGTAAGGATAAATAGGAAACAGACCAAGCCTCACAAAGACCGAGAACAGCCAATAAGTCATCTCAATTGTTGACTGGATCAACACAATCTGACCCAACTCTAACCATCAGCCAAAATAAGTCCTCTCTTAAGAAATATAACATGATACAAAATTCCTTGAATTCTCCACATTGCTAACATTCAATTAAAGATTCCCAGGCATGCCAAAAGATAAGACCAAATAACCAAAAATAAGAGAACAAACATACTATAGAAAAACACATTGGTAATAAAAACCATAAATTCAGACATGAACTTTAATATATGTATGATTAATTTGTACAAGAATATAAATGAGTAGACAATTTTATAAGTAGAAACTGAAAAATCAACTGGAAAGTCTAGAGATTAAAAATATAATAATTGAAATTATATATCAGAAATTTTACATATACATGTAATTGGTATCCCAGAACAAGAGGAAAGAAAAGATGTGATAGAGGCAATATATTAAGATATGCTTATTGAAAACGGTCTTAAATAAATGAAACATTTTGAGCCATGATTCTAAAAAGTTGCAAACACAAAGTAGGGAAAATAAAATCACCTAGGCATATTGTGAAACTGCTGAAAACCAAAGGCAAAAGGAAAATCTCAAAGCAACCAAAGAAAAAAAAAATATACTACCTTTGAAAAGCAACACTGAGACTAACAGCTGATTTCTCAACAAAACAATGGAAAACAAAACATGATGAAACATCTTCAAAGTGTTCAAAGAAGGTAATTCTCAACTTAAAATTATCTATACTTATAAAACATATCCTTAAAAAAAGGTCAAAAATACACAAATCCAGATAAATAAAAACTGACATAATTCATCACTAGGACACCTTTACATAAGACTTACTTATGGCACAAGTAACTTAGACCAGAGAATGCATGAAGGAATAAGTGCAAAAAAAAAAAAAAAAAAAAGATGGGATAAATATAAATATTGAGGGCCCGGAACAATAATAACAATGCATGATGGAGTGTTAAAAACAGTCATGTGTCACTTAATGCTAGGGATACATTCTGAGAAATGTGTCATTAGGCAATCTCGTCATTGTACGAACATCGAAGAGTGTACTTACACAAACCTAGATGGTATAGCTTACTACATATCTAAGCTATATGGATAGCCTATTGCTCCTAGGCTACAACCCTATACAGCATGTTACTGTACTGAATTCTGTAGGCAGTTGTAATACAATAGTATTTGTATATCTAAACATATAAAAAGTACATTAAAATAAAGTAGTATAATTTTTAGAACCATGATTGTATATTTAGTATGTTTTTGACTGAATGTTGTTATGTACCACATGACTGTAATTAGTAAAAATAATACTGAATCACATCAGAAGTAAAATAAGTCCTCTCTAAAGAAATATAACATGAAACAGAATACCTTGAATTCAGTGTGAATTAAACTTGTCTTTGTGTGTGTGTGTGTGTGTGTGTGTGTGAGAGAGAGAGAGAGAGAGAGAGAGAGTACATGTAGGCAACAAAAGCAGAATAGACAGTCTCTTCAAAAGTCATTGGAACATTTACAAATGACTACTGTATATGGCTATATGGTGACCCATAAAGCAAGTATCAACAAACTTCAAAGAACTGAAATCATTCCAAACATGTTCTCTGAACACAGTGAAACTAAGCCCAAAAATCCCCAAATATTTGAAAACTAATCAATGTAACCATTAGTCAAAGAAAAAGCAATGGAATAATGATAAAAGAAAACATTCGGAGACATTTTAGCAAACCAAATTCACTATTACATTAAAAAAGGATATGAATTGGATAATATATTGCAACCAGACTGGGTTTATTCCAGGTATGCAATATTAATTTAACATTCAAAACTCATAGATGCAGAAATAACATCTCGTAAAATTAAATACCCATTCTCAAAGGAAAAATAATTAGCAAACCAGCAATAGAAGAAACCGTCCTTAAACTTAAGATAACAGGTTATCTTAAAATTTTTCTGCCTGGTTCCAAAATATTAAAAGCTTTTCAGTGACACCAGGAATATGACAAGGGTGGCTGTTATCATGATTTCTATGTACTATTGTATTGCAAGTCCTAATCAGTGCAATAAGTCAAGAAAAAAAGTATAAGGACTAAAAGGAAAAAGTTTACACTGTCAAAATTAAGCAAAAACGTGATTTGTGTATATATAAAATCTAAATGTATCTATAAATAACTTACAGTTAATAAAATTAGCAAGATCATTAGATAGGTCAGCATAGAATTGCTAACCCTATGCTTATATACTCATAATGAAAAATTAGAAGATAAAACTTTGACACTGATACCCTTTATAGTAACATTAAAAAGCATGTAAAACTAAGAATAAACGTAATTTTTAAATTACATTTAAAATTTAAACAGCATATTACAAAGCACTACTGAAAGAAGATACAGAATATTACAAAGATACTAAAAGAAGTTAAAGTAGATCTAAATAAATGGAGAAATACTTTTCATGGACTTAAAAATTCAATATCATAAAGATGAAAATTCTTCTCAAACTACTATATATTCAATGCAATCGCAATTAAGATTCCTAAAAGATTCATGTATATAATTATGTATGTGAAAACTGACAAGCTGATTTAAAATTTTTAAAGGAAAATTAAAAAGAAAGAATATTCAAAATTATTGTGAAGGATGAAGTTTCAGCATTTATACTACTGATTATGATAACTTCTATTATAAAGTTATATGAATTCATGCAGTTTTGTACTGACACTAAAATAGACAAAACCAATGGAACAGAAAAGAAGTAAATCAAATATATTCAGCCTTTGATAACAAAGATGTCATTACAGTGCTTTGGGGAAGGGATGATTTCTTTTTCCTTTTAAATGGTGATGTGTCAAATAAATACTGATATTAAAAAATGACTCCTACCTCACCACACACACACACAAGCGCACACATAGAGAGAGAGAGGACAGAGAGACAGGGAGAAACAGAGAGAGAGATGCATACACTTGATTCAAGATAGACTGTATTTCTAAATATGAAAGGTAAAAGAAAGCTTCTAAACCAAACATAGGAAAATATCTATGACCCTAGGGTAGTGAGAACTTCTTAAAGACCAAAGAAGGCCAAACAAAACACAAATCATACAGGAAATAATTTGTAAATTATTTGTAAGTTTGAAAATTATTAAACAGTATGAAGGAGACATTGTTAAGAAAGTGAAAAGGCAAGCTATGAAACAGAAGAAGATATTTGAAGTACATATGTCTGGGGGGGGAAAACCTGTACCCATGTTAAATAACTCTACAAATCAATTTTTTTGAAAAAGACAACAGAATGCTGCAAAAAAGGGATGGGGAAATACCTGAAAAAAAATGTTTTATAAAAAGAGGATATCCAAATGACCAATATCAACATGAAAAAGTAATCAACACTATCAGTCATAAGGGATGTACAAATTATTACCAGGAAATGTTTACCAGAATAGGTATAATTAGAAATATGAAAAACATCAAGTTTGGGAAGGATGTGGAGTGACTAAAACCCTAAGCACTGCTGGTTAGAAACAGGTTCAACCAATCTGAAAATTTATTTGGTGGTATTTACCAGAACCACATGATCTGTGACCCAGAAATCCAGCAATTAATTCAACAGCATTCTCTCTCACGCACACACAAAGACACACATGCATGTATATATGCATGTATGTATATGAGTGTATCCATAACACATATTCATCAAATACATATTCACCAAAACATACATATATTTACCAAAAGTCATGTACAAGTGTGTTCAAAGCATTATTCATAAGAGCTCCAAACTGGAAACAACCCAAATTTACATCAACCATAGAAAAAATATGTTTTGCTATATTTATACAATGATATATGTTGTGAAAATTAATAAATCACTGCTATGACAAAAACATGGATAAGTGTCACAAATACGTAAGTGAAAGAAGGCAGTCACAAAGGAAAACATGATGTAGTATTCCACATTTTAAATCTAGTAATGATTGGGTACAGGGAGGAGGGAAGCTTCTGGGGTTTCAATAATATTCTATTTCTTGGTATGGGTGAAAATTCACATGAGTGTTCACTTTATCAAATTCATTGGCCTATAAATTAGGATTTGAATACTTTTGAAATGTATGGTATACTTCAATTAAATTTTTTCTTGAAAATAGTACTACTGTAACATAGTTTCTCAATTCTACTATACAGAATATTATAAAGTAAATTACAACAAAAAACAATCATAACCAAAACCAAAAAAGTTTCCTTCTGCCAACTCTACCTCCACTATGGCTCTCACTGTTATTGTCACAGAAATCACTGGGAAAAAACATTTGAAGATTTTTGGGTCACTGATGCCATTGAGTACAATAAAGATTAAAGATAAGTCACTAACATGTTTATTTCTCATGCTAAACTTGTGTGAGTAACAGAACAAGAAGGTTATGGTGGCTTATACCTGTAATCCCAGAACTTTGGAAGGCTGAGGTGGGTGGATTGCTTGAACCCAGGAGTTCAAGACCAGCCCCGGCAACATGGCAAAAACCCGTCTCTACCAAAAATACGAAAATTAGCCAGGCAGGGCGGCACACACCTGTAGTCCCAGCTACTCAGGAGGCTAAGTTGGGAGGATCGCCTGAGTCCAGGAGGCAGAAGTTGCAGGGAGTCATGATCGCACCACTGCACTCCAGCCTGGGCAACAGAGTGAGACCCTGTCTCAAAACAATAACAACAACAAAAACCAAAAAACAAGAAAGTTAAATCTAATTATAAAGAACCAAGAAATTGTTGGGTCAAAGATTCTAAAGGTATTTAAAGAATAGGTTCTTATATATTAAACCGGGTTGCGCATGTAACCCAGTTTGACATTTTTTATGTTGTTACATACTTCATATAACTTCATGTTAATACTTAAATATTAATATGCAGACCACAACATTCAAACATGTTGTATTCTAAAAGCTGAACTACATTAAATTTAAGTTCTCTGTATCTTGACTGTAAGTAACTATAACATAGTAAGAACAGAAAAAGAACATTTTCTCCTTTTTCTTTCTTCTCGTCTCAGGTTTTACCCAAGACACATTAAAATTACCTGCCTGGGCACCAAAGTCAACTGATTTGACCACACATACTGTAAATCACAGGCCAGTTCACTTTAGTAGGTGAGCGATGAGAAAGGGAAAGAGAAAGTAGGGTCAAAGAGAAAACTGAAAGTGAAGGGAAAAGGGGTACACATTTTTTAAATAAATGAGAAGACATATTATTATACATGTAAAAGATAAGAATACAAAGACTCCTGGGAAAGCAGGATGGATTGGGA
Source organism: Macaca thibetana thibetana (assembly GCF_024542745.1). Taxonomy (NCBI): domain Eukaryota; kingdom Metazoa; phylum Chordata; class Mammalia; order Primates; family Cercopithecidae; genus Macaca; species Macaca thibetana. The sequence continues at coordinate 83,373,781 of NC_065578.1, read as the reverse complement.
TCCAAAGTAATAGTGGAGGGATTGGCCTTGCAGAGAAAGATGTACAATGTGATATCTACAACATGTACCAACATTTTTCTAACTCCTTCCATCAAAGGGCGGAATCTAATTCAACTTCCCTTGATACAGACTCATTAAAGTGACTCACTTAATGAACAGAATACAGCTGAAGTGACACTGCTTGACTTTGGAGGCTAGGTCATAAAAGGTGATACAGCTTATACCTGGCTCTCTCCCTCCTTCTTGGAACTTAGCCACATGATATGAAGGCCCAAGCCACATGTAGAGGTCATGTGTAGGTGCTCCAGCTGACAGTCCTAAGTAAGGTACAAATTACCTGTACGGCCAGCATCAACAGGGAAATATGTAAATGAGCAAGGCTTTATGTGTTTCTAGTCCCCAGCTTTTGAGCTAAGATAGCTGATGTCATATAGAGCGCATAGCTGAGCTCCGCCCAAATTACTTACTTTCAGAAGTAAAATAAATGTTGTCACTCTTTAAGTTGCTAAATTTAGGAGTCCTGTGTGATGTAACAATAGATAAATATAACAGACAACTCCTCTATTATAATAGAACAAGACGGTCAAGTTAAAATACAGTAGGTGTGAATAATAGGAAGAAGTTAAAGGGGTTCCTGTCTGATAGCTTTTCTTTTCCTGGTAAAATATGATGTAATATCATGACTTAGAAACAGATAATGGAGAAGTCAGAGGTATAAAGAGAGAAATGAAATAGAACTTGTGAAGAATGAGAGACAGAGTTGATAAGAGAAATGTGATAAAACTGTCAAGTCATGTTGACAGCCCATTTGAGGCTGATGATAGTAAATTTCTAGTGTTCTTCTGTGTGGCTTTCTCTAGCAGTGCTTGGCTCTTGGCTGAAAGCACTGAGAAAGCACATAGCTGAGTTTATCATGAGTTACTTTTTTGTTAGAGAGATTTGATAAAGAGGCAGATGTGCAAAGGAATTTTGGGACCAAGTAATCTAAAATGGTTAAGATGAAAAAATGAAAATGAGAGGACTGATGGATAAATGGATGAGAAGTTCTGATGAAGAATGATCATAATGGGAATATTTAAAAAGCAAGCAAAAAGGAGAGGAAATTGTGATCAAAGAATCACACACCTACATTGGTGATTCTTGAGCAGTTAATGAATATGACATGGTCCTTGGCGAAACTAGACATCTGAAATGAACAAAAAGGGAATAGGAGATAACATGGTCAAAGAACAGAGGTGCAGTGATGTTAAATGAGTCGTTAACATAGAATTCAAAACCATCCAGAATGAATGCAGAGCTGAGAGTGTAGAGGAACATTGTGAGCCAGATGCCAAAGTATTTGATGAATAAGAAGTAAGCAAGAGACTGGTAAATGACAGCAACAAGGATGAGAAACACATTGGCACAGTTGAATGATATATGCCTTGAATAACAAATTTTTCAAAAGGTTGGGAGCATAATACTCTAGTTTTCCCTAGTCCAGTGTCTTCTTCCTACCTGCCTGAGACCAATCTCCCCATACCAACTGTGATATAATTTTGATATATAAATGTCAAAGAAGCTACTACATAATAAAAAAAGGCAGGGAAAGAGGTACCCTCTTATCACATTAATCAACTATTATCCCCAAACAGTCAATACATTACTGACACAGTTCCTGCCGATGAAGGAAAGGGAGGAGGATGTACGCTTCTACAAGAGGTTTGAATTTTTGATCCACTTAACTATCCATGATTTTAGCTCCCACCATGACATGAGCCAAGAACTGTACCACATTCCAGAGATTAAAAAACTAAACGACATAGACACTGCTTTGCCAGATCACACTGTAGTGGGGATAGGAGTTGAAAAAGCAATGTAGTACAAGTGCTACAATTACAGATGTAAATATCTCCAAAATGGACTCAAAGCAAGTTCCCATTTCAGTTAGTTTCAGTCTATTTCCCAAGATGATCTCAGAAATTGTATACCACTCCTATATAAATTCCTATGCTGCATTTTCACACTAGTATTAATCTCAGGTACCTATGTATCACTGTATGCCTTACTATAAATATCTGTATCTGCCTACCAGTTTAAGGACAGGAACCAAGTCTTATTTTTATTTGCATCTACAGACTAGTATAATGCCTGGTTTGAAGTAGGTGCTCAGTAAGTACTGATTAAGAATGAATGAAAGACAAACAAGGGAATGTTTTGCCTGCCATTCTATGAATTGAACTATGGCTTATTCATGACCTCAAGACTACAGCCTAAAGTGAGGCTCATATTCTTCCACAGTTTAACCTGTCATGGCTCCTACTCAGAGGGAGTTGAGCTAAGATTGAAAGAGCTAAGTTACCAGTACAGCTAGCCCCTGTAAAAGAAGTAATTAATACCTATACCAACATGCTCTCTGAAGTTTGTGGCTCACATACAACAATGGCCTGCTGATGCTATATGGTCATCTACTTAAGAAGAATACAGTATAGAAATGGAATATTCATTTTACTAAACAGGACTCTAAACTAATAAGATCACAAGTACAGTCTCTTTAATTTTCTAAGGACAAGTCCAGATTGAGAAAACAGGCTTGTCACAGACCTAATGGTTTGGATTGCACAGCTGTCTTACAACAAAACAAGTTTAAGATGTCCCTGAAAAATTAACCTAAGAATAGAAGACAACAGTGAATATAACATTAAACTGTGGTCAGAGAGCCTGGGACTTTATACCTTGTTACACCAGGCCAGATAAAAAAATATGGCATCTACATTGGATTTTCTAAGGCAGAACTAATTTCAATTATGCTAGTGTATCAATTTAACTGGTGCATTTCTCTCTTATAAGAATATCAAATTTGATTCGGAAAATTTTCTGCATAGATACATAGCATTACTGAATCTAATTCACATTACAAAAAACACGTCCTATAATCCACTTCCTACAACATTCTCATAATTGTGCTTTTACTTGTCTAAATCTTTTACTAGACTATGAGCTACATGAAGACAACTCTTTACTCCCTATTTCACTGGTTAGGGAATAAAAATAAACTAAATGAATACATTAATTATAGCAGATTAAAATAAAGAAATTCACTAAAAGCATTTTAAGTTATACCACCATATCAGGGGAAAAAATTTATCTGCATAATAGTAGTAAACCTTAGTATTAGCAAGAAAGAGACTTATGTTATAAATACTGATGATTCTTTTGGAAAGTGCCGGGGGCTGGAGAGATTATAAAACCTATAGAGAGTAAAAAAACAAGCCTCGGTGGTACACACCTGCAGTCCCAGCTATGCAGGAGGACTGCCTGAGCCCAGGAGTTTGAGTCCAGCCTGGGCAACACAGTAAAACTCTGTTTCAAAATAAATAAAAATTTTAAAATGTTTTAAAGAGTAAAAAAGCATTAAAATTTTCTTGCTTTTGAAATTGCTAAAAATACTACCTAAATTTGTAAACACATATGTTTCACCTTTAAACATAAATGACTAATCAGTTAAATACATTTATTGTCTAAGCCCAGTTTATATCAAGGTTTTACGACAATTCATTTTACTTGTTCTACAACTAGCTTTTATAAGTTTGGAAGAATAGTCCACGGGTTCTAGGGTTTCAAGTTTACGTGAGCAATCCCAGATTTTCTGTCTATACTACTTGATTTTACACACTTTAATCATGTAACCTTAATTTTTCTAGATTAAATGAAATATATATATATAGTTTATTCACACACAATAGACTTTCCATGCTCTTACTCCTGTTAGCTGCCCCTGATCTAAAGTTTCTCTGGTTCTGCTATACACAGAACACCACATCTATACATAGTACGCTAATGATTTCACATAAGAGTAGAATGTTTCATGTTTTATTTCCAAGACTCTGCCCTGATGGTGAACATTTTGATGGTTCCTTTACTTGTAGTAGGACATGAAAATATCTTCAAAGATAGTACAGTGATTCATAAATTTGTCTTTTTAGGTGCAGACCCTTGCTTTATTGGTCTGATTTGTTCACAGTTAAGCCCCCTGCTCAGAGGACCAACAGGCCAGCTAAGGAGCGAAGGAGGTGCCTCGAGCCTTCCAGAATCAAGGCTCTACAGGGTTCCCCAGTCCATCGCTCATTTTCTGGCCCCCTGCCTGGGAGGCTAGCTGGGAGGGGGTTCCCTGGGGAATGGGGATGGGCGACTACACAGGATTTCAGTGTGGGACCCAGGGTCTGCTCTTCACAGTAGGAGGTGGAAGGGATGACTAAGTTCTTTATTACAGACCTACAAAAAAATGAGAGAATTATGTATTATTCTCACTAGTTTGGGCTTCTTTTTTCTTTTCTTTTTACAAAACAGCAGCAGGAAAGAGAAATGCAGGTGGCAGATGAGCCAGCACGAGGCTTCAGATCGGAAGGGACCAGAGATGAGGACCAAGGTGTGGCTGCCTGAACAGGAGTGCTGTGGGCTGGCCTGGGCTCTCTCTATGCATCCTGAGAGAACTGCCATAGGCCCTAGTGGGAGGGGACGAAAGGCATGTGGGAGGGAAGAAGGCAGTCCCTGGATCAGCAGCAGCACCATCCTCTGATGCTGCCTGCCACCATCTTGGGCAGTCCACCAGCTCGGAAGCACTCACTGCTGGAGCCTGGGCTCTAAGCATGGACCCCAGAGGCCAGACAGGAGAGAGGTGGCAGGAAGAGTTCTATTGGTGTTACACGGGACAAGGGAACCAGGACTCGTCCTTGCTTGTCAGCCCATCAGCTTCTTCAGGCAGGCCTCCAGCTGATCCTCATCTTTGATGCCCACAAACTTGTCCACCACATCCCCATTCTTCATGGCCAGCACAGTGGGCACCGCCAACACCTCATACTCAGTGGTGAGGTCTGTGTGGTCATCAATATCCACCTTGGCCATAAGTACTTTCCTATGCTGCTTGGCCACCATCTTCTCTAACCTTGGCCCCAGTATCTTGCAGTGTCCACACCACTGTGTGTGGAAATCCACAACCATGGGCGTCTCACTGTTGACCAGCTGGTCTTGAAAGTCATGTCCATCCTGGATATTAACGGTCATCGAGGAGATCCTAGTGGTGTATATTATCCGATCTGAGTTGGGTGTTACAGCCAGGCCACCAGGACTGCATTGTGGGGTCTGCAGGACTCCGTAAGTGAGAGGTGGCCACCGATCCTGAGAGGGCTTCCTGGAGACGACTGAGACCAGGAACCTCCTCAAGAAAAGTCACTGAGACATTTCCCTGCAGTGCGAGCAGAGGGATACACAGCCCAGCCCTCCCTGCCTGTCAAGGGCACTCCTGTCCATTACTATCATTCCTTAAATGTAAATCAAAAGTTTTCGCAAATACATTACCATATATTTATTTGCTCAATTGAGGATCATTTGCCACTTCTCTGCCTACACATTTTGTGAGCACTTTTTATGATTTATTGCCTAATCTTGTTGCTTCCTAAGTGTATATTTTTTCCTTTAAATAAATATAATAGAAGCATTGGATTATAAAGCTGGAAGAAGAGATCACAGTGTCATTAGGCCATCCCTCTCAATTTTATACCATAACTTGGAGATATTAAAACATATGTCCAAAGTGAGATATTAGAATGTATTAGGAAAAAAAAATTAGATTTTTCTTACTCTCAAGTTTATGATTTTACTATTCAATTACATCTGAACTTTTAAACATCTATGTTAAAGGACTCTAGGGGAATAAAACCGACATTTACTTAGTACATAATAGATGTTGGTGCTATATTTTACATGTTCTTTCCACTACCCTGTATAACTACAAAACTGAATCGCTTAGAGGACGCACACTTAAATTATAAAAGTAATATTTTATGATTTTAAATTACTTTGTTTCTTTAAAAGTTACACTGTTCTCATCAGTACTTTGGCTTTCCTCTTTTTAAAACAAAAAGGTTAAACTTTTAGTATATAAAATTCTTAATTTATGTAAGTTATGCCAGATGTTATAGTTTCTATAGTTTCTAAACAGTTGTCTTTGAAAAGAGTAAAATGAGGATAAAATGTGGAAAAGGTCCCTTGACCATCCAAGGTCATTTTCCCCCATGGCTGGGAGATAAAAGACAATTCACACATAGAATAACCAATCAGCTATCATTTATCAGAAATGACATGGGTATCCCAAATTCAGTATGTCCCAACCCCAACCCCCAACGTACTCCTGCCCTCTGTATTCATTTCCTGACTCTATTACCGGCGTTACAACCCATCTACCACGACACTGAAGCTAAAAATGTAACGTTTCATCCCCAATTCTCCTTTTCCTCATTTCCCACATGCAATCAGTAAAATACATTCTGCTCAATTTTTCAGATTTCTCCCATTTCAGATCCTTTTCTCCATCCCTACCTTTACCACCTTGGTTCAGACCCTCAATAGCCCTCACCCAAATTATCATAGGAGTCTTATAACTGATCTTGCCTCTATTCCACTTGCTCCATAATGATTTATCTTCACATCACCACCAAAGTAACCTCTTTTAAACCCAAATTGTATCATGTTTCTCTCTTATTTCCAAGTGCACAACGGCTCCCTGTTGTCTGAAAGATAAAATTCAAACTCTCTTCATTATGTGGTCCTCTGTCCATTTCTTCAGTTTCATCTATCATTATACAATGTCCCCTTTTCCTGTCACCGACCCCACATTCCATCATTTAATCATAATGGGCAACTTACTTCCTTCTCCTGAATACGTTACATGGCTTTACTTCTCTGCATCTTCACTTATCAATGCTCTGTCTACTCACAACACCCTTCCTCCTATAATCCATGTGATGAACATTTATCATTTTCAATGCTCAACTCAGGGCTCAACTCCTCTTTGAAGTCCTTTTTGAACCTCTTCCTCCCCATCCCAGTGGAAATGACCTTTCTTTCCCTCGGTTCCCAGCTGAACTTTAATGAAAGGATTTGTGACAGGTTTCATGTATTTGTTGACATGTCTATCTTTCCCCCTTTGGAATATAGGCACCCTAAGCAGGTACTGCGGCCTATTCAATCTTCATTCCCATAGTCTTGTGTAGAGTCTGTCACATTTTAGGAGCTTGATTATGTGTACTGAATAAAGGAATGAATGAAGCAATGAACAAAGAACTATATAGGACATTCTTGAAGGAATACATTTAAAAGTAAGATTAAATACTCAAAATAATGAGATACTGACCTAAGTACATTTACCTTTTATAAATTCACACTTTTCTATTTAACACAATGTTTTTCACTAAAAATTTAGGATTTATTAATCTGAGGAAATTTGATCACCCATGTATACAAACATTTATCACCAAGATATATAACTTCATAAGTTGTACTAATTTTTAAAAATTAATTTAATGGAATGTCAAAATGAATTATGGTCAACTACTAATTATCTGACAGGATCTTAATAGCTATCCTGGCTTACCTAGCACCTTCTCACGTGCTGCTTCTGTCACTCAGCCATGGCTTACTTTTCTAAGCTGGCTTTCATGCCTCTAATTATCCTACTGCTGGCAATGAAAAAGCAACAATCTGTCTACAGTCTAAGTGAAGGACACTGAGGAGGAGAATAGGAAAAATGGTTCCTGAACATGAGATAATTTGATACAGTAGACAATCCGCACAAACAGATTCACAAAATCATGGAACTGGATGAGATCATATGTATTTATCATCAAAACTGCATAACTGATTGTTTTGACTTTTTTCATCTTACACCCAAGAAAGATTTCCCAGGTACCTCTGCATTCTACTGAATTGGAACAAATATCTGCTACTGATTTTCCTTTGATAATTGAAAGGTGCAAAGACCTAAGTAAGATATAAGAAATCACTACATTGCTCATCAACATTTAAATCTACAAAAATTTTTCAATAAAAGAATATTCACTGACATTGAGTATTAAAAATCACAAAATTTTAATTCTAATACAGCCCCAAAAAGAATTTAACTTTGTAGTTAATAAATTACACACAAATTATTGAACTATAATAATTTGTTCACTAAGTTTATAAATACTTATTCTGAGGAAATGCTGAGGAAATAAGTTAATTCTTAAATGAGAAAAAATAAATTCAGCATTCCATTAATCTACACACACTTGTAAGGATCCACAAATAACCAAGATGACAGAAAGATGGGTTGGCCTTTTTATTAAATGCAAAAACAGCTATGTTCTAAACCTGTGCTGTCCAATTTACCAAACACTAATTAGCCACATGTAAGTTAAAGATTCAGTTTCTCAGTGGTACTATTCACATTTCCAGTGCTCAATAGACATGTGGCTAGTAGCTACTATGGTGGACAGCATATGTGGAGATCACTTCCATTATCACAGAATGTTTGACTGGACAGTGCTACTCTGAAATGAGAATTTACCAATACTTTTAAAATGATAATACAAGTTCAAATAATAATTTTTTGATTGACTATTCGGCAAGAAGGGAAAAGTATACATTTACAAATGGGAAAATAAATAAATATAAGTACTGCGGTAATGAAGCCTTTAAGTAAATAAAATTAGTTTTATGTGGTTTAATTTGAAATTCTACTATATTGAATCTGAAAAGATGATGATAAAACTGAATCCAGAGAATGGTACAAGAAAAAAATAATCTTTTTCACTTAAGATTTTAATATGCCAAATAAAAGTCATGTTTGAAAAGTGAAACATGCTATAATTGTCTAAGCTATTCTGTGTGTCTTAGCATTGGCTATTCTACTGGATAGAGAGGCTGTTCAGCAAAGTGGTTAGAATTTCAGGTTCTGGGCTTACAGTTGCCTCAATTTAAATGTTGCTTCTTGACTTACTAGCTATGCAACCTTAAGCAAGTCACTTAGGCTCTCGGAGCCTTTGTTTCTTCATCCATAAATGAAGGAATAACTCAAGTACTTTATAGTTAAAAAGATTAAGTAAAAGTTTATACATGGAAAGCATTAGATAACCCGGCACATATTAGTCCTCAAAAAATTTTTGTTGAACCTAGTCTACTGGTGGCTTTCTATGATTAATTCCTATTGACTTTCAAATCCATAGGACAGAGAGATACTCTGGAAAACATTCAAAGATCATATGTGAACACTAGGTCATATGGTAACTTAATGACTTGCAGTCATGAAAGAATCTACATTCAAATCTCTACCAACACTTTTCACTCATGGGCCTCAACATTTTTGCAATGAATGTATAACACAAAGCCCAATAGGCAACCTGGAGGTATAGTATTTTTTTTTAATGAAATAAATAAAAACCCCTCCCAGGTTAAAAGAAGTAGTGTGCTTTTTTGGTGTGTTGGTGACTGGGGCTGGTGTAAAAGGTAAAAGACTGGATAAGTAAAACAAACTTAACTGACAAGAGTTTAAACCTTCTCTGAGAATTTTATCATATTTCTAAAATTTATGTTTCTCTGTATTAGCTGATGTTTAAATAACTACATCCAAATTTTAAAAGGGATATATCTTCAAGAGTAATTTTAAAAACACACACTATCATATACTATTATGTATATAATAGCGCCAGTTATTCTTTCATTAAGTTTTGAGATACATCAATACAATTTCCTAATTCACTACAGCAGAACAACAGGTACCTAAGTTAATGTTATCTCCAAAACCTGTGGAGATGAAGATGGAATCTCACTTAGCCTTTAGGTCTTACCCCAGAAAATGTTAATTCTAATAGAGGGACCAGTTTCAGTAGAGTATAATACAGGCACCAGATAGTCAAAGTTAACCAAGACCCTTCTAAATTATCTTTATGCCTAACTTCAACTTCATTCTTCTGGAATATTTTTAGAACTAAGCTCTGGAATCACCTGCCTTTCTGAAGCTTGGTGCTAACTGAACCTGAAATCTTAACTGACTTGATATTTTTAATCAACTTTTCAAATCAAACATTTTCATACAGCAATTTTCAGAGTTCTAATTCCACTTTCCATAATGTTAGCACTTGTATTTTTGCCTTTCAGGTAACTCTTATATATATGAGTTACCCATTAGACAGTAACATGTTTTAGCTTTTACTTATAGTCTCTAACTGAAACTAAAACATTTGGTGAATATTTTGAAAATAAATGTATTAATTGATTATTCAGTGATGCTGAATGGAGTGCAGGCATCAGACTCTATTCCTTACTCGGTTATTACTAACAGCATGATCTCAACTCCAGCTTCTTCAGAGATCAGGATCTTTGAAAAGGAATGATTGTACAGGAAACATCATATATTTCTAAAAGTTTTGAAAAACAAATTTTCAAGAATAATTCTTTAAAAAAATACACAGAACAGTTAAGTATGTAATGATAAGAGTTCTTTCATTAAGTTTAAAATACAATTTCTTTGTTTACTACAGAACAGCAACATATACCTGATAACATTGCTCCAAATGAAATTACAAACATTAATCAACACATGACATTTCAAATAATTTTCCCTATGACACATAACATGCTATTTTTTTTTTGGTCACTTCACAACAGCTTTTTAAACTATTATAATGACCTTGTTTCCATAAACAAAGTTACACAAAAAGCTGACTAATATACTTAAGTACTAGACTGTCATTAACACTTAAAACATAGGAAAGAATTTATTCATGGAAATAATTTAAATATGTTCAGATAAACATTTGAAGTTTCCATTCTGTTTTCAGTAAATATTCTGAGGTTATTTCACAGCTATGAGTTGCAAATTAATACTGTCTAAGGGAGAATTGTTTTGATAACTTAATAAAAAATATACAGGTCACAGGAGAGTCTACTATCATTATCCAAAATATAAACATTATACAGGTCAGCACTTGCTAATGAAAACTACTAATAGGATCATTCTCCAAACACTCTTTTGTAACACAATTAGCACGTTTTAAGTTAATACAGTTTTAAATTAACACGAAAAATGACAACATATAAGGTACAAATAATTCTTTACGCTTTTTGCATTTTTTATACTTCCTGTACAGTTAGTTACTATATTTCCGCAATTTTAAAAAGATAACAAAGGCCGGGCACGTTGGCTCACGCCTGTAATCCCAGCACTTTGGGAGGCCGAGGTGGGTGGATTACCTGAGGTCAGGAGTTCGAGACCAGCCTGGCCAACATGGTGAAACTCCGTCTCTACTAAAAATACAAAAATTAGCCGGGTGTGGTGGTGGACACCTGTAATCCCAGCTACTCGGGAGGCTGAGGCAGGAGAATCGCTTGAACCCAGGAAGCGGAGGTTGCAGTGAGCCAAGATTGCACTACTGCACTCCAGCCTGGGCAACAAGAACGAAACTCCATCTCAAAAATAAATAAATAAAATAACATACATTCTACCTCTACAATGGTTTCTTTAGATCTCTGTATGACATACTGTGTGTTCTTAAATAGTTTATATAATAGCTCATCAAACTTTTCTGGAGCTCCCAAAAATTGATACCAAAACCTTACTGATGAAACATAAACCATATAATCTGATCTATTTATGTTAAACCAAATGAATGACTAAATCCTTCTAAATGAATTCTACTTTACTAATACAGAAAAAAAAGCTATTTCCTTCATGCTAAATTATAAAATTAGCCTAATTCTTATGTTACAACCATGAAAACATTACAAGTAATATTTACACAAACTAAAATTATCAGGCCCACTTTAAGTGCTAACATGTCATTCACTACTGGTGATGTAACAAATATCATCTGTTATTCGGCCATTCTGAATTATAAAAATACATAAACTTTACAAAGGCAAACCCAAGTTTTATTTCACGACCATTCTGACTGACACATATATACACACATATATATGCATGTGTATACATGCATACACAAACACACAGACACACACACACACCTCACAGCCATACAGAAATTCCATTTTCATGATATTTTACTTTTTGATGTAAAGTGTGGAGTACCCGCACCTTCAGCTCTCAGAAGAAATTAACCGTGTTCTGGAAGCACTTCCACTCCGAATGACCTTTAAGTTTTACAGGCATTGTAGCAGATCCTAGAATGTCTAGAGAAAAGGCAAACCTGCCTGGCTTTTTTCTCTAATGGATAAAGTTGCTGTTTGGTCTCATTATGTTTTCCATTCCTAATCTGAAGAGATGAAGGATCTCTAAGGCAGAGTTGTTCACTCAGGATTAGCCTCACTTGCGTAGAGCCAGACTAGCAGCCCCCGCCTTGTGATAAGGTTGGGTTGGACCCAAGTGATGGAGGGAGAAGAGCCAACCTTACCCACAGCACCACTACCTGTAGCTCCCAAAGAGTCGGCGAGAGGGGAAAGCAGGGGTGGGATGGCACTGGGGACTTCTTTCCTCGGACCATATTTGGGGAAGTGTTCCAGAATGTGTGCAAGTCCTCCTCGCTAGAGTGAAAAAGGGAATCCCAGGGAACGCTCTTCCCAGGATCCCCACATCCGGCCCTTCGCACTCAGCCCTCAACACGGAGCTGGGGGGTCGGAATGGAGGAGGAAGGCAGCTGGTCCCCCGGCCCCCCAGAACGACTCCCGGCGGCCTCTACTAGGCCTGGCCCGTGCCCGCGGCCTCAGGAGCTGCGACCCGGAGGGGCCTCGGTGCCCCGCGCCGGCCCGCCCAGCGGATACCCAGACCCGGCCTTCAACTCACCGCTCTCCACCTCGCTGCCTTTCTTGGCGGTCGCCGCGTTGCCCATGTCTGGGGCGATGGCAAGAAGGGGTCAGGGAGGGGAAGGGGGGCTGGGGCCGTGCCCGCCACTCCACAGTCTGGGGCAACTCCCGCTTCTGCACCCGTCAAAGCGGTGAGTGCGCCTAGCGCTGGCGCCCGGAGTCCGGGCAGGGAGACCGGGCCGGGTCTGAGGAAAGGGTTCCAGCGAACTCCTCAGCACCGGTAGCTGCGGCGGCGGCGGCGGCGGCGGCGGCGGCGGCGGCGGCAGCAGCAGTAGCGGCGGCGGGCAGACACTCCCCCTTCGCGCGGCCCGCCCTCCCCGCGCGCCCCCGGGCAGCCGCGCGCCCGGGTTAGGCCCTGGCCCGACTGTGTCTTCGCGCGCGGGCGCGCGCGCCGGAAGTGACGTGGGCCCGGGACCCCGGGGGCGGGCTGTGGACCCTTAGCTGGCCGAGCCCAGGGTTGGGGCCTGAGGTTCAGCTGACCGCCTCCTCCGCCGCGGTATCCCGGTCTAGCGCTCGGATGCCCATCGCTGAGATAGTGGGAGGTGGAGTGGGAACCGCTAGCTTTGCGGACGGCAGAGTCCCTCCTCAGCCTGGCGTTCCCAGTGCCCTGGAGTGGAGTCGCGGGATACCGTTCAGCGGCTCGGGTGGTTTTCCTTGTGTCCCGCCACGCGGCGGCTCCTCACTCAAAGACTGCCTTTTCTTCACAGCGCCAGGTCCGAAAAAGAGCCGCACCTTCGGGTTGGAGATCGCGCGCAAGGGTGGTCTCTGGGTCTGCATCTGCCCGGCATCGGCAGTAGGAAAAGCCTGGTCCCTAGTCACGGTCGTAGTTCGAGCCTTTCATTCCCTCGCACATTGAGGTATTCGCTGAGCCCACCGCGTTGTCCTCGGGGATAGTAGGCTCCAGTCACAAGCCCTATGTTTTCAGACTTCCCAGGTGGAGATAAAGGAAAATTTTACTATTTCTGCACAACTTCTGTTGATGTACAGCATTGTATTTAGCAACTTCTGTGTAGATCTGAAAATAAATACATTCCCAATTGTTAGTTGCGTTTTTATTAATATAAATCTTAGACTACTTGATTTTGCTGTTAGCTTTACTTAGGTAAATTATATGGCACTCTAGCATTTTTGTGGTTCCATTGAACTTTGCTCTGTGTTTTCCACTTATTACAAAGTCAAAATAGACTGTAACTTCCCAAATTATTCTATGTTCCCAAGGCACCAGGCATAGTAGGTGTTTTACGAATACCTATTGACTTGAAATTTCTCAGGCTTTTAAAAAAATTTTCATTACTGACAAAAAATGGAGCGATAAGATTATTAGTAAACTTCCTATTATCACCAATTCTGTTAATGTATACTGCATTACAACTTCTATACGAATAGTAACTCATTTGCTCCTCATAAGAACCCTATGAGAGATGTGGTTTTACTGTCATCATTTTAGTTACGAGCAAATTAAGCACAAAGAAGTGACTTACCAAGATTACACAGCTATTATCTGGTGGAAGCAGGATTTGAACCCAGGCAATTGGGCTCCAAAAATCTGATCCTTTGTCTCTTAATGTTGACCAAAAACTTGTGGATGTTGTGGTAAATTGCTTTCTCTCCATTTGAAATCCCATTGACTTGAAGTGATAGATGCATAGTGAGTATACGTCTCAAGGAAATGTATTATATTGTTTTCTGGGTTTCAATTCAAATAAAATAAAAATAGTGAAGCAAGGATTTGGACTAGATGATGTGAGGTTTTGTGTCGGCATACAACAGTGTCACAACAATGTCATCTCCAATCCCATTTAGTTTTGTGTTGTGGCTGTTATTTTGCCCCACATACATAGAAAGTTCAATAAATAGCACTGAACCACATGTATACCAATTAAAGACAACTTTTGATATTCTGTATTCTAGAGGGAATCTTTCTAGTATCATAGAATATTCATACTACTGCCATTGGGGTGAGTTTTAAATGTAACCTTTTTAAGTAAATCCGCTTTAATGATAAAAGAGTGGTCGTGTGCATAATTTGGCACTTTAACATAATTTTGAATTCTAGGTCTCTAATAAGAGGGCTACCATTTACATAGTAAATCATTAATTTACAAAGGAGACATTTGAGAGCTATTACAAAAATGGATACAATATAACTATACCTGAAAAATTAATAAGTAAAGCAAAAAATTCAGCTTTACAAATTGTCTCCCCTTCTTTCTCAATTTAACTTTATTATTGGTTAAGGAAATAAGTTCTTAATGATAGAGAAAAAGTGATCAGCAATTTAAAATTTCTTGCTATTTTTCTTTTTTCTTTATACCACTTTTTTCTGCTTCTTATATTAGCTTACTGCTGCTCTGGTTTAAGGAAGATTATATTTTAAAAGTATAGTTTGGTAAATAGTTTTTAATTAGTTAACATCCATAATCATTTATTTGTAATTACAAACAAGTTGTTTTTCATTATTAGAAGAGTTTTCTATAGAAATTTGTAATTTATGTAGCATCTAAAAGAGTATGTTTTATGAACTGGTTTTCTAACATTCTGGAAGGGGCAGAAATTTCAACTGTCCAGTTATTCGTGAATAATTGGAGGTTCCATGAGGCAATTTCTATCCTTTGCCACCAATGACTGCTGTACCCTAGACAAAAAGAGATGGAACTATGTAATTTTGTTTCCCTAGGAAAGCAGATGCAGTAAGAAGGGACTCATTCAGAGAAAATACTTTTGAGTTCCCTTCCATATAATATTTTTGCTAATCTGAGAACATACAGCATTGTGTAAAAGGGAAAATTATACCAGTGGTATTTGCAAACCTACATAAGCCAGATAACTATCTTAGCCCCATTTTACAAATGAGTGGAACAAGAGCTCAAAGAAGTGAAGTAAGTTGGCCAAGGTCACTCAAGTGGTAAGAGGCAGAGCTCTAGATTATATGCTGTCACTCTGAAACACATAATCTAATCCTCATTAAGATTAGGTTTTTAAATCCGTATTTTGCAGATGAGAAAACTAAGGTTTATGAACAAAGAATCTTGGCACTCTTCTTTCTAGACCACCTCTTAACTCATGAGTGAGAAAAGGGGAGAAAATTAGTAAATATTTTTTCAAATTTATTTTGTAGTTTCTACTTATATTGCCAACTTGATTTCCAAGTTCTTTTAAAGTAAAGCACCCTCAAACACAATGTATGTCGGAGGTACTTGTTTTTCTTAAGAGTGACCAATAATGAAAAACAACTTGTTTGTAATTACAAATAAATGATTGTGGATGTTAACTAATTAAAAACTATTTAGCAAACATACTTTTAAAGTATAATCTTCCTTAAACCAGAACAGGGGTAAGCTAATTTTGTTTTCATATAATATTTTACATGAAGTAAATGCAAGTGAGAATTTAACCACTATAGAATTACAATTTTTTGAATGATAATCATCCACGTTGTCTAATATTTTATTATTGTATAGTATATACCAAATCAAAAGATACCACATGAAATACCAGGCAAAGGGCAAAGTAATATTTCCAAAATGAGGAAGTAATTTTATGGCCAATAAATTACAAGTACGATAAGTGTTTTAAATCATTCTAATACAGTACAAAGTTTTCTTGTTGGGCATAATTCTAATTCTTTTGTTCAATGATGAATTTTTTTATCTGAGTTTCAGTATTCATCTTTTTGGATATTCCTTTACAGATAGGAAAACTAAAACAATTGACTCTTGTTGAGTAACCAGAATATTAACAAAATATGTCCTAGTGCCAAAGTGGAATTATAGCTTCTCTCTTTCACAGAGGAACTGGGATACAAACTGAAAGCTTTAAGGAAACATATATATATATATATATATATGGGAGTGTGAGGGGCCACAAAACCAACTTTTTTTCTTAACATGAAATTATCTCAGAAAAGTTTATGTTTGTTTGGGATATTCTAATTGTACTAGTGTATTTATCAAAACTATGCCCAAATCTCTGCTATTTCAGTGTTGTGTTCTGCATTTTTTGACATGTACCTTTAAGACAAAAATAACACCCAAATTTACAAAATATTTGCTTGAAATCAAACACGGCACAAAAGCTTTCACGGAGTCTCAGCTTTTATAATCATATTATCTGTGATCAAGGTGAAAAGGGGAGAATCTGGTCGACAAAATTAAAATTATTAATACATTTATATGATTGATAGTGACAAAATAGAATGTTATGTAGTGAGGTAGAAAAGCTTTCAGCATTTTAGTCAGAAATACCTGGGTTCATGTTCTGGTTTGGCCACTATCTACGACAAAATATCTACAAAATATCTAAATTATTTTATTTCCCTTGACTTAGTTTCCTGTAGTGTGAAGTTATATGTATTAAATCATATAGTCTATGAAAAACACCTAGGACAACTTTCGTTATATGATAGGCACTCAGTAATTATAAGTCTGTTCTTTAATCCTCAATAACATTCTATTTTCTCATCTTTATGTTTCAATGACAATCATTCAACAAATTTGATGACAACAAATAGAATAATAAGGAGTTTGTACTATATGCAAAGTATTATGAAAGGGACAAAAATGAACAAAATCAGTTTCCTGTCCTCAAGAAGTTTTTGTGTAAGCAAGATGAATATATAAATCAGTGATTGTACAAGATAAATTTGTACTATAGCATAAATGTAAACAATTAGGAAACATAAAGTAAGTGCCATTAAATCATAGATATTTTAGCATTGAATCTTGATATTTAACAGGTGGGGAAGATCATTGAGAACTAAGGACAGCTTGAGCAGAGGCTTCCATGGAAATTATCCCCAGGCCATGCTAGACCAGATGTTATGGAAAGATGTTGTAAGAGTTGCAACTTTCCTACTGGAATGTAAGCTATATGTGGAAGAATTTTTATTTTGTCATCACTATATCTACTATATCCAGCATTATGCCTCATATATAGTAAGTACTCAATAAATATTTGCTGAATGAGTGAATAAATGAATAAATAGGTTCAGATCAGATTGTATTTGTTTGGGGAAACCTTAAATGCCAATTAAGAAATATAGGCTTTGTTTATTATGCAATAGAGAGCTTGAAGATATTTAAAGACAAAAGTAATATAATCCCACATTTTATTAATAAGATAATTTTAATAGCAATGTGATGGATATGTTGGAGAAACAATAGATTGGCAGCAAGATGACTACTGTAGTAGAAGAATGACAGGAAGTCATTCCGTAGTATATCAGCAGTGGGAGAAAAAAGAAAGGATGCATGTCAGATACTTGAATGTTAAGATCTATAGAATTTGGTAAGTGTTAAGACTCTTTAGCATAATACAAGTGATAGAAGCCCAATTCAAACTAGCATAAGAAGAAATAAATGGAACTGACTAGGTCACAGAACTAGAAAATTTAGGTTGGACATGGTTTTAGGATTAGATAGATCCAAGGATGGATATCTCTACATAGTAATCCTTATTCTGTTCATATATTTGACTGTATTCTGCCAAACAGTCTCTCTCCACATGACAAGTTTACATCCTCCCAGCTTAACAATCTAAACAATAATACCTTTTCTTTCCAGCAGCCGTATAGTGTAAAGTCAGGTGAATATCCCTTATCCAAAATGCTTAGGACCAAAAACGTTTTCAGATTTTGGATTCTGGATTATTTGCATATACATAATGAGACATCTTGAGGATGGGATCCAAGTGCAAACACAAAATTCATTTACATTTCATATATTCCTTATACAAAGCCTGAAAGTAATTTTATACAATATTTTAAATAATTTTTGTGCATGAAACAAAGTTTGTACTGCATTTTGACTTCAACCTGTCACGTGAGGTCAGGTATGGGATTTTCCACTAATGGCATCATGTTGGTGCTCAAAAAGTTTGGCTTTTGGAGCATTTTTAATTTTTGGATTAGGGATCCAACCTGTATATTATACACATTGGTTCTGTATGGGTAACATTCACATTCCTATGAAGAAAGGACCCCATAGTTGACATGAAATGAGATAAGTATAATTTTCTAGAAGAAACATCATATGGAGTAGACAAAAACAACAGATGCCCAATATAGTGAAAATAAAGACTTAGAGCTCTCGATCAATTTTCTATCCTGAGTGAATGGATAATGAGATCAAGAAAAAAGGGGAAAAACTGGTTTTTAAATTAGTGAGACATGTAACTTGGGTCATACTGCATTTGAGTTGGTAGTGGGACTTCTATACAGGGATGATGAACAGCAGGAAAATATAAAGTTAGATCAATACATGAATTGTGGGGCACATGTTCTCAGGGCCTCCCGAGGGCTGTGTCATGGGCCATGGTCACTCATATTTGGCTCAGAATAAATCTCTTCAAAATATTTTACAGTTTGACTATTTTTGTCAACAATATTTTGGCACCCAAACATGTTGGGCCTCAGAGAAGACGCAGGACCCCACAGGAGTTGCCCAAACTCAGTGCTAAGGTACCAGCAGGGGCCCACTGAAGCCTCCCTGACTTTGAGCTTCTCCTCTGGTAGAACTCGTGTGTCCTCCTGAGCCCTGCACCTCCCTTTGGTTGAGGGTCCTTGATTTATTCTGAGCTGTTTTTTTTTTCTCTTAGGAAGTTGTTATTTAAGAATCTGAATTCTAGTTCAGATCCTAATTTAATTCTAGCATTCAAAGGGTCTTCTCCATTGCTTTTCTCCCAAAATTAATCTCAATTTGGCTTGTTGGTGCACATTTGAGTGAGGAACTGAACTGTTGTTTTCATAGGTAAATGAGAGACTGTGTTTCTTCAGCTCCAAAGAGAAAGGGCATTTGCTCCTCCCACCTGAAAGGCACCCTTGGGTGGCCAGGGGCCTCATGGGAGTGTCTGTCCCTGCGGTAGCCCTACAGGGAACGCCCAACAAAATTAGTTTTAAAAAGGCTTGTCCAGGAAGTGCATACGGGAGCTGGTCTCTCCATACTTTGAGCCCATCTGGAAGGGCTTAGATTTCCTGAGAGAAAAACTGAGACACATAAGACAGTAGCAACGACTCAGTGGGGACACACTGTGGAGTCCTGCCCACAAGCAGCAAACACTTTGAACCACTCCACAAAAGCCCTAGGCCACAGCTCAATTCCTCCTTAAAAAAAAAAAAAAAAAAAAAAAGTGTGGGAAACAAATAATCTAAGAATGAGGAGAAAACAAGGAGAACCCCGCCCCTCTTCAAGCACTCTAGGTTTTATGGTGCCTCTGCTTGCCAGAGTTTGTGTAAAATGGAAGTAATATGGTCTTTGTGCACATTTACATTAAGGAAAAAGAGCCCTAAGGTCGACCTGCAAATGACAGAGTCCCTAAGTTCTCTTTGTTTCTATTTTCTTTTTTTTCTACTTTAAATCTGCTGTTACTTTTCCACTGATATAAAAACCACTGTTTGGATCTAACAGGTGTTTGTTTGTTTGTTTGTTTGTTTTTTTTTGCAATCCAGGGAATTTGTATTTATCTCACAGCTAAAGTTCTGAAGTAAAAGCTATAGGGTCTTTGTGTGTGTGTGTATATATATACATATATACATATGTGTGTGTGTATTTAAAAGGTCCTTATAATTTCTATCATTTTTGTTTAATTGGCAATTAAATCTGTTTTAATTTCCCTCTAGCCCACCAGACTTTCAGTACCTTGAGATGTAAATTTTGCTATCTAATTTTCACCTAAGAGTTGTTTTCTCTAATATGTAAATTTAAGGCTACTTAGCTGACAACTGCCTGAATAGTGAAACAGGTTATCAAGAATTTAAAAGTCTAAGACAGGAAAAAAGCAGAAAAAAGGTCTTATGAATCTATAAGATGTATTTCTATTGGCATGCACAAATATGTCGATGTATTTATGTGTTGTGTACACAATGTTTCAGTACTAAAAATATATAAAAGAGCTCTAGCTAATTGGCTAAAATATAAAAGCAGTTAAATCAGATAGTCAAAAGAAAAGACTAGTCAAATGCTTTTTGAAGTTAATGTGATTTAAGTAAAATCTTTAATAAAATAATCTGGCTTTAAAATTATTGGTAAAATAATATTAGAGATGTCTAAAAAATTGTTAGCATTTTTGATCAACTGGTTTTGTGCTTACTCCTGCAGAATACTATAAGCCATAAGGGTTATAAAACTATAACATTTTTGACCAAGTGGTTTTGTGCTTACTTCTGCAGAATACTATAAGCCATAAGGGTTATAAAACTATAAAACCCAGCTCAAGACAAAATTATCTTTGCTTGTATAATTTTTGACAAGTAAGACATGAAATATTCTTCGTTTAATGAAAACAGCAAAATCCCAAGTTATTGGTAAAAATACCCTTATATTTAACCTTAAGTTTCTTACTTAAGTAAACACCTACAATTCACAGCTATAAAAGTAGTTAACGGAAATAAAGAATGACTATCACAGTTTTTGTAAATAATCTAGGTAATTATTTAATAAATCAATCAGGTAAATGTAATGGAATAAATGCCTATAAACAAACATGTTGTATAATTTAGGATCTAATGTTATTAATACATATTAAGTATCTGGGTAATTTCCAATTAAAAATTATAGGAAAAAAATTTTAATGTTTTTATTAAAAGGTAAATATATTTGTCTCACTGAAAGCTTATTTAAGGGTTATGTATAAAACAAAGTAAAAGGAACCAAAAAAATAAGAAATGTAAAAATGTTAAAAATATAAAGAGGTACTTTTGATAGAAAAAGTAAAACAGAAAGTAATTTTATCCAAGAAAGAATCTTGTTTGGTAAATTTTTGTCCTACAATAAAATGGGTTGTTCAAGAAAAAGGGATTATTTAGGACAAAACAGAAAGTCTAAGCATGTTTAAGTGTTCTATGTAAGTCAATAATAAGGTTAGTAAAAAGGATTTTTTAAAAAGGGGTTGTATAATTCAGTTGGCTCAGCAAAAGAAACAGACAACCCACACTGTGGGAAAATGTCTTCACAATCTATACATCTGACAAAGGACTAATACCCAGAATCTATGAAGAACTCAAATGAGCAAGAAAAAACAACCTCATCAAAAAGTGGGCTAAGGACGTGAATAGACAATTCTCAAAAGAATATATACAAATGGCCAACAAGCATATGTAAAAATGCTCAACATCACTAATTATCAGGGAAATGCAAATCAAAACCACAATGCAATACCACCTTACCCCTCCTGTAAGAATGGCCATAATCAAAAAATCAAAAAATAATAGATGTTGGCATGGATACGGTGAAAAAGGAACACTTTTACATTATTGGTGGGAATGTAAACTAAAGCAACCACTATGGAAAACAGTGTGGAGATTCCTTCAAGAACTAAAAGTAGATACTATTTGATCCAGCAATTCCACTATTAGGTATCTACCCAGAGGAAAAGAACTCATTATATGAAGAAGATACTTGCACATGCATGTTTATAGCAGCACAATTTACAATTACAAAAATATGGAATCAGCCCAGATGCCCATCAATAAACTAGTGGATAAAGAAAATGTGGGATATATACACTATGGAATACTACTTAGCCATAAAATGCAATGAAATAATGGCATTTGCAGCACCTGGACGGAATTGGAGACTATTATTCTAAGTGAAGTAACTCAGGAATAGAAAACCAAACATCATTTGTTCTCACTCATAAGTGGGAGCTAAGCCATGAGGACACAAATGCATAAGAATGATACATTGGAGTTTGGGGAGTAGGGGGAAAGGTTGGGAGGGGGCGAGGGATAAAAGACTACACACTGGGGGGTGGGAACAGTGGCTCATGCCTGTCATCCCAGCACTTTGAGAGGCCAAGGCGGGCGGATCACAAGGTCAGGAGATCAAGACCATCCTGGCCAACATAGTGAAACTCCATCTCTACTAAAAATACAAAAATTAGCCGGGCATGGTGGCATGTGCCTGTAATCCCAGCTACTCAGGAGGCTGAGGCAGAAGAATAGCTTGAACCAGGGAGTTGGAGGTTGCAGTGAGCCGAGATCACGCCATAGCATTCCAGCCTGGCAACCGAGTGAGA
This sequence comes from Macaca thibetana thibetana, assembly GCF_024542745.1. NCBI lineage: Eukaryota > Metazoa > Chordata > Mammalia > Primates > Cercopithecidae > Macaca > Macaca thibetana. The sequence continues at coordinate 83,351,155 of NC_065578.1, read as the reverse complement.
CTCCATGTCAAAAAAACGAAAAACAAAAAACAAAAACAAAAAACAAAACAAAAAAAACCTACACATTTCATACAGTGTACACTGCTTGGGTGATGGATGCATCAAAATCTCGGAAATCACCACTCAAGAACTTATTCATGCAACCAAATACCACCTGCTCCCTGCAAACCTATTGAAATAAAAAAATAAATTAAAAAGATATATGAGTTGTGAATTTAGTATAAATATGAGAGTCAAAGCCGCAACTGTGAATGAAATAGAAAATACAGAGAAAAAAGGCAGCTAACAAAAGATAGCTACAGAACAGAGAAGAAATGGAGTCTGGTATAGCAGGAGCCTGTAGTGGTCAGACAAGTTTGGAGAGAACAAGGAAACGCAGTCATAAAAGTCAAGAAAGAAAGAGGAATATTAATTTGATTGATTGCTCACTAGAAATGGACTCTAACTAATGTAAGCAAAACAAATTTATTGGAAGAATATGTAGCTGCATATAGGAGGGAATGCAAAACTAAAGAACCAGGCTTGGCACACTCAGGAACCAGGCAGCTCCAAAGAGTTGAAATAGCAGTTGCTGCCTGACATTTTCCCCTAATGCAGCCAATGAAATGAAAACAAAAACAAAGGCTATTCAGTTTCGTTTCTTTTCCTACAATTTACTTTCTAAGGAAACAGTTCAATTGGCCTACCTTGGTTTACATTTCTGCTTCTTACCCAGAGCAAGGCAAATGATTAGCAGTCCCATGAGACTCATCAGTGGTAGAGCAGAAATTTTCCATTACCAAAGAAGATGGAATAGAAGTTGAACACTTAGGAAAAAAAAAAACGTAAACATAAACAAAAAAACACACACAACAATGTCCACTACTACAGAGGATTTAACAGTGTTAGTAAAGACAAATATTTCTTGTCAGTAGAGCTGTTTGGAGTATCCGTTTCCCCCTAAAAAAATGTGGTGAACTTTATTATAAAGTCATAGACATTTTGGATTAAATATACTAGAAATATTCTGTCAACCTGATGTGGTAGGCAAAATAATGCCTCTCCCAAAGATGTCCATGTCCTAATTCCTACAGTTTGTGTATATGGTACCTTGCATGAAAAAGGAAAATTAAATTTTTTTCTAATTAGTTCATGTGAAAATAGGGAGAATACCCTGGACTATCCCTGTGGGCCCACTGTAATCACAAGGGTCCTTAAAAGTGGAAGAGAGAGGCTAAAGAGAAGGTCAGAGTGATGAGATGTAAGAAGGACTCAATGCCATTGCTGGCTTTGAAGATGGAGGAAGGGGGCCAAGAATTGTGGAATATGGGCAGCCTCTAGGAGCTAGAAAGAGCAGGGAAACCAATTCTCTAGTCTCCAGAAAGGAACACAACCCTTCTCACATCTTGATTTTAGCCCAGTGTGACCTGTGTTAGGCTTCCAAGCTTCTGAACTATAAGATAATTTTGTGTTGTTTCAAGCCACAAACTTTAAAAATGCAGATTTCCTTAACTCTAACCTAGCCTATTAAATCAAAATAATTCATGTGGACTCAAAATAATCTGCCTTTTTATTATAGTTATTAATAATTTAATATTTTTCAAAATAGCTAGAAAATAAGATTTGGAATGTTTTCAACACAAAGAAATGATAGATTTTTGAGGTGATGGTTATTCCAATTACCCTGAATTGATCATTATACATTGTAAACATGCATTAAAATATCACATGTGCTCCATAAACATATACAATTATTATGTATCAATTAAAAATCTGCCTTTTAACAAAGTGTGTTCCTGTGTATGTGTGTGTTTAATTCTTGTGTGTTTAAGTGTGATCCTTATGCACACTTAAGTTTAAGAGCCACTACACTATTCTCTTACATCCAAAGTCTCAACTGCTCTTGATCAACAGTCCCAACACACGGTTGGTCAGACATCACTTAAGAGTACTTAGGATAGTACTAGACTTCTTGAATTAGTATTGACAATTTATCTGGTATATTTTCCCCATATATTTACAGTATGGGACTCAGTGAGAAAGGGGTTGAAGGAGGAAAACTCACAACTATTGAGTCTTGCTTTGGGTCATATACCATGCAGAGCACTGATATTAACTCATTTAAACCAAAATAGTGATCCATGCTGACCCCCATCCCACTTCCAGATAATATATAGCTCTGGGTCTTCAGATTACTTTTGTGTGAGTAATTGCATTAACCTTCTAATTAGTCTCTATCCCCTAGTTCCTATCTTTCTCCCATTCTTTGTAGGAAATATTCTTAAATTGTGAAGTGGAGAATATCTAAAAAAGAGTACATAGATATAAATGAATATAAATGCACAAATTTAATAATAAAATTCTTGTACCCATATCCAGGCCAGAAATAGAACATTACCATACCTCAGATGCACCATATGTGACACTCCCTGATTCATTTCCTCCATCCAAAGATAAATAATACCCTGATTTGATTAATCATCCTTTTAATTTATAGTTGCTGTGGGTTTGTTTTTGGGGTTGTTTTTGTCATTGTTGTTGTTTTACTACCTAAGCATGTAGCTCTAAAAAATATACTCTTCAGTTTGTCTATTTTTGAAATTTATAAGAATTTGTAAGAATTAGGTTATTTGCTTCTTTTACTCAGCATTGTTTTTGAGGTATAATCATGTTGAGTGTGGTACTGTAGTTCATTTATTTTTACATGTCTATCATATGATGAATATACAATTGTATGACTACACCATAAATCGCATATCTATTAGACTGCTAATGGATATTTAGACTATTTCTAGAATATTTTTTGTTTGAACAATGTTTCCATGAGCATTCTTGCTTATAAGCCTACACACTCAATAATTTATTTAGATACACAGCTAATAGTGAAACTGAGAGTGTGTAGAGTTTGAGCATGTTTAATTTTCCTAGGTAATAGCAAACTATTTTCAAAAGTAGTTGTATCAATTTATATACACACCAGTAATGGCTAATAATAAATTCCTACTGTTCTACATCCTCACATATACTTTCTTGTTTACTTTTTCCAATATAACCAATCTGAAAAGTGGTTTTAATTTGCATGCTGAAAAAAGATTTGTATAACATTTCATATGTTTGAGAGCCACTTATGTGACATTTCTTTCCATTACTTTTATCCACTTCTTTATTGAGTTGTTAACATTTTTCTTATTGATTCCTAGGGGCTCTGCATATTTGCTAAATCCTAACTTTTTCTAGCCTATATATGTGGCAATTATCTTCTCCCCATTCATGGTGTATTAATCAGTGTTCTCTAAGAGAAACAGAACCAGTCTGATATATGGAAGGAGATTTATTAAGGGAAATTGGCTCATGGTATCACCAAGGTGAAGAGAATCCAGTGTCAGCTTCAGGAACCTCAGAACCAGGGAAGCTGACAGTACAGCTTCTCAGTCAGGCACCGGAGCCCTGGAAACATCTGGTGCAAGTTGCTGAGTCCAAAAGCTGAAAAACTTGGAGTCTCATATCCAAAGGCAGAAGGAGAACAAGTATCCTTGGAAAGGATTGTTGATCTCCAGGAAAGGAGTGTTGGGGGAGGAGAAAGGGACCGAGAGAAAGAGAGAAGAGGGAGGGAGACAGAGAGAATCACCAATCACCTCTTTTTTTCCCCTGTTTTTTCTCATCCCTAGGCCCCAACTGATTGTATGGTGCCTGCCCACATTGAGAGTGGGTCTTCTTCTCTCAGTCCACTAACTCACAGGTTAATCTCTTCTGGAAACAACCTCACAGATCCAGAAGCATCCCTCAATTCAGTCCAGTTGACACCTGAAATTAATCATTATACATGGTTAGAGTTTTTATTTCCTTTCTAGTATTTCTGATGTATTTAATATTTTATCAGCTTTATTAAAGATAATTGACATATTTAAGTATGCAATAATTTTTAAAATTTATGTACACAGAAAACCATCAGTACAATTACAATAACGAACATAGTCATCACCTTAAAAAGTTTCCTCTTGCTCCTTTGTAATCTTTTCCTCATGCCCCTCCTTGCCCACAAAGTCCTAGTCAATGATGTGTCTGCTTTCTGTCACTATAGTTTAGTTTGCATTTCATTGAATTTAAATGATGGGCACAAGCAGTATGTATTCTTATTTGGTATGGCTTCTTTCACTCTGCATAATTATTTTTAGATTAATCCATGTTGTTTCACGTATCAAGAGTTCACTGGTTTTTATTGTTGAGTAGAATTTCATTGTATGGCTATGTGTATACATTCACCTGTTGATCAATATTTACAATATTTCCAATTTTGGCTATTACAGTAAAGTTACTGTGAATATTCATATGCAAGTCTTTGTATGATTTTATGCTTTCATTTAACTTGGGTGAATCCTAGGAGTAGAATGGCTGGATCGTGTGAGATATATATGTTTAATTTTTAAAGAAATTGCCAAGCTGTTTTCTTAAGATATTCTAACATTTTACATCCCAAACAGTATGAGGGTTCCAATTGTTCTACACTCTCACCAGTACTTTTAATATAATCAATCTTTTTAATTTTTAATTTTAGATATTCTAACAAATGTGTAATGGTATTCTATCATGGTAATAATTTACACTTAGCTAATGACGGGTAATATTGAGCATCTTTTTCTGTGCCTACTTGCCATCTATGCATCTTTTTTTGGTGAAATATCTGTTCAAACATTTTGCCCACTTGTATTGGGTTCTCTATATTTTTATTATTGCATTTTGAGAGTTCTTTATTCTGAATACAGTTCTTTTATCAGATATGTTATTTGCAAATATATTCGTTCAATCTGTGGTTTGTCTTTCATTCTACTAATACTGTGTCAAAGAACAGAAGTTCTTAATTTTAATGATATTCAATTTATCAATTTTTTTTCTTTTTTGGATCATGATTTTGCTGTCGTATCTAACACATTTTTTGCTTAGCACTGGGGCACAAACTCCAAGTACAGATGGCTTCACTAGTGAATTCTACCAAATATTTAAGGAAAAAAAACTACCAATTCTACACAAAATCTTCCTGAAAATTAAAGATGGGGATATACATGTTAACTTACTCTATGGGACCAGCATTACTCTGTTACCAACACCAGACAAAGATGTTACAAGAAAGAAATCTACAGGCTGGGCATGGTGGCTCACGCCTGTAATCCCAGCACTTTGGGTGGATCACCTGAGGTCAGGAGTTCAAGATGAGCCTGGCCAACATGGCGAAACACCATCTCTACTAAAACACACACACACACACACACACACACACACACACACACACACACAAAAATCGCCAGGCATGCTGGCAGGCGCCTGTAATCCAAACTACTCGGGAGGCTGAGGCAAGAGAATCGCTTGAACCCGGGAGGCGGAGGTTGCAGTGAGCTAAGATCACACCATCGGACTCCAGTCTGGGAGACAAGAGCGAGACTCTGTCGCAAAAAGAAAAAGAAAAAAAAAAGAAATCTACAAACCAGTATCAATTACTAGCATACATGCAAAAATTCTAAATGAAATGGTAACACATCAAATCCAATAACATATAAAAGGGATAATACATCATTGCCAAGTGAGGCTTATATCAGAAATGCAAGATTATCTTAACATTTGAAAAGTAATCAGTGTATTATAATTTACCATATTAACAGAGTAAAATATTGAAATCATAACCATCCCAATAGATGCAGAAAATCATTTCACAAAATCCAATTTCATTTCTGATTTTAAAACAACTTTCATCTAGGAATAGAAGGGAACTTCTTTATCCAAATGTATGACATCTACCTAAACCCTTAGGCTAACAAGTGTTGAAACATCAAATTCTTTCTTTCTGAGATCAGAAACATGATAAGAATGATTGCTTTCACCACTTCTATTTAACATTTTACTGAAAGTTCTAGTCTGTGCATTAAAACTTTTAAAGCACAACTTACAGTAGCATCAAGTATATTAAATACTTAGGAATAAATGTGACAAAAGAGGTTCAAGACATATAAATGTAAAACTATAAAATATTGCTGTGAGAAGTTAACACAGTGGCGTGGTGGCTCACGCCTGTAATCCCAGAACTTTGGGAGGCCAAGGCGGGTGGATCACCTGAGGTCAGGAGTTCGAGGCCAGCCTGGCCAACATGGGAAACCCCATCTCTACTAAAAAAAACAAAAATTAGTTGAGCATGGTGGTGCATGCCTGTAATCCCAGCTACTTGGGAGGCTGAGGCAGGAGAATTGCTTGAACCCTGAAGGGGGAGGTTGTGGTGACCCGAGATCGCGCCATTGCACTCCAGCCTGGAGACAGAGTAAGACTCCATCTCAAAAAAAAAAAAAAAAAAAGAAAGAAAAAAGAAAAAAAGAAAAAAGAAAAAAAAAGAGAAAAATAGAAGTTAAGGAAGAGCTAAGTTAATAAAGTGATAAGCCATGTTGATGCATCAGAAGACTCAATTTTGTTATGATGTCACTTCTTCCTAAAATTTATCTACAGATTCAATGGATTCCCAAGCAAAATTACATCACCTTTTTTTCTTTTTAACATTGACAAGCTAATTCTAAAATTTGCCTGGAAATGCAAAGGATTTAGAAAGAATAACTAACACAACTTTGAAAAAGAAAACGCAAGTTATAACATATACACTGCCTGATTTAAACACTTATGCTAAAGCTTCGCTAATTAAGATAGTATGCTTTTGGTGTAAAGACAGACACGTAGCCAGAAATAGACCCATACATATATTTGCAGTTGATTCTTGACAAAGGTGCAAAATGTTCAAAGGTACATTTTGAGTAAAGAAAGGAAAATCTTTTAAACAAACTACTGTAACAGTGGATATCCATCTTTTAAAAAGAACTTTGATCCATGCCTCATGCAAGATACAAAAGTTAGCTCAAAATGTATCATATTCCTAAATGAAAACCTAAAGCTGTAAGATATTTTTTAGATTTTGTTATTAATTTTTACTATTGTTGCATTGTTGTCAGAGTACATTTCCTGTGTTATCTCATTCTTGGAATTTATTTAGACATGCTCTATGACCAGGTAAATGGTCAAATATTACACTTGTCACAAGTTAGCATGAAAAGAATGTGTGTTCTGCAGTTATTTTATTGTGTTTCATATATGTCTATCAAGTTAACTTGGTTAATAATCATGTTCAAGTGTGTACAAGCTTACCGATTTTTGGATATTTAATCTAGCAAATACTGATGGAGGGTAATAAAATCTCCCACTACAGGATGATGGATTTGTTGATTTTTCTTTGTAATTTTCCCAATATTTGCTTCCATATTTTAAGATGTTATTAGAAGCATCATGTGATAGACTTGACCTCATTCATTCATTTAGCAAACATTTCCTGAGCTTGTATGATCTGCCTTGTATGATGAGCTTGTATGATCAGTTCAGTCTAAGAGAAGAGGCAGATAAGCAAACTCTATCTAATGCAGTGTGTTTCTAATGCACAGTGTTATAAGTACACAATGGTTTTTGTGAAATCACTGAGAGAGAGGGTATTTAACTATGACTTTGGGAAAAACTACTCAGAGAAAGGATTGTTACACTTGAGCATTGAAGTGGAAGTGGAAGTTGGCCAGAGGGCTGGAGAGATGGGGACAAACATGTGAAGTAGAATATGCATTTGAGCCTATACAGAGGCAATGAAATGTGACTGTGGTCACATCAATCAGGGAAATGTAAATACTCCAATATGGAAGGATCGTTATGGGGAAATGGAAAAAGATATAGATGGTGAAGTAGAAAATAACTGGATTAAAGGGGACTTGTAAACTATCCTAATGTGTTTTTATTTTATCCTGACAGTGAAAGGGAGCTATTGAAGGACTGTACAGAGGAATGTGTGATTTGTGTTCTAAAAATAACTCAGTACCAGGGCAAACAATGAATTTTAAAAGCTCAAGACTAAAGACACTGCCAGTTGCCTTCCCAAAGTCCATTTTTTTCTCTTCCTCCTTACCAACATAAGCACAATTTTGTTTGGGTTTATATTGTTTTTTAAAAGTGTTTCTTCCATGGCTTTCTTACAGCTCAGGGTGAGCATGTGATCAATTTGAGCAAGATGTAAGCTAAGGATTTATTTAAAAGTTTTCAATTTTTAAATTGATGTAGGTACTTCTCCTTCCTACCTATCTTTCCACCTTTTTTCTTCCTGGATACAAGGACAAAAGCGACTTTCTCCACATAGGAGATCAGAAAGATAGAGAAGCCTAGTTTTTGATGACATTGTTGAATCTCTGAAATACATAATTCCCTTTTAAGTTTCTGTTGGTTAGGTTTCATGTTATTTTCAGCTGCTGAACACAATCCTAAATAATACACAGTAAACATTTGTCTTCCATATTTCAAATTTCTACATTGATGATAGCGCAGAATCTCACACCCTTTCTTAGAAAATCACCCTTCCTTAGATATCCTTAGATATTTTCCCCCATGTTGCTCTTTCCATCATCCTGTTTTATCAATCCTGTCTCCTTAACAATAGTGTCTATTCCTTGTGGACAACATAGAGTCTTACATGTTTTATAACACAAAGTAGGTACCTAAATGTGAACTGTACTATTGCTCCTTTCCCCTCTATTTGTATAATACATTTGGATAACAATTTGGCAACCTATATAAAGCAATTGTTTTTTCTTCCTATAAATAAGAAAATAAGTATGTGATAAAATTGAAAGAAAAAAATTCAACTGGAAAAACTGAAAATAGATCGGCTAACTCAAAAAATGTGGTATTCTTTTCTTTAATTTTTAAGTAAATCATCAGTTTTTCTGAGGCTAAGGGTTCATCTCTGAGAGCCTTCTTGTTTCCAAAACAAGTCTGCTTCACCATACAGCCAAAAGAATAAAAAAGCAGCTATAGTCTCCCTGTTGATTAGACTATTAGATTTAACTAGTCTTATTACTAATATTCATAAGTCCTGTGAAATACATATTATACTAGCTAACCAGTAAGAAAAAAACTAGACGAATGTTTCATTTCTTATACCAAAATTAATTCCAAAAGTATTACAGATATACATGCAATAAGTAAAATCCTAGAAGTATTGTAAAAAAAAAAAAAAAAAAAGCAAATTTTTTTATAATGGTGGAGTAGAGACAAATTTTCTAAAAGTGTAACACAAAACTGGAAACCATAAAATAAAAAAGCATATATATGCCTATGTGGCAAAAAGAAAAACAAAAGAAAGGAAAAAAGAGAAGCCAGCAAAAAAAATTACAAAAGATTAGTCAAAATTTAATGTTATTTAAATATAAATAACACCTAGAAATCTTATTTACAAGTAAGATGAAGAATGGTAAAGAAAATTAGCAGTCAACCCCAAAACAGCCAAAAAATACTTGAAAAGAAATTCAGATTTATGCATGCAAAATAAAATAATAATCAGATAAGATTCTCTACATATCTGATTCATAATTGTTATAAAGAACAATAACACTTTATCTAAGACTTGTTAATGTATGTGTTAAAAGGTATTTTTATATTGTATGGAAGAGAGGATTAATTTGTATGATTCACTTGGAGAACAATTTGGCATCCTATAACCAATTTCTATCAATGTATTATAAAAAGTTGGAAAGCAAAAATAATGAATTAATAAAGATAACATAGAAAAACAAATAAGAAGAAAAATTGAATATATAAACAAATCCAACCCCTGTAGCTTCAAAATGAGATACACAATAATTTAGGCAAAGACCTTACCAGCCTAGTCGTGATCCAAAAAAGGATGAAACTATCACTAGATCTCTAAAACTGTCAAAATGTTAAGGTCCTAATGAACTGCATTTTGTCAGAATAAAAAAAATTCACATAGTTTTGGGTTGCTATGGTTTGAATATTTGTATTTCCTTAAAAATTCATGTTGATATTTAATCCCCAGTGTAACAGTATTAAGAGATAGGGCCTTCAGGAGGAGATCTAGTGCCTTATAACAGGGCTGGAGGGAACTAGCTAGGTCCTTTTTTGCCCTTCCCCCTTTCATCATGTGAGGACACAGCAACAAGGTGCCATTTAAAAGCAGAGAGTGGTTTTCCCCAGCCACAGAACCTGTCAGTACCTTGACCTTGGACTTCCCACCCTCTGGAATTGTAAAAACTAAATTTCTATTATTTATAAATTTCCCAGTCTGTGGTATTTTATTATACTGAATGGGAATATAATGAAAAGTACTACCTCTGTGCCCTGTATCCTTTAAATCTCTGATGGTGGTACTATTCTCTGCAATTTCTCCTGGGATATAGTTGCTCTGATTTAATATCTTGAATGGGATATGCAAGGAAAGACATTTTTAAGGGCTTCTGCCTAGTCTTTCCTATTACAACAGCTTTTACTGCACAAATTAGAGACCCCATGTGAGGCTTCTGCCTGCTATTGAGTATATCTATCCCAGTATATACTTGAGGAATAGAGAACTAACCACAAGGAAAGTCATTGACCCAATGAAACACAATTTAGGCCAGACTTGGGCCAGAACTCCATTTATTACCTAGTTTTTATAAGCCCACCATTCTAAAGAGGACTATACTGTAATTTCTGGTTCCCTGAACTAGAAATCAACTCATATCCCATATCTAAGGGTTCTAAAAAAAATCTGAGTATTACCTCTTTCTTATTGCAAAGTTGCCTTTATAAATGGCCAGACTCTGTGAGGAACAATCAAGGGAATGTTTATTATACATACTTGTGGTTTTGTTGCAGGATATTTCCTTAAGGGGGCTTAGCTTCTCTTCAATCAATGGACTCGGTGTGTGAACTGACATAGATATAAAATAGCTGAAGGACTACTATTTTGCATTGCAGCCACTAATTATTAACTGCCAATATTTGTTGGATATAGTCCAAGTCAAGTAACAACTTTAGTTGGCTATTATCAATCTGCCTCACTTCTTGGGACGCAGTAATCTACTAGCCATTAGAAATGGTCCCCATGAGTTAGAGCACCCCTACTGTTATTCTGGCCTTGCTATCCACTATTTACATCCACATTGTCTCTGATGTATAAGTGCCACCACCTGGCCTCTGGCATTCAGAAACTCTTCTACTAACAAGTAGTAAAATTAGTTCCATAGCAGCATCTCCACCATCAACTGTAAACTATTGAGTTCCCTCACTCATAGATTCCTCATTACCTTAGTAAAGAAAATGTCCTCTGGCCCTCCCAGGAAATAGAATCAGGTGATGGGTTCTCTTAAAAATCTAGCAAAATTTCTACAGGCAGAGCCTTCTGACTCCTTAATACTATTCCAAAGCACTTAATACTATTCCAAAGCACTTCTAGTATTCCCATCTCATTTATGTAGACATCATCATGTCTAAGCTTCAAGATGTTATCTTAAAAATATAATAGGACTGGCTTTGACAGTATTAAATGCTGGAGTATTAAATCATAAGGTATGGGAGGATGTTCCTACATCAATAAAATTTCCCCTCTTGGTCCCCTTCCCACTACCACCACCAATCTACTTCCACAAGTGTTCCCTAATTCCTACAAGCACTTCATAGTCAGCTCCTAAAATTCCTTTTAAGTAGAAGGTGCATTTGACTTATTATTTGCAGTAGTTATATTCTATAAAGTCATTAAATTAATACATTTATTTATTATTTAGGGTATTTATTAATACCCTAGGACCATCGCTCTTAAGGTAAATAACAGTGTTAAGTTTCTGTGAGCCTCTGGTCACAACATTTTTCTCAACTGATCAACATATAACAGTGTTTTATGTATCTTTTTTTAAAGACACTTTATTTAATATATATTATGGATGCATTAACATTGAATTCACAGCCAATGGTACTATATCATATGGCTGAAAGAAGTTTACCTAACACATATGATGCTTTTCTCCATAAGGCACATCACATCCTTCTTGTGCTTAGGAGCATTAGACAACATTTCATCAGTTTGTTTGGGGGCGATTTTAAAAAGCAAAAAAATAAGTTTTTTTATTTTTTATTAAATAAGCAAAATCACCGACAAAAGGCAGAAAACTGAGAAAAATATGGCATGAAATTGACCAGAAAAAAACACATGTTTACAGTACGAGGGTTGAAACAAGTAGGCAGAGTGTAGTCTTGTTCAGCCTCAGCTGGGAATGTGCATGATGGAGATTTGAGTTTTTTGCAGCTCTATGTATAACCTTGAATGACCACAAAAGTTCTGTGAATATTGAGTTTGGGGGTACCAATAAATTCTAGTGAGTAGGTGGATTTGCAAATAGAGTCCACAAATAATGAAGAGCAGTTGTATTTCCTCCTAAAGGAGGGACTACATTTCCCCATTCAAGGTAATTGGGGTGGAAAAGGTAGACCTTAAAGACAACAAATATCTTTGAAGCATGTCCCTCATGTCAGCCTCTTGCAAAGATTTTTAGCTAAAGGGAGGCTACTCTCTTCTAATAAGAGGCAGGGATCTGGTCTGCTGTTCAGGGTATTCTAGTGATATTAGTTTCAGTCTTTCCTACAGGTCTAAGGATTCCTTCTTTTTTCTACTAGGGCTTTCTCTGACACTGGAGACCTAGAAACGTTGGGAATTCTGTCTTTGTCATAACATGGGGAACTCTTATAAAAAGATTCTGAGTCTAATTTTCATACAACCTACAGGAGATAAGAATCATTTAATAACACTATTGCTGAGTCACAAAAATGTGGAGTTAGTAGTTAAAAGACTTGAGCTTGTCTTTTTCCACTTTAAGGGTATGCAAAAACCTGCAACAACTCTATAATCCTTATAATTACTCTTGTTCCCATACCTTTCAAATGCCACAGCCATCATATAGTTCAGTGATTTACCTGTCACCTTTACCACACCCCAATCCTAATTCAGCATAGATAAGAGAGAATAACCAGGGAAATTCTAAAAGAGAAAAAAGTAATGAAAGAGCACTAGTGTTATCTGATATTAAAATATATTTTCTTTTTTTTTTTTTTTTTTTTTTTTTTTTTGAGGCGGAGTCTTCACTCTGTCGCCCAGGCTGGAGTGCAGTGGCACCATCTCGGCTCACTGCAAGCTCCGCCTCCCAGGTTCGCGCCATTCTCCTGCCTCAGCCTCCCGAGTAGCTGGGACTACAGGCGCCCGCCACCGCGCCCCCCGGCTAATTTTTTGTATTTTAGTAGAGACGGGGTTTCACCGTGTTAGCCAGGATGGTCTCGATCTCCTGACCTCGTGATCCGCCCGCCTCTGCCTCCCAAAGTGCAGGGATTACAGGCGTGAGCCACCGCGCCCGGCCTAAAATATATTTTCAAACCAAAACTGTTACAACAGAGTGAAATAACAAGAATTAAATAGCAAATCAATGGAATTGAGTAAAAAAGTTATATGGAAATGTAGTGCATGTTTAAATGTTGCTTTTCAGAGTCATTAAATTTTGAACATACAGTTACATGCTGCATGATGATATTTTGGTCAATGATGGACTGTATATACGATGGTGGTCCCATAAGATTATAGTGGAGCTAAAAAATTCCTATCACGTAGTGACGTCTTGATGAGGCTGACCCTGTGTAGGTCTAGGGTAATGTGTGTGTTGTGTATCAATTATTAACAAAAGTGTTTAAAAAGTAAAAAAATAAAATAAAAAACATTTAAAATACAAAAAGCTTATAGAAAAAGAAATAAAGAAAATGTTTTGTACAGCTGTACAATGTGTCTGTGTTTTAAGCTGCTTTACTATAGAAGAGTCAAAAAGTTAAAAAAAAATTAAAAGTTTATAAAGAAAAAAGGTTATAATGTAAAATAGTTACAGTAAGCTAAAATGTTAATATATTACTGAAGAAAGAAAAATATTTTCAATAAATTTAGTTCAGCCTGTGTACAGAGTTTATAAAATCTGCAGTAGTGTACAATGTCTAGGCCTTCATATTCATTTACCACTTACCCACTGACTGACTCAGGGCAAATTACAGCCCTGTAAGCTCTATTCATAAGTACCTTATATGAGTGTACCATTTTTTAAATCTTTTATGCTGTATATATTTTGACTGTAGCTTTTCTACCTTTACATATGTTTAAATACACAAATACTAACTAGTATATTATAACTGTGTGCAGTATTCAGTACAGTAACTTGCTGTATGGGTTTGGAGCCTAGGAGCAATAGGGTATACCATACAGCCTAGGTGTGCAGCAGGCTATACCATCTAGGTTTGTGTAAGTATATTCTATGATGTTTGCACAATGAAAAGTCACCTAAAGACACACACTTCTCAGAACATATCTTGCCATTAAGCAATGCATGACTGTATTTGATGGTAGAAGTGAAAGGATTTTCCTGTTGGTTCATATGTGGGATAGGAAAGCAGCAGAAGAGTCAAGGATGAAAGTAACAGAAGAGTCAAGGATGATTCCTAAGTGAATGAATGAATGAATGAATGAATGATACCAGTGTGAAAGAGAGTAGGTAAGGGAGGGTTTGAATGAGATCAGAAAGGTATTTGTGTGGAGACAGTGCAGATTATGTAGTCTTGTGAAGGATGGCAAGAATTTGAATTTTATTCTCAGTGAAATAAGATTTAGCAGAAGATAAACATGATCTTTTGCATATTTTTAAAAAATATATCTGGCCACTAGATGTAGAAGATTTTGTAGGAAGATAAGAATGGAAGCACGGAACACAATCAAGAAGATTTTGTTATCATCCAGGAAGATACAATTGTATATTACAACAGGGAAGTAAGAGTGGAAGTGGTGAAAAAGGGTGGAGTTTGAGATAACTTATGAAAATAGAGTTTGTAGGATTTGCTCATGAATTGGTTGTGCAATCTGAAAGGAAGAGAAGAATAGAAGAACACATAGTCTTTTACCTAGAGCAAGGAAAAAGAAGGAATTTCTTTTCCTTAAAGAAGGAAATTTGACATTTACTTAGGTAGAAATGCATGGGGGAGCAAGTTTAGTGGGAATTGAGAAGAGTGGAAATCAAGAGTTTGGTTTTGGACACATTAAGTTTGAAGGTGGCTATTAAAGGTCCAAGTATTGATATCAAGGAGACAACTAGATATATGGGTCTGGAGCTCAGGTGAGAGGTTAGAGATATAATTGCCTGTAGTATACAGGCCAGGTAGTGTAAAGCCCCTTTTAGGGGCTTTGTTCCTTATACCCAAAATCCTGGCACAAGTTCCCTGAAACACTTGTCTAGAAAAAATTTGAAGATATATCTCAGTACATGCTCCACTTCAAATTAATGTCTCACTCTCAAACTCTGTCCCCAGACTAAAGTTCCCCTCTCTTTCTATCTATTTCACACACACATACATTCATCTCTCTCTCTCTCTCTTCTCTCTCTCTCTTCTCTCTCTCCTTCCTTCTCTCTGTTCCTCCTTTCCTCCCTTTTCTCTCTCTCTTTCTGTCATCCCCATCTGGTGCACTCCTTAGGTAATACAGAGTTTTCACCCTGCTTTCTGATTGCTCAAGAGGAGGCAACAGTAGTTCTAACAACTGAAGTCATGTCTTTTCCATTGACTAATAATTCCTCAGGGGGGACTGGATCCAAACTAATATGACACCCAACAAATAGAACAGAAACAAGAAACAGTAAACAGGAATTTTTTAGAAGACCATAAACTTACCAAAGACCTATCTATACCTAACCTCTGATATATATTATTTGTCCAGTAAAATTAAGATTAAATTATCATGCCTATAGTATTCTACTGACTCGTTTCTCACTAATTGTATTGTGATTCTGTTAAAACTTCACTTTGCCACTTTGGGAGGCTGAGGCAGGTGGATCACAAGGTCAGGAGTTCGAAACCAGCCTGACCAACATGGTGAAACCCCGTCTCTACTAAAAATGCAAAAATTAGCCGGGCATGGTGGTGTGCACCTGTAATCCCAGCTACTCAGGAGGCTGAGGCAGGAGAATCACTTGAGCCCGGGAAGGGGAGGTTGCAGTGAGCCGAGATAATGCCACTGCACTCCAGCCTGGGCGACAGAGCGAGACTCCATCTCAAAAACAAACAAACAAACAAACAAACAAAAACTTCACTTTGCTTTGATAAATACTGTCAGAATGTTGGTAGATATTATATCAAGAAATAACCTGTCATAATCAGCAAGAAAAAAATAAATAATCTCATCAAAAAGTGGGCAAAGAACATGAATAGACAATTTGCAAAAGAAGTCATACAAACAGCCAACAAACATATGAGAAATTGCTCAACATCACTAATCATCAGGGAAATGCAAATTAAAACCACAATGAGATACCACCTTACTCCTGCAAGAATGGCTATAATTAAAAAGTAAAAAAAAAAAAAAATAGATATTGGCATGGATGTGGTGAAAAAGGAACACTTTGACACTACTGGTGGGAATATAAATTAGTATAACACTGTGGAAAATATGTGGAAAATAGTATGAGATTCCTTAAAGATAAAAAAAAATGTGTAAGCATATTATGTCACTCCTTTGCTTCATTACTTCATTAGTTTTTTTTCTCACTAATTGTAAAATAAATTTCAAAGTCCACAGCCTTCATTTCAGCTGTACAGGAATTTGGCCTTTGGTGCCCCATAGGGAAGAAGATTGAAGAATGATATTCTGGGTTGGACACGGTGGTTCATACTTGTAATCCCAGAACGTTGGTAGGCCAAGGCAGGAGGATCATCCGAGACTCTAGCTTGAGACCAGCCTGGGTAACACAGGGAGATTCTGTCTCTACAAAAAAAATATATTTTTTAAATAACCGAGCATCATGGCACATGCCTGTGTTCCCACCTACTTGGGAGGCTGAGGTAGGAGGATTGCTTGAGCTCAGGAAGTTGAGGCTGCAGTGAGCCATGATTGTGCCACTGCATTCCAGACTGGGACACAGAGTGAGGCCCTGTCAAAAAAAAAAAAAAAAAAAGATGCTCTGAAATGCCTCGGAGACGATTAGATAAGGTGAGTAAAGAGGGTTGTTGGGAGAAAAAACCTGAATGAAGATTCACAAGAAAACCTATCTGAGACTGAAGTACAAACATGGGCTAGAGTAGAGAAGGAAGTTAAGTTTTAGAGGGCCTACAAGGCTTTATTAGGAATTTAATTTGAATCGGGCTGACATTTGCAGACAATTTTATGGCATCTAAAAAGGGAAGTAAGAATGAAAATGCCCCTTTAGGAATATGATTCATACTGTAATTTGTATGTTAGGTTGGTTTAGAGACTGTACTATCTTTGTGAGTCTTCTGATTAGGAAAAACAAATCAGAAACACCAGGAAATGTTTGTAGTTGATTTAATTACATATGTCTATTTCTTTTGATTAATATTGCAGTTCTGATGAAATGAGAAGCCTCATATATGGTATCAGCAAGGGAATCCAGAGAATTTGATAGTGAAGAATCAGTATAATTATAATGCCTTTCCTGCATCCATGCCCTTGTGTCCTTTTTAAACATTTTCTTTGAAGCTTAAAAATAAGAATGAATATTGATTTCTTTACTCTGCTTATGTGTGTATATGTGCATGTGTGTATGATAGTAGGTTTTTTTTTTGTTTGTTTGTTTTGTTTGTTTGAGACGGAGTCTCACTCTGTCACCAGGGTGGAGTGCAGTGGCAAGATCTTGGCTCACTGCAACCTCCACCTCCCAAGTTCAAGCCATTCTCCGGCCTCAGCCTCCCGAGTAGCTGGGACTACAGCTGC
Source organism: Macaca thibetana thibetana (assembly GCF_024542745.1). Taxonomy (NCBI): domain Eukaryota; kingdom Metazoa; phylum Chordata; class Mammalia; order Primates; family Cercopithecidae; genus Macaca; species Macaca thibetana. The sequence continues at coordinate 83,333,544 of NC_065578.1, read as the reverse complement.
CCGCCACCATGCCCAGCTAATTTTTGTATTTCTAGTAGAGACGAGGTTTTACCATGTTGGCCAGGATGATCTCAATCTCTTGACCTCGCGGTCCGCCCGCCTCAGCCTCCCAAAGTACTGGGATTACAGGAGTAAGCCACTGCGCCTGGCCGATACTAGGTTTGAAAATAATTAAAAGGTCAAAATAGTTTTTATTTTTCTGGTTTTAGTTAGACTGGAGAGATACTAGGCAACCAGGACAAATGCATTTGAAATTCTCACTACAGTATCACATTAGCTAATTTATGACAACTTGCATTATTTATTAGCTAATTTATGACAACTTGCATTTTCATAATACCATCAAAATTGTTGATATAATCATGAAAAATAAAGTTTCTAAAAGGAACTAAAATTGCTACATTCCTTGGACTTAACACGGTCAAAAGTCTCCTTCAATTAAAAACATTCAATATTTATAAGAAAAATCTGGTGGGAGGGAAATTTTGTGATTGCTTTGAAATGCTAGGTCTAATTTCTGATTTCTAATTCTATTTTTGTTTCTAGTTTTAGAAAAATAAACTGACAGAGCAAGTGAGTGACTAACATATATAGTTTGTCTTGTTCTTCTAAAGATATCAAGAGATTCAATTTTTATTTTTAGAGAATAAAAATTTGGCCCAAATAGGAAAAAATAGAAAAATAATCCCTGAGCTTCAAATAAGAAGATCTGAATAAATTCAAAATTCATCATTTTTCTCTAGAAATATCAAGGCAAGGAAAAGTATGAAATGCCAACATATCTGAAATATTATAATTCAATAAAAGAGATGTGTTATGTTTTTAGGAAGGGCACCTTTAGGAAAAGCATGAGGATATTCCTGGGGGACCTGATTAAATAAGGACATGATTATTATGCATAATTTTCTCAGTATAGAATCAGTGACAGCATAAAACATAAGATAGTTAGGTTTGGTTCATGTGATTTTAGTTCATACATACTCTTTTTTTTTTTTTTTTGAGACGGAGTTTCACTCCTGTTGCCCAGGCTGGAGTGCAATGATGTGATCTTGGTTCACCGCAACCTCCGCCTCCTGGGTTCCAGCGATTCTCCTGCCTCAGCCTCCCGAGTAGCTGGGATTACAGGCATGTGCCACCATATCCAGCTGATTTTATATTTTCAGTAGGGACAAAAATACAAAATTTGATCATGTTGATCAGGCTGGGCTCGAACTCCTGACCTCAGGTGATCCTCCCGCCTCAGCCTCCCAAAGTGCCAGGATTATAGGCGTGAGCCACTGGTCCTGGCCTATAGTCTTAAAAATATATTTTGCTAAGACTAGATTTTTGTCTACATCTTACAGACATATTACAATGGAGTAGCACATGGGCCATGACCAAAAGAAGCTTAGTAATGGTACCTGAAAGGCTAGCTAGGTTAAGTATTCTATGACAAAGAAAGCCTCCTAAAACACATAATCATGGACTGCGTCTAGTTGTAAATTTCAGACGTAGTTGGAATCTACTAACAGGAGAAAATGAAGAGAGAAATGCGCAGATGGGTGAAGCACAGATACAGAGCTGGAGTGCTGGAGACAAAGATACAGACACTGCTTTCAGGGTCGGTCCTCATGCTGGATAAGATGCTCTGCATTTCTTTTTCAAAACTTTCTAATCCTCATTTCCCTCATCAGTAAAATGGGGGAAAATAGTGCTAACCTTGTGATATTTCTGCAGAGATTAAAATGGGGTTAGTCATGCAAAATACTTAGCACAGTGTAAGATGTAAAATAAACACTAGATTAAAATGTTGGTTACCTCTTGCCAGCATTGTTGCCTAGCTTCTGTATCAAATGTTCATTCAGAGAATAAAAGTCACTAAGAGTTTTACAGAAAAAAGTGTTTATACAGGGATTAGACCTTACACAAGTATGGGAGCTAGTCAAAAAGTCTGTGTGGCCTTGTGCCTGGAGTTGAGCCTGAAGTTGCTGTAGGTTAGCTAGGCTGGCAGGTGAAGAGTGCTGGATGAGAACTGAGAGAGAACAAGGGCAAACTCAAACTGTAGTGATGGAATCCATGAAAATAAAGTGTAACCTACGAGGACAACTGGAACCTCAATGGTGTGACAAACCTGCTAGAGAATCTAGTTCTCACTGCCATGGAACTTTACATATACCTGGCCCAGGACAGTGAGATCTGGAGTGAGCTGGAAAAGCTGTGGACCCTGGTGGCACTCCACACCAAGGTCAACTAGAAGATCAGTAACAAGTGTGAGCTGTCACAGTGTCTGGCACCCTACACCAAACTTTAAAACACAAAAATGTCAACTTAAAAAAAATTGTGCTGTCCAAATTTTGCACAAATTTCTCTTCTGGCCAACCATAACCTGGGACAACATAGGAAAAAGAATTATATGAATCACAGATCCAATTTAGCTAAGCTGAAGCAGTGAAAAGCCACCACTGCTCATCCCCTTTCAACTTGGCATCCATATATACTTCTTAATACTTACTGGCCAAGTAAAGAAAACTGCAAAATCAAGCTTCCATCTGGCATGGTATAAGCATCCCTTACATAGTCCAAACCACACAACTACTCTCTCTAAAAAGATACAAATTCCTTTTACACATTTTGGACCATATTTATTCTCTTCTAGGTGAATTATATGCACTTTTGATATCCTATAACTTAAATTGTGAGATATCCACCTAGCTGTTATTAATATATCTTATGTTAGACAATAGGGAAATGGGAAAGGGGAAAGATTGGTTAATATATACACAAAGATATTCACATCAATATAATGAAGAAATATTCATAAGTATTATTGTATTCATTTCTACAACTGCTCACATAGTTGTAGCTGCTATCTATAATTATCTTCTTTTGTTACACATTTGCCCTCTACAAACCCTGCAACTGGTTCCTTCTTTGATGGTTCACTCAAACTTTAGAACACAAAATTGGCAGCTTAAAAAAAATCCTGCTGTCCAAATTTTGGACAGTAGCAGCCCTGCTTACTTTAAGTTGTTGTAGTTTTCCATTGGCTTATTTAAAATAGCTTTGTTGAGATATAATTCACATGCCATAACATTCATTCATCTTAAGTGTACAATTCAATACTTTTTAGTAAATGTGCAGGATTGTTTAACTATCATTGGAATTCAGTTATAGAAAGATTCCATCATCCCAAAAAAGACTCCTTCATGTCCCTTTGGAAACAATCCCCAGTCCTACCTTTAGAGCTAAGCAGCTATTAATTTACTTCCTGACTCTGTAGATTTGCCTTCTCTGGATATTTCATATAAATGAAATTATACAATATATGATATTTTGCATCTGACTTCTTTTAATTAGCATAATGTGGAGGGTCTTGCCAGTTGTAGCATAACAATAGTGATTTCCTGTGACTTTTATCACAGTACATGAAAGTGTTATGAGTTGCTTCCAGTGATCGCCTGAATTTCACACATCCTCCTCCTTACCCCATTGTATAGGAGCAACAATATGTCCCCTTGGTAGTTAGAATCAATACCTCAGACTACATTAACAATTTTCTTTGTTGATTCACAGGCATGGGAGCCCCAAGTAGACATGCAGCAATTTCAATTTCTAGTTTAATGGAACAACTGCTGTGTCCCCTGATGGAAATATACCACACTTGGGAACTAAAAACTCTAGAGTAGCAGAGCCCTAAGTAATGGAGATGGAGACAGGAAGTGAAAATTTTTGTAAAGGATCACAAAGGACAGTGCCTGCAGAAAAAGGAAAAATATGCGCATGTATATATACTTGTCAAAATATTATCCATATTTTGAAACAAATGTAAAATGTTAAAAAAAAAAAAGCTATCCAATGAAAAAGCATGACTATATATGTAGCCCTGGTTTACCTAATCTGTTTGCATGGCATTGTCAACTCTCATAAATGCCTAGAGTGAGATGTGATGGCTGCATAGGCCTAGAAACTGGCTGATTGGAAATGACTTTTTCCCTTGCAAAATAACAGAGTCATAAGCAAACATACAACAGCCTGCCATTATTTAAAATTTTTGTATATTTCCATCATGATTTTTGTGTTAGTTTTGATTTTTAAAACTATTCCATTAAAATATAATTTGTCTTGATTATTAAGTTTTCTCATACTCTCTTAAATTTTGCACCCCAAGTGAGTGCCTCACTTATCCAAATGCTAGCCCAAATTAGAGGTAATATTAACAATAAACATTTCCATTTCAATCCATTGATTCCCAGACCTGTAAATTCTTGAAAATGGGAAAAAGAGCACTTATTGGTCACATTCATTTGTGTGTTTAGAATGTACACTGCATCCTATAGGATATAACGCCAACTTGGCAAGATGTTGCCATCTAGCTGGAACTTTAAGGCTAACTCCAAAAGGCTAATCCATCATTTTATTAGGCCAGATAACTTCAGGTGATGGAGTACATGGTAACACTAGTGAATCCTTGTACTCTATCTACTTCACTTCATTTGCTACAAAATGAGCTCTTTGGTGAGATGCAATGCTGTGTGGAAAATGATCATGATGAATAGGACATTTTATAAGTTCATAGATAGTAGCTTTGGCAGAACCACTGCAAGGAGGGAAGGCAAGTCTGAATTTAGAATAAGTGTCTATTATTGTGAGAACAAAGGGCTCCATCTTCCATAATGGAAGTAGGCAATATTATCAACCAGGAGTCTCTTTGACTCCTGTGAGTAATGGTACCATATTGGGGGCTCAGTGTTAGCCTTTGCTTTTGGTAGTTTGGGCACTTAGTTTTTGTGATTAGAAGTTTGTGTTGCCAAATAAATACATAACCTCCATTCTTGCTGCCTTGGACATTTTGTCATTATTGCATTAAGCAAGGATGAGATGGCTAGCTAGGGAGAAAGGACAACTGATAGACACATAATTGGTCATCATGTCCACTTGATTGTGAAGAACTTTTTCTTCTGAGTTTGTTCCTTATTCACCTGGGACACAAATATCTTCACTTTTAGAGACAGATATCTGTATACATTTTCTCTAGACCTCTTTGTCACCAGTTTTCCAATTGTGTTCTTACCAATTCTCTGACCATCTGGCTAAACCATTAGTCACTGCTCATGACTTACTATACATTTATACCTCTGACCATCTCTTATTCCAGGCAAAATGAATATTTTTCTGGATGTGCAGCATGTGCAGCATGGAGTACCGTATATAAATCAAACTTTTTTCCTCCTAAGTTAACTGGCTATAGGGAATGCCCCATAAAGGGAAGGAGGAACTGTAGCAAGAATAGGAGTCATGGTTATCTGGGATACTTGCTCCTGCAACTTACTTATATCTTCAGGACCTTTTCAAGACCAGTCTCATATATACCATTTCTGTTTTATGATGGGATGATATTGTGCACATCAAGTGCTATGACCTATAAATTAGAAAACAATCAATTCCTGATGGGCACTCAGGTTGAATGTTACTTTATGGCCGATGCAAAATCAATGTTCATTTTATACTAGGACCTAGCAGCAAACCAGAGCTGTGTTTTGGAAGAAGCATAGTTATATGCAGAGAGTGGCATAGCTATACTCCAAAATCTTAATTATTGCATTTTCATTCACTTATAGGCACCTATCAAAGGCTCCAAACAGCATCCCTGTCTGTTACATGCACTATGAACACCATCATATCTTCTGGGTCACATGACCTAAGGGGCAGAGCAGTTTGCATGGCAACCTAGTCATTTCTAGGGTTTCCATTTCATCTGCACCCTACTCAAAACTGGCAACTTTTACATTTACTCAGTAAATGGGCTGCAATAGTACATTCAAATGAGAATGTCTATTACCTCCCAAATCCAAAGAGGTCTACAAATTTTTATGCTTCTTTCTTTGTAGTGAGAGGGGCCATGTACAACTTGTCCTTAACCTTGCAAGGAATAGCTTAACGTGTCCCAGATTACTGGAAAATTAGAAATTTCACTAAAATGTCAGCTCTCTGAATTTGTATGGATTTATTTCCTAACACCTGACAGTCATTTACTTAACAAATTTCTAATTCTTGCTTACTATGCCAGTCAGCCTGGTGTCATCAATGAAATAAAACATAGTAATGCCCTACAGAATTCAGAGGCAATCTAAGTTCCCGAGGAATAGATTTGGGCCTAGGCTAAAAAACCTGAGGGGAAAATGGAGGCAGGACTAAAATGCAGCGCCAACTCAGACAGACAGAGCAGCGTGTTGAGACTCACATCGTGAACTTTCGCTCCAGAACTACTGCAGGAATATACCAGGAAAACCAAGAAAATCCACAGACCCTCTGAAGGAAGCAGATTGCTCCTGCAGGACCTGAAGACAGCCCAAATACTCTGAGTGCCCAAGCTGTGAATATGAGAAAAGAGGAATTGTCCACTCCCGAACATACACCCTCACTGGAAAACCTGAAGGTCTAGATCATGGTAGAAGGATTTGACCTTACCTGGAGCTAAGTCAATTTAGAGAGCCTAGCGGAACACAAGGGTAGAGGAAGCAGCGGGAAAAGCCCTGTGGGTTCTCTAGGTCCCCAGCAAAGCTGTTTCTGACTTTTTTCACAGGAGTCCTTGGGGAGGGCTGCCAGAGGCACTGGGAAAAGACCATAGGGAGAAAGAAACTTCCAGGTGAACTTTGTAACAATTCCAACTGAACGCGAAGTTTCTTGGCCAGAATTTGAGGGAGGGTGTGAATCTGGTGTGCAGACTCCATAGGCAAGGAAGTGGGAAAGCCCTGCTTACTTTCTCAGCTGGGAGGCTGGTAGCCTGGGGCAAGTTCTCATTCACTGCCTGGAAACAGACTCAGTACTGTCTGAGGGGCACGGTGGGAATGAGACTGGCCTTTCTGGTTGTGTGGGAGCTGGGTTAGACCTTTCCCCCACTTCTATGATAACCTGCATGACACAGTAGAGGGAGCCATAATCCTCCTGGGAACATAACTCCATTGCCTGGAAACCACATCCCCATCCCCCTACCAGCAGTCACAGCAAGCCCTGCCCAAGGAGAGTCTGAGCTCAGACATGCCTAACCCTGCCGCCACCTGATGGCCCTTTTCTACTCACCGTGGTAGCTGAAGACAAACGGCATATTCTCTTGGAAGTTCTAGAGCTCCACCCACCACCTAATCCTTCCTATACTGCCACAGGTAATGCTCTCTTGAAAGTGCCACGTCCTGGCTGGAGGCCAAACAGCACAAAAATAGTGCATTAAACAACCAAAACTAAGGAACCTCACACAGTCCATTTCAACCCCCTGCCACCTCCACCAGAGCAGGGGCTGGTATCCATTGCTGAGAGACCTGAAGACAGTTCACATCACATCACTGGTGCAGACAACCCTCAGTACCAGCCTGTAGCCTGGTAGCCCTGCTGGGTAGCTAGATCCAGAAAAGAAATAACAATCACTACAGCTCAGCTCTCAGGAAGGCACATCCCTAGGAAAAGGGGGAGAGTGCTACATCAGGAGAACAGTGTGTGGGACAAAAGAATCTGAACAGCAGCCTTGAGCTCCAGATCTTCCTTCTGACATAGTCTACCCAAATGAGAAGGAACCAGAAAAACAATTCTGGTAATATGACAAAGCAAGGATAGACCATATGGTAGGCAACAAAACAAGTCTAAATAATTTAAGAACATTGAAATTATAGTAAGTACTATCTCAGACCACGTGGAATAAAACTGGGAATACACTTCTATTCCAGGGGATTAAATGAAATACATTTAATTGGATTGCTTAGTCTTACTTTGGCTATGCAGGCTCTTTTTTGGTTCCATATGAATTTTAGTACAGTTTTTTTCTAGTTCTGTGAAAAATGATAGTGGTGTTTTGATGGGAATTGCATTGAGTCTGTAGACTGCTTTTGGCAGCATGGTCATTTTCACAATATTAATTCTACCCATCCATGAGCATGGGATGTGTTTCCATTTGTTTGTGTTGTCTATTATTTTCTTTCAAAAATCATAGGAATCTTCAAAAGGAACCTTCAAAACTATGCAAATACATGGAAATTAAATAACCTAAACCTGAATGATCTTTGGTTTAACAATGAAATCAAGAGGGAAATTTAAAAATTCTTTCAACTGAATGATAGTATTGACACAACCTATCAAAACCTCTGGGATACGGCAAAGGCAGTGCTAAGAAGAAAGTTGATAGCCTTAAATGTCTGAAAGAGCACAAATGAACAATCTAAGGTCACACCTCAAGCAACTAGAGAAACAAGAACAAACCAAACCCAGACCCAGCAGAAGAAAGGAAATAAGATTAGGGCAGAACTAAATGAAATTAAAATAAAAAATAGAAAAGATAAATGAAACAAAATGCTAGTTCTTTGAAAAGATAAATAAAATCAATAGACCATTAGCAAGATTAACCAGAAAAGAAGATCCAAATAAGCTCAATTAGAAACAAAACAGGAGATATTACAACTAACACCACAGAAATATAAAAGATCATTCAGGGCTACTATGAACACTTTTACATGCACGAACCAGAAAACCAGAGGAGACTGATGAATTCCTGGGAAGGTACAACCCTCCTAACTTAAATCAGGAAGAATTAGAAACCCTGAACAGACCAACAACAAGCAGCGAAATTAAAATGGTAATAAAAATAATACCAACAAAAGAAGTCCAGGACCAGATGGAATCACAGCCGAATTCTACCAGACATTCAAAGAAGAATTGCTACCAATCCTATTGACACTATTACACATGACAGAGAAAGAGGCAATCCTCCTCTAAATCAGTCTACAAAGCAGTATCACCCTAATATCAAACAGGAAAGGACATAACAGCAACAACAAAAAAGAAAACTACCGACCAATATCTCTGATGAACACAGATGCAAAAATCCTCAACAAAATAATAGCTAACTGAATCCAACAGTGTAACAAAAAGATGATCCGTCATGATCAAGTGGATTTCATACCAGGATGCAAGGATGGTGTAACATCCACAAATCAATAAATGTGATACACCACATAAACAGAATTAAAAACAAAATCACATGATGCAGAAATAGCATTTTTAAAAAATTCTGCATCCCTTTACGATTAAAACACTCAGCAAAATCAACATACGAGGAACATACCTCAATGTAATAAAAGCCATCTATGATAAACATACAGCCAACATAATAATGAATGGGGAAAAGTTGAAAGCATTCCGTCTGAGAACTGGAACAAGACAAGTATACCTAATCTCACCACTTCTATTCAACATAGTACTGGAAATCCTAGCTAGCAGGCATACAGTATGAAACTAAAGAGTTTTTGATTTGCAAAGCCCAGGGCTTGAGAGAAAAGTTGTTTTAATTTCTAAAAGATTTGGTTTGGATCACTAAAACCAGAGGCTTTAGGACTTAGAGCATAGATAGTATAAAAGATAAATATTGAATAGGGCAGAATAAGAAGGTGATATTAGCTACTCTGGAAAAATAATATAGAAAATAGATGATAATTAAAAGTCAGTATATTTACCAAGGAGTCACTATAGGAGGAGGCAAGGAAGCCCTGTAATAAAAGTCACAGATAGAACACCTGAAACAGGAAACCAGATGGAGGATTCAACTAAGCCTGAAATAATCAGCAAGCCCATGAGAGCCAAGGTGATGCCTGGAGTAATCACCCAGTCCCACTTACTCCCAGACACCAAAGAACAAGCTTCTCCTCAGTAGGAGAAGCAAGTAAGGACCAGTATTGCTTTTAAAAGCCAGAGGCCCCCTGGGCCTCCTCCCTTTATGGAGGCTGAGAAGTCTCATGACCTACAGTTTGCAAGCCCCTCTTCTACTATAACGATGATGGCTAATATATATTGAGCATTTATTATATTGCCAGAACCTGATCTAAGTATTCAAATGCTTTATGTCATTTAATTCTCCTAGCAACCTATAAAGTTGGTAGTATTATTATCTCTATTTTAAAGAAGAGACAATGAAGTACAGAAAATTTAGGGTCACATAACTATAATTTGGTAGATTCAGGATTTTCCTGCTGTGTCCAGACCCTATTGAAGGGAGAAAAGTGAGAAGAAAATCCTTGAGAGGGATGGAGAGACTGAGGGGGTTTGAACATGAAAATGAGTCAATCCATATCCTGAAGTGAATGAGAAATTACCCCCAATTTTTGTATTAGTCACAGTTCTCCAGAGAAACAAAACCAACTGTGTGTGTGTGTGTGTGTGTGTGTGTGTGTGTGTGTGTGTGTGTGTGTATGTAATGGGTTCATGTGATTATTGAGGCCAAGTCCCATGATCTGCTATTTGCAAGTTAGGAACCCCAGAAAGTCAGTGCTGTAGTTATAGCTCTAGTCTGAAGGCCTGAGAACTAGGAGAGCTAATGGTATAAGTCCAAGTCTAAAGGCAGAAGACCAATGTTCCAACTCAGGCAGGCAGACAGTGAGAGCAAATTCTCCTTTACTCCTCCTTTTGTTCTATTTAGACCTCCAATGGATTAGATGAGGTCCACCCAAATTGGGGAGGGCAATCTGCTTTACTCAGTCTATTGAATTAAACACTAATCTCACCCAGAAACATCCCCTCACAGACACACTCAGAACAATATTTAACCACATACCTGGGCACCCTGAGTCCAAGTCAAGTTAACTTTAAAATTAACCACCACAATCCATCACTTGTCAATTTGGCACCAATACACATCTCCTTAGATCATACTTTATCACTTTATCTCCAAATGAAGACAATAACAAGGTCATAATACCACCTAGCATGATGCAACTACCCTGAGTGCAACTGAAAATGTACTGACCCCTTCCCCAGAAGAGGAGGTAAAATCCTTGAGTGGTGTTTGCTCTTCTCCTTGGTATCCCATAACTTAAACACTATGATGTACAATTAAGAATGCTGAAATATTAAGATAGTAAGTTAATACATCTATATTACATAAGAAAGGAATAAGGGGTAGAGGAAAACAAAGATACACACACATATTCATACAAAAATGAGGAATACTCATGACAATTATATGTGGTCATAGTTTTGGCATATATAACTACCTTCTTCCACTACTCATTCTGTGTTCCCTTTGCCAGCACCTCAGGCAGTTGTGGTTCTTTACCTGAAATGATCCAAATCTTCATTCCTGAAGGGTCCAGACCATTCATAGTTCTGCCTGAACTGGCTGTAGTAATTTTCAATTGAAATGAATCACAGGACATAATAAGACTAAGAGATGCTCTAAGATATCTCCTGTGTCCCAGACATACTCTTCCTTACCTTCTTTGTGGATTAGCAGTACAATTTCCCCTTGGTAGTTAGAATCAATCATCCCAAATAGCAGAGATAATACCTTCTTTGCTTGCTGATTCAGAGGCATGAGGAGTCCAAAATATCCAAGTGGCAGTCTTAACCTTCCATCTCAGTGGAATCATTGTTTTGTCTCTTGGTAAAGGCATTTCTGCCTTTGAAACTAAGACCACCAGGCTAGCAGAGCATAAGAGTACAAGAACAGAAAGCTAAAATTCTGCTAGTGCGTTATTAGGAGTAATAGAGAGTGGTGCTACTTCCATTTCCATTCCTTGATTCCTGGACCTTAAATCCTGGCTACAGGAGAAGCAGCAGTATATATTGGACACTGACTCAGAGCATATATAACCTTCTGGAGAACCTTGATCCATCCCTGCAAGTCATTGCCACCTAGCTGGTGCTATAACTGAGTCTTCAAAAGGCCATCTTACAGTTCTGTCAAACCAGCTGTTCAGGATGGTGGGGAATATGGTTAAGACCAGTGAATTCTACGAGCACAGACCCATTATTGTACTGCTTTTGCTGTGAAGAGGGTTCTTTGATGAGAAGAAATTCTGTGTGCAATACCATGATGGTTGATAGGTCATTCTATAAGTCCACAGATGAATGAATGGATGGATTGTAGTCTTGAGAGAAGCATTGCATCCGGGAAAGGCAAATCTGTATCCAGGGTACATGTCTATTTCAGTAAGAACAAACTACTGCCTCTTCTGCAATGAAAGGAGTCCAGTGGAATCAACTTGCCACCAGGTAGCTGACTGACTACCATGGGAGAATGGTGCCATATCAGAGACTCAGTGTTGGTACGTGATGCTGGCATATTGGGCACTCAGCAGTAGCTGCAGCCAAGTAGTCTTTGTGGGTGGAAGCCCATGTTGCCTAGTCCATGCATGACCTCCATCTGTGCCACAATAGCTATTTTGTTCATGAGTCCATTGGGCAATGACAGTAGTGGCTGGAGAAAGAGGCTGACATGTCATCTTCTCCACTGCTGAGTAACATTTGGATTAGCATTCACATGGACACAAATATTGATATGATCTGGCTTTTAGTCCCCACCGAAATCCCACCTTGAATTGTAGTAATCCCCATTCATCATGGGATGAACCTAGTAGGAGGTAATTGAATCATGGGAGCAGGTTTTTCCTGTGCTGTTCTTGTGATAGTAAGTTTCACAAGATCTCGTGGTTTTATAAAGGGGAGTTCCCCTGCAAATGTTCTCTTTCCTGCTGCCATGTAAGATGTGACTTTGCTCCTCATTTGCCTTCCACGATGATTGTGAGGCCTCCCCAGCCTTGTGGAACTGTGAGCCCATTAAACCTCTTTCTTTTATAAATTACCCAGTCTTGTGTATGTCTTTATTAGCAGCACATGAACAGACCAATACAGTAAGTTGGTACTGGTAAAGTGGAGTGCTACTGTGAAGATACCCAAAAATGTGGAAGCAACTTTAGAACTGAGTAACAAGCAGATGTTGGAAAAGTTTGGAGGGCTCAGAAGATGACAGAAAAATGTGGAAAAGTTTGGATCTTCCTAGAGATCTGTGGAACTTTAAACTTGAGAGACGTGATTTAGGGTATCTAGTGGAAGAAATTTCTAAGCGGCAAAACATTCAAGAGGAAGTAGAGCATAAAAGTTTGAAAAATTTGCAGTCTGACGATGCAATAGAAAAGGAAAAACTCATTTTCTGAGGAGAAATTCAAGCCAACTGCAGACATTTGCATGTTAATTTCCAAGTCAATGTGGAAGATATCTCCAGGGCATGCCAGAGGTCTTCATGGCAGCCCCTCCCATCACAGGCCCAGAGACCTAGGAAGGAAATGTGGTTTTTTTGGGCTCAGCCCACGGCTGCCCTGTTCTATGCAGCCTCAGGACATGGTACCCTGCATCCCAGCTGCTTTAGCTACAGCAGTGGCCAAAAGCGGGCAAGATACAGCTCAGGCCGTGGCTTCAGAGGGTGCAAGCCCCAACCCTTGGCGGTTTCCACCTGGTGTTGAGCCTGTGGGTATACAGAAGTCAAGAATTGAGGTTTGGGAACCTCTGCCTAGATTTCAGAGGATATATGGAAATACCTGGATGTCCATCTAGGCAAAAGTTTGCTGCAGGGGCAGGGCCCTCATGGAGAACCTCTGCTAGGGCAATGCAGAAGGGAAATGTAGGGTTGTACGGCCTAGTGGAGCTGTGAGAAGAGGGTCACTGTCCTTCAGACCCCAGAGTGGTACATCCATTGACAGCTTGCACTGTGCACCAGGAAAAGCCACAGGCACTCAATGCCAGTCTGTGAAAGCAGTCAGAAGTGGGGGTGTACCTTGCAAAGCTGCAGAGGCAGAGCTGCGTAAGGCCATGGGAACCCACTTCTTGTATCAGCATAACCTGAATGTGAGACATGGCGTCAAAAGAGATAATTTTGGAACTTCAAGGTTTAATGACTGCCCTATTGGATTATAGACTTGCATGAGACCAGTAGTCCCTTTGTTTTGGCCAATTTCTCCCATTTGGAACAGATATATTTACCCAATGCCTGTATTGCCATTGTATCTGGGAAGTAACTAACTTGCTTTGGATTTTACAGGTTCATAGGTGGAAAGGACTTGCCTTGTCTAGATGAGACTTTGGACTGCGGACTTTTGAGTTAATATTGAAATGAGTTAAGACTCTGAAGGACTGTTGGGAAGGCATGATTGTATTTTGAAACGTGAAATGGATATGAGTTATGGAAAGGGCCAAATGATATGGTTTGGCTTTGTGTCCTGACAGAAATCTCACCTTGAATTGTAATAATCCCCAACTGCCGTGGGAAGGACCTGGTGGGAGGTAGTTGAATCATGGAGGTGGGTTTTTCCCATGCTGTTCTCGTAATAGTGAATATGTTTCACAAGATCTGATGGTTTTATAAAGGGGAGCTCCCCTGCACATGCTCTCTTGTCTGCTGCCATGTAAGACGTGACTTTGCTCCTCATTAGTCTTCTGCCATGATTGTGAGGCCTTCCCAGTCATGTGGAACTGTAAGTTAAACCTCTTTCATTTATAAATTACCCAGTCTCAAGTATGTCTTTATTAGCAGCATGAGAAAAGACTAATACAAACATCTGCATGGTTTTTTGCCCATTCAGAGAAGTCTACTCACATACCTCTTTTACAAGTTTTCTTGTCAATAACTTTCCAGTTATGTTTCTTCAAAGTTTCTGCCTATTCAACCAAACCATTGGCAAAAGCCCATGAATCAATATATAATCACATGTCTGGCCATTTCTCCTTCCAAGCAAAGTGAAAACAAGGTACACTGCTTGATGTTCTGCCCACCAGGAAGGGTTCCTTTCACCACTGCCCTTCAGGTATGTACCAGAAAGGAGCTGTAGTGTCACTGTCCACTTTGGGGTGGTGCCTGTATATCCTGAAGAACCATCTCTAAACCAGGTTTGCACCTTTTCTGTGTCATGTAGTCATAAGGACCTCCCTGTGAGGTCATAGTGCAGGTTGGGAGAGAGAAGGCAGTGTAGCAGGAGTGGAGACCGTGGGTATTTAGGATACTTCTTCATATAACTTACTTGTGCCTTCAAGGCTATCTTGGGCCTCATCACATATATACAACTTCCATTTGATGATGGAGCACTACTGTGTATGCCCAACTTTATGGCTTGGTGATAACTCTGTTCATGGTGGGCAGCTCAGGTTGCACAGTAATTTGGTGACCCATAGTTAAGTATTTCATCTCTACTAAGGCCTAGTAAAAGGCCAAGAGCTGTTTCTCAAAAGTAAATTAGTTATTTGTGAAGGATGGCAGGACTTTTTGCAAAATCCTAAGGGTCTGCATTGAAATTTGCCTATAGTGATCTACTGAAGGCTCCAAACTGCATCACTATCTGACACTTTAAGCACCATTGGATCTGCTGGATCTTATAGCCTAAGTTTCCCTGAGGCTTGCACAGCGACCTGGACCTATTTTGATCTTCTGTGTTGGGATCCACTCAAAATGAGCAGCTTTTCAGGTCACATGGTAAATGGGCCAGAGTAACACACCAAAATGAGGAACATGTTTGTATTAGTCAGGGTTCTCTGGCGGGACAGACTAATGGAATAGACATATATATAAAGGGGAATTTATTAAGTATTAACTCACATGATCACAAGGTCCCACAATAGACTGTCTGTAGGCTGAGGAGCAAGGAAAGCCAGTCCGAGTTCCAAAATTGAAGAACTTTGAGTCCAATGTTGGAGGGCAGGAAGCATCCAGCACAGGAGAAAGATGTAGGCTGGGAGTCTCTCTTTTCACATTTTTCTGCCTGCTTATATTCTAACTGTGCTGGCAGCTGATTAGATTGTGCCCACCCAGATTAAGGGTGGGTCTGCCTTTCCCAGCCCACTGACTCAAATGTTAATTTCCTTTGGGAACACCTTCACAGACGCACACAGGACCAATACTTTGTATCCTTCAATCCAATCACGTTGACACTCAGTATTAACCATCACAATGCTGTCTCTAAAATCCAAAGAGGCCCACGAGGTATTGTGCCCCTTTTTTTGGTTGTAGGAGGAGCTAGATACAAGAACTTATTCTTTATCTTAGAAGAGATGTCTTGACATGCCCCACACCACTGGAGCCCCCCAATTAGAAGGTCCCTGAATATTTGTCAGATTAATCCCCCCTTGCTAGCAAATAAATATCTTACCAGTAAGTCTAGAGGAGTTGCTACTTCTTGCTCACTAAGTCCAATCAACATAATGCCACCAATATAATGGACCAATGTGATATCTTGTGGAAGGGAAGGGCAATCAACATCCCTGCAATGTAAATTATGCATAGGGCTGGAGAGTTGAGAAATCCCTGAGGTAGGACAGTGAAGGTGTGTTACTGGCCTTGCCAGCTGAAAGAAAACTGCTTCTAGTGGGTCTTAATGACAAGAATAGAGAAAAAGTCATTTGCTAGATGAATAGCTGCATACCAGGTACCAGGGTATGTGTTCATTCATGCTGTAAAACCACACCTGGTATTCAGTTGGTTCAAAAGTAACTGTGGTTTTTGCCATTACTTTTAATTGTGGTTTTTGCCATTACTTTTAATTTTTATTTTATTTTATTTTATTTTTGAGACAGAGCCTTGCTCTGTCACCCAGGCTGAGTGCACATTCTCTATTCACTGCAACCTCTGCCTCCCAGGTTCAAATGACTCTCCTGCCTCAGCCTCCTGGTAGCTGGGATTACAGGTGCCCGCCACCATGCCCGGCTAATTTTTGTATTTTTAGTAGAGACAGGGTTTCACCATGTTGGCCAGTCTAGTCTTGAACTCCTGATCTCAGGTGATCCTCCCACCTCGGCCTCCCAAAGTGCTGGGATTACAGGTTTGAGCCACCGCACCCAGCCTAATTTTTGTATTTTTAGTAGAGACAGGGTTTCACCATGTTGGCCAGGCTGGTCTCCAACCCCTGACCGTAGGTGATCTGCCCGCCTCAGCCTCCCAAAGTGCTGAGATTGCAGGTGTGAGCCACCACTCCTGACTGCCATTACTTTTAATGACAAAAGCCACAACCAGTTTTGCACCAACTTAATACAACAGTTGCAACTGCAATTATCATCTGTTTAGCCTTACAACAATTCACTGTCATTCTCCATGTTCCAGTTATCTTCTGCACAGGCCAAATAAGTTAGTTGAATGAATATTTGGAAGGAATCACCACCCCTGCATCCTTCAAGTGCTTGATCATGGCACTAATCTCTGCAATCCCTCCAGGGATATGGTGTTGCTTTTGGTTTACTATTTCCCCTAGTAGAGACAGTTCTAGTGGCTTCCATCTGGCCTTTCCCACTGTAATAGCCCTCACTTCAAGTGGCAGGGAACCTATGTGTTATAATACTGGATGTGCTGTTCTCTGCAGAGCATAAATGGGGAGATGATGAGCAAGTTAAGTTCACTTACATAGAAATAATGACGACTTTACTGCTTGTCTGTATTGTGACTATAAATTTCACACTGCTATACATTAAGTCTCTGGCATGTAAAAAGTAGTCTATAAATGTTTACAATTAAGTTAAGCCCCCACTCCCTGTACGTAAATTGCTTTGGTTCCTTAAGCCCCCACTCCCTGTATGTAAATTGGTTTGGTTCCCTATCCCTTTGGAATAAGGAGGCTTGGTTCCCTATCCCTTTAGAATAAGGGGACTTGGTTCCTTAAGCCTCCACTCCCTGTATGTAAATTGCTTTGGTTCCCTATCCCTTTGGAGTAAGAGGCTTGGTTCCATAAGCCACTCCCTGGATGTAAATTGCTTTGGTTCCCTAAGCCCCCACTCCCTATATGTAAATTGCCTTGGCTCCCTAAGCCCCTACTCCCAGTATGTAAATTGCTTTGCCCCAACTCCCTGTATGTAAATTGCTTTGATTCCCTATCCCTTTGGAATAAGGAGTCTTATTCCAAAATTTTAGGTTTCTGTTTTTTTTCCAGTGGTCTCTACTGACCCTGGAGTTTTTCAGTGATGCTGTAGTTTTGTGTTACTGATTGCTTGCCTTAGGATGCACATATTTGGTCCTTGCTGCTACTTCTTGACACTCTCTAGGTCCTTGTATTAGTCGGCTGGGCTGCCATAACAAAATACCATAGACTGCATGGCTGAAGCAACAGCAATTTATTTTCTCACATTTCTGGAGTCTAAAAGTCCGAGATAAAAGTTCAAGCCAGAACCTTGAACTTGGATATCTACCAATTTGGTTTCTAGTAAGTGTTCTCTTCTTGGCTTGCATGAAGGTTTCCCTTGTCACTTTCTCACTATGTCCTCACATGGTCTTTCCTCCAGTATGTGCACACAGATAGGATATCTATCTATCTATCTATCTATCTATCTATCTATCTATCTATCTATCTATCGAGAGCACATAAGACCTCTGGTGTCTCTTATATGGACACTAATCCTACCGGATCTGGGCCCTACCTGTGTGGCCTCATTTAATCTTACTTACTTCCTTAGAGGCCCCACAACAACACTAAGGATTGGGGTTTCAACATATTAATTTGGCGGGAGACACAAACATTCATTCTGAAACAGTTCTAATCCCTGCCAGTTTCTCTATTGTTTCTTGGGTTAATACCTTTGCCTTGGGGAGTTCCTAAATAAATTTGCTTGGCTATGGCCACTTCTTTTCTATGCTAACCATTTAAGTCATTCAAAATATTCCTCTCCATCTTTTCCTACCTTTCAGTGTATATAAAGCTATTAACCCAATAAACAATAAATGGTAAGTTCTATTTTATTCCACTTAATATTTTGTGAGCTGCTATCAGAACATGGCATATTTCTGTGGAAAGACATAAAATAAAAATTTAATTCATTAGCATAGATTTTAAAAACACATTTTTTTTTGAAGTTACCGTAACAAACTATTAGGGGAACAGGGGTGGGTGCTCGTCTAGCCTTTTTACCTTCCTCCAGAAACTGAGTAATAAGGAAGTCACTGGTAGTCCTACTTATTTTAATTTACGTGCCCTTACTCCTCCTTTCTTTCCCATCCCCAACACTCCCCATCCTCCCTGCACTGTCTAAACACACACACACACACACATGCACACACACACACACTCACTCACTCATTCACTTTGAGGTAAATATCACAGATATGAGAACTGAGTCTTAAATAAAAGAAATATTTTGAATAGATCGACTTGCCTATACTATAAGAGGAGGAACCAACAAAATTGGGAACAGGACAATGATAGTGTTGGAGGCAGAAGCAGCTGATCCAGGCCCCCAGGAGGTGGAGCAGAGACTGGCAGCAGCAGCAGCAGCAGCAGCAGTAGCAGTAATAGTGGAAAATCAGGGGACGGGAACCACCAGCACCCTGACAAGGGATGCGCAGGACTTGGGGGTAGGGCCTTAGCTTGTTTGAGAGCAATAAACACTGAAGAATGTTATCCTTCAGTGGATAATGCTAGTGAGCAAGCTATTTTTGTTATATTCATGACTTCAGAGTTTTAAGAAATCAATATTTTGACCTAAATCATAAATCTTTACTGAGTGTTTGCGGTACACAAACTGGAAGCTGAAAGACCTAGGTTTGAATTCCAGCTCTTCCTCTTATTGTCTGTGCCACCTTGGGAAAGTTATTAACCCCTGTAAGCCCCATTTGCTCATATATAAAATGAGGACAGGGGCCGGGTGCAGTGTCTCATACCTGTAAATCCTAGCACTTTGGGAGGCCAAGGTGGGCAGATTGCTAGAGCCCAGGAGTTTGAGATCAGCCTGGGCAACATGGAAAAATCCTGTCTCTGTAAGAAATACAAAAATTAGCTAGGCATGGTGGTGTGAGCCTGTACTCCCAGCAACTCGGCAGGCTAGGGTGGGAGAATCAATTAAGCCTGGGAGGTTGAGGGTGCAGTGAGCCATGATCATGTCACTGCACTCCAGCATGGGTGACAGGGTGAGACCCTGTCTCATAAAAAGAAAAAATGAGGACATTAATGGTACCTAGTTCACAGGTTGTGATCAGCATTAAACTAGATGGTGTATGTACAGTGATTAGAAGAGTGGCATGTGGTAAGAACTCAATTAGTGTTAGCCATATCTTTTTTAAAGTGCAGGGAATAAAATTTTAAATTTGACACTATCCTTAATGGTGATATTTATAGATATATAAGTAAATAACTATGATGCAGTGTGGTAAGTGATTTTAATAGATGTATCTAAAAGTGCTATAGGAAAACAGAAAAGAAAAAAGTAATGATGTAGGGAAATTAGGAAATACCATAGGAAGTAGATGTTCTTTAGTTAGAATGCAAGGAGGTGTATACCTCTCTAAGGAGAATATGTCGATAAAGGTTATTTAGAAAAAGAAGTAAAAGGTAAGAAGTACTAAGAATGGTTGAGATTATGAAAAGGTCATTTAATGTTAACAAAAGCCATTGAAGTGGTTTTAGGGCATCATGCAAATATTCTCATCCATATCCAGTATTATAGTCTTATTAATATTTACAACTCTTTTCTGTTTCTATTTCTCTTTCTAAAACTTAAATTTTACTTTAGGAAATTTGGCATCATGCAAATATTCTCATCCATATCCAGTATTATAGTCTTATTAATATTTACAACTCTTTTCTGTTTCTATTTCCCTCTCTAAAATTTAAATATTACTTTAGGAAAAAACCCTCTCTCCCATAATGTGATGTAATTGTCAAAGAAGTTGATACGGTTTTAGTTTGAATTAACAGAAATACAGAGTTCAGAAAAAGGGAAATGATAGGCTGTCTATACTCTCCACCAGGTATTAAAGCATACTTCTATTACTCTGATTGATCCTGAATACACACATTAAGAGCGACGATTCAAACTGCAAGTGCTTTTGGATGAAAGCAACCATTATGGTGATGAAGAATTTAAATCATGACGTATGACAAATATTCAAATGCTCCAGAAATGACTAGCCCAGAGGCAAGTGGACAAAGGGAGAGGAGAGAGAAGCATATGGCCATAGAGTTAGAACTGATTATATGAAGTTAAGGGAAAAGCAAATTTCCCTCTTTAGAAAGAGAAGTAAAAGGTGAGAAGTCCTAAGAATGGTTGAGATTATGAAATGATTATGTAATGTTAACAAAAGCCATTGAAGTGATTTTGTGGCATCATGCAAGTATTCTCATCCATATCCAGCAATGGCCATATGCTTCTCTCCCCTCTCCCTTTGTCTGCTCGCCTCTGGGCTAAATCTAAGGATGAGTTTTCTAACAAGTCAAGCTGCCTCAAATGATACGACTTTTCCTGAGAAAGGAGTGAGTTTCTCACTACCAGAGTTGTTTAAGCAGAAGTTCGTCTTGAAAATCATGTAGAATGTGCAAGTGCTATATAGGGAACTGGGCAAATGACATTAAGGTCCCTTTCAAACCTGAGACTTCGGAGAGTCAATGTTCCCCCTTTGAATTTTGAAGATATGTGCTTAGACTTCATTATGGTGCATATGAAAGCCAACCAAAGATGCTTAAATGATTATAGACGAGAATGTGTGAATAAATAATAGTGGAATATGGTGCAGGGAAATATCAAAGCCCCAATTCCATGTCTGTTTTTGCTGGATATACTGGAGTTAAAAACAATTCCAAAATCTTTCTTGCCTAACAAGAAAGAAACAAAGGTTTATTTCTTACTATCATTCCATGTTAGCTTCAAATTGAGCAAAATTCTGGATCACATCTCATTCTCTTGGAGTCAGGCTGGAAAGAAAGCCTGTATGTAGCCATTGCTGCAACTGTGAAATTGTGAGATCATATGAGGCCTCATAGAACTTCTGTCGAAAGTTGGCTTCACCACTTCTACTCTATTTCTGGTCACAACAAGTCATGTAGCTAAGCCTGCTATGAATAGGGCACAAAGGATGGCCCTAAAAGGGAGGGACAGCAACTATTTTGATTACCTTTAATGTATTATATCAAGTCACACAGTCATGGTTTGACATTTGACAATTCCACACAGTGAAATAAATGACTTCTAAGGAGCAAGAAAAAACTTTTTGTATAGCGCTTATTTTGGAAATGCTTCTTCCTACCAAAAGTCAGGGCAATCTAAAAAACCACTACTCACTTCACTGCAGAAAGAGAAAATAGAACTCCCAGTCACTCATAGCAGGGTATATTTGCAGAGTGACAGAAAAAAGCCTTCTCCATATATTTCGTCATTGCCTGTGAAAAAACTTACAGAAACACAAATATTCATGGTTACCTAAATATAGTTGATAATGACTTTGTACTTTAAATTTTTGGATAATTAATCACAGAGCTAGAGAATTATTTGGAAGTCCATGACCAGAGCTGCTTGGTGATGGGAGATGTGACCCTTTTTGATATGGGGGCTGTACAGTGGTGGTGAGATTGATAAGACTAGGAGCTAAGCAAGAGCAAATTTCCAAGGGTCTTTTATACCAAACAAAGAGTCTAAACTTAATTTAGAGGCCATAGAGAGCTAGTGAAGGCTTTAAGCATCAAAGAGGCAAGATCAGATTTGTGTTATTAAAACAAAACCACTTGGACAGTAATATAGAGGATGGAATAGAAGTGGGACCAAATCTAAGGCAACATTAGGTAATTATTAGAATTAGAGTAATCTTGGAAAAAAATGAAAAGCTCTTGAATTAACTTATGAGCAATAGAAATACAGAAGTGAGAACAAATGGAAAACTATTATCAAGATAAAAAGGATATACAGATAAAAAGATATCCACCGAGGCAGGCAGATCACGAAGTCAGGTGTTCAAGACCAGCCTGACCAACATGGTGAAACCCCATCTCCACTAAAAATACAAAAAATTAGCTGGCGTGGTGGCACGCACCTGTAATCCCAGCTACTCAGGAGGCTGAGGCAGGAGAATCGCTTGAACCCAGGAGGCGGAGGTTGCAGTGAGCTGAGATCATGCCACTGCACTCCAGCCTGTGGGATAGAGTGAGACTTCATCTCAAAAAGAAAAAAAAAAAAAAAAAAAGGAGGGAGAGGGGACAGGACTTGGTGCCTGACTGGAAAAGAAGGCTGAATGACGAATACTCAGATGATTGCCAAATTTTGGGCTTCATGCAGCTGGGCAAGTATAGCTTAGTGTTTTAGAGATGCAGCCTTAAGTTTAAGCCCTGGTTGCTACTTCCTAGATTTGTGCCCCCAGACAAGTTATTTTTTCTTATTGAGTCTCTATTTCCACATCTGCAAAGTTGAGCTGATGATAATACTCCCATCATAGAACTGGTGGAGAAGTTACACACTGTCATCAGGGACAAATTTTAGAGACCTCTAAGGTCCTTACGAGACTTGGGGATATATTTAAGATAGGCCAGTATGCCATCCACTGCAATTTGTTAGTATTGTATTTCTGGGATGGATAGGCCATATGAGGAAGAGAGCATGGATAGCTATAGTGTTTCTTCAAAATGGATATTCTGAAAAATGCTTCTGTAAGAAAGTTGAAAATCTTTTCTTTCATCTTGTCACAGTGCCAGTTCCAGTTTGCAACATTGGCTGGCTCTTGCTCTGTCTTTAGTTCCTTGCTAGATATCTTTGAGTTTGAGCCTTCATCCAACTCCAGGTTCAGCAGCCCAAGTACTCAGAATTAGTCTAGATTTTGCACATCCACTCGGAACGAATGATGACACATTTTGGGATTAAGCATCAACAGTGGTTTTGTTAATAGACAAGAAAATTGCATAGAAAGTTGGTAGTAAAATTTTAAATTTTTGGATTGGCTATGCCTATAAGCTCTGATATGATACTTTAGTTGGGAATCACAGAACGCTTAAGAAATTCCATTAACAACACCCTAATACTAATTGCCCACATAACTATAAGCAGTGAATAAGTGGTAGCTATTATTTTTGTTATTAGCTATTATTATTATGGATTGATGACCAACTGAAGTATTGCCAGACTATTAAGACTTATTGAGCTGTACAAAAATCAAAAGGGAAAAGTCAAACTGGAAAATATGTTTCCATTCACACTGGATACATAAAATGAGAGCTAATACATTTATATAATTGTATTACTAGCATGTGTTCCAAAATTGTGTGAGATTCCTGTGATTCTGATATGTCTTAAGATAATATTAGTAGTAATTATAATTATTATGTAACATTGTTGTATGCCATAGACATAACAAATTGCCTTGTAAATTGTGTCTTTAGCCATGGCTGTTGTAAGACTTTTGTCATCCACAATTGTTATTTTACTTTGACCCTTTTATAGAGTGGTTTATAATCAGCTACAGAATTCTGAGGACTCTTAAATATAGGTTTCCAATAATTTTAGAGATTGCATCATTGGAATAGAGACAAACACTTACAGGACTCTCATGGAGAGCTGATGTATTTGCCAGGATTGTTGATCCAGCACAGAACCAAACAGGAGATAATTTCATGAACTGAACTAACAGAAGGTTGAAATAATATTCTATAATTTTTTGGTTGAAAACATTTGCTGATTGTTTTTGTTTTGTTTTCAATAGTCAAGAAAACTTTCTCTTTTTAA
This sequence comes from Macaca thibetana thibetana, assembly GCF_024542745.1. Taxonomy (NCBI): domain Eukaryota; kingdom Metazoa; phylum Chordata; class Mammalia; order Primates; family Cercopithecidae; genus Macaca; species Macaca thibetana. The sequence continues at coordinate 83,309,310 of NC_065578.1, read as the reverse complement.
AGCTATTTACAGCTTTTAACAATTGAGTAAAGTCTACTCTTATGAGAAAAATTAGAAATATAATTTTTTCTCTCAATTTAATTCCTCCCAAATTTGGAAACTGTTTTGTGAGTACTTGTAATTTATGACAATATACTTATTTGCATAAAATCAATAAGAATTCTTATATATTTTTTATATATAAGAATATATATATAAAATAGGGCAAAATTGGAGACACTGGTTATTTTACCAGGCTTTGGCTGGAATGACATTTTCAGACTGTCTTGAGAAAATGAGGCTGACCTGTAGAGCTGATAAAAGACACTTTAGAAAAACTGGCCCCACACCTTGTTCTTTACAGGGTCCTGATTCATGCTAAGTAAAGAATGTCACATTCTGACAGGCCTAGAAGTTCCAGGTTTTCTTGGGACCTCAAAAAGAAGGGAATTCACCAATTCACAAGCATCTGCAGACACAGATAAATCCTTGGCTGGGCTTGAGGCTTTTAAAAAGATATCATATAAAGTTCCTTATGAAACAGTTTCCAGCAAAGCCAGTTTGAAAAGAGAGGGAGAGAGACTATGTGGCAAATGATTGTTCTTGCTGCATTTTATGCAAATAAGCCAAGTATAATAGGACTAAAATTTATTTTACAAATGAATTGGTCCTACTATGATTTTGTCATTAATAAAATTGGGGAATCGGAGAGAGAAAATTTATGTTTCAAAATGAACCATAGTACACCTGTGATGTGGTTTGATTCTGTGTCCCCACTCAAATTTCATCCTGAATTGTACTCCCATAATTCCCATGTGTTATGGGAGGGACCTGGTGGGAGATAATTTGAATCATGTGAATGGGGGCAGTTTCCCCCATACTGTTCTTGTGGTAGTGAACAAGTCTCACAAGATCTGATGGTTTTATCAGGGGTTTCCGCTTTTGCATCTTCATCATTTTCTCCTGCTGCCACCATGTAAGAAGTGCCTTTCACCTCCTACCATGATTCTGAGGCCTCCCCAGCCATGTGGAACTGTAAGTTCAATTAAACCTCTTTTTCTTCCCAGTCTCGGGTATGTCTTTATCAGTAGCATGAAAATGGACTAATACAACCTGTTGTTAGATTCTAACCTTGTCCAATTTTTAAAATTTTTATTATTTTGTACAATTTGGACTGAATCCTAAAATTTTTCCGGCCACAAGTCTCCAAAATAGTGTTATCAATTTTTTCTTTCTTTCTTTTCCTTTCCCCCTATTTTTCCTGATCTGAAACACAGAAGCTAGACAACTTAAACTTCGGAAGAAAAGAAAAGTAACCTATTCATATATGTAAGTCATTTTCATACCTACCTACTGATGTATGGACTTTAGAGTAATATGACCTATATCTGTTTTCCGAGACTTTTTGTTGTTGTTGTTTGTTTTCTTTCTGTTTTCCTTTCCTGTTTTTTTTTCTTTGTGGGATGTGAGACTTCACAATTTGCTAAAAATGAGCTTTACTAACAATGTGGGACTTATCTGTCTGGAAATAAACTGTCTTGGCCACAAGAGATCAGAGAAAACCCAAGACCGGAGGCTCATTTTCTTCTAAAATTTTTTCTCCAAAAGATTTTTAAAAGAACAGGGGGGAAGAAATGTGAAAGGAAAATAAAACTTGGGACTCTAATTCATTATGTCAAAAGGAAAAAATTAAGCTAAAAGCTGAGTCACGCTTTCTTTTTGTTCCTAATCAGATAGCTACAGATAAGAGGTTAAACGTCTCCACAGGTAGCTATCTTATGTTCACCTTGTATGTTCATCTTATGTAAAGTGCCAATTTACTGAACACTGCATCCATACATGATTGACTACTCCCCTACCTGCTCCTGTTCTCTTGCAATATGTGGATTTCCATATCCTTCCTCTTTCCCCTCCAGCCCACCTTTCCCCTTTGAATATTGAATCCCTCAAAATCATTTTTGGAGAAAGGCACAGACCTATCTCCCAGACACATGCTTAACCTTGACAAAATAACCTTTTAAATTGATTGAGACCTGTCTCAGATGCTTTTTGGTTTACACTCCAGACAGTTACATGAGAGAGCACAAATTCCTTTTTTTTTTTTTTTTTTTTAATGCACTGAAGTTTTGAGTCTCTTTGTTATAGCAGATCAGCGTAATACATGAAATAAAAATGCCTGGTATAATGCCAATCAACTGTGTTAACAAAAGACTATGATATCTACAGAGGAAAAAAGGAGAGCTTTATTTCCTATACATTAAAAACAATCTTCAGATTGGGGAGGCACAGCCTCCTGTACAAGTGAAAGTGTACTTTCTAAAGAACAAAGGGAGGGTCTGGTTTAAATAGGGAAAGTTCTTGTCTGGATTCTCAATCAGGTTCACTTACACAGATAAAGGATTCAAACTTGTTCAATTCTGTATAATCGAAATAGCCAAGCCCTGACTGAACGGTTTGCAAGCCCCAAACCAAGAGTCTCTGTCAAATGTTTCTTTCAACTGCTGGGGGCAGGAGAGGTCCTGTGGCAGTTTATCCTGGCAGTGACAAGAACTGGTTTGACTCAATCATAGAAAAAGAGGTCCTGTGACACTTTTTCAACGTGTTTCCCAGAACATAGAGTGTGTGACCACTCCTTGACCCAGCCATTGCCCCCTGATTCTATTTTAACTTTTAGCGAATTAGTTAGCCACAGGGAATCCATTTTGTCTGTTAGCCTGGAGCATACTTTAATAACTGCAAGAGTAAATAACAAAATTTTAAAAGATATAAAAATGATAAAATATATCATTAAAGATAGATTCTAAAATGTGATTATAATTAAATTTGAATTATCTGGATACAGAAACCATTACAATTCTATAACATGCATGTCTAGTTTGAGTTTCATACATTCAGACACTTTTCACTTTTTAAGGGAATACATTGTGAGTGAAGCTGGGGGATTCTCAAATACATTTTTTAAAATGCACGCTCTCTGTGAGTGTTGTGACTTTCTCTGCCCTTGGAACACAGACAGTGGAGTGTTTGTGTTGGTACAAGTACCAATGGGGCTCCTATTTAGTTGCCAGACAAACCAGGGAGTCTGCTCCCACATCATGTGTCCTGGTTGTGTATGAAAGACTTCAATGCATATAACATAATGGAAGGATGGTCACACTGCTAAAGCAACAGGGAAGGTAAATGCAAAACAACTGGCAGAAAAAGAAATTGTCTATTTACAAAGAAAGTCATGTTTCCTTTGTTGATTTATTCCTAACACTCCCAGCAAGCACCTGGTCCTTTCTACACTATCCTTTGATGTTGAATATATTAGATGCACCTAACGACTCAGCCAATATTATTCTGGTATTTTTTTAGTCTTCTAAGTTCTCTAAATGTACACACTATGTTAATTTTCCTGAACCTCTACTGCTCAGAGTTTTTCCTCCACAACCACAAAAATGTTGAATTTACATTTCTAGAAATGGAAAGCTGTCAACTAATTAAACGACAGGTGGACTTCAAAAGTTCAGTAACCTAGAAGTCAGGCTTTTGATTCCAGCTCTGTTATACTTAACTATGTGACTTTGTTTTAGTTACATAATTGTTTGGGTCCTAATCTATAAAACGAGAGAATTGAGCTGGATAGCTTCTTAATGGTCATATTCTGTGACTCTACAAATGTATGTGTTATAAGAAGGATTTTATGCATAGGGAGTCAAATTTCTTGTTTTCTCATATTCAAGTCATGAAGAGTGTACCTTTTACAATACAGAATTTGTTACAGAAGGTGTAAGCATCAAATGTTTTCATGTATGTTAAAGTGGAAATTCTGAATTATGAGAATTTTAAAATACTTTAAAAAACTTCTATTAAGTGACTACTAACCACTAGGCCTGAGAAATAGAATGGGGAGCAAGGCAGACATGGTTCTGTCTCCCTTAGAGCTGAGGGGAGGCAAATATCAAAAAAGCAATTTATATGTGTGATGGGTGTTTTGAGAGAGAAGTACAGAAGGCTCTGGCAGTGTACGCTTAGGATAGTTGGTATAAGCTAGAGTGTAGGCATAAAGAGGGAGAGGTAAATTTTGAGGATGACTTTTAGGAAATACAGGACCATTTTCCTCGTGCAGAAGTAGAGTCTAGAGGCTACATAGACCTTGGTTTGGATCTGAGCCCTGCCACACACTGTGTCATTTTGGGTCATCCCTCTAAACCAGTTTTTTAAATCTGTAAAATGGGGAGGATAATAGTACTTACCTCATAAGGTTGTTAGGAGAACTGAATGAGATAGCTCTGTGCCTAGAGCAATAATAATACCAACTATCATTATTATTGCTATTACTAAGTGGTGTTATGTGTCTCTGGACCTAGTCAGGCAATGATCCCAGTCTCCCAGCTGTCCCCAGGAATGCTGCAATTGGTAGTAAAGTCCTGATTTGCAGCAGAAAATTTTAAATTTGCAAACTAGCAAGAAATCTGTAGTTTATCTGTGTGGGCTTCATAAAACTTCCCTAGGCTCTTGCTTCTGTGCCACCCTGCCCCCTCCACCAGGTGGGAGATGGAGAAGGGAAACAGGAAAGGAAGGGGAAGGTGGAAGGAGTGTGACGTCTCCTGGGGTGCTGCAGCACGTGTTCAAGAGCCCAGTATAATGCACTTGGGCCCATGGCCACCCAGTTACCATTCCAGCGGAATGTGAACTTGATTGACAGATTTTGTAGGCAAGATATAACCTTTACACTAATATAATATGTTTAATTTCAGATAGTGATAGAAACATAAGCTGGTGAAAGACAACAAACTTAGAGAGGAATCACAAAAACTACTCCTCAAGGGCCAAGCAACAATTAGATGAAAAGAAGGGTTTAATCCCCCAAGTCAACCAGTTCAGCCTACTCTCCCAGCTGATTCTACACCTCGATAGGCAGATATCCCAGTTTGTAAGTCTGGAATGTTTGCAGCCATGCTTCCATCGTTTCTTCATGATGTTTGTGCCTCCTCGACAACCTATTCTTGCTTACTCTTAATCTGGTTCAGCCACCTGAAATTTCTGTCTTTCAGTATTGGTTCATAGAGCATAATATGATATCATATGATAATAATACTCATACAGCAGAGGGAGGAGCTATGATCCATTCCATAATTAGTGTCTTAATATTCAAAATGACAAACTTGTTGAGACCACCACTGTTCCAAGTCCCGAATCTGAGCTGGTTAGAAACAGAAGACAGTTATCATTTCTACAAAATCAATCTCTTCATTGGAAAGAGAAGTAGGTAATTGTAATATACATTTTCTTAATGCTCCAAAGATTCATTGGATAGCATCTTCCCCACAGAAGACCTCAACCATGCGGCAGAGGATTCTTAAAAATGATACATTTTATTTCAATGCACTTAATTAAATGCATACAATTTAAAATTTTAAGTATTAATACATTTGAATTTATTATAAAAATAATAGTAAAATATTAGGTTGGTGCAAAAGTAATCTTAGTTTTTGCCATTAAAAGTAATGCAAAAATTGCAATTACTTTTGCACCAACTTAATAAAATAAAAATGAATGTGATAAATTTTATTCTGCTTTCATAGGAGAGCCCAGTGTGAATAATAGCACACACTCCTTGGCTAATTTCAGTCAACCTCTCTTTTTTTTTTTTTTTTTTTTTTTTTTGAGACGGAGTCTCGCTCTGTCACCCAGGCTAGAGTACAGTGGCCGGATCTCAGCTCACTGCAAGCTCCGCCTCCCAGGTTCACGCCATTCTCCTGCCTCAGCCTCCCGAGTAGCTGGGACTACAGGCGCCCGCCACCTCGCCCGGCTAATTTTTTTGTATTTTTTAGTAGAGACGGGGTTTCACTGTGCTAGCCAGGATGGTCTCGATCTCCTGACCTCGTGATCCGCCCGTCTCGGCCTCCCAAAGTGCTGGGATTACAGGCGTGAGCCACCGCGCCCAGCCAGTCAACCTCTTTTTAAACTTCTAAATGATATGTACATTGACATTATTATTAATATTGATTAATGTTAATTATGACCTATCACTTTATAAAGCTCTCAATCAAAACCACCCTGAAAAACAGCACAGTTTCATAATTCTGACTCCTCACAGAATGGCATCCCAAAAACACTCAGGAAAATCCCCAGCTATGGAAAGGTACTGCATGTCTTTAGTGACTCTGAAATGGAAAAGATATGGACAGAGACCTGGAAGGATACACCAGACTAGTCCTCTGTCCTTTGAGGGAATTTAGAGTATCTTTTCTTACAACCTTGGGGCAAAGTGCTCCAGTGAGTGATGCCAGAATGCAAACACATAAAGAAAGTATTGCCTGTATGTCCTGTTACCATAAAAAAAAAAAAAAAAAAAAAAAAAAAAAAAAAAAAAAAAAACCACTTATTCACACCTATAATTCCAGCACTTTCAGAGACTGAGGCAGGTGGATTACCTGAGGTCGGGAGTTCAAGACCAGCCTCACCAACATGGAGAAACTGCGTCTCTACTAAAAATACAAAATTAGCTGAGTGTGGTGGTGCATGCCTGTAATCCTAGCTAATCGGGAGACTGAGGCAGGAGAATCACTTGAACCCAGGAGGTGGAGGTTGCGGTGAGCCTGGATTGCACCATTGCACTCCAGCCTGGGCGACAAGAGCGAAACTCCATCTCAAAAATAAAACAAACAAACAAAACAACAACAACAACAAAAAACCATTTATAAAACCCCAAAATTTAAGCTGCCTATAATCTCATCTCACAAGAGATGAGCTAAGGGTAAAAGCTCTCTCTACTCCTTTCCCTGAAGGAAAATATCATTAATCTCCCCATTAATGACTTCAGTAAAATGATGATAGAGGAGCAATTCAATAATGTCTCAACTTGCATTAATTTGAGAGATATATATAGGAGGGGTAAAAATAAAATGGCTTCTTAGAATTGTCAGAAAAGAAATACTAGAAAATACGGTAGAACTGGAGCAAGATCTGAATCATCTCCAAGATGAATTAAAAAATTGTTCAGAGGCCGGGTGTGGTGGCTCATGCCTGTAATCCCAGTACTTTGGGAGACTGAGGCGGGTGGATCACGAGGTCAGGAGATCAAAACCATCGTGGCCAACGCAGTGAAACCCCGTCTCTATTGAAAATACGAAAATAAGCCAGGTGTGGTGGCCGGTGCCTGTAGTCCCAGCTACTCGGGAAGCTGAGGCAGGAGAATCGCTTGAATCTGGGAGGCCGAGGCTTCAGTGAGCCGAGATCTACCCCTGCACTCCAGCCTGGGCAACAGAGCAAGACTCTGTCTAAAAAAAAATTGTTCAGAGAAAAAGGGAAAAACATCTGTGTTCTTAAACCTTATATCTTTAGGCCTTCCGTTATGGTACACGGTGAAAATGGAAGGCTTTATTCTCCTAATTAGTGCTCCCTGCAGCAAACCAAAGACGACTGTATCATTTGTTCATTAAAGTAAGAAGCCAGACAGACAGTAAGAAAAACTTGACTTGGGGGATTTTTGCCTTTTCTGAGCTGGATATTTAAAAAATTTGGTATTGTTCTAGTAAAACCTCCTACTGTGAGGTGACATCCACAGTATTTTAATCAGGTACCCAGGATTTACTTTAATCAGTTATGGTAAGACACATAGACACAGAAATCAGGTAGCCAGGATTTACTTTAATCAGGTATTGTAAGACACAAAGACACAGAAATGATGGTCATGAAGGAAGAATTTACACTCACAGGTCCCTAGACATAGGAGGAACAGCTGTCTTACCACACAGGGCTATATGGGGAAGTACCATGGTTGGTTAGTAAGTTTAGGATTGGCTAGTTTAAATTATTTCCACAGTCTCCGGGGCATAGCATTGTCCTTAGTTGTCTGGTACTTGAATCTGGGTTGACTAGGGTAGGTGAATAGTGGTACTGGGTGTAAGACGCTGTTAAAGGAGGTAGGTGAGGATTGTTTGGTTCCTACATGAGAGATGTGCAGGCAGGTGAGCTGCATGCCATCTAAGAACTAGCTATCCCTGGGAGGGGCTGCCCTTCTAGGGTCAGCAAGTCCCCATATGTCAAAACATCAAATACAAAACTAGAAAACATGATTATTACATGAAAGCATGTCATACTTCATAAATTACTCTATGAAAAGATGCAGTCATAATTTGTATTGAAAATATACAAAACTTTGAAAAACATTAAAGTCCTCATCAGTATGCAGAATTTATAGTTTCATTATAACTGCAAATTTATTTTCTTTAACACCATTTGGCAGTAGTTCCTATACAAGTGTAAATACTGCAAAACTTGTTATTTATACTCTTTTTATCTTACTTGTTACATTCAAAAGTTTGTATAATGGTATGTTTGGCTCAATGCAAATTATTTAAAAAACTAACCACTATATACATTTAAAAATACTCTATTAACAGAAAATGACATAATTCTCATATTAAATTTTCAGTTTGGCAAAAAAATATTAGCTCAAAAACCTGGTACAGTAAAACAATATTATGATTGCTCATTATTTTTAAAAGTCTATATTTCCAGGTTTTTAAGATGACCAGTCAAATAAGACTCATTGACAGCTGCCAGTCTGTCAGGACTATACGACCACTCTACAATCAGGTGTGTCTAGTCTAGGGATAGCAGATGGGTCTCCTTTAATTCATCTTGGAGATGATTCAGATCTTGCTCCAATTCTACTGTATTTTCTAGTATTCATTTTCTGAGAATCCTAAGAAGCCAATTTATTTTTACCCCTCCTATATATATATATATATATCTCCAATTAATGCAGGTTGAGATATTATTGAATTGCTCCTCTGACATCATTTTACTGAAGTCATTAATGGGGAGATTAATGATATTTTTTTTCAGGTAAAGGAATAGAGAGAGCTTTTGCCCCTAGCTCATCTCTTGTGAGATGAGATTACAGGCAGCTTAAATTTTTGGGTTTTATAAATGGTTTGTTGTTATTGTTGTTGTTTTGTTTGTTTGTTTTATTTTTGAGATGGAGTTTCGCTCTCGTTGCCCAGGCTGGAGTGCAATGGTGCAATCCAGGCTCACCGCGACCTCCACCTCCTGGGTTCAAGTGATTCTCCTGCCTCAGTCTCCTGAGTAGCTGGGATTACAGGCATGCGCCACCACACCCGACTAATTTTGTATTTTTAGTAGAGACGCGGTTTCTCCATGTTGGTGAGGCTGGTCTTGAACTCCCGACCTTACTGAGGAAGGTAAACAGTATTAACTTCTGGATATGTTCATGCCTCTTCTCCTGTCAGGCCATTAGTGTGGAGTTGGGTCAATCTAGTTAGGTGTTGAGTTGGATTTGGGTATTGTCTTTCATTTGTTGCTTTCAGTGCACCACAGTCTTCAAATTCCTTAAGTAGTTGTGCTACTACTACCTTGTACTCCTTGGGATAGATACCTTGTACTCCTTTCTTTCATTGTTTTTGCTCCTCCCTCAGCTTTCAGTCATTTTTGCACACCTGCGCTGCAGAGAGAATTACTCTCTATACTCTTGCTTCCCCTTCTTCAATGGTATAATGCTGTTCCAGGGAGGAGCTCCCTGTTGTCCTGTTCCAGCTTCATTCTTAGTCAGGCCTTGTGCAGCTCACCTTCAGGGTGGCACTTTCTCACTATTCTTGCATTGCCTCCAAGTGGCAGTGAAACTGTCTTGTTCTGGGATTGGTTTTGTGCGGGAGTATCCTGCCTCTCCTCCGCTGCCAGCAGACTTCTCATTAGTAGGGGTACGAGACACAGGGCCTAAGATGGTTTCTTGCCTCTCCCCAAGAGGGAGATGCATTTTGGTTCTACTCTTTCCCTGTGAAATGGGCCTTTGGTTGCAGGAAAGAAGGTTTGCTGCTCCTTTCCCAGTTATTTAAGGTGTTTGCTTCATAGAAGAAAAGGAACCAAAAGCAAGTCAGGTCTTGTGCCCATCCCCTAACAGTCACCAATCACTTCCTTCACACCTGAGCCAGTGAGGTGAGCCTTTCAGACCTCATTCTTTTTGTGAGCGCCCTGCGGTGGGCTGTGAAAAAAAGTCCAAGTGCGAGTGAAGTCTCTCTTTGTTTCTGAGATGCTCAATTATCCCAAACTCACATGCTGTCCTATATATGGCTTAATTTTATTTTACATTTATTTTAGATCATTTTTGATTACCCACTTATATGATGACCACCAGTTTTTCCCATACTTTGCCAGAGGTCTAAAGGTTCATGTGCTCTGTCTCTTTTTGAAGGAATCTGTCTTGCTTTGGAATTCAGGTTACTCAATTCAGTTGCCTAGTGATTGCAGTTTTCTGAAGTGCTTGGGGCAGGTTATGCTTTTATAGATTAATCAGCTTTTTCCGTGTTTTTAGACTTAGTGTGATAATCCTTACCACACTAACTTTGTATCAAATATCTTAAAAGGAAACTGAAATTTTTCATTCTTCAGTTTTAAGTAATAGAAATCAGTTCTGGATAACTTAAGCTAAAAAGACCCTTATATTGATATTGGAGCACTAACCAAACCCACAGGTAAGTGAAAGAAAGAGGTTCAGGCCAGCGGCTGTGGCTCACACTTGTAATCTCTGCATTATAAGAGGCTGAGATGGGAGGATTCCTTGAGACCAGGAGTTTGAGAACAGCCTGGTCAACATAGCAAGATCCCATCTCTGTGAAAACATTAAAAAACAATTAGCTGGATGTGGTGGCATGTGCCTATAGTCTTAGCTACTTGGGAAGCTGAGGTGGGAGGATCACTTGAGCCTAGGGGTTTGAGGTTACAGTGAACTGTGATTGTGCCACTGCACTCCAGTCTGGGCAATACAGTGAGACCCTGTCTCTTAAAAGAAAGAAACGATCGGGTGCGGTGGCTCATGCCTGTAATCCCAGCCCTATGGGAGGCTGAGGCGGGCGGATCACGAGGTCAGGAGATTGAGACCATCCTGGCTAACACGGTGAAACCTCGTCTCTACCAAAAATAAAAAAAATTAGCTGCGTGTAGTGGCGGGCGCCTGTACTCCCAGCTACTCAGGAGGCTGAGGCAGGAGAATGGCGTGAACCTGGGAGGCGGAGTTTGCGGTGAGTCGAGATCGCATCTCTGCACTCCAGCCTGGGCGACAGAGCGAGACTCCGTCTCAAAAAAAAAAAAAAAAAAAAAAAAAAAAAAACAAACAATAAACAGAAAAAGGTTAAACATTACACAAGAATCAGGATACTTTCAAGGGTCTAGTCAACAAGGATTATTTTAACTATCTTGTTAGGGTACCTCGACTAAAAGGAATGAACTCCAGCTCTCCCAGGTACTCCAGATTTAAAGTCTTGGGAGTATTTCTGATAACCAGCTTAGTCCTCACGCTTATCCATTGGTTTCAGGAAGACACAATGGAGAATAGGTAACATACCAAGATAGTTGTTATATCACTGGAGTAATGTGAATGGATTCTGGGTAGGTCAGACAAAATAATTTTGCAGTAGGCCTACAGATTTCAATTAGTTGTAATCCAGATTTCATCCATCCATCCATTCATTCATTCATTCATTCATTCACTCAACAAATATTTATTTGGTATTTGTTATATGAAAGGCAATGTTATTGTTGGAATTACAGACAAACAAACACCAAATAAAGAACATATATCAATTAAATTACTATTTTTTTGTGCTTTATTTCTTGGTTTTATTCTTGAATATTTAGGTAATAATGAATGTGTAAAATGCTTATCTTTTGTTTTGGCAGTGAGTAATAAGGGAAGGTAGCAAATAATACTAGGGTAACTATTTCACACACTGAAAATGCAAAATCATCATGTGGATTATTATATGATACTTTAAGGAAAAGAGATAGCTTAGATTTTGGAAAACAAATGCTCTGTATATTGTAAAATTACTTCTTTTTCTTCTTATAATTAGATGAATTTCAATGATTGTTTTCTATGCCTGAGAATATTATGAGATCTATATTAGTCTTGGCAGTGACTTAAGGCAAAAGAGTAAGGTCAAAGGTAGTACAGAACTACATTTGATGGGATTATTTATTGTGAGTCAGGATTTCATTCCTTGTGCTTCTAATAAAATTATCTTGGAATCTGAGAGTGAACCAAAATGCTAGCAAGTTTAATGTTGTATTATTCTCTTGGCAAATGGAATGATTTTCCTAAGGAATTGGCCTGAGGATGAAATATTGTATGTCTGGGATACTTGAGTCCCCAAATGTGATGAACTATACTGGTTTTTCTTCCTTAATGAGGAAGATAAGCCAGAAATCAGAAAGAAATGGATTTAGACAAATTGAGTTTTGAATCTCACTTTGCTTTGTAACCTGAGGAAGTTGTTTGATAAATTGAAAATTTCACTTTCCTTATCTATAAGTTTGATGTAACATGACCTTCTAATGAGAATTAAATGAAGTATTTTGTATAGAGTATTGTGCTTACTGAAAGCTCAGTAAAAAATAACTATCATTCTTAGCTATTTTACTATAATAATCTACCAAGCCTGTAGCTTCTGTGGGTGATTTAGGTTTAATTGCTTACATTTTTTTAATGAAGAAAAATTTGATGCACTGAGTCCTGTTATTAACACACATTGACTTACTATAATTATCAACCAGAAATTTTAGTCTCACTCTTAAAATAATCAGACTTGCAAATTACAGTTATAAAAAGATGGTATCCATTGCTGGGAGTAACAAACAGAAAGCCTTAAGCCACATCCCTGAAAGACTGAAGAAGTGAAGATTGCAGTGGATAAGAAGAGCCATGTTCCTTCTTCAGATCATATCAGCTGAGTATGGGAGCCATGCAGAAGATCAGAGATCACTCTTTGCCTGAGGGACTAACGAGTGTGTAGTCCTCACAATGTACCATAAAAATCATAAAGCCATAATCAGCAGAACAAATATTTAAGGGTTTGCCTTTTTCATGTGCTTTGTTTGTAATTTGAGTCTTTCCTTCCATAAATCACATTATGGGTTATGAGCTAGATGAATTAGTTTAATCCTTGGTCCAATTATTGATTTCTTATGGGACCAAGTTTCCTTCATGGTTGGATTTTGATTATAAAATTATGTTTCCTCAAACTTCAGCTGTTGGGGGTAAATGGAGACACAGTAACTACCAGTTGTTAACCTTGGTTCTTTCTGTATCTTCTGAGATATCTTGAGTTCCACTTAGCATGTTCTCTAGTTATTTCAGGGAGAGGAATGGGGCTGATGGGGAGTTGCTCAACTCAGGATGCTCGTTCACCATGGAGGATCATGAGTCTCCCCTCTGCTTGAGATTCCAGGAAATCAGAGTCTGCTGCTGCCTCCTGTGCCACTTCTCCCCTAGTTTGCTGGTGCTCCTAATGTCAATGATAAGTTACTGCTCACAGAAATGGGAACAACTGAAATTAGAACAAATAAACAGCAACAACCCAAAAATTAAACAAAAAGACTCACCCATCTTTGTCATGGAGTTCCCAGGTGTTTTGTGCTTTCCATGTCTTACTGAGTTTCCAATAAAACGGGCTCTTTAGTGTTGCTGGACTAACATCTTCCAAGGACTTAAACCTGGGAGCTGGGATGGAGGACATTGTGAGCAATAGATATCCAACTCTATTCAAATCATCCCTTCCTTCTGGCACAAAGTCATGGTTATTGAAACAAATTTGTGTGCCTGCCCTTTTATCCCTTAGAATGAGTTCTGTTTTTTTTTTTTTTTTTTTTTTTTTTTTTAACCAGGAAACTCCTCAGACCCTTATTCAGATATATTCTTGGCAGACATTAGTCTTCCAGACAAGCCCTAACTTATCTTCAAAGCATGGACTACCTAGAGCTCTGTAAATGCTAGCTTCATTGTTCTTTATGTATCTTTTTTATAAGATGAAAATAGGTGTTAGAACATGCAACATGCAATAATAACTAATACAGACAGCCTGGCTCTATGTAGGTAGTAAAATAGATCATGCAGATTAGATTTTTTTTACTTCTGCCTCCACATCTCAGCATCCTTCATGTAAGAACCATAGAACCACCATTCTGGTTAAATATGGGAAGGTTTTGAATTGACTGGGACTAAATCTTCATGGCCTGGTGGAGGGGAGATTCAAACAAAAGTTAATTTGAGTTATAGAAAAACACAGTTAGGCCTAAGGAAGATTGGGTCATATGTTGACACAAACGCAGCTCCCTTCATCCTCAGCTCTGAGGTGTCTGTCTCTCAGAAGTCGAGTGGCAGCTGGCTTCCATGTGCAACTGGGTAGAAGTGAGGTCTCAGGATCTGTTGGGATTCTAGCAGATGGAACCTGGTCCAATGCTTTGTCTCCCAAAGGATCGGCAAAGAGCAATATCAGGGACTTAGTGAGGACAAAGAGCACTGGAGCCTAGGGAATGCTGGGTGGTTAGAGATCTGTAGATCTTTGGATAGAAGACAATGTTGGCTCAGATCTCCATACCTTCTTCACAAGGCCAAGAAAGAACTGTGCGGGAAGACTAGATCTTCCTGTTTCTCAGGCTCCGAAAGTATCAGGAGACTTGAGAGTAGGAAAGTTTCCTTCAAGACCTGGAGCAGGGTCTGGTGGCTTCTCTGCTTTCAACTGTAGGTGGAGAGGGCTTTATCTTTCACTGTCTGTGAGATTCCTGTCATTAAGCATCTGAGCTCCAATGAACTGATATAGAAAAATAACCTATCCAATGGCTCAGAGAAGAGCAGTAATCAGAGCAAACAAAGAACTGTTAGAGTTAAAGGGGATAGTGACAACTTGAATTACTGTTAAAGAGTAGCATAAATAATTCTTTCTGAAACTGAAAACATGGCTTCCCAAATAAAAAATTCACAGAAAGAACTAAGGACAGGATAGTCTCTATAGAAATCTCAACTAAAGGTCTGAAAGATCAAGGTCTGATAAATACTTCAAAGCATAAGGCAAAAGAGCATGAACCTCAAAAAGAAATGAGAGCATGTTTTAAATTTCAAAAGGCAATAATTTAAAATAACCAGAAGAAAATTTCCTAGTTTAAGACCTAAGTGTGGTAAAATTCTTCTCTCTCTCTCTCTCTCTCCCCGCTTAGAGATAGGGTCTCACTATGTTGCCCAGGCTGGTCTTGAACTCCTGGCCTCAAATGATCCTCCCACCTAGGCCTCCCAAAGTGTTGGTGTACAGGTGTTAGCTACCACACCTGGCCCTTGTGGTAGAATTCTTGAATGTTAATGATATAGGGAAAAACTCACAAGTTTCAAGCAATAAGAACAAATTATCTACAATGAAAAAGTATTAGACTTGCGTCAGATTTCACATTTGTAATAATGGAAGCTAGAAACAAAAATTAACTAGTATCCATAGTTTAAGAATTGGACCCTAACCAAAGGATTCAGTACCTGGACAGGATATCATTCACCTCTCAACATAAAATAAAAATATTCATAGATACACAAGAAACAACTTATTACTTAGTATCTCATCACAGCAAAATCCATTAAAAAAGGCCTAAACTAACAGTAAATAGACCAGAATAGAAATCTTTAGAGATGGACCATGATGAAGAGAGAAGTAGAGCTGAAGGATAGGAGAGAAAGAATGTTGAAAAAGGAAGAAAGTGAAAATATTCTACAAGACTTGTCTTTTCAAATGGAGGAAAGAGGGGAGATATAGAACCCGTGATATGGTTTGGCTTTGTGTCCCCACCCAAATCTCATCTTGTAGTTCCCATAATCCCCATGAGTCATTGGGAGGGAACTGGTGGGAGGTAAGTGAAATATCAGGGTGGTTACCTCCCTGCTGTTCTCATAATAGGGGTTGACTTCTCACCAGATCTGACGGTTTTATTAGGGGCTTTCCTCCGACCTTCCCTTGGTACTTTTCTTTGCTGCTGCCACGCGAAGAAGGACGTTTTGACATCCCCCCCTGCAATGATTGTAAGTTTCCTGAGGCCTCCCCAGCCATGCTGAACTGTGCATTAGTTAAAACTCTTTCCTTTATAAATTACCCAGTCTTAGGCAGTTCTCTATAGCAGTATGAAAACTGCATAGCAGTATAAAAACGGACTAATACAACTATTAGGAAAATAATATCTTTCTTTCATATGATGGTCTGGTAATACTATCTTATTATAAGAGCAAGGGAAGGGAAGATAACAATTTATGAAACAAAAAAATCCTAGCAAGCTTGCAGATAAATGAGTAGAAAGGGGAATTAATGAAACTTGATCAGACTGGCAACCATAAAAAATGTAAAAGGAAAAACAAGATAAGTACAAAGTAAGATGGGAAGAATAAAGTTACACATATCAGGCATTTCACAAAATGTGATACTCTCTTATTAAAAAAAGGCTTTAAAAAAGGCTTTTATTTAAAAAAGTAGATTCATGTTTTTTGAAAAATGCATACCTAAAATACAGTAATAAAAGAGGCTGAAGATAAAAGAAGAACCAAACCAAACAATGGAGAAGCACAGAAAAATATGAACAGAGGCAATTTTAATAGCAAACAATGCAGAATAGAAGGTTAAAGCTCTAAGTAATATAAGGAAAGATATTATCAAATGGATTATATGTTCTGTTTTTAGCAAACAAAATTAAAAAACTAAATAAGCCAAACTTTTAGGACGGCAAGGGGACATTTTATTTAAATTTAAAAAAGGAAATTAAAGAGCATGATAAAAATAATTGTTCTGGATTTTTCAGGGTGTCTCTCCCAGGAATGAAATAATTTTGACAAAAAAAGAAAAGCTGGCCGGGCGCAGTGGCTCAAGCCTGTAATCCCAGCACTTTGGGAGGCCGAGACGGGTGGATCACAAGGTCAGTAGATCGAGACCATCCTGGCTAACACGGTGAAACCCCGTCTCCACTAAAAAATACAAAAAAAACTAGCCGGGTGTGGTAGCGGGCGCCTGTAGTCCCAGCTACTTGGGAGGCTGAGGCAGGAGAATGGCATAGACCCGGGAGGCGGAGCTTGCTGTGAGCTGAGATCCGGCCACTGCACTCCAGCCTGGGCGACAGAGCGAGACTCCGTTTCAAAAAAAGAAAAGCTATGGAGACAACATAGAGTAAGTGAGTAATACAATTACTAAACTTGACATGTTAAACGTTGTCATAGTCCATTCAGGCTGCTATAACAAAATACCACTTTCTGGGGCTGGAAAGTTCAAGGTCAAGGTGCCAGCAGAAGGCTTGCTTTCTGGTTCATATATGATGCTTTCTCCCTGGTGTCCTCACATGATGGGCAGGGCAGGGCAGCTGGCTGGGGCCTCTTTTATAAGGAATTAATTTCATTCATGAGGGCTCTGCCCTCATGACCTAATCATCTTCCAATGGCCCTACCTCCTAACAAAATCACATTGATAATTAGGTTTCAACATATGAATTTTTGGGGTACATAAACTTTCAGACTATGGCACTTTTTTTTTGAGATAGGGTCTCACTCTGTCACCCAGACTGAGTGCAGTGGTGCGATCGTCGTTCAGTGTAACTTCGAACTTCTGGGCTCAAGGGATCCTTCCACCTCAGTCTCCCAAGTAAATGGGACTACAGGTGTCCCAATTTTTTTGTAGAAACAGAGTCTCACTTTGTTGCTTAGGTTGGTTTTGAACTCCTGGCTTCAAGGTTTGCTCCTGCCTTGGCATCTCAAAGTGTTGGGATTACAGGCATGAGCACATATTAATATAGAACATTTATTCCTTGAATACACACAGACACACACACACACGTATATAAACACACCTCCACCCACTCACCCACCACCTCCCACACACAGACACATATATAAATATATTTCATATTTCCCTAAAACTTTTACAAAACAAATCATGTGCTTATCTGAAAGGAAAACCAAATTCAAAGAAGTAGAAAGCTTACAGGTTATGTCCTCTCACCACAGTCCAATAAAATAGATTGGAAATAAAGAAGCACATAATAAGACAAATCTTGTATGATAGAGGAAATTAAAGAATATGTAAATGTAAAGAAACATTGACAAATCAAACACTCTAAAAACAGTGGGGTACAGCAAAAACTGAACTCAGAGGAAAATGTGTTGCCTTTAATTATGGAAGCAGAAAGGTGAGTACAAAGGCATTAAGTAAGTAATGAGTCCATGCAAGAACAACAACAATAGCAAAAACAAAACAAAAGAAACTCTGAGGAGGGTATCAATAATGAAATTATTAAGATAGATAAAATGGTAGAAAAGAATGGTAAATTCAAAGATTGCTTCTTTAAAAAGACCAATAAAATAAACATCATGTGAACCTGCTAAGGAAAAGATAAGATCAAAATTAGACATGATCAATTGTGTGAAAGTAGGAAAGAGAGTAAAAGAATTCTAAGTAAATACTAAAGATGATTCTAGCAACACATTAGAAAAATAAAACCTAGAAGAAGTGAATACATTCCTAGGAAAATATACATGATCACAACTGACACAGAAGTGAAAAACTTGAATAGACCAATTATTACAGAAGAGCCTGGAGAAGTGATTAATGATCTGCTATTGAAGAAGGCCGCAGGCAGATGAATTCACAGCTGAATTTTTAATCTAACTATTAAAGAACAGATAATTCCAATATTATTTAAACTATTGTAAGTCTTAGAAAAAAAAATGGAAAGTTCTCCAGTTAACTTCATGAAGCCAGAATAACTTGAGTACCAAAGCCTAAGAAGGAGTAAAACAACAATTAAAAGTACAGGCTAATTTCATTTCTGAATATAGCCACCAAATGTTTAAATAACAGAGAATACAACAGAGGAATGAATCACAAGAATAACATGGCATGAAAAAATAGGCTTTATTAGAGGAATGAAAAGGCGGTTCAATATCAGGAAATCTAGTTACATATTGATTACATTAAAAATTAAAGGGAAAAAAGCCCAACCATTATCAACAAGTTGTGAAAAGGCATCAGATAAAAGTCAAGTGACTCTAAGCAAAATAGAATCAGAAAAAAATTCTTATATAATAAAGGAAAGCCCAATAGCTAACATCATCCTAAATCACAAAAATTAAATCTTTCACTTAAAATCTGGAATCAGGCATCACCACAGTCACTTACATTAGTGATTCTAAGAAATATAAATAAAATAACTGGTATAAATTATAATATATATATATGTATTTTTATATATTTTATAACCAGTCTCACTCTGTTGCTCGGGGTGGAGCACAGTGGTGTGATCAAGGCTCACTGCATCCTTGAACTCCTGGACTAAGGGATCTTCCCACATTGGCCTGCTGAGTAGCTGGGACTGTAAGCAGGCGTCACCATGCCCAGCTAATTTTTTATTTTTTGTAGAGACAGATCTCCTTATGTCACCCAGGCTGGTCTCAAATTCCTTGGGGTCAAGTGTCCCTTTCACGTCGGCCTTCCTAAGTGTTGGGATTAAGGCATAAGCCATTGTGCCCAACCAGAAACAAAGTTCTTGATATTGCTGATATGCCTGTTTTCTTAGAAAATCCAAAGGACTCATGAAAAAACAAGTAATAAGATAATTTGGTGCACTGCATGAATACAAAATACATTACAGAAAGAGTCATCTCTCTGTTCTGGTAAAAGCCCCTAGAAAAGGAAATGGAAAGAACATTTCATTCAGAATACAAGTGCTGTACAAAATTTGGTATAAATTTGGTAGGAAAGTTACAGAACATATATAAGCAAAATTATAAAAATATGACTGGGAAATGAAAAAATATAAACTAGAAAAGCTTATCTTCTTGGATGAAATTACTTACTGTTATGTAAATTCTCCAAAAATTAATAAAAAAGTCTAACGCAATACTGCTTTTTGTCTTATATAAAATGCCATATAATAATTAAAAAGGGCCTAAAGTCTAATATCTATACATAAAAGTAATTTTGAATGAGTATCATTTTAAATTTGGGGCTCTTTGAAGATTTGTTGAGAATGATCAAAACAACACTGAGAAAAAATTCTAAGCCCTTTAATAAATGCATTTTATATGATAAATGTAAAATTACATAAAGTAGGTTTTAAATACCAGCCTCTCATTTCCTTCTCAATAAAAGATGGGAGTAAAGGGTTAAGTCTAGAAGGCTGAATTTTTTTTTTGTAGGCCCCATATTATTTTTGTCCAGTATGGTCTGGTCAAGCTCGGCTGTATGTTAGAACGACCTACAGAACTTCTTAAGGATCTAGTTTCCAGAGTCTCATGCAAGAGTTCCTGCAATCATAATTTTGTAGCAAGAATTTTAGGCACCACTGGTCAAGTTTATGCTACAGGGTTCACTTACTCTTAAATTCAGGGTCTCTTTTCTGAGCACAGAAACCTAGAAAAGGGTATCCAGTGTTTCCATTGGGAAGACTGTCATTTAAATCTTCTGTGGGAAATGACTCATTTCCTCTTAGAAATGAGAGTTGAAAACAGGTTTTTAAAAATAAGTGAAAAATAGATTTTCTACTGCAGAGACACATGCAATGTACATGTTGTTCTCCATAGCAGGAGACAATAAAAGTATGCTGATATTCATGTCATGTGTTGGTTAGAGTTTGAAATCCAGCTTTGTCTCTTTCCAGATGTGCTACCTTTCACAAATTAATACACCCTTGTAATTCTCAGTTTCTTCATTTATAAAATGGGAGTGATGATACGACTTACTTCACATAATACTAGTTACTCACTCAAACACTAATGGTTTAATAAGTGTTAGCTAAATGCAAACAGAAACAACACGATTAAACACTCTCTTCAGCAAGAGTAAGTTGAGAGGTTAATGTCACCACATGCTTTAGTAAGAGACCAACACATAGCAGGTAATTGAATATCTTGCATCAAGATTTAACATTATGTGGCTCCAGTGAAGTTTTATCAAAGGCATTAAGTATTATCTTTCTCTCTAGCTCTCTTCTTATTAGTATCATTTAAAAAGTAATATTGGAATGTTCCCAGATCACGCTAGTTTGTGAATACAAATGAGTTTATGTTAATATCGGTGCCTAAATAAGGTTTAACAATCATCTTAAGTTTAATAACCATTCCCTTGACCCTGCACTGCCTCCCTAGGCTCCATCATTTGGGGCAAGAAATCCTCAGCAGTGTCTTTCAGGTGCTCAGGAGTAATAACACTCCTGCTTTACTGCTTTGGGCTCCTACTTAAGTTACCTTGACCCTGTATTGGCCACCAGTGTGGCCTCACTGGGCAGATCAGTTCCTATTGCTGGCAAGGCTGTATGGAGGTCTATTGCAGGTTGGGTGAGAGAATGACTGTCTTGCCAGCTCTGCGCTATCCTTTGTCACCAGGCCTAAAGTAGTACTTCTTATAACTTAAATTTCACAAAGTCATTTGTGGGGAAGATGATTATTTAGCTTCTGACCCTAAGTTCTTTCCACAGCAGGCTCAAAACCATGTGAGGACTTTGAGGAAAGCAGGGAATGCAGGCGTCACCCCATTCCTTCCACTTCTTTTGACAATTTCCCAAGGCTGCCAGCACAAAAATTCCCCTCTCTTCATTCAGAAACGTATGTTCTAAGAATGTCAACTTAAACAAATAGATTGCTGCAGATGTCACAGGCCCATCAGGACCACAAATCATAAGGTTCTAAATCCCTTTCTATATCCCTATCATCTGACATCTGACATCTGACATAAAGCACTAATTCAGAAGACACCTCATCCACCTGTGTTCTGTTCCTGTTGTTGCCTTTGAAAGAGAAACAACTGCACATGGAGAGAAGAATCACACATTTCTGAGCCTGAGGCCAGTCTGGTCACTGGGGATCCAATGCTCCAGCTCCCTGGCAACATGGAGCTTTGGGGATTTCTGTTGTGCTGGTGCTGATGTGTGAACCTTTACAACAACCATTAACATAATAACAATGTCATATCATACGGAAACAATTTAATTTTATTCCTGATTTCTCAAAAAGCTTTCTTGAGGTGATGTTAAGTGTTACTAATACCTCTGTTACTTAAACATTTTTTTTTGATAAGGTATATGAGGATCCATGATAATAGGTTCATTGAAAAATTCTTGACCCTTCCGGGAATGGAAGAGTGATAACATGTAACACGGTAATAGTGTATGCGTAGTGTAAAGCAAAGTGTAATATAGTGAAAATGATGATGTAAAGATGATTAACAAGAAGGCAGTGGAGAATTCCTCTTCACCCTCATGTGACCCTGACAGTGTATTGTGATACTGATGTTCGGTTAGTTCTGTGTGAAGTCCAGCTTCTTCTTTCTGATCACTCTTTTTGCCTCAGGGTGGTGCCTACCCTAGACACCTAACTGCCCCCTCTCCACTCTAAAACCCCTTCTCACAAAGGAAGGATAAACAGACTCACATTCAAGTTGCAATCAGATGTGACATGGTTTAATGTATACCGTTCCCAGAGGCATTCTAGGAGAAAGGAACAAGTCAAAAACTCCAGGTGGCAATGTCTGCTCTGCAGCTTATGATCGTGAGACTTTAACCCAGCACGACAAACCCGGAGCCCAGTTTCTCACCAGTGTCCTTTATGAGAATATGCCCTCACTGGGCAGATCAGTTCCTATTGCTGGCAAGGTTTTATGGAGGTCTATTGCAGGTTACCAATCTCACAGGATTTTTTAGAAGAATAAATGAAGAAATGAAAATGAGACTATTCTCAGTACCACGGTCTATAGAAAGTGCTGAATTTATGTTGATTTACTCAATAAAGGACAAAACTTTAAATTATGAAATTTTATTTGGGATGCACTGGGAGGGTCCTTTTTTTTTTTTCTACGTTTAATCACATTTTATAGGTAGTTGCCAATTCTGTTCTATCTTTTCTTTTTTTCTACAGGGAAAACTGTACACTTGTCCTGATCTTCACCATGGTCTGAAATGAACCTGTGTGAGCCCGGTGTGACAGAAGCAGGGACCACAAAAGTCTAAGGAATTCATGTGTTGGGACTCCTTCCAGTTCTATACAATTCATTTTATGAGAAGACACGATTGCCTTCCCGTTTTCAAGACACTCAACTCTAAAATGGTGAACAGTGAACCTCAAATATTCTTTAATTTCTGCAATAATCTTTTGTAAATCTTTATCTCGAAATGGCTTTCTAAATCTACAATTTTTACAACTGCCGTGGTTCACCACTTGCTTAGCAGGAACTCTAGGTCCGAGCTGTCCCTCAGCACCTGCGGGATGGGGCCCCACCTGATTTCATTTCCTAACTTTCGAGCTGGCCTCAGATACCCGTTTATTATTTGCTTCACAAAGATGCTTAGATAAAAGAGCTGAAGACTCTCTTCAAAGGTTCAAGAAGCTCCACGTTTTGTGGGAAGATGTCTGCGGTCAGACAGGCAGGAGGATTGGGCGCCTCGGGGCCGGGAGGTAGCGAGAGGTGGGAGGAGGCGCTGAGGCCAACGCCTCTCGCATCTCTGAGGAGGGGCGCCGCCCAGGCGCTCGCGTTGCTAAGTCCTCTGTTTGCCGCGTTCTAAAGGAGCCCCGAGCGGGACCAAGGCAAACGGGGAGGGGGGGCGTGTGGCGCGGGAAAGCTCGAACAGTGTCTTCAGTAAACCCCCAGAAGAGGCAGTGGCCCCTTCGTTGATTACTCCTGTATACAAGACCTCCTGACTCCGAGGGGGCAGAGGATTCCCCGAGTCCTCGGTTCCTCCCAACCATAGCCGGCCCCAGGAACGCGCCTCTCGGAACGTCGTGCACCCCCGGCCGCAGCAGGCGAATGGTCTGGCCCGTCGGTAGCCGCCACCCGCTTGGGCAGCGACAGCTGTTCCAGGCGCTCCGTGTCGAGCACCGGAGTCCTGAGCCGTGGCTGCCACTGGCGGTGGGCGGGCGGAGGAGAGCACCGGACCACCAGCGCAGGCTGCCGAGTCCGGGCGGCCGCCTGCGTGGAAGCCGCGAGACGCGGGAACAGCTGGGGGACCCCCCGCAGCGGGGACGCGAGGACCCGGGCTGGGCTTTCCTCACCCTGGTGAGTACCTGCTGCCGCCATCCTCTCCCGACCACCTTCCATGTCCCCACGCCCCCAAAGGCTCCACCGCGCCCCTCTTTCTGTGCCCCCATCCCCGGACTGTCACTGCTCTGGGGACACCGTCCCCGCTGGGAGCCGCGGAGCCGGGAGCTGCTGCGTTCGTGCAAATGATTCAGCACCATTCGTGCGCTGAGAGGTTTGAGCAGAATGGGGGAGGGAGAGGGCGGAGGGGACGGGGTCAGTTGCCGTGATCTCAGCTCAGTTTTTAGGCTCCAGATGGGAGACTCGGGCGGGCGGGGTCGGGTTGGGTGAACGAGGAGGCTCCCTGCTGGTTTATTCTGTAATTCCGTCGTTTTCCCACATTTTGGTATAAGCCTCCGCGAGTACGCGGGGCATTCTTGAAAGTGTGTCAGATTAATGCCCTTTTCAAACATGCGAGTGAAGTCTAGGGCCCTTGTAGATGTCTCTCACTTTTTACATGTCTTGCTCTATTGGATGCCTGACTCATGCCATCATCCTCTTTTATCACATCGCAGAGTTCCCTCAACTGATGTGAAAGATACCCTATGAAAGTTGTCTTGTATTCTGGATGGGTTTGATTGAACCTGCCATAGAAAGAAAAGATTTATGAGAGGTAGGAAATAGTACCTTCATAACCTAGGCACTTACTTTTATATATCATATTTTATTAAGTCATCATAATCCAGAACCAAATGTGTAAACTGAGGAGCAGGGAAGTTAAATTGCATTCTCAAGGTCACAACAGGAATTCGAATACAGGTTTTCCTGACTCTATAGTCCATGGACTTTCCACTGTATTAATGAAATGTGTCCAAGTGTGTGTGTGTGTGTGTGTATGCTCTATTATATACATATATACATATATATGCGCTCTATTAGATATTAAACATAGAATTAATTGAGGAGTACTCTCAACAGCAACAGCAACCTGTAAACTTTCTGCATATGCAATTATTGCTCCTTCAATATGAAAGAAAGATGTTTGAATCATGTGAAAAAATCTAGTTTCTTAGAAAGCATATGGCAAAAAATATGTGAACAACACTACATAGGAGAGTGAGGTCATAACAGGAGATGTTCAGCAAATTTTTGGCAGTGATATGTGGTGGATGCTCAAGTGTTGGAGATGTCGATTAAAAAAGTAAGAACTATGGAAATCTTTTTCTTTCTTAAATGTTAGGGAGACATTTACAGTTATAATAGTCAATTAGTTCATGAGGTATGCCACTAAACTGCACCCCACAATAGGGTGACAGGTGAACCCATACTAAGATAATGTTATTTGATTCATTACAACTCTGTGATTTTGCATAACAGGTGATAACTTCATTTTACAGACTAAGGAACAAAATTCAGAGAAGGTTCAAGACCACTCAATAAGCCATGGAATTTGGACAAGCCTTGATTCTTAGTTCAGAAATATGAGTGTTGTAGTAAAATGTAGTTCTTATATAGTGGGAAACTGAATTAGTTTGTTGTCACCCTGCCCTTCAGAGTCAACAATTATATTGACCTTCTATGCTTCTTCTGTAAAAATAATGGATGCTAGGTCTTTCTTTGCCTGTTGATGGGTTCTTTGACTTGCTTTCATTAGTGACTTATGGGTTTCTCTTAAGAAATGCATCTGTTGTTTATGTCTCAGGAGGCAGGTTGCTATAGTACAGATGCTCATTATCTCTAAATACTCACATAGTATTGATGGTAGGCAGGAACAGAGTCATCTTTGTCATTTCTAAAGTATTGAACCATTTACATTGGAGAATTCTTTTTCAAGTTAATAGGGATATTGATAAAGTCCACTGCCTAAATAAGGACATAAAATGGAGGCATAAATTTATATTTGTTGTTCAAACAAGAGTATTAGAAGTGGGGTCTTGTGAAGAGTCTTGAGTTTGATTCCTAAAAGGTCATTTCATTTTGCTCTTTACATGGCTATAATCTGTATCCTGAAAATCTTGCAGTCCAGTCTGTTTAATCCTAAGGGGGACAGCAGAACTGGTACGAATGAATAAGCAAAAATACAATACAATACCACTGCTATTAAAAAAAAAAAAAAAAGGAAAGTGCATGTCCTGGTGATGGATGGTCAGCAGCAACATTTTAAAACAGAGGCAGCACATTTTACTTAGATGACATCACTGAGGGTATGAATATAATACCAACTTGGCTTTAGAACTGCTCTCTCTCCTCTCTCTGTTTGTCCAATGACCACAGTCTGCAAACCATCTAAATTCCACACTTCAAGGAACTTAAAGTCTGGCAGGGGAAATTTTTACTTACATATGAGTAATTAACAAATAACTTAGAATTGGCTTAATACCAGAAAAAGGTGTTGCAGACCTAACTGCTGTAACAATACCTTAAGAGAAAGGAGAAATAGTAGAGCTTTGGATGATCAGAGGATCAGGAAAGTCTTCATGCGTTGAAGTGAGTTAAATCAGTCTCAGAGATTGGGAGGATTCTGATAGGCAAAGAGAATGCCAAATAAAGGTTCAGCTAAGAAGTGCTCATCTACTGTTTGGATACATGGTGAAAGGTCATGAAGAAACTTGAATGTCAGACAGTGAGATCTGTTTCTGATCTGTTAATCATTTCTCTTTCTTACATTCTCATATCCTTTGCCCCGAGTCCCCTTCCAGGAAATGGTCTGTTTCCTGGGTACTAAAAGGATTGTCAACTAAACTCAGAAAAAGTTTTCTGTGCAAGTACAATTTTTCCTCTTCCAAAGGAACTTGCCTTTTAGCTCTGACCCCCATTAGAGAATTATGAACAATTTGAAAACTATAAGAATATAAAAAGGAAAAAAACACCCTCATAATCCCACCAACTAAAGACACTCACTATTCATTTTTGACATGTTTCTTTCCACTTTTTTCATGTGTAGTTTTAATTATGGTATCTATATTACTTTTATATTATTTTAAAATTTAAAATTCTGTAACTTTAGTTTTCATTTAATTACAGTTGGGCTTAATACTAGGTTTAAAGTGCCTAAAAGCAGGCTTAAAAATGCCTACATAATTTTCCATTTGGTAGATGTATTATTCCCTAATCGTTCCTTATTGTCACTATTGATGACATCATAATAAACAATTATTGATGATAATAATAGCACTATGATGAACATCTTTGTGCATATGCTCTTTGTTGTGTTTTGAATATTAGTTCCTTAGCACCGAGTCTCAGAAATAAAATTTCTGGGTTAAAGGCTATGAGGTCTTGAAGTTGCACTTTTTAAAGCAAGTTTTGAAACTACTGAGTTCTTATATTAGGCCATTCTTGCATTGCTATAAATAAATACCTGAA
Source organism: Macaca thibetana thibetana (assembly GCF_024542745.1). Taxonomy (NCBI): domain Eukaryota; kingdom Metazoa; phylum Chordata; class Mammalia; order Primates; family Cercopithecidae; genus Macaca; species Macaca thibetana. The sequence continues at coordinate 83,282,164 of NC_065578.1, read as the reverse complement.
ACTAGGTAATTTATAAGAAAAGAGGTTTATTTGGCTCACAGTTCTGCAGGCTGTACTGGAAGCATAGCAGCATCTGCTTCTGGGGAGGCCTTAGAAAGCTTCCACCCATGTTGAAGGGGAAGGGGGAGCAGGCACGTCACATAACAGAAAGCAGGAACAAGAGAGAGAGTGAGGGGGTGGTGCCACACACCTTAAATAACCAGATCTTGTGAGAACTCAGAGTGAGTGCTCACTTATCACCAAAGGGATGCGCTAAGCCATTCATGATGGATATGTCCCCAGGATTCAAATAGTTCCCACCAGGCCCCACCTCCAACACTGGGGAATAAAATTCAACATGAGAGTTGGATGGGGACCCATATCCAAACTATATCAATTCCCCATGTTCACTTTGGAACACTTATATGTCAATTTTAGAATATTTGCATATTAATAATTAATAACACCCAATCTTGTCTGTGGCTCCTCAGGTTATACTCTTTCAAGCAACTTCTTTTGATTAGACTAAAGACTGATTAAATCATGGGGACTGGGAGAAAGGCAGGCAGTTGGTGTTACTGAGGAGAGAAGATACTAAGTTGGAGAACAGGCTTGGTGGGAGTGAGTAAGAGTTTATAGTCAGAGAAGGAGAATATGTGATAATGTGATAGACTACTTTCTGGTCCCAGTGTTGTATTTGTGGACTTCAGCTATAAACCTCTGCATTCCCTCACCCACAACACACATATCTATCTCCTTCAAATTTCAGCTTCTTCCATCCTCCTGTATCAGATTCCCAGTCTCCAGCTTCGGGGTCCTGATATTGCAAGGCACAGCTGTGAGCTCACTTTTGCACTCCAATTTGGGGAATTCACAAAGGTGAGAGCAGGAATTTGGGAACTCTGCTTAGGTCTGAGCAGAAGTCCTGGGTACAAGGTATAAGGTATGAGGGAGGGACACTTGACAGACATTAAAGACCTCTCCTGCCTCCCCTGTACATTTGCCAGAGATGACCTTTGAGCACAGTGATTGTCAGATGCATAAAGTTCCCAACATCTCTTTTCAGCATTCAGATGCTTCTCCTCCCCTTGTTCCCAGTATCCTTCCACCAGAGGAGATTCCCCTCATGGAGGGAGAGGGACTGCGCTTCAGTTTCCTCTATCCATTTTAGGGATACAGGGCCCTACTTTCTTGCAATGAGAAGGGCTGGGGCCCAGTGTTGGACAGGTACTTTGGGCTCCTGACTTGCTCCTTTAGGTTCTCACGTGAGCTTCCTCACTGTCCTGCCTCTACTCTCTTTCAAGGCTGGGAATCCATTGAGGTCACAAGGCTGGGAATCCATTGAGGTAGGCAGGCCATTAAGTGTCTATGAGAGCCAGTGGAAGCAGAACCAAGGCAGATGCATGTGCCTGAGGGCACAACTAGGGAACCGAGAGGCAGGTTCTTATGCTATGCTGTCTGTCTTGAGAGACTTGAAACAATGAAAACAAAAGCATCACATTATAAACCAAAAAGAGGATTCCCACCCCACTTTTCAAGTCCTGAAAGAGGACTTCTGATAGAAGCTGGACATTAACATAGGCAGAGTATTTTAGGCAGAATTTGTCCTGTGTTTAGTTGAAACCTATTTTTAAAAAATTTGTAAGCTCTTAGAAGGTGGTAAATCCGTCTCCATTTCTCTCAGGCATTATCTGTGAAAGTTGAAGTGAGCTTAGCAAACATTTTTCCAGGAGTTAAGTTAGTGTAGAAAAGTTAAATAAGCTTGACTATTCTCCGCTAATCTTTATTTCTGTTATTTCCCATTTGACATTATCTGTTAACACACTTCTGCCCATAGTACACATGGTAGTTGACAGAGCCAAGGTATTGGAATTGTTTTGGCTCTGGGAAGGTGAGTGACAAGTAAAATATCCCCTTTTTACTTTCACTTTTTACTTGCAAGCAACTAGTTGGTTTATGTTTTCTTTGAAGGTTTAGAGTTAAGTAGTCCAGCATTCACTGGGTCTTCTCTGTGGCTGATCCAAAGGTCTCTGATCCTTTCTTTTGAAATTGGTGAGATTGTTGGTCTACTGGGCATATGGAACCATTCACATTGTTTGCTTTTTCTTTCTTTTTTTTTTAATTATACGTGCAGGTTTGTTACTCGTCATTTACATTAGGTATATCTCCTAATGCTATCCCTCTCCCCCCCGCACCTCACAACCTTTGCTTTTTCTAAATTGTGCTGTAGCACCTGAGCTTTCTAACTTCTGTGTTATTTTTGTCTTTCTGCTTAGTTATGTGTAATGGAACAGTATATTTGACAAAGGATTATTTAGAACATTTTCATCTCTCTTACCCCCTATTTTGCAGAGTGTGAGCTGGCACCATGTCTAATTCAATATAATGGCAGTAGCTGTTTTTATAAACATTTTCCTCCCTCTTCCATTAGTGTATATGTAGTGAATTTGGCTTTTTAAAGTAAATTGAGCATTTTTAGATTTGGAAGATGGCTCAGCAGTAATCTAGGCAGCAGCTTCAAGATCATTTCAATGCTATTTGTTGGATTGGAATTTTCAGGATGCTTAGATATACCTCCAGGGTAGGACTATTTTTGTTTTGTAAGTGAAATGACTCCTCTTAAACTTTATTGTGTAAAATCTGCTTTAATTGATGTGGTCCTAACACTGTGTCATAATGTAAAATGTTGGTAGAAAAAGTTAGCATCTTTGGGTTTAATTTGAATGATTGCATTCGATGGGAAAATTATGTGTATTTTGTCACTACTATTATTTAAAAATCTATTTTTTTCAAGGTACTTAACAAATAAAATCTATGACCATGTGTGATATTCATAGTGATTGCTGAAAATCAGGACAGTAATTTTAGCACACATCTTAGTCTATATTTAGAATCAGTCAGATCAGTCAGTCTGCAGTTAACAAATACATGCTAGTTGTTTTATGGAGAGAAAAACTAGAAACTAAATATTTCCAAAAAAAAAGAACCTGAATACTTTCTATAACCAGTTTTAATATTTATGAAACCAGATGGGGACATTTTCATTTATCTTTAGGTTTGATCACATCCAAGATGATAATTTTTTTTAGCATCTTTTAAATCTAGAATTTTAAAGATTAGCAGATAATATTTCCACCATTTTTACAATGTGAAAAATGGAGCTAGAGAGAAAAAGCAAGACAGAGTTAGCATGCAGAATCATAATGAGATTTGAAATTGGTCTATAGCTGCCTATTTTAGATACTAATTTTGACAGTAGATGCTAGTATTTGCTGTCATATGTAAATAAGAGGACAACATTTACTGGTTTATTAGTCCCTTTGTTTTTTTTTCTTTTAGAGTATTTGAGGAAAAAGTATCTTCTCACGTTAACCGAATTTTTAAAAAACTAATCTGTGATGCCTATTTCCAGTTTACATCAGCTTCCCCCTTAGTACATATACATTTCAACCCATTATTTTTCTGGAAAATAGAAACAAGTTGTTTCTGAAACTTGCCACAATAATGATAGGGAAATAGACAAATAGTAAGGAAAATTTGAAAGGGAGGGATCAGTGCTTCTCAAAATTAAGTGAACTATATATATATGTGCAAAAAACCTTTTCACTTGTCAAAAATCAGTGCCAAATGAGCATTTTTGGCAGAAAGAACATTTACTGCTACATATGTTACGGGGTTGACATTTCAGAATAAGAAGCATTTTCCTTTTTTAAACATTTATCTTGAGTATATAATATGCATCAAGACCTATTTTCATCCTTGACTTAGGATTAAAAGTGAATATGATTTTTCATTCTAGTGGGGCATATACTTCCGTATTGTGCTTAAGAGTGTATCTGTGAATTTTGTTTTTAGAACCTACAAGGACTTAGAATAATATAAACATAGGATGTGTGAAGGTCCTCAAGTGTAGCTTCTACTGGGAATAAAATTAAGCAAATACACTCAGCAATATCTGTAAATAGAGTGATTTGGATCTCCAAGTAAAATTACCTGATAATATAGTTCAAGAGTGTGAAAATCTTAGTATTTATGTAATTATTTGGATGATTGTAGGCATTCCACAAAGGCAAATTTTTCTTCCAGTAAATATTTTGCAGCATTATTTTTAATATATATATTTTTTCTTTTTTTGAGACAAGGTCTCCCTCTGTCACCTAGACTGGAGTGCAGTGGTGTGATAATGGTTCACTGCAGTCTTAAATTCCTGGGCTCAAGCGATCCTCCCACCTCAGCCCCGTGAGTAGCTGGGACTACAGGTATACCACCATGCCCAGCTAATTTTTGTATTTTTTCATAAACACAGCGTTTTGCCATATCGCCCAAGCTGGTCTCAAACTCCTGAGCTCAAGTGATCCACCAGCCTTAGCATTCCAAAATGCAGGGATTACAGGTGTGAACCACCATGCCTGGCTATATAATTTTTTTACTGTGATAAAAATATCTTAACCATTTTAAAATGTACAGTGCAGTAGTATACAGTTCACATTGTTGTGAAACAGACCTTCAGAACTTTTTCATTTTGTAAGCCTCAAACTCTATACTCATTAAACAACTCCGTATTTACCCACTTCTACCTAGCCTCACCCTCTGCCCCTGGTAACCCCATTCTACTTTATGTTTCTATGAATTTGACCACTTCGGATACCTCATACAGTGGAATCATACATACTTGTCTTTTGTAACTGGCTTATTTCACTTAATATAAAATTGTCCTCCAGATTCATCCATGTTGTAGGATATGTCAGAATTTCCTTACTTTTTAAAGCTGAATACTATTCCATTATAAGTATATACCACATTTATCCATTCATCATCCATGGACAGTTTTGTTGCTTCCACCTGTTGGCTGTTGTGAACACTGCTTCTACGAACATGGGTATGCAAATACCTTTTCAAGACTGTGCTGCTAATTTTTTTCAGATTATACCCTGAAATGAAATTGCTGGAGCATATGGTAGTTCTATTTTTAATTTTTGAGGAACCTCCATATTGTTTTCCATAGGAGTTGCACCATTTTACTATCACACCAGCAGTGCTCAGGTATTGCAATTTCTCTTCAACCTTGCCACTTATTTTGTGATATTTTGATTGTAGCTGTCTTAATGGGTGCAATGTGATATTCATTACAGATTTGATTTGTATTTCTCTTATGATTAGTAACATTGGGCATCTTTTCATTTGCTTGTTGGTCATTTGTATATCCTCTTTCTGTTCAGGGCATTAGCCCATTTTTAAATAGGGTTATTGGAAGTCCTAGCCAGAGCAGTCAGGCAAGAGAAAGAAAGAAAAGGCATCCAAATAAGAAATCAAATCATCTCTCCTCATTGATACGATCCAATACCTAGAAAACCCCAAAGACTCTGCCAAAAGGCCCCTGGAACTGATAAACAACTTTTATACAGTTTCAGGATAAAAGACCAATGCACAAAAACCAGTAACATTTCTGTACACCAATAACATTCAATCTAAGAGCCAAATCAAGAATGCAATCCCATTTACAGTAGCCACAAAAAAATCCCCAACAACAATAATAACAGCAACAACCAAAGCCTAAGAATACATCTAATCAAGGAGGTGAAAGATCTCTGCAAGGACAACTACAAGACACCGCTGAAAGAAATCAGAGACTGCATACCAAAAAAATGACAAAAAAATTCCATGCTCATGGATTAGAATAATCAATAACCAAAGTCATTTTTCACAGAACTGAAAACAAACAAAAAAACCACAAAACTATTTGAAAATTCATAGGGAACCAAAAAAGACCCTGCATAGTTAAAGCAATCCTAAGCAAAAAGAGCAAAGCTGGAGGCATCACAATAACCTGACTTCAAACTGTAAGACTGTAGTAAACAAAATAGCCATAGTACTGGTACAAAAACAGACACATAGACCAGTGAAACAGAATAGAGAATCCAGAAATAAAGCCACACGGTGACTGCCATCTCATCTTTGACAAAGTTGACAAAACTAATACGGAAAAGACTTCCTGTTTCCCTATTCAATAAAAGATACTGGGATAACTGGCTAGCCATATGCAGAAAAATGAAACTGGACACCTACCCCTCACTGGGTACAAAAACTAGCTCTTTTAAGGATTTAAATATAAGGCTTCACACTATAAAAATCCTATAAGAAAACCTAGGAAATACCCTTCCCAACACTGCCTTGATAAAGAATTTATGGCTAAGTCCCCAAAAGCAATTGCAGCAAAAAAATTTATAAATGGGACCTAATCAAAGTAAAGAGCTTCTGTACAGCAAAATAAACTATCAACAGAGTAGACAGACAACCTACAGAATGGGAAAAAATGTCTGCAAACTATGTATCTGACAAAGCTATAATATCCAGAATCTAAAGAACATAAACAGTTGAACAAACAAAAGCAAGTAACACCATTAAAAAGTGGGCAAAAGGCCAGGTGCAGTGACTCATGCCTGTAATCCCAGCACTTTGGAGGGCTGAACCAGGTGGATCACGAGGTCAGGAGATTGAGACATTCTGGCCAATATGGTGAAACCCTGTCTCTACTAAAAATACAAAAATTAGCTGGGCGTGGTGGGCGCACACCGCTAGTTCTAGCTACTCGGGAGGCTGAGGCAGGAGGATTGCTTGAATCAGTCTGGGAGACAGAAGTTGCAGTGAGCTGAGATCGTGCCACTGCACTCCAGCCTGGAGACAGAGTGAGACTCCATCTCAACAACAACAACAACAAAAAAAGTGGGCAAAAAACACAAACAGACACTTCTCAAAAGAAGATGGGCAACTGGCTAACAAATATGAAAAAGTGCTTAACATCACTAATCACCAGAGAAATGCAAATCAAAACCACAATGAGATACCATGTCGCATCAGTCAGAATGGCAACTAACAAAAAGTCAAAAACCAACAGATGCCAGCAAGGTTGCAGAGAAAAGAGAACCCTTATACACTGCTGGTGGGAAGGTAAATTAGTTCAGCCACTGTGGAAGGCAGTTTGGAGATTTCTCAAATAACTTAAAACAGAACTACCATTTGACCCAGCAATCCCATTACTGGATATATATCCAAAAGAAAATAAGCTGTTCTACCAAAAAGATACATGCACTTATATAGTATGTTCATTGCAGCGCTATTCACAGTAGCAAAGACATGAAATCAACTGAGGTGCCATCAGCGGTGGATTGTATAAAGAAAATGTGGTACATATACACCATGGAATGCTATGCAGCCATAAAAAGTATGAGATTATATCTTTTGCAGCAACATGGATGCAGCTGGAGGCCATTATCCTAAGCAAATTAACACAGGAACAGGAAACCAAATACTGCATGTTCTCACTTATAAGTGGCAGCTAAACACTGGGTACTCATGGACATAAAGATGGCAACAATAGACTCTGGGGATTACTATAGGGCGGTAGGAGGGGGAAGAATGTGGGCTGAAAAACTACTCATTGGGTACTATGCTCACTACCTGTGCGATGGAATCAATTATACCCAAACCTCAGCATCCTGCAATATACTCAGGTGAGAAACCTGCACATGCACCCCCTGAATCTAAAATAGAAATTGAAATTATAGAATAAATAAATAAATAGGGTTATTTGATTTTTTGTTGTTGAGTTGTAGTTCTTTATATATTATAGGTATCAACTCCTTGTCAGATAATGTTTTGCAAACATTTTCTCATTTTGTACATTGCCTTTTCACTCTGTTGATTGTGTCCCTTGGTGCAGAAAAAGTTTTAAGGTTGATGTAGTCCCATTTGTTTATTTTTGCTTTTGTTGCCTATGTAGCATTTGTTGTTATTAGCAGTTTAAAAAAAAAATTGTTAGAATTGTTTTAAATTGCTGTTTACTAATTCTCTTCCTCCTTATTTGAAGTCCACAGTATTATCCTTGAGACTGTGTAGTGATGATACATGCCATAATTATTTTACAAATTAAAATTGATTTCAATGGAATTTGTCCCTGTGGAAGAGCCACTTAAAAAAAAGTAATAGAAATTGTGTTAAACCTATACATTGATTTAAGGAGAATTGCCATCATCACTGTGTTGCTTGTTTCAATCCATGAACATGGCATGTCCCCAAGTATTTAGGTCATCGTTGATTTCTTTCATCAGCATTTTATAATTTTTAAATTTTTTTTGTTTTTTCTTTCTTTTTTTTCATGTAAACCTTCCTGCACAATTATAATTTTAATTATATAAATCTTGCACATGTTTTCTTAGATTTATGCCTACGTTTTAAATTTTCTTTGGAGCAACTGTAAATGATATTGAATTTAAAATTTTCATTTCTATTTCTTCATTGTCAAGATGTAGAAATGCAGTTGATTTTTGTGTGTTGATCTTGTGTTCTTCATTTTTTGGTTCTGAGAATTATAGACCTTTTGAGGATTTTTTTTAAAATGTAGACAATCATGTCATCAGAAAATAGAGACTGTTTGATTTCTTTGCAATCTGTATGTCTTCATTTTTCTTGCTTTATTGTAATGGCTGGAACTTCCTGTACTATGTTAAATAAAAGTGGTGAGAGTGGACATCCTTGGCTGCTGCTGCTTCGCTCTCTCTTTTTTTTTTTTTTGAGATGGAGTCTTGCTCTGTTGCGTAGGCTAGAGTGCAGTGGCACAATCTCGGCTCACTGAAACCTCCGCCTCTTGGATTCAAGCAATTCTGCTCTCTCAGCCTCTTGAGTAGCTGGGACACAGGTGCATGCCGCCACTCCTGGCTAATTTTGTATTTTTAATAGAGAGGGGATTTCACCATATTGGTCAGGCTGGTCTTGAACTCCTGACTTCAGGTGATCCACCCACCTCAGCCTCCCAAAGAGCTGGGATTACAGGCGTGAGCCACTGTGCACGGCTGCCTTCTTCTTAATCATAGAAGGAAATCAGTCTTTCACTATTAAATGTAATGCTAATTGTGTCAGTTTTTTGTACATGTTCTTTATGGGATCAAGAAAGTTTCTCTCTGTCCTTAGTATACTGAGACATTTTATCCTGAATGAATGTTGAATTACATCAAATTTTTTTTAGTATCAATTGATATGGATGTATGATTTTTCTTTCTTAGCTCATTGATATGGTAATTACATTGATTTACTTTTGAATGTTGAATCAGCCTTGCATACATGAAACAAATCTCACTTTGTCATGACAGCACATACTTATACATATATTATACATACACACATATTAGGTACACACACAGTATATCCACAAATATTGTTAGATTCAGTTTGCAAAATTTTAAGGATTTTTGCATCTAAGTGAATGAGATTTATTGGTCTGTAGTTTCTTTTCTTGGCGCTTCTTTGGCTTTGGTTGTCAGAGTATATTGGTCTCATAAAATGAGTTGGAAAGTGTTTCTTCTTCTATTTTCTGAAAGAGTTTGTTTAAAATTGGTGTTAATTCTTCATTGAGTGTTTGGCAAAATCCCACAATAAACCACCTTTGTCTGGACATTTCTTTTTCATGATATTTAATGACAAAATCAGAATTATTTCTTTAGTAGTTATAGAACTATTTAGGTGATCTGTTTTATCTTGCCTGAGATTGGGTAGTTTGTATTTTTTTAAGGAATTGATTAGTTTCCTCTAAGTTATTGAATTCATAACAGTAAAGTTATTCATAATTTTCCCTTATTATCCTTTTATTGTCTTTAGATTCTGTTGAGATAGTCTTTTTTTTTTTTTTTTTAAGAGACAGGTCTCGCTGTGTTGCCCAGGTTGGTCTCGAACTCCTGGGCTCAAGCAATCCTCCCTCGTCTTTGTTTCATTTTTGATATTGGTGACTTGAGTCTTATCTTCTAAAAAATCTGTGATTGTTAATATTAGGTATCAACTTGATTGGATTGAAGGATGCCTAGATAACTGGTAAAGTATTATTTCTAGGTGTGTCTGTGAGGGTGCTGCCAGAGGAGACTGACATTTGAGTCAGTGGACTGGTAGAGGAAGACCCACCCTCATTATGCCAGTGTAGCTAGAACAAAGCAGGCAGAAGAAGCTGGGATAAGCTTTGCTTGCTGAGCCTTCTGGCTGCCTTCTTTCTCCAGCCTTGGATGCTTCCTTCTGCTTCTCCTGCCCTTGGACCTCAAACTGCAGATTCTTTGGCCTTTGGATTCTGAGACTTGCACCAGAGAATTGCCAGGGGTTCTTAGGCCTTTGGCCACAGACTGAAGGCTACACTGTTGGCTTCCCTGGTTTGAGGCTTTCAGACTCAGACTGAGCCACTACCAGCTTCTGTCTTCCCCAGCTTGCAGGCGGCCTTTTGTGGGACTTTGCCTTGTAATCCTGTGAGCCAATTCTCCCCAATAAACTCCCTTATATATGTAGTCATATATCCTACTAGTTCTCTTCCTCTGGAGAACCCTGACTAGTACAAAATCCTTGTCCGTTTTGCTAGATGTTTATCAATTTTATATATTCTTTTAGAAGACTTTATTATTTTATTTTATTTTATTTTAAATACAAGGGGTACATATGCAGGTTTGTTACCTGGGTATATTACATGATGCTGAGGTTTGGGATATGGATAGTCCCATAACCCATGTAGTGAGGATAGTACCCAGTCGGTAGTTTTTCAGCCCACGTCTCCCTCCCTCTCTCCTCTCTCAAGTAGTCCCCAGTGTCTATTGTTGCCATCTTTATGTTCCTGAGTACCCAATGTTTAGCTGCCACTTATAAATGAGAACATGTAGTATTTGGTTTCCTGTTCCTGCATTAATTTGCTTAGGATAATGGCCTCCAGCTGCATCCATGTTGCTGCAAAAGATATAATCTCATACTTTTTATGGCTGCATAGCATTCCATGGTGTATATGTACCACATTTTCTTTATGCAATCCACCATTGATGGGCACCTATGTTGATTTCATGTCTTTGCTATTGTGAATAGCGCTGCAATGAACATGCTATATAAGTGCATGTATCTTTTTGGTAGAACAACTTATTTTCTTTTGGATATATATCCGGTAATGGGATTGCTGGGTCAAATGGTAGTTCTGTTTTAAGTTATTTGAGAAATCTCCAAACTGCCTTCCACAGTGGCTGAACTAATTTACCTTCCCACCAGCAGTGTATAAGGGTTCTCTTTTCTCTGCAACCTTGCTGGCATCTGTTGGTTTTTGACTTTTTGTTAGTTGCCATTCTGACTGATGCGAGATGGTATCTCATTGTGGTTTTGATTTGCATTTCTCTGATGATTAGTGATGTTGAGCATTTTTTCATGTTTGTTGGCCACTTGTCAATCTTCTTTTGAGAAGTGTCTGTTCATGTCTTTTGCCCATTTTTTTGGGGGGGACAGGGTCTCACTCTATCACCCAGGGTGGAGTGTAGTGGCACAATCTTGGCTCATTGCAGCCTTGACTCCTGGGCTGAAGCAGTCCTCCCATCTCAGCCTTCTGAGTAGCTAGGACTAAAGGTTCACACCACCACACTCAGCTAATTTTGTTTATATTTTGTAGAGATGAAGTCTCACTGTATTGCCCTGGCTGGTCTCAAACTCTGGACTCAAGCTATCCTCCTGCCTCGGCCTTACAAATTGCTGAGATTACAGGTGTGGGCCACTGCACGCAGCCTTTTGCCCATTTTTTAACAAAGTTATTTGTTTTTTGATTTTTCAGCTATTTAAGTTCCTTTCAGATTCTGGATAGTATAGCTTTATCAGATACATGGTTTGCAAATATTTTCTCCCATTCTGTAGGTTGTCTGTTTACTCTGTTGATAGTTTCTTTTGCTGTACAAAAGCTCTTTAGTTTGATGAGCTCCCACTTGGCAATTTTTGTTATTGTTGCAGTTGCATTTGGGTGCTTAGCCATAACTTCTTTGTCAAAGCCAGTGTTTGCTAGGAAGTGTATTTCCTAGGTTTTCTTCTAGGATTTTTGTAGTTTGAGGGGTTGCATTTGAATCTTTAATCCATCTTGAGTTAATTTTTGCTTGTGGTGAGCGGTAGTTGTCCAGTTTCTTGCTTCTGCACGTGGCTAGCCAGTTATCCCAGTGTCATTTATTGAATAGGGAGTTTTTTTCTTATTGCTTATTTATTTTATTTTTTTGAGACAGGGTCTCGCTCTGTCACCAGGCTGCAGTGCAGTGGCGCAGTCTTGGCTCACTGCAGTCTCCGCCTCCTGGGTTCAAGCGATTCTCATGCCTCAACCTCTCAAGTAGCTGGGATTACAGTGTGCGCCACCATGCCCAGTTACGTTTTGTATTTTTAGTAGAGATGGGGTTTCACCATGTTGCCCAGACTGGTCTTGAACTCCTGACCTCAGGTGATCCACCGGCCTTGGCCTCCCAAAGTGCTGGGATTACAGGTGTGAGTCACCATGCCTGGCCCCTTATTGCTTATTTTTGTCGACTTTGTCAAAGATCAGAGAGGTGTCGCTATGCGGCTTTATTTCTATGTTATCTATTCTGTTCCATTGGTCTAAGGATTTGTTTTTCTACCATTACCATGCTGTTTTGTTTACTGTAGCCTTGTATAGTTTGAAGTCTGGTAATGTGATGCCTCCAGCTTTGTCCTTTTTGCTTAGGATTGTTTGTTTGGGCTATCAGGGCTCTTTTTTGGTTCTATATGAATTTTCAAATAGTTTTTTCTACTTCTGTGAAAAATGACATTGGTATTTTGATAGGAATAGCATTGAATCTATAAGTTGCTTTGGGCAGTGTGGCCATTTAAATGATTCTGATTCTTTCAACCCATGGGCATGGAATATTTTTCCATTTTTGTGTTATCTCTGATTTCTTTCAGCAGTGTTTTACAGTTCTCCCTCTAGCGATCTTTCAGTTCGTTTGCTAGATATATTTGTACATATTTCATTTTATTTGTGTGTGTGGCTGTCGTAAATGGGATTGTGTTGCTGATTTGGCTATGAGCTAGAACAATATTGGTGTATAGAAATGCTACGGAAGACTCGTTTTTTTGGTTTCATTTATTTCCCCTATTGTTTTCCTGTTTTCAATTTCATTTATTTCTTATATTTATATATATTTTTTCTGTCTACTATGGATTTTTTTTCTTCCTCATGTGATTACTTGAAATAGGAACTTAGATTATTAACTTGAGAGTGTTTCTCTTTTCTAATATAAGCATTTAGGTGTCAAATTTCCCTCTCAGCTGGGCTTTAGCTGCATTTGACAGATTCTGTTATGTTTTCTTTTTACTTTTACTCAGTTCTATGTGGTTTCAAAAAAATATGATTCATGGACTATTTAGAAATGTATTGTTTAATTCCAGGCATTTGAAAGATTTTGCTGCTGTTTCTGTTATTGGTTTCTAGTTTAATTCAATTTAGCCAGATAACATACTTTGTATGGTTTAAATTCTTTTAAATATGCTAAGACATGTTTTATGAACCGTGAGATGGTGCATCTTGGTGAGTGCTCTATGGGCACTTGAGAAATTGTTGAGTAGAATGTCTAATGTCAATCATAGCCTACAGTTGATGGTATTGCTTAGTTTTCCTGTATCCTTGCTGATTTTTAATTTAGTAATTCTGTTAATTTCTGAGAATGGGGTATTGAAATCTCCAGCTACCTTTGTTGATTTTTAAACTTTTCAGATCTATTAGTTTTTGCCTTGTGTATTTTGAAGCCCTCTTGTATAATAAATATACATTTATTATTGTTATATCTTCTTGGTGGATTGAGCTTTTTATAATTTTGCAGTAGCCCTCCTTGGCTCTAGTGATTTTTTTTTGCTTTGAAATTTATTTTATCTGGTATTGATATAGCCACTTCTGCTTTTTAAAAATAAATACTTGCGTGATACATCTTTTTCCTTATTTTTACCTTCAGTCTACACATGTCATTATGTGTGAAAAGAAGTTTTTATAGATGTCATATAGTTGGGTTGCATTTTAAAATTTACAGTGCCAATCTCTCTTCTAGTTGATGTGTCTGTAACATTTATGTGTGAAGTAATTATTGATATATCAAGTCTGCTTTTTTCCTCTTGTTTTTTATTTCCTTTCTTTCTCATTTCTCTATTTCTTTTTCTTGCCTTTCTGTGGATTACTTGAATATTTTTTAGAGTGGCATTTTGATGTTTTTATAAGTTTTTAAAACATATAGCTTTGTATAGTTTTCTTAGTGGTTGGCCTAGGTATTATTACTATTTTTCTTAGTGGTTGCCCTTAGTATTGCTTTATGCATATGTTGTTTATCATAGCCTACTTCTTACATTTTTCAACTTTGAATTAAGTATAGAAGACTTTACTTCCATTTCAGTCCTTTTACCCTCTCTTCTTTTTAATTATAATTGTTTAAAGTATTTCCTATACATACTTTGAGTACCAGAACAGAAGGTTGCTTTTTTCCCTAAAATATTATGAACGAATTGCATGTTAGTGATAATCTGTTATGTGTACTTGTATTTTTCCCGTTTCTATTATTATCTTTCCTTTCTGAAGATCTCAGATTTCTTTTGTTATCATTTTCTTTGTGTTAAGAGAGTTTTCTGAAGCCATTCTTTCATGGGACATCTGTTAGTATCAAATTTTCTTAGTTTTCCTTTGTCCAGAATGTCTTTTTTCACTCCTCTTTCCTGAATGATAGTTTGGCCAGATACAGGAAATGGGATTAACAGTTATTTTCTTTCAGCACTTGAAAGGGACAAGCCTGGCCAAGATGGCAAGATCCTGTTCTACAGAAAAAAAATTAAAAATTAGCCAGGGGTGGTGGTGTGCGCCTGTAGTCCCAGCTATTTGGGAGGTTGAAGTGGGAGGATCCCTTGAGCCCAGGAGTTCAAGGTGGAAGTGAGCTATGATTGTGCCTCTGTGCTCTAGCCACATTCAATGTGGCTCCAAATGCCTATCTCAGCCAGCAGTCTTATGCACAAATATAATAGGCAAGACTACCACCTCCACTTTTACTGGAGGGAAGTGTAATTTTTTTTTTTCTTCAGACCAAAATTTTTCTTCTAGAATATTCTTTTAACCATCAGTGAAGTCTGTCAAGGGAACGAGAAGACAAAATTGTTGGGATTTGGTAAATTCTCACTCATTAAAAGATAAATTAAGCCCTCGCCTCTGCATATATGTTTTCGTTGAACAGAAGTGTTAATTTGTAGTAATTGCAGAAGCATTCCAGAAGATTGGCTTGATTCCTTAGTGGTCTTTTAAAGTCAGCTATCAGAAGAACATGATGTGTATTTGATTTTTAAAAGTCTTTTGAGTCTTTATTAGAGTTGATTTTGTTTTCATTGGTAATCCCTTGAAAATTTGCCATAAGCAAGTCCTGCAAGCCCCATACATTTTTCACACCATTAAAAGCCTTCTCAGGATTACCCCAAGAGTACTTAGATTCACTGTGGTGTTTGTGAAGCCCCTTTGCAAAATTATGACAGTAAGAGAACTCTGACACAGTTGACTCCGTTTTGCTTCTAACTTCCAAGCTGTCTTTGGTCATTCCTAGGTGTAGGCCAAGCTAATTTTGGATGGAATTTAGTTTATAGTTTAACCTTAAAGCAAGGATGATAATAGTTCTTTCCCAAATTAAACTGCCTTTTTAAAACTAATAAATACCACAAGGTTAGGATTATGAGAGGGGCCTGCATTGTGCTATAATGTAGGTGTAGTTAAACAACAACCAGCCATTGATCTGGATATAAGATTTGTGACTTACCCAATTATTTCTCTAAAATCCATATTGTAGAACCTAAGATTGGCCTTTTGAGATGTGTTTCAGACTTCTGCATTTCTGACTGTTGGGTGACCTGGACCCTCGACTCCTGATTCAACTGGTCCTGTGGCCTCCACCCGGAAGCAGACTCAGCACACAAGGAACATTTTCCGCACCCCTATGATTTCATCCCCAGCCTATCAACATTCCCCATTCTCTAGCCCCTTGCCCACTAAACTATTCTTGAAAAACCCTATCTCTGAGGCTTCGGAGAGACTGATTTGAGTGATAGCTCTGTCTTCTGTGTGGCTGGCCTCCTGTTAATTAAACTTCCGTTACTGCAATTCCATGGTCTTTGTGAACTGGTTATGTAATGTTGGGTGATTACATTTGTGGGCTGCTGAAGCTAAGCATGGTCTCCTCTCTGCTTGTGAGAGCTCACAAGAGAAGGGCCTAGATCCTTCCTGTCCAAACTAATTCAATGGGAGGAGTCATGGTCATAAGCCTTTTAGGCCGTTAGGTACTTTTAGTATGTGTTGAATTAATGAATTAAGAATCAGTTCAGTCAAGTTTATTTATCGTAGGCTCCATAAGCATTTTGAAATTGTAAGCGACTAATTTGATAATAACAGTCAAATGTCTTTTATGTTAGACATTTCCATTTTAGTCATTGCTAGACTAGAATTTCAGGGTTTTAACTATATGCTCTGCTGTCATTCTCATTTACTTCTCCTTTTCCATGTGCCAAAGTACCTCTTCCTTTATTGAAAAGCTTCTGATATAATTCTGATTTAAACTAATTTTTAATAAATGAGTTATAAAAATCAGTTATAAAGATACTAACATATTAATAATTTTTGCCACCTATTTTAAATCATCCTTTTGTGGTTCAGATTTGTAGTTTCTCAGAGGAAAACTAGATGACTATGATGTTTGACAAAGATCGTTCTTTTCAATATGTAAAATCTCTAGTATGCCATTCTAGAGGATGATTAAAATGAATAATGCTTTCTTTTTTAAAGAGGCTATAATTTATCTGTCTCATTGGAGCTTTGGATAGGGTTCTGCTTAAGGGTCCCTTGGTTAGGATGTTTCCTCTAATTAGTGATTTCTCGTCTGTTTGTGATGAGCTAGCTAAAAAGGATGGGAAGCTGAGAAAGAAAAGCTTCATCAGTTCATATATTCCCTGGGGCACATTTGTAACTCAATCTCCCTTTCTGACTGGTGTCTGCATCAGTTTTATCCTGATGGTCTACTTAAGCAGCTGCCTCAGGTTCCATAATGGATGAATTATTATTTTAACTCTATGATGTTTAGTTTTACATTTGGTAGGTGAGATAGATGATACATAAAACCTAATTTTTATCCCATAAATATGTATATCTACTTTGTACCCACCAAAATTAAAAATTAAAAGAAATTCTTATTAAAAAAACCTAATAGACTAAAATGAGGAAAATAGGAAATTCATTGTTTTGTTACAGGCTACCCAGAGAGAATTATACTAAAGTACAAACTAAATATTTAGATGAAATAGTCACATAACTCTTGTTAATAACATTAAACAAATAAGGAAAATGCTGTTTTATTCTAAAACCATACCTACATTGTCTGATCTTGCAGTCACAATATGACTTTTCAAATTATTGCTTTTATACTACCCCCACTACACCCCTTTTTCTGGCCAAAAAGAGCTAAATTTAAATTAAAATTTAAATAGTAGCATGCTACGAGTTTTTTCCACCTCTAGCCCTTCTGTTTGTGTTCCAAGGGGAAATACTTGGAATATGACCAATTCTTTACCTACTTTGGACATCATCAGAATTGTGGATGCTGCAGGCCGTCTCTTCCTGAGATGAATTAGAGATGTCTGCCAGTCAACTCATGGCTGGCTTTTGACTCTAATAACTGGACCCATAGTGTTAAGTCAGGCTGCATAAAGTAAAACATCATAAAGTCATTTGATTTAGGCCCAAAATTTGAAACAAAAAAAATGGTATGTGATTTTTTTTTCCCTCCACGTTTTAAGATTGCATAAACTTGTAACTAGAAATTTTGAAGGTTAGCTTTCCAGAAAGACTGGCAGAATTGTTTCACCTGGATTCCTAAAGTAGATTTTTATGGAGCAGTGTATATGCTTTCTGGAATTCTCCAAAGTTTAGTTCTCATTTCTATCCTACTCTAATTTGAAATTACTTTCTTCTAATGCTAAGTAAATTTTAGTTCTGTGTTATTTAAATTTATGTATTGTTTACATACTAACTAGTATTTACTAGATGCAGTCGATGATATCAAATGTCTTAATTATTCAGATCACTGATAATACAGAACTTTTGCCTCATCAGCAATATAAGGTATTAAAGCTATATACATATGTATATATACTGTTTATTTTTAAATAAATATTTTTTGAATAATCAAAAGTCCCAGTATTTCAATAAAGTTAAGAAATGGGAAAGACACAAAAAATGACTTTATATAGATGAACATAGGTAATAAAAAGAGTTTGATGGAGTTATGTCAGTGTTAAGAGAGAATCAGTGGTTGTTTCCTTTTGATTAACATTTTTGTAAAATTTTTTTTCCATTACCATTCATGAAATGGAAGCAAGCCACAACTGATTTACTGTATTTTATTTCAGTGTTCAATAATGTCTGTGGAATTAAAAGCAAGTAGGGAATCAGGAAATGGGATAGTCTGTTTAGTATTGAAATGGGTAAGAGAATAGGCTGGTATAAAACAACATCGGCTAATCCAGTAAAGCTACTTTCAAAGTTTGTCATCCTTCTTCTTTGATGTCATCTTTGCAGAGAAGAATATTGTTGGGACTAGGCATGGATCACCCAGCTCTTAAAGTAACTCTAGTGGGAATTTGCAATTATTTAAAAAGAGGAAAGATGCAGTTCATTATTAATAATTTATATTTCGTATCACAAACATTTCATGAATACTGAAGAGCTGCTGTACCTAGTGAAAAAAACTAAACTCCATTTTGTATCAAACTCTGTGTTTTGTTTGTATTGCTCAGAATGAGAGACACTACCCTTTCCAATAAAAAATTTGAAGCAAACACTTTAAAATATATGATCTAATGAGTTTATAAGATTGGTAATACACTGAAGGACAGTTAATTCTACCTTGTAGAGAAGGAGGGGAGGGGACATCTAGGCTGGGTTGATGATGGCTACAGAAGGAAGACATTCCAAGATAAGATAAAAACACAGGTAAGTATATGTAAGTTAGAAAATGAATGACATTTCTAGATTGTCTTTTTATCTTGTGATTTTTATCTCTAGTTCGAATATCTCTCAGACTTATTTTGGTTGCAATCCATGGTAAGAAATACAGTTTACTTCTTGGCATAGTACGCATACACACACACAGACACACACACACACACACACACACACACACAGACAAAATTTTAGGACACAGTACTTAGAGTTAATACATTTCTTACTACATGCTGTGCAGTCTGGCACTGTAATATATTCATGTATTATATTGTTATTTCAAATAAAATGCTTATTGAGACTCACCAAATTGATTTCATGATCTTCTATAGGTTATGGTCTGTATTTAAAAATGAAACGGAAACAAACAAAAATCTGTAGTAGAAAGTACATTGAATACTACATTTTTACTACATCTGTAGTAAAAAGAACATTATAATATATGGGAGTCCCCTTTGAAATATGCAGATTTGCAGAGTAACTATTTGGCTCTTCCTCAGCAGGGTTTCAAGATGGTTGGAAACAGACTGATGACTGGCATATTTGCTGTTCAAAAAGCGACATGCTATGGCACAAAGGTTTTGAAAATCAAACAGACCTGAGTCTTTGACAAGTTACTGAACCCCTTTGAGTCTCAGTTTTCTCATATGTAAAATGGAACTAATAAAGCAATCTGTGAGGACTAAATGAAATAACACATCTGTTTACAAAGGTTTTGAGAATCCAACAGACCTGCCTAAGTCTTTGACAAGTTACCGAACCCCTTTGAGTCTCAGTTTTCTCATCTGTAAAATGGAACTAATAAAGCAACCTGTGAGGACTAAATGAAATAACACATCTGTTTAAACAGTGGGTTTCAAACTTGACTGCAAATTTAAATCACTTGAGGAGCTTTAACAAATCCAGACCCATTAGCTTAGAAAGTCTGGGGCTGGGAGCCAGGTATCAGTATTTCTTAAAGCTCCTTTTGTGCAGTCTGTATTGAAATGCCTGGTTGTAAAGCCTATAGTGCAATGTATGTAACATGGTAGATATTTGATACATGTCTTGTCCCCTTGAATAAATATCAACTCATGTATAGCTAGCATTTTTATAATGCTCACTATGTAATAGGCACTGTGCAGAGTACTTTTCATATCATGTAGAAAATGTGTACCTTGTTATTCTGTCAAGTAATGAATTAGCATATGGCTGAGATAAAAAGAGAGAGCGCTGCTCATTAGAGAGGAAAATGGTTATTTTTTTATCATCAGGAGCTAAGTTACATATGTAATTATTTCAGTGAATTATGGAATTGGCTTCCAGAATAGAGACTGAAAAACTTAAAAAAATTTTTAGATTGAAAATTTAAACCTTAGATAATAAGTTATGGGTAGATATAATAGGTCAATTTGACAAAGATAAATACTTCAAAGATAAATAGGTCTATTTGACAAAGATAAAAACATGTAACAGTACTAATTTTAGCAGAGATATATTGATGTAGTAGATAATGTCTAAAATGTTTTCTATATAGTACCAAAAAGTGAACATTAACCAACAAATAGCATCTGCCATATTATAATTCACTTGACACCCAAATCTGTTAGGCTTAATGGCATGAAGACAATAACTTATATGTTTATTAACAAGATCCATATTTTTCATTGTATTAAGTAGATACTTTTAGTAGTCTGCTGGTATACTTTTTGTTAATTATTCTTTTGGATTTTGGTCTTAGAAAATTTATTTATTGTGATTATTTTCCAATGATTTTTTCATAATAATGACTTTAAAAAGAACAATTAAAAGAATGATTTATTTTAATATATAACCTATTCATTTTCTTTGTACTTAAATAAGAATTTACTAATTTTGTTGTAGTCTTTGGTTTGCTTCCTAGTTTTCAATGACAGCTTCTATAATGGCAATGAAAAAGCATTCATTTTTTTTCATAGATATATGTGTTCCTAATACTTAGTATACATTCAAATAACATTTTTCCCATGTCCATGATATGGATTTATAAATTGCTACATCAGCTACATCAGCTTTGTTTAGGTGAAATGCCTGTTGATTTACTTTTTCTTTTGTGTTTTTTCTTTTGTGACCTATTCAGTTATTAAAACATTTGTAGGATGCCTGCGCTCTTAAATGTAAATGAGTTAGTACAAAAATTTGAGGTAAAACATGTAGAGTGAACTGCAGAAATCTTCAGGATCCAGCCTAATGCATTTTTACGTAGGCACCCGCTTGTATAAGCATAACCCAGGTCAAGATAGAGAACATTTCCAGGAGGCTTCCTCATGACTCTTCCCAAATCATTACCCCTTATCCTGTCCAGAGGTAACCTTTATTCGAACTTCTGTAACTTTAGATTTAGTCTTGCCTGCTTTTTAACCTCGTATAAACGAAGTCATGCAGAATATGTACAAGATCTATATGAGGAAAACTACAAAAACTCTGATGAACAAAATCAAAGAAGAACTAAATAAATGGAGATATATTCCAAGTTCAATTATAGGAAGGCTCAACGTTGTCAAGATCTCCATTATTCTCAACTTGATCTATGGATTCATTGCATTTCCAAAATTTCAGCAATTTATTTTGTGGATATTGACAAACTGATTCTAAAATTTTTATGGAAAGGCAAGAGATCCAGAAGAGCCAACACAATATTGAAGGAGAAGAACAAAGTTGGAGGACTGACACTACCCAACTTTAAGACTTACTATAAACTACAACAATCAAAACAGTATGGTATTGGCAAAAGAATAGACAAATAGATCAACAGGACAAAACAGAGAGCTTGGAAATAGAACTACATAAATATAGTGAACTGATCTTTGACAGTGATGCAAAGGCAATACAATGGAGTAAACATATCTTTTCAACAAATCATGCTGGAACAACTAGACATCACATGCAAAAAGATGAATTTATACACAGACTTTACACACTTCACAAAAATTAACTCAAAACAGACTATAGAGCTAAATGTACAATGCAAAAGGATAAAACTCCTGGAAAATAATGTAGGAGAAAACTTAGATGATCGTGGGTATGGCAATAACTTTTTAACTATAACACCAAAGCATGATCCATGAAAGAAATAATTTATAAGCTGGACTTCATTAAAATTAAAAGCTTACATTCTGTGAAAAACAATGTCAAGAGAATGAGAAGACAAGCCATATACTGGGAGAAAATATTTGCAAAAGACACATCTGACAAAGGACTATTATCCAGAATGTACAAAGAACTCTTAAAACTCAACAGTAAGAAACAAACAACTCAAACAATGGGCCAAAGACCTTAACAGACATCTCACTAAAGAAGATATATAGAAATGGCAATAAGCATATAAAAAGAGCTCCACATCTATGTCATTAGGGAAATGAAAGTTAAAACAAGAATGAGATGCCACTATGTACCTCTTGGAATGGCCAAAATCCAAAACACTCACAGCACAAAGTACTGATGAGGATATGGAGAAAGAAGAGCTCTCATTCAGTGCTGGCAGGAATGCAAAATGGCACAGATACTTTGGAAGACAGTTTAGCAGTTTGTACCATGTGATCGAGCTATCACATTCCTTGGTATTTACCCAGAGGAGTCGAAAACTTATGTCTACCCCAAACCTGCATATGGATGTTTATAGCAGCTTTCTTCATAATTGCCAAAACGTGGAAGCAACCAAGATGTACGTCAGCAGATGAATGGATATATCCAGACAACGGAATATTATCCAGCACTGAAAAGAAATGAGCTATTAAGTCATAGAAAGACATGGAACCTTAAATGCATATTACTATGTGAAAGAAAGCAATCTGATAAGGCTACATATTGTATGATTCCAACCGTATGACATTCTAGAAAAGACAAAACTGTGGAGATAGGAAAAAGATCAGTGGTTGCCAGGGGTTGGGAGGGAATTGGGAGGGATGAACAGACAGAGCACAAAGAATTTTTAAGGCACTGAAAATAATCTTTTGTTATATTATAATGATGGATACATTGGTCCAAACCCACAGAATGTACAACACTGAGTGAACCCTAATGTAAACCCTGTGTAAACTATATCAGTAATTATGATATATCAGTGTAGGTTTGTCAGTTGTTAAAAATGTATCACTCTGGTGGTGGATGTTGATAATGGGGGAGGGTATATGTGTGTGTGACAGGGAAGGGTACAGAGGAAATCTCTGTACCTTCCTCTTAATTTTTCTGTGAATTTAAAACCGCTCTTAAAAATTAAGTATTTAAATAAATCAATATGAAAAATATTTGACCCTAGGCTCTGAAAATAGTTAGGAACTGGAGATAGATGATCTAAATCCCTTCTTCCCAATATTCTTCTTTATCTGACATTCTATTATTAAGATGGCTAGGACTGTTTTTACAGGACAGGCAGACTGAAGTGGGGAGTTTATTTCTAGGGATAACAGAGGCATCAAAACGTTAGAAGCAAGGAGAACCAAGAATTATGTGCCAAGAACTAGAAGGTAAGTCTGAATGGCCTGCAAAACTACTGGGTTCAAAAGTGATCAATGATAGAGTACAGAACCAAGAGCCTAGCAAACTCCAGCAAGTGCAGTAGAGTTAACAGTGAGTGAAAGATTCCAGCAATAGGAAACTGAGCAGCATCCTGGAGATCCGAACCATGTATGGAGCATTCACCAACAACTCTATCAAAATCACTCCAAAAAAACTAAGTAAATATGGAATACCTACTATGCAAGTACAACAAGTGAACAATATAATCAACTATAGTGTACTTGCTGTGCCATATCAAGGCATTTAATTACATCCACCAAACGGGTTGTAATTCCTAAATCCTCCACATAGAAACTAGATCCCAGGCCTTGCTGAGAATCAGTGCTAATACTTAATATGTGTTTATATAATAGTTGGAGTGTGGCAGGGTGTGTTGGTTGAATTTAAAGGCCACATCTCAATGGGTCCATCATCAGGTAAATGATAGTTGAAGTCTTGGGCACAAATAATATGATTTAGGGATAAGTGTTGAGTAGATGCCTTCAATGTCCTGCCCATATCCCTTGTATATTACTTCATTTTGCTGTATTTCCAATGGTATGTCAGTATCTGCATTTCTTTGCTTGAAGGCTTTTCTGGGAGCCTTGAGTCTGCAGGTCTTTGCTTTTCCAGGCTTCCTCCCTGCACTCCCTTCCCCCTTCCAGAAGAGCAGGAATTTGCCTTGAAGTTAATACTCACCCTGACGCCCACAGCAGCCTTCAACTGCTGGTTGACCCTGGTTGGGTTAACTCTGAAGCTGTGTGTTTTACACTGGTTTCCTGACTTTCCTAGGGGATTAAGCTCTTGCCACCCACCATGAAGCTGTCATTATCATACACCCTTTATTGGCTGCTTTTCCTACTCTGTTTTGCTTCCCTGCTTCCCTACCAGTATTTCCAGCACTTCCCAAAATAAACTACTTTTATTTGAATACTCATATCAAGGTTTATTTCTGGGGACCTCAAACTAAGACAGACCTCTTGGATAACACCCTCAATTAAAAGGTAGACAGAAGAAAAACTACATCTTATTTCCTCAATTAGCAATTATCTTTTGATTTTCAAGTACTTCTTGGACTTTCTGCTTGGACATGCTGGTGATATCTCAAACCTGACATGTCCAAATTGAAATCAGAACTTGAAAAACCAACTGCTTCCACACTGATTAGGAAAAAAATATTCTAGGATTTTGTCTGTGGGCTTTCTTTCCGTTCATTTCTAAAGGGAAAATATTTTAAATGAATTCAGTATGTACTGTATGTTCCTAATTTTCTCTCATTTGGGTGTGAATAGCACCTCATACAAATATAACCTGTACTGTAACTTCACTGCTAGCTATTTTCACATAATGATCTCAGTCTTGGCTTGAATTCCTGGAATCTGGAATCAGTTAGTTGATATACTCTAGAAGTATTAACCTCAGAGGTAGTTTAGCAAATATTCTAAGTACTAAAATATACACAAAATGTATAATAAAATTTATCATGGTGTATGATTCATAATTGATTCTTTTCATCATTGCTTTACAATATCCTGAATTTTCAAAAAACAAATTGTGACATGTGAAGCAGGTAGACAGTGAATATAATATCCCAATTTAGGCATATTTGTTTAGGCTTAGTAAATTAGAGCAAATCTTCAACTTTATCATTCATTCATTCATAGTAAAATACATATCATTTCATTTATTATGGATCATTCTTATCCTTGTTCAAATAATTACATCTTCCCATATCAGTGAAAGCTCTTCATTTTCAATTTTAATGACCATTTAATTATCCATTGTTTGGCTATGTCATAATTTATGTAATTATTGGATACATTTAGGTTGTTTTCAGTTACAGGTATTATTAATAATGGCTTGACATACATTCTTCTTCACAAATATGCTTCAACATTTTAGACAATTTTATCAGGATTGATTCCTAAGTGGAATGACCAAATCAAGAGCGTAAACACTTTGTATAATTTAAGATTTTGCTATACTTTCTAGTTGTTTTCCAGAGTGTTCCCCTTTAGCGATGGTCTAGAGAGACAAACATTATAGGCCACCTTCAAAGAAGTAGATTAATAAATTGCTTTGAGTTTGACTTGAGTGATTTATTTTCAGTTTTGTAATTTAATAATACTAAAGTCAGTGAGTTCTTCTTAAAGTGATGATTTATATATACAAAAGTGATATTTAATTTTGTGATATATGAGATATTAGTTGTAAATAACATTTTAAGTTTAATAATGTAACACTGATTTGAATCAATGTAATTGAGAGAGTAAACTGAGAAACTTACCGTTGTCCACACTATTCTAGTGTACCTGCATTCAAAAGTAAACTTGAGAAAAGTAATGTAACCACAAAATACTGACATTGAATATCATCAAATGGTGTTCTTGACACATTGCTAGTAATATCTATGTTTGAGAAAATAACTGTAAATAAAATTGAATAGTTTTTTGCAACTATTATTTAAAACTATTAATCTCATTTAGGAAATACTTATGAAGTACCTACTATGTTCAGAAGACATTTCTGTATTCAAGAGAAAATTACATTTTTGTGTATATTTTTCTTATTTCCCACTTTGATAAGTAAGAATGTTCTCATTCTGAGAACATGGAATTTATTTCAATTTTATATTGAAATTAAAGCAAATTCAATATATATATATTTATTTATTTAAATTATATTTATTGAAATTTCAATTTTTTTTTTTTTTTTTGAGACGGAGTCTTGCTCTCTAGCCCGGGCTGGAGTGCAGTGGCCAGATCTCAGCTCACTGCAAGCTCCGCCTCCCGGGTTTCCGCCAGTCTCCTGCCTCAGCCTCCGGAGTAGCTGGGACTACAGGCGCCCGCCACCTCGCCCGGCTAGTTTTTTGTATTTTTTAGTAGAGACGGGGTTTCACCATGTTAGCCAGGATGGTCTCGATCTGACCTCGTGATCCACCCGTCTCGGCCTCCCAAAGTGCTGGGATTACAGGCTTGAGCCACCGCGCCCGGCCTGAAATTTCAATTTTATATTGAAATAAATATATTTATCTTTAACTCCTTATTCTTGTCATTAAGATTAAATTGTCAAAACTTTTAAATAAAAGATAATAAAGTTAAATAAAGGACAGGGAGGCTTCTCTAAACAACTTTAATGCTTATTATTGATATCCTTACATCTTACCACCACCTTTGGTGAAGGAAAATTCTCTTTGACAATAATATAGATTTAGGTCATGAAGTCAGCTTCTCATTTTTCCTTGACAGTGTAAGATGAGGGCTCCATGTAGGAAAATAATGAGGAACTCATGAGTTGAGAAAGATACCTCAGTTTCCTAGTCTCAACGTTAAAAGAGACCAAGAGAAATGACAGTTTTCCAGGCCAGTATCCTAGGTGACTTTGAGTCTTCCAACACATTTTTTTCTACTATTCTTTGTAATTAAACCTCTTCAGCTTGGAATTTAGCTGTTTTAGTTTCATCTAACTAGAACCCAAGTGAGAATCAGAAGGTAAATATACTTCTAGTTAGTCAAAGTAATGTCTCTACTCAAAACATGAATTTAGATATAATCTGTTTGCCTTTGTTTCCCATGGTGCAGTTCTTATCTTCTTGGTGGGTCAGTAATTGAGGTTATGAATAAGAAGAGCAGAAAAGATGGCAGGCAACCTCATTTTGGGATTAGGTGAGATGGAGGGCTGGTACTCATGGCTCCATTTTTTTTGTCCAATAATAATATGGCCCAGTATCACAACAACAGGCAGATGTGGTATTGGCCATCCACTGTTAT
The DNA here is from genome assembly GCF_024542745.1 of Macaca thibetana thibetana. Lineage (NCBI taxonomy): Eukaryota > Metazoa > Chordata > Mammalia > Primates > Cercopithecidae > Macaca > Macaca thibetana. The sequence goes on along the minus strand of NC_065578.1, from coordinate 83,255,065 downwards.
TTGCCACTGAGTTTGTTACTGTTTTGTATAAGCCCATGGGTATGGTCCTTTTCACACTTTGCTCCAAATTAAGTCAGTCTCCTCCCACAGCAAAGTTGCTGGTTTTCATACCTTGCCAGCTCTGGTAGAACTACTGCACCAATGGAGCTGGAGGGTGGTGATGTGTGGGAACGGCTCCAGGTTAAAATGCCATCCAGACTGTTCTTACCCTAGGTTCAATAGTTTTTCCTGAATAAAAGTGTCTTCCTTTCTTGTATGCCTTTGGTCATTTTCCAGGGTCATGAAATGATTATTCTTCACTTTTTTTTTTTTTTTTTTCTGTTTTGTCATTGTTTTTTGAGAAGAGTTGCTGAACTCCTCATTCCAGCGTTCTGGAAATTTTGCCATTTTGGATCCAGTTTTAACTGGAATGTTAAAAGTTATATTTTGAGTGAAGGCTTGAGTTAGAAAACCTATGTAGAATATGAACAACTAAATTATGCTATTTTTCTGTGGCCAAAGATTTTAGAATATTAGAGTGAAAAGGGGTCTTAGTTCCACTTTCTCTTTTTTCAGGTTAATAATTGGGAACCTTAGTGCGTTGTGCAGTTACCATGCAGATTGTTGATGTTAGAACTGGATTTGGAAATAGCTCATTCCTGAGTCAGTCACTGCATCCCCTACCATAGTGCAGCTGCAGACACTGTGTCCTCCTCCTGCAGGTTCAGCGCTTTCCCCCCTGAGCTAATCCTTCCCAGTCTAAGCACATGAAGATTCTCAGCCCTGACCAAAGATGAGGTCTGAATGAATTGTGCTGCCTTGAACCAGAAGTCGGGGATGGGATCTAGTGATACTCTCCAGGAGATTCTGGTGCACATTCAAGTTTGAGAACCGTTGGCATAGTTGGCAAAAGGTGGTTGTTGTTTTCTTTAGAAATTATCTTGTACTGTAGAAATTTTGATAGCCAATTAACTGCTTTAAAAAAGCATTTAAAAATCACATCTAAGATCCTATTTGTTATAGGACACACTATTATTTTATTTACTTAAAAAAAAAACCTCTGCAAATTCAACTATGCAACAGTGCTTTCTTAATAGTACAATTTTATTTTATACATGTTGAAAGAACCCTTTAAAGGTAGTATAAAAATATTGCATCACTTTTATCCATACAAAAGAGGGAAAATTTAAGTAAAATAAATTCATTGAGACATTCTGTAAACTTCTTCACATTAGAACACAGACTCCTCTGAACCTCTTCTTGATTCAGCCCTCATTATCTATGTTTTTCTACACAACATCATTCTCTGGCCATTGAGAGTTGATGCCACATTTCTTAAAAGAGTGGTTCACTGTTTTCTGGGTTTTTCTTTCAGCTTCTGACGTGGATTCTGCCAATTTTGATGTGTATGTACAGCAGTGATAATGGTGTCAGGACTAACCACTAGACAGTGATTATAAGATAATCACAATTTTAGAGGTTTTTAAATGTTAAAAAAAAAACCAGTGGGGATGGAACCAAAGAAGTATGATGGTGATTATAGACAATCTCTATTTTCTACCCATTTCCTTAATTCTAGAGATAAATACTGTAAATTATTCTTTATACAACTGTCTTTATCCATTTCCTTCTTTTCATAATGATCTGGCATCCTTAGTTTAGGCTGTGGTTATATTTAGGTTGGTTTATCATTTTCTCCAGAACCTTCTTGCCTCATAGAGTATTTTAATCAGGTTTGTAGTTTCATGAAATGTAGCTGATCCTATGGAATAATGAATGTATTAGTCGGGGTTATTCATAGAAACAGAATCAATTATATAGATGGAGAGGGGTTGGGGGAAGACAGACAGAGAGAGACAGAGGGAGGGAGGAGGGTGGCAGAGAGGAATTGGCTCATGCAATTGTAGAGGCTGGCAAGTTAAAAATCTGCAGAGTAGTCTAGCAGCCTAGAGGCCCAAGGAAGAGCTGATGTTGCAGCTTGAGCCAAAAGACAGTGTGAGGCAGAATTCTCTCTTTTTTGGGGGGACTTCAGTCTGCTTTCTCTTAACAGATTGGATGAGATAATAATCCTACCCACATTATTTATGGAGACTCATCTGCTTTTGTCAAAGTTTACTGATTTAAATGTTAATTTCATCTACAAAGTATCTTCAAAGCAACATCCAGACTGGTATTTGAACAAATATCTGAGTACTGTGGCCTAGCCAAGTTGACACATAACATTAATCATCACAATGAATTTACCTTTATTCATAATCTTAATCATGTGATAGCAAATCTTGATTTGCCATAGACATCATTTTGAGCTTCCTAAATGATCTTAGCATTCTCACCAATTAGTACCTACTTAATAGCAGGTGGAAAGTTTCAGTTGTCAGACTCTAAGATCTTTGGGGATGTGGTCAAAATGTAGAAGTCAGATCTACTGAGGAGAAAGAAGAGTTTGAAATATTTAATTATTTAAATAAATAATAATTGGGGACTTAAAAATGCAGAGCACAATGCCTGCGCTGTAGAGAATGCAGAATGTATACACTGTGTATTCCCTTCAAGAAGCTTATATTTTAGTTATTTAAAGAAGATATTCAAATGAAATATTTAAATAATCCCTTAAAGCAAAAAACAATACTGTATTTAGGGAGAGCATTTAAAATTGCATACCAAGTATTATAATACCAAGTTTTAGCCTATTTTCACACTGCTATAAGGATCCTACCCAAGACTGAGTAATTTATAAACAAAGGAGGTTTAACTGACTCACAGTTCTGCATGGCTCGGGAGGCCTCGGGAAACTTGCAATCATGGTGGAAAGGGAAGCAGGCACCTTCTTTGCAAGGCGGCAGAAGAGACAGAAGAACAAAGGAGGAACTTTAAACACTTATAAAACCATCAGATTTCATGAGAACTCACTCACTATCACAAGAACAGTGTGGAGAAACTGCCCCCGTGATACAGTCACCTCCCACCAGGTCCCTCCCTTGACACTTGGGGATTATGGGGATCAAAATTTGAGATGATTCCAAGTCTTTGCTATTGTGAATAGTGCTGCAATAAACATACGTGTGCATGTGTCTTTATAGCAGCGTGATTTATAATCCTTTGGGTATATACCAAAGGGTTGGATGGGATGGCTGGGTCAAATGGTATTTCTAGTTCTAGATCCTTGAGGAATCGCGACACTGTCTTCCACAATGGTTGAACTAGTTTACAGTCCCACCAACAGTGTAAAAGTGTTCCTATTTCTCCACATCCTCTCCAGCACCTGTTGTTTCCTGACTTCTTAATGATTGCCATTGTAACTGGTGTGAGATGGTATCTCATTGTGGTTTTGATTTGCATTTTTCTGATGGTGAGTGATGATGAGCATTTTTTTCATGTGTCTGTTGGCTGCATAAATGTCTCCTTTTGAGAAGTGTCTGTTCATTTCCTTTGCCCACTTTTTGATGGGGTTGTTTTTTTCTTGTAAATTTGTTTGAGTTCTTTGTAGGTTCTGGATATTAGCCCTTTGTCAGATGAGTAGATTGCAAAAATTTTCTCCCATTCTGTAGGTTGCCTGTTCACTCTGATGATAGTTTCTTTTGCTGTGCAGAAGCTCTTTAGTTTAATTAGATCCCATTTGTCAATTTTAGCTTTTGTTGCCATTGTATTTGGTTTGTTAGACATGCAGTCCTTGCCCATGCCTATGTCCTGAATGGTATTACCTATCCAAATGTCCATCAATGACAGACTGGATTAAGAAAATGTGGCACATACACACCATGGAATACTATGCAGCCATAAAAAAGAATGAGTTCATGTCCTTGGTAGGGACATGGATGCAGCTGGAAACCATCATTCTCAGCAAACTATTGCAAGAACAGAAAAGCAAACACTGCATGTTCTCACTGATAGCTGGGAACTGAACAATGAGAACACTTCGACACAGGAAGGGGAACATCACACACTAGGGCCTGTTGTGGGGTGGGGGTAGGTGGGAGGGATAGCATTAGGAGATATACCTAATATAAATGATGAGTTAATGGGTGCAGCACACCAACATGGCACATGTGTACATATGTAAGAAGCCTGCGTGTTGTGCACATGTACCCTAGAACATAAAGTATAATAATAAAAAAAATTGAGATGAGATTTGGGGTGGGAACACAGAACCAAACCATACCAATATTGTTGTAAGATTCATCTTTTTAATGTTCTTAATATAAGCAAGTCTATTTTAAAAAAATAGATTGACTGGGGAGAGATAGATGAACCTGTTTCAAAATAATCTATAAGTTCCAGCAGCGTGGCATGCTCACCAAAGCCAGTTCAAGGCAGAAATAGAATTTTGTGGTCTGTTGATTAAGATTGTTCTAAAGAATGCACTTTTTTTTTCTAGTAAGACTTGTATATATGGATACTTTTGAATACTAGGTAGGATTAAAAAACAGTAAATTCAAATCCCATGAGGCACAACTGAAAATCAGCTTTGTTGATTTAGTATAATATTCAGTTTATAAAACTGAGATGCACGCTGTGGGTATATGGCTACATGTATAATTTTATCAATACCTAGGGTCAACTGTCATTCTTGAATGTATCTATCATTGATATGATCACTGTCAGCATGTTTTAGTTGAATTATTAGATTTCAGGTAGTTTTGGAGCTGTGAATCTCTGAAAGCTGCAAAGCTCTGAACTTCTCTGAAAGAAAAGTTCTGAACTTCTCTGAAAGAAAAATGTGTGTGTTGAAGCCAGGCGACATACTTTTTTTTACTTGCTAGAACACCCAATAAGATGATGAGTATTAAAAACACGTTTACTGCCTTAACAAGATATAGAATAAAATAATGAAACAATAGTTAAAGTTTAAACAGATTGGTGATAACATTTCTACAGTGTTTACTGTGTGAGAAGGGAAGGTATAGGTCAAGAGAAGAAAGAATGAGTGAAAAAACAAATTCGCACATTTGAGAGTATCTACAGAGATTATATTATTGTGCACTGGTTAATTTCAGGCACCAATTCTATTCTGCATTCCATGATTGTTTGTTAGAATGAAGGACAAAAATAGTTCTTTTCCTCTGCATTTCTATAAAAGGAGTGGTTTCATGGCAAAGATTGTGGTGCCAGATAGATACACTGTTTTTAAAGATTTGGAGTGGGGTTTGGAAAAGATTCTTATTTTAAAATGAGCTAAACGTATTAAAATACAGTTGAATTTAATTAGTTTTCTTTGGAGAGGGCCTTCAGGTAAAGTCTGTTGGTATTTTGTTTCTTTCCAAAGGTGATTTCATGAATTAACTTTGCAGCTAGTTTAATAATCTAAAACCAAAATAGCCTTATTATTCCTTCCCTCCTTAAAATCTTTGGTTATACACACAACTGAGGGAAGGTATACAGAACATTTTATGTACTAGGCCCGTACATTTGCTTTTTTCCATATGGATTTTCTAAACTTGCATGATTCTTGTAACATAGCTTATTTTTTCTGGGATTTAATTTAATTTAGTGGGATTTGAAAACTGTGACAAATTCTGCCTGATTGTAGAAATTAGTACAATTGCAATTTTACTATTTTAAATTAAAAAACCTTCTAGAGAACTGTATTCCCCCGATATGATAGCTCAGCAGTTTAGTTCCTGTGCTCCAAGCTGTGTGTTTGAGGTTGGAGAATATGTATATTAAAAGACACTTTAAAAACTGCTACCTAGCAGTCAGTTGTCTCATGGAGGAAACATGCAAGGAAATCTCTTATTTCACGTGAGTTGTGGCATTTTATGCAAGGACATTTTGAAGTAATTTTCTTTATTTTAAAATAAAAAATGGAATCTAAGTTCCTTATTTGTTTTGGATAGGAACCTGGTTTAAGCAGAAAACATGATTTTTTTTTTTTTTTTTTTCAGTTTGTATTACTGAAAAGTTTAGGAATCTGTTATCCCTCTCTCTTTTTGCTCTGCCTCCTTCACGTTGACTTCATCCACAGGTTGTGTAGAGGCAGGATGGGGACCAGCAACTGCAGGTAGTGCATCCTCTCAGGTTCAAACACAGCTCACAAAAGAACCTGTCTTCTTCCAGATTCTGAAAATGAGTACTGGGCCTGATTCTCACTGGTATTAGTTGGATCCTGTATTCATCTCTGAACCAATTCAATGGTCAAGAGGATGGGATCCCATGATTGTTTAGTCCTAAGTCATGTATGCATCCTTGGGGCTGGGATTGGCATCAGCTCCACCCAAAGCATATGCTTTGAGAATGAGGAAGTAGTGATTCACTAGAGGAAATTCAGATCGTGGTTACAAGAAAATAGGTAAAAGCAGTCTATGACAAAAATGATAAATGTCCAAAGTCACTGTGCCATTGACTTGGTGTTTAGGCTATGTATGTTTTTTAGAAAACAAAATAATAATTTTTATTAGAGTAGCGTTGTCCATTAGGAGATGAATTTAGCTGTTGGTAACAGAAATTTCAAATAACATTGGCTTAAACAAGATGGAGGTTTACTTTCTCTGGAGATAGGTGGTCCAGGACTGATGGAGCATAACCAATGTCACATTGGATTGCTGCAACTCCTGCCATCACATTTGCATTCCAGGTTGGAAGGAAGAGAAGCAAATGAATGTCCACTGATTGTCTACTTCCCTTTAGAGGTGTTTTACTGGGAAGTCCTGCTCAACAACTTCCACTTCCACTTCATTGGCCAGGTCATGTATACTTGTAAGGAAGTCTGTGAAATGTAGTTTTTAGTTAGGCACAATGCTACCCCTAATAATAACAATGGAATAGGTGTTTTATTAGTAAGGAAGAACTAGTGAATGGCTGTTAGGTAAGGAGCTAGTTGTGTTCATTACTTGTTAAATTATTAACTAATGTGGATGCCATAGGAGGTTTATTTAAGAATTCAATGAATTTTATATGTTTAAGATTTAAGACACAAAAGTAGATGGAAATATAAATAGTAAACTAATACAAACCATAAAATAAGCAATAAGCTGTGCATTGAATAAGTATCAAAGTAAGAGGTCCAAGGAAAAGTTAAAGATGATTCTGATGTATCTATCTCTTTGATGTTTGGCTATGTAGTGATACCCTTTACCAAGATATGGAACATAAGAGGAATATCAGGTTTTCAGGGGAAGTTAAAGAGTTAAGTTTTGGACACTAAAAACTATAAATGCTGGCATCAAATGACATTCGGGTGATGTCAGTTGTTCACCAACTAAGCAGCTGCACATTTTGATATCTATTGTGCATTTTTTGGCAAAGAATGAACTGGCTGTTTTAGAAATTCTCTGCTTCCCCTAGTCCCTCTCTTTTAAACCTTGTGATCAAAGTTACTGAAATATCAGGAGACAAGTCTAACGGACCCTAAGTTTCAACTCCACAGCTCAGAACAAGAGAAGTCTTTGTGTAGTCAGGCACAGGTTGGGTGTTTTGAGGATATGAAGTTCAACTCTATTTGGTTTGGTATAGTTCTTTGCAGGGTCAGGAAATGGGAGAGGTAAATGGATTGACAAAAGTGAATGAGATATGCAAAAGTTAACTGATTACATCACATATTATTCATAGGGAACAAGTAAGACTTTTTTTTAAGGCTACTGGAGAACTATTTAAAACTGAAATATTATGTTGTAGGAGAAATATACCCAAAGGGGCTTTTGACCCTACTTAAGTGCTTGATGAATACATTATGAAATAACCTTGTCTTCTGTTACTTTAATAACCGAGTTATAGCTGTTATTTGCTTTGAACTTTATTCATTTCACCATTTATTGAGTGAGCTTTTCTGCTTTTTCATTATCCTAGGTACTGGAAATACAAATATTAATAAGAGAAAATGCCTTGAAGGTATGCTGTGTTATCATTACCCATTTATCAGTCCCTGCTTTTTCATGTCACAATAGGCTAAATTCCAAAGACGAGACAGGCCTCAGAGTTTAGTAGACATTTTGTGTGGTTGCTCTAATTACACATACTATACATTTACCTTTTTCCGTATGGCTTTTCCCAACTTTGCATAATTCTTGGACCATGGCTTAATTTTTATGGTATTAAATTTAATTTAGAGGGATTTGAAAACTGTGACAAATTTGTCTGATTTCTAACTGTGTTAGAAATTAGCACAGTTTAAATTTTATTATTTTAAATTCAAAAAATCTTCTAGAGAACTGTATTTCCCTGATATGGTAGCTCAGCAGTTTAACTCCTATGTTCCAGGCTCTGTGAATACAGCCAATTTGAAAAATAAATAAGTATTAAGTACATTAGTGGGAGCTACTGTCACTCAAGGTCAAGATTAATTGTTACTAGAATGAATAAATAATTCTTGTGTTTATTCTTATGTAATATCATATTTGGCTCCTATCAGGTTTTTAGAAGTAGTTGATCAAATGGTTCTTTCAGTTCTAGAACATGACAGATCCAGCTTTGGGTAATCGACCCAGCCAGAGAAAGGGAGACAAAAGTTACTATGTTCAAGGAGTAAGTAGCTTCTCTAAATACTCTTTCAACTTGTACACACAATGAGTGATGGCAATGTTTTATTGTTATGGGAGTTGTTTGGGTGATGTCATTTGTATACCAGTCATGCAGCTGTGCATTTTGAAACCTATTGTCCTTTCTTGGCAGAAAGGACAGAAATAGGAGCAGTTATGCTTTGGAAGGGACTTTTGTGTTTAATTTAAACCATTTTACCTATAAAAGTAGAGGATTCCCTTATGTCTTATCTCCACTAATTCTATTGTCTTATTTTCTGTTTATTTTCATCCACCCTTATTGCAAATACAAAGCTGAAATAATCTCACCCCTCGAATTGGCTCTTCTGTCTGCAAACCTTCTCTTGATGAATTGTGCCATCTTCTACCCAACTCTTTAAGCTACATCTGCAAAATCATCCAGGATTACATTTTCCTTATCAGTCACCAAGTCCTGCTGCTATTCTGCTAATACTGCAATAGCAGTGTTCTTTCTCCTTATGTCTGTTGCTTTTATCTGTGATCAAGCTCTTATCATCTCTCTCTTGGACTTTTGTAACATCCTCTTAAGACTCTCGGTCTCCACTAGTGCCCCCACAATAACTGCCAGTGTAATCTATCAAAAATAAATCTGGATTATATTACTCCTCTTAGAGTCCTTCAGTTACTTCACATTGCTTATGAGTCAGGATCAGACCTAAGTTTCAGCAGTATGATTTATATTACAATACTTAAAAAGAGACACACAATGATTCAAGCTAGAGTATTGTGGTTATTTCATTTCTACCTCTTATTTCAAATGCTTAAACCATGATAATTGTGTATTTATTCTTTATGTTAAGAATTACATTCTTTGCATAAGAACACAGGTGCTCACTCTCCGTAGAACTGCCTATTGCATCCTCCTTCCTCTCAAGAGGTATCAGACTTGGTGTTTATCCTTCCTATGTATTTCTTTACATGCTTATTTCATAATTATTTCATAATTTATAAGAAATATATATTATTTTGTATAATTTTAAACTATGTAAATGATATACTTATGTGTTCATCAGCTGTTTTAAATCTTCATTTGTGATTCAGCATGTATCTCTGATGTATAATATTTTTATTGTATGAGTATATTGCAATGTCTTCACTCCCTTGTTGATGTTGATTTGCATTCCTCCTTTCCCTTCCCTCTACAATTTTTTGACTCTCCATAGAGGGTGTATTATTAATCTTTGTGGTTGTTGTTAATCCTCATAAGTTTAATTATTTTGGTGGGTTGCGTTTCTACAAAATGAGTGTGTTGGTTAGTGAGCATTGGTAGCTGGTTTGGGGTCGAACAAGGTGTGTAAACTGTCTTTCTAGATTAGCAAACTTCATCTCACTTACCAGGGCTGCTGGCAGTAGCAAGTGAGATCATTTGTAGCAGATTTCTTCTTTTCTAGATGCTCTGCAAAGCAGATTATGAAAAAAAAGTGAGAGTCCTGCTGGACAAATGCTTTCTCCTCCAGTCATTACTTGGCCAGGTGATTTCTAAGTCACCCACACTGCTCTGCTTCAAAAGACCAATAGGAGGGAATAGACTCCAGCTGCGGTGTTCTCCCACTTTCTAGGATCTGCCCTGGTCACCAGCTGTTGGCCTTCTAGTGCAGTGATTTTCAGAGCTTTAGCCTGCATCAGATTCACTTGGAGGGCTTGTTAATTGATAGGCCTCACCTCTAGATTTCTGATTCAGAAGTTCTGGGGTTGGGCCTGAGAATATGCATTTCTAAGAAGTTTGCAGATGATATTGATGCTCAAGTTCAGCATTTCCCAACCTATTTTATTTTTAGACTCATGGAACCCTTTAGACATTAATATATAATTTCACAATCACCTACATGATTTTTTCAATCATGTTATAATTTTCTAATTTTTACATGTTTTAAGGAAGGGCTTTAAGTTAAAAAAATTGTGTCTGCATAATGATAAACATTGTGGTCATCCAGAGCCTTGCTACTCAAAGTGTGGTCTGTAGACCAGCATACCTAGGAGCTTGTCGGAAATGCAGACTTTCAGGCTCTACCTCAGACCTAACAAGTCAGAAGCTGAACTTTAATAGTAGTCCCAGGTGTGCACATTACAATTTAAGAGGCACTAATCTAGAACTGACATTAAATCCAGTCTGAATAATATTCAAAACAAATAAGCATTTTAATTTTTGATGTTTAAAAAGTGGCATGTTTCATTCACTTTTATTCTCTTTCATGTAAGAAAAAGCATGATTTTTGACAATAAAAATATATCAAATTTGGTTTGGGAGCCAAGTGCTGAAATTTAATGAAATTAATGATAATACAAAAATGGACAAAACTTTATTCATGACCTGATATTTGGAAATACTATTTTTCGCATCATGTAAAAATCAAATGCCTTATTTTTATAAATTTTAGGAAGTAATAGATTTCTGACTGTTAATTGTAATGACCTCTCTGCAAATAATGTTAATGTGTGTGGAGAGTGTTTACCTCAAAGTAAAAGCTTACTTGGATATATATTTTTTTTGTTACATTTGTTATTTTTCTATTTTTTTGAATAGTAGAAATATCTTTCATCAGATAATTACAATTTAGGGATCTAGAGAAGATTATCTTGAGACATATTTGCAAAATTGTTACTTTAACATTTTCTTATAATTTATTTTTCAATATCATTGTTCATTATACCTCTTTTCTTTAAACAATTACCCAGGAGGATAATAATCTATCTTTTAGGGTTTTGAAGGTCAGAGTTTTTTTTTTTTTTTTTTTTTTTTTTTATGTGTTGTACCTGCTTGATACTTTTCTTTTTTTTTCTTTCTTTTTTTTTTTTAAATTTATTTATTATTATTATACTTTAAGTTGTAGGGTACATGTGCATAACGTGCAGGTTTGTTACATATGTATACTTGTGCCATGGTGGTGTGCTGCACCCATCAACTCGTCATTTACATCAGGTATAACTCCCAATGCAATCCCTCCCCCCTCCCCCCTCCCCATGATAGGCCCCTGTGTGTGATGTTCCCCTTCCTGAGTCCAAGTGATCTCATTGTTCAGTTCCCACCTATGAGTGAGAACATGCGGTGTTTGGTTTTCTGTTCTTGTGATAGTTTGCTAAGAATGATGGTTTCCAGCTGCATCCATGTCCCTACAAAGGACACAAACTCATCCTTTTTGATGGCTGCATAGTATTCCATGGTGTATATGTGCCACATTTTCTTAATCCAATCTGTCACTGATGGACATTTGGGTTGATTCCAAGTCTTTGCTATTGTGAATAGTGCTGCAATAAACATACGTGTGCATGTGTCTTTATAGCAGCATAATTTATAATCCTTTGGGTATATACCCAGTAATGGGATGGCTGGGTCATATGGTACATCTAGTTCTAGATCCTTGAGGAATCGCCATACTGTTTTCCATAATGGTTGAACTAGTTTACAATCCCACCAACAGTGTAAAAGTGTTCCTATTTCTCCACATCCTCTCCAGCACCTGTTGTTTCCTGACTTTTTAATGATCGCCATTCTAACTGGTGTGAGATGGTATCTCATTGTGGTTTTGATTTGCATTTCTCTGATGGCCAGTGATGATGAGCATTTTTTCATGTGTCTGTTGGCTGTATGAATGTCTTCTTTTGAGAAATGTCTGTTCATATCCTTTGCCCACTTTTTGATGGGGTTGTTTTGATGGGGTTGTCTTGTAAATTTGTTTGAGTTCTTTGTAGGTTCTGGATATTAGCCCTTTGTCAGATGAGTAGATTGCAAAAATTTTCTCCCATTCTGTAGGTTGCCTGTTCACTCTGATGGTAGTTTCTTTGGCTGTGCAGAAGCTCTTTAGTTTAATGAGATCCCATTTGTCAATTTTGGCTTTTGCTGCCGTTGCTTTTGGTGTTTTAGACATGAAGTCTTTGCCCATGCCTATGTCCTGAATGGTACTACCTAGGTTTTCCTCTAGGATTTTTATGGTATTAGGTCTAACGTTTAAGTCTCTAATCCATCTTGAATTAATTTTCGTATAAGGAGTAAGGAAGGGATCCAGTTTCAGCTTTCTACTTATGGCTAGCCAATTTTCCCAGCACCATTTATTAAATAGGGAATCCTTTCCCCATTTCTTGTTTCTCTCAGGTTTGTCAAAGATCAGATGGCTGTAGATGTGTGGTATTATTTCTGAGGACTCTGTTCTGTTCCATTGGTCTATATCTCTGTTTTGGTACCAGTACCATGCTGTTTTGGTTACTGTAGCCTTGTAGTATAGTTTGAAGTCAGGTAGCGTGATGCCTCCAGCTTTGTTCTTTTGACTTAGGATTGTCTTGGAGATGCGGGCTCTTTTTTGGTTCCATATAAACTTTAAAGCAGTTTTTTCCAATTCTGTGAAGAAACTCATTGGTAGCTTGATGGGGATGGCATTGAATCTATAAATTACCTTGGGCAGTATGGCCATTTTCACGATATTGATTCTTCCTATCCATGAGCATGGTATGTTCTTCCATTTGTTTGTGTCTTCTTTTATTTCACTGAGCAGTGGTTTGTAGTTCTCCTTGAAGAGGTCCTTTACATCCCTTGTAAGTTGGATTCCTAGGTATTTGATTCTCTTTGAAGCAATTGTGAATGGAAGTTCATTCCTGATTTGGCTCTCTGTTTGTCTGTTACTGGTGTATAAGAATGCTTGTGATTTTTGCACATTAATTTTGTATCCTGAGACTTTGCTGAAGTTGCTTATCAGCTTAAGGAGATTTTGGGCTGAGACAATGGGGTTTTCTAAATATACAATCATGTCATCTGCAAACAGGGACAGTTTGACTTCTTCTTTTCCTAACTGAATACCCTTGATTTCTTTCTCTTGCCTAATTGCCCTAGCCAGAACTTCCAACACTATGTTGAATAGGAGTGGTGAGAGAGGGCATCCCTGTCTTGTGCCAGTTTTCAAAGGGAATTTTTCCAGTTTTTGCCCATTCAGTATGATACTGGCTGTGGGTTTGTCATAAATAGCTCTTATTATTTTGAGGTACGTTCCATCAATACTGAATTTATTGAGCGTTTTTAGCATGAAGGGCTGTTGAATTTTGTCAAAAGCCTTTTCTGCATCTATTGAGATAATCATGTGGTTCTTGTCTTTGGTTCCGTTTATATGCTGGATTATGTTTATTGATTTGTGAATGTTGAACCAGCCTTGCATCCCAGGGATGAAGCCCACTTGATCATGGTGGATAAGCTTTTTGATGTGTTGCTGAATCCGGTTTGCCAGTATTTTATTGAGGATTTTTGCATCGATGTTCATCAGGGATATTGGTCTAAAATTCTCTTTTTTTGTTGTGTCTCTGCCAGGCTTTGGTATCAGGATGATGTTGGCCTCATAAAATGAGTTAGGGAGGATTCCCTCTTTTTCTATTGATTGGAATAGTTTCAGAAGGAATGGTACCAACTCCTCCTTGTATCTCTGGTAGAATTCAGCTGTGAATCCATCTGGTCCTGGACTTTTTTTGGTTGGTAGGCTATTAATTATTGCCTCAATTTCAGAGCCTGCTATTGGTCTATTCAGGGATTCAACTTCTTCCTGGTTTAGTCTTGGAAGAGTGTAAGTGTCCAGGAAATTATCCATTTCTTCTAGATTTTCCAGTTTATTTGAGTAGAGGTGTTTATAGTATTCTCTGATGGTAGTTTGTATTTCTGTGGGGTCGGTGGTGATATCCCCTTTATCATTTTTAATTGCGTCGATTTGATTCTTCTCTCTTTTCTTCTTTATTAGTCTTGCTAGTGGTCTGTCAATTTTGTTGATCTTTTCAAAAAACCAACTCCTGGATTCATTGATTTTTTGGAGAGTTTTTTGTGTCTCTATCTCCTTCAGTTCTGCTCTGATCTTAGTTATTTCTAGCCTTCTGCTAGCTTTCGAATGTGTTTGCTCTTGCTTCTCTAGTTCTTTTAATTGCGATGTTAGAGTGTCAATTTTAGATCTTTCCTGCTTTCTCTTGTGGGCATTTAGTGCTATAAATTTCCCTCTACACACTGCTTTAAATGTGTCCCAGAGATTCTGGTATGTTGTATCTTTGTTCTCATTGGTTTCAAAGAACATCTTTATTTCTGCCTTCATTTCGTTATGTACCCAGTAGTCATTCAGGAGCAGGTTGTTCAGTTTCCATGTAGTTGAGCGGTTTTGATTGAGTTTCTTAGTCCTGAGTTCTAGTTTGATTGCACTGTGGTCTGAGAGACAGTTTGTTATAATTTCTGTTCTTGTACATTTGCTGAGGAGTGCTTTACTTCCAATTACGTGGTCGATTTTGGAGTAAGTACGATGTGGTGCTGAGAAGAATGTATATTCTGTTGATTTGGGGTGGAGAGTTCTATAGATGTCTATTAGGTCTGCTTGCTGCAGAGATGAGTTCAATTCCTGGATATCCTTGTTAACTTTCTGTCTCGTTGATCTGTCTAATGTTGACAGTGGAGTGTTGAAGTCTCCCATTATTATTGTATGGGAGTCTAAGTCTCTTTGTAAGTCTCTAAGGACTTGCTTTATGAATCTGAGTGCTCCTGTATTGGGTGCATATATATTTAGGATAGTTAGCTCTTCTTGTTGAATTGATCCCTTTACCATTATGTAATGGCCTTCTTTGTCTCTTTTGATCTTTGATGGTTTAAAGTCTGTTTTATCAGAGACTAGTATTGCAACCCCCGCTTTTTTTTGTTCTCCATTTGCTTGGTAGATCTTCCTCCATCCCTTTATTTTGAGCCTATGTATGTCTCTGCGTGTGAGATGGGTCTCCTGAATACAGCAGACTGATGGGTCTTGACTCTTTATCCAGTTTGCCAGTCTGTGTCTTTTAATTGGAGCATTTAGTCCATTTACATTTAAGGTTAAGATTGTTATGTGTGAACTTGATCCTGCCATTGTGATATTAGCTGGTTATTTTGCTCGTTAGTTGATGCAGTTTCTTCCTAGCCTCGATGGTCTTTACATTTTGGCATGTTTTTGCAATGGCTGGTACCCGGTTGTTCCTTTCCATGTTTAGTGCTTCCTTCAGGGTCTCTTGTAAGGCAGGCCTAGTGGTGACAAAATCTCTAAGCATTTGCTTATCTGTAAAGGATTTTATTTCTCCTTCACTTATGAAACTTAGTTTGGCTGGATATGAAATTCTGGGTTGAAAATTCTTTTCTTTAAGAATGTTGAATATTGGCCCCCACTCTCTTCTGGCTTGGAGAGTTTCTGCCGAGAGATCTGCTGTTAGTCTGATGGGCTTCCCTTTGTGGGTAACCCGACCTTTCTCTCTGGCTGCCCTTAAGATTTTTTCCTTCATTTCAACTTTGGTGAATCTGGCAATTATGTGTCTTGGAGTTGCTCTTCTCGAGGAGTATCTTTGTGGCGTTCTCTGTATTTCCTGGATTTGAATGTTGGCCTGCCCTACTAGGTTGGGGAAGTTCTCCTGGATGATATCCTGAAGAGTGTTTTCTAACTTGGTTCCATTTTCCCCCTCACTTTCAGGCACCCCAATCAGACGTAGATTTGGTCTTTTTACATAATCCCATACTTCTTGCAGGCTTTGTTCATTTCTTTTTCTTCTTTTTTCTTTTGGTTTCTCTTCTCGCTTCATTTCATTCATTTGATCCTCAATCGCAGATACTCTTTCTTCCAGTTGATCGAGTCGGTTACTGAAGCTTGTGCATTTGTCACGTATTTCTCGTGTCATGGTTTTCATCTCTTTCATTTCGTTTATGACCTTCTCTGCATTAATTACTCTAGCCATCAATTCTTCCACTTTTTTTTCAAGATTTTTAGTTTCTTTGCGCTGGGTACATAATTCCTCTTTTAGCTCTGAGAAATTTGATGGACTGAAGCCTTCTTCTCTCATCTCGTCAAAGTCATTCTCCGTCCAGCTTTGATCCGTTGCTGGCGATGAGCTGCGCTCCTTTGCCGGGGGAGATGCGCTCTTATTTTTTGAATTTCCAGCTTTTCTGCCCTGCTTTTTCCCCATCTTTGTGGTTTTATCTGCCTCTGGTCTTTGATGATGGTGATGTACTGATGGGGTTTTGGTGTAGGTGTCTTCCTGTTTGATAGTTTTCCTTCTAACAGTCAGGACCCTCAGCTGTAGGTCTGTTGGAGATTGCTTGAGGTCCACTCCAGATCCTGTTTGCCTGGGTATCAGCAGCAGAGGCTGCAGAAGACAGAATATTTCTGAACAGCGAGTGTACCTGTCTGATTCTTGCTTTGGAAGCTTCCTCTCAGGGGTGTACTCCACCCTGTGAGGTGTGGGGTGTCAGACTGCCCCTAGTGGGGGATGTCTCCCAGTTAGGCTACTCAGGGGTCAGGGACCCACTTGAGCAGGGAGTCTGTCCCTTCTCAGATCTCAACCTCCGTGTTGGGAGATCCACTGCTCTCTTCAAAGCTGTCAGACAGAGTCGTTTGCGTCTGCAGAGGTTTCGGCTGTGTTTGTTATTGCCCTGTCCCCAGAGGTGGAGTCTACAGAGACAGGCAGGTTTCCTTGAGCTGCTGTGAGCTCCACCCAGCTCGAGCTTCCCAGCAGCTTTGTTTACCTACTTAAAGCCTCAGCAATGGCGGGCGCCCCTCCCCCAGCCTCACTGCTGCCTTGCCGGTAGATCACAGACTGCTGTGCTAGCAATGAGGGAGGCTCCGTGGGTGTGGGACCCTCCCGGCCAGGTGTGGGATATGATCTCCTGGTGTGCCTGTTTGCTTAAAGCGCAGTATTGGGGTGGGAGTTACCCGATTTTCCAGGTGTTGTGTGTCTCAGTTCCCCTGGCTAGGAAAAGGGATTCCCTTCCCCCTTGCGCTTCCCAGGTGAGGCAATGCCTCGCCCTGCTTCAGCTCTCGCTGGTCGGGCTGCAGCAGCTGACCAGCACCGATCGTCCGGCACTCCCCAGTGAGATGAACCCAGTACCTCAGTTGAAAATGCAGAAATCACTGGTCTTCTGTGTCGCTCGCGCTGGGAGTTGGAGACTGGAGCTGTTCCTATTCGGCCATCTTGCTCCGCCCCCCGGTCAGAGTTTTATATGTAAAAATCTCAAAAAGTACCTGGCACATAGGATGTTTTACATAAATGATGATATCAACCCCATCCTTTTCTTCCTCTTTGTCGTCTTCTTCCTCTGCCTCATTATCATTGTTACAATCCATAGCAAGCTCAGGATAGAGTTTAATTATCTGCTGTGTGAAGCCAGGGGTAGACTGGACTCAATGTCTTGTCTGCTCAGGCTGCTGTAATAAAGTATAATAGACTAGGTGGCTTAAACAAGAGGTATTTACTTCTCGCAGTTCTGGAGCTAGGAAGTCTAAGATAAAAAAGGTTCAAGACAATTAGGTTCCTGGTGAGGGCTATCTTCCTGGATTTCAGAGGACTGCCTTCTCACTATGTCTTTGGGCTCCAGCTTTTAATGTAGATCCAATCAAACAAAATCAAGCATCTTTGCGAAATCTTCAATATCTTATATTTAAAGGCTGAATTTTGAAGGTAGCACAAAAAATGGGAAGGAATATGGGTTTTCTTCCCATACTTCTTCTGATAGGTAGAAGACACAAACCACTTCAGCCTATTAGATGTGTGACTTTGTGCAAGTTTCTTAACCTTGGAGCCTACATTTTCCCATATATAAAATGGGAATAAAAGGTACTGGGTATTAGTTGGGTGGACTGGTTCTTTTCTCCTTCCTCTTGTCACCACAAAACTTCTCTTATTATGTTTTTATTTAATATTATTTTATGTATTTTAAACTTAACCCTAATTTTGGATCCTCTTGACTTTTTGTTTGTTTTAGTCATCTTTGGGTGAGCTAAAAATTAATGTACAAAGAACTCATATATTATATTTACTGGGGTATGGATTGTGGGGTTGCTGGAGAAGGTCTGAGTTTCTTTTGTGTTTCCTTCTTTTACATAAAGGAAGTTTTGTCTTCATCTTTTGCCATAAAATGTATCAGCAATGTTATCTTCATTGGTTGCCATTTTAGACTTTAGGGGTGGAAAGAATAAATCTTCTACTTTTGCAGCCTAAGAATTTGTATCTGCTAAGTGGCAAATTAAAGGATAGGACTTTGATTTGACTCCTTGTTCGGTGCTCTTTCTACCATATTATACTTTCATTTAAATGAAATAGAAGTATTTTCACCTAAATGGAAAACACAGTTTGATGATTTTGGTTATCAACATGATAATGTTGATACAGAATTTTATCACATATATTTTACTTTTTTGAACAGGTAATACATACACAGAGTACTAAAGGTGTATATACAAGTAAGTCTCCCTTAGCCCCACCCCTAGCCATAGCAGGCCACAACTGCTTAGTGGATATGTTCCATATACTCTGTTGGTTTGCTCAAGTGGCAGTGTAATATGTCAACTTTTACATACTTTGCTTTTTCCGCTTATAAATGTGGGTTAGGGCCGGGCACAGTGGCTCATGCCTGTAATCCCAGCACTTTGGGAGGCCGAGGCGGGTGGATCACCTGAGGTCAGGAGTTCGAGACCAGCCTGATCAACATGGAGAAACCCCGTCTCTACTAAAAATACAAAACAATTAGCCAGATGTGGTGGTGTATGCCTGTAATCCCAGCTACTTGGGAGGCTGAGGCAGGAAAATCACTTGAACCTGGGAGGCAGAGGTTGCAGTGAGCCGAGACTGTGCCATTACACTCCAGCCTGGGCAATAAAAGTGAAACTTCGTGTCAAAAAAAAAAAAAAAAAAAAAAAAAGTGAACTAGACGCGGTGGCTCATGCCTGTAATCTCAGCACTTTGGGAGGCTGAGGTGAAAGAATAACGTGAGGCTAGGAGTTTGAGACCAGCCTGGTCAACATAGTGAGACCCCATCTCTAAAATAATAATAATAATAATAAATAATAATAATAATAATAAAAGCCAGTTGTGGTGGTGTACACCTGTAGTCCCAGCTACTTGGGAGGTTGAAGCAGGAGGATTGTGGAGCCCAAGAGTTCAAGATTACAATGAGCTATGATTGTCTCTAAAAAACTATAAATGAATAAAACAAAATACATAAATAACATTTTTTAAAAGTGAAAAGTAATATATTGTAAATTATATGTATTTGCTTCTCAGAGCTCCATGACTATTTCTTTTTTCTCTCAGCTCTCATGAATTGATTGATTGATTTTTTTTTAAGACAGAGTCTTGCTCTGCTGCCCAGGCTGTAGTGCAGTGGCAAGAACACAACTCCCTGCAGCCTTGATCTCCCTATAGCTCAAGCTATCGTTCCTTCTTAGCCACCCAGGTATCTGGGACTACAGGCAGGCACCACCACGCCTGACTAATTTTTAAATTTTTGTAGAGATGTTGCTTAGGCTGGTCTCAAACTCCTGGTCTCAAGTGATCCTCCTGCCTCGGCCTCCCAAAGTATTGGGATTATTTATTTATTTATTTATTTATTTATTTATTTATTTATTTTTGAGACGGAGTCTCGCTCTGTCGCCCAAGCTGGAGTGCAGTGGCCGGATCTCAGCTCACTGCAGCTCTGCCTTCCGGGTTCCCGCCATTCTCCTGCCTCAGCCTCCCGAGTAGCTGGGACTACAGGCGCCCGCCACCTCGCCCGGCTAGTTTTTTGTATTTTTTAGTAGAGATGGGGTTTCACCGTGTTAGCCAGGATGGTCTCGATCTCCTGACTTCGTGATCCACCCATCTCAGCCTCCCAAAGTGCTGGGATTACAGGCTTGAGCCACCGCGCCCGGCCTAGTATTGGGATTATTTATAGGCATGAGCCATGGTGCCTGGCTAATTAACTAATTTATTAACTCACTGTCTTAGCCCGTGTGTGCTGCTATGACAAAACGCCACAAATTGGATAACTTATAAACAATAGAAATTTATTTCTCAAATTTCTGAATGCTGGAAAGTCCAGATCAAGGTGGTGGCAGGTTCATTGACAGTGTGGGCTGCTGTTTCTGCTTCCAAGATGGTACTTTGTTGCTGCACCTTCTGAAGGAGATGGATGCTGTGTTCTCATGGTAGAAGGGATGGAAAGGTTTGATGCTGTGTGAAGCCTTGATTATAAAGTCCATCCCATTCATGAGGAAGTAGCCCTCAGGACCCAATCACCTTCTAAAGGTCCTACTTCATCACACTGTTTCATTGGGGACTATGTTTCAACATGAATTTTGGGGGACACAAATATTCAAACCATAGCATGCATTAACAAGTGCTTATTGAACACTATGAGTCACTATTCTAGGACATGGGAACGGAGGAGTGAACAAGATGGAAGAAAACCATCTTTTTGGCAGGTGATTGTGATAGGGGTAAAAATAAGGTCTCTGATAGCCCAGAGGAGGGAGAAATGAGTTTCTTCAGATATAATCAGAGAAAGCTTTCAGGAAAAAGTGGTATTTTATGTGGAGTTTAAGTGTGGTAGAAGCTTAACGGAAGAATAGGGAAGAAATGATACTCTAGCACAAATGTACTGGAGTTATTTTGGTTTTGTTTCACTTTTGTCTATCTGTTGGTGCTTGGCAGTTCTATGTTCAGTGTTAACATTTGCTTGAAATTTTGGAAAATTGATTCCTTTTGTAAATAAATTGTTTCTTTAAATTAAAAATCATTTTGTGCTCACCTTCGATTTTTTTTCTCAGTTTGTTTTTTTGAACTAGCTAGGAAAACAGGATTTTTCTAGGTAATTTTTACCTATTTGGTCTTTTAAAAAAAGTTATGAGTTTTCTTTTACTTTTGTTCTTATAATTTCTTGTGTTGTTATAATTAGCTATTATTTGTTTCCTTGTCATCGCGTGCTTGCAGTAGAGGTTCTCAGCCTTGGCTGCACTGGAATCACGTGTAGAGCTTTAAAAATGCTGATGGGTGGGCCCCACTGGGTTCTGGGGTGTGGCCTGCGCAGCAGGATTTTCAAAAGCTCCTCACTCAGGCATTTCTGCTTTGCAGCCAAGGTTGAGAAGCCATTGGCTTAAAGCATTTCAGAAGTAACTGAAACACGTTTTCTGCTTTTGGAAAGTAGGTAACTATGGTTTCAACTGAGTGGTTGGATAAATTTGTCATCTCACATGTCTTGCTTAGAATAAAGCTGATTAGAATTGCCATGGTTGAATGAAGTCCTTGAGTTTGTTAAAGCACTTTGACTAAAGCGTAAATGGAATTAAGTAAAGCACATCCATGGATAGTATAATTTTAAGAACTTTAGATTCCTGTATGCCTTGGGGAAGGGATAAAAGTTCTTGTTTTGAACTCTGTACAAGTCAGTCATTTGGCTTATTATTTAAGTCAAAAATTAACAAATTTGTTTTTAGAATCTAGTATAGTTAGGCAAACATTGTTTTCAAAGTCTTGTTGACTTTGTCACCTACTTTCAATGTAATAAGTATTCTGTTACTGTAAAGGGGATCTTTGTTTACTCCAGTAACAAGATGTTGGACAAAAAACTTGTAAACTCAAATAGTTACTTCCCTGAGGTTTCAAAAAGCCTCCAGAAAGAAACGGAACTAAGCTACACTACTCCTTTCTTTTATTCTGAGAAGTGATCTAGTCTGTTTCCAGCTTGATATTGGGAGCTGATATCAGTTTAGAGATGTTTTACTGTGAATTCACTGTTTGAAGTATTGCAGATTCCCAGAATATAGCCGTATCTTGTGGCATGTACTGCAGTAGGGTTGCAAACTTCTCATATGTCTATATATTATGTTAGCATGGGGTCTGAAAATAGGGGAGCTTACTGAATAGAATAATTAGAATTGGATTTATAGTCTAAGTTTTCTATTTCTAAGCTGTGTTACCTTGATTTATTTAACTTATCTAGCCTTAGTTTCTGTATCTGGAAAATAGGGAGAAATGATACCTAAAGTTTGTTAATGAGATAAAATATTTAAAAGGCTTAATAGAGTGTCTACCTACAGTTGGTCTGTAATATATAAAAGTTCCCCAGTTTTGATATTGAATTATACTAGAGAATCATTTTAGTAAAAATGATACCTGAGAACAAATAAAACCCTAAATTTTCTTTAATATGGAAACATTAATAATAATGAATATTTGGGGTGATATAGGAGTCACATTTTATGTAGCTGAATGTTGGATGTTTCTGAATTTCCGATAAACCTGAACATCTAATAAAGGTGTTGATATTATACCTTTGCTTATCATAATTAGTTTTGTCACTTTTCATTGTGTTTATTGATATTTTACAAGAACTGAAGGATTCTTACAATAGGAAGGAGAAATTGGAAAGTTGATAGTACAGACTAAGCAATATAGTGTTGTTAGGGCATAAATGCCTACATTCATATGTTTACAATGAAAATACAAGCAAAGTGTACTGTCGGCCATGTTGAGATGTAGCCAGATCAAATTAGTTCATTCATTATTGCATTCCTCTGTGTGCCTGAATAAAATCATCACAATAATGACCCCGCCCATTTTCTGTCCTTCAAAACTGTTCTCATTTTTTAAGGCACAATTCAAGATGTGGTTTACTCTTTTAAGTTATCCCCCATACTCCTTTGTAAAGGAATCACTTCTCTGCATTCTGTCAACATGTGACCTCTACCCTGCCTGTCACTTTTCACTGTCTCATATTAAAAGCAGTGCTTCAGGCATTGGGTTGAAGGTTGTTTGGGTTTCTAAATAAGAAACTCTGACCTTGACATTAGAAGGATCTTCATTTTAATCTCTGTGTTGAAATTTTCTTTGTAAAGATACACAAAATAATTTGTCCTTTCAAAGCTCAACTTAAAAGCTTCTACCTTACAGGTTTTTTGAAAGATTAAATGGTATAATATAAATGCCTAAGATAGTAAGTGTTCAATAAATAGTAGTGAATATTGTTATTGCTGTTATTGTTTGTGTGTAGTATATTATTTATTGAATATACATGTGATACGTGACTTAATAAAACTTCCCCTAGACTATGCATTCTTTGAGGATAGGAAACCATCACTTGGCATTTTGCATAAGGTTTAATAAACTGATTCACAATTATTTGTTGATTGAACACATTAACTTTCACCTTACTTGACTTTTAAAAATAATAGTCTTGGCATATATGAAAAAAATTTCAAAAAAGTTGTTTTCTAAATGACCTTGTTTTAAAATCACTCCAGGTACCTTGTTATCCCATAACTTTGGTATCCTGAAATCTGAGGATTCTACCAAGATAATATGATAAGAACTTTCAGTGATTTGGGGCCATATCCTACTTAGACTAATGTGGAATTTCCAGATTTCCTGAGAGCTTGGTACAGCAGCACACACTGCTTGCTAATCAGCACAGGCAATAATGCCATCTCTGCCTCAAGAAGGAGGTAGGGAAATTGACTTAACTATGTTATGAAGTATGGAGGTGTTTTACATCACTACTGTTATTTTTTTTTAAAGTATTAAAAATTAATTGGGAACTTTTTAAAGTACCAGAATTTATCATTTTCGCTTGATGTGGGGTGGGGGTGGTATTTGTGTTGTCTGGTATAGATTTTTGTTATTTCAGTGTTATGTGATTATTTTACATTTTTTTAAAGTTATTCAGGGACCCTGTCCCCTGGATTTGAATACAGAATTACCTTATCAAAGCACAATGAAAAGGAAAGTCAGAAAGAAGAAAAAGAAGGGAACCATTACAGCAAATGTTGCCGGGACAAAGTTTGAAATTGGTAGGTTTGCTTAAAATCAATCATGGGATTCTCATAATTGCTGGAAAAACTGATATGGTGTTAAAAACAATGTAGAAATCCAGAGAGATAACTATCTTTTATATAATGGATTTTTAAACGCCTTCTATAAAATTTCTAACATGTTAGAAGGATTCTTTTTCTGTGCGGTAGAGGATGATATCCTTAAAAAGATCCCAATTGATTTCTAAAATTTCAATTCAAACACTAGTATGATTAGACAGCTTAGCTGAAAAAAGGGACTTGGCATTGTATTTTTCTTTGAAGTTTAATTTTGTCAGCTCTCCAAGCTTTGAATTTCATAATAAAATAGGTTTATATATGACTGACCTGACAAATTTGAATTTATGAATGTAAAGAAAAAATGGATCTTTCCAATATTCGTATGTAACCTGAATGTTCCCAGCCTCATGGGTTTGTGTATATGTAAATACCCAAATTTAAGTAACACATTGCATTCTTTCTTCTTTTTTTTTTTGAGACGGAGTCTCTGTAGCCCAGGCTGGAGTGCAGTGGCGCGATCTCGCCTCTCTGCAAGCTCAGTCTCCCGGGTTTATGCCATTCTCCTGCCTCAGCCTCCCCAGTAGCTGGGACTACAGGCGCCCGCCACCACGCTTGGCTAATTTTTTTATATTTTTAGTGGAGACGGGGTTTCACCATGTTAGCCAGGATGGTCTCGATCTCCTGACCTTGTGATCTGCCCTCCTGGGCCTCCCAAAGTCCTGGGATTACAGGCATGAGCCACTGCGCCCAGCCTACGTTCCTTCTAAACCTAACTGCCAGAAGTTCTGTTTATCTCACCAAGGTCTTCCCAGGTATCTTTGAGACGGTGCAGGCAGTGTCTCTCATATACTCAGGAACAGGTGTGCTCCTGACATGCTCTTCTGAATTTGTTATTGTTTTTGCTTGTGAGCCAGGTAAGGAAGTCTCCTAGTCTGTGTTGCTATTGCCCTTGCTCTGTACATGAACTGTAGGTGGCACAGCAGCTGCTGAGTCCTCAGGATGCCAAAGCTGCATGGTGGTCTGTGACAGAGAGGAATGTTCCTTTCCCCAACTCTTGTGATTGTACACTGTCACCTGGGACTACACCATTCTGTTAAGACTCAGGATTCTGTTGGAAACCACAAATTACCTGAAGTCTTCTACTTATCTTTATTCCATACTTGAAATTCAATGGAAGAAAAATGCCAATATGTTAATTGTAAAATCTAGATTGGAGAGGAACACATGAATAGTTTGTACTAAAAAGGAAATGTTCCTCTGAGCATAAACGTTTTCAGTAGGATTAGAGGTTTGGGAGCAGTGGAGAACCAAATCCAAATCTCTCCTGTGAATATTGCTTTATTATTTCATGTCCTAAGTAAACACAGATGAGTTGATTTTAAGCTCTAAAAATAATTTGAACTAGGGAGGTGGAAAGTATGGCATAGGTTTGATAATCAGGGGATATTTTTACCTTTGCTCTTTTGTACTTAACCTAAGGTTGTAAAAAAAGCTATAAAAAGTACATTTTCCTGAGTAGAGGTATTGTCTCAGCTGTGTGTGTTTTCCTTGTGCCATAAATAATCACTAAACCCTTTGGCAGTTTTGTGTACCTGTTAAACCTGAGAAGATCGAAAGGAAGGATTTTGGGTGCAACCGAAAAACAGTTCTCAGTTGCTACTGAGTATAATTTGGCCCTAGATAAAACTGTTGTAACTAAAAATAAGGTTATGCTGTAACTAATATTTTTCAAATGAAATACTGTGAACTAAAATTTATATAGAAAAATGTTTCTGCAATGAATATATTTCAGAAGTATTTTAATTTTGGTTTAACTTAACTGTTTACTTGCAGTTCGTTTAGTAATAGATGAAATGGGATTTATGAAAACTCCAGATGAGGATGAAACAAGTAATCTTATATGGTGTGATTCTGCTGTTCAGCAGGAGAAAATATCAGAGCTGCAAAATTATCAGGTAGGAAATTAATCATGACCAGTTAGTCGTATGAGGAAAGTTATATGGATTCCACCATAATTTTTTTTAGATAGGTTCTTAATCTGTTACCTTATTAAATTTCAATTCTAACTCACCTGAATAGCCTGTTTTGTTTCTATCCAGTTGTATTGACACTTTGCATGAAGCCTGCACCTTTTGCAGACTTAAGTTTTAACCTCTTTCTATCTTTAGGGAAGAATCAATAGAGAAAACCTCTTCTGGCCGGGCGCGGTGGCTGACGCCTGTAATCCTAGCACTTTGGGAGGCCAAGGCGGGTGGATCACGAGGTCAGGAGATCGAGACCTTCCTGGCCAACATAGTGAAACCCCGTCTCTACTAAAAATAGAAAAATTAGCTGGGCGTGGTGGCGCCACCTGTAGTCCCAGCTACTCGGGAGGCTGAAGTGGGAGAATCGCTCAAACCCAGGAGGTGGAGGCTGCAGTGAGCTGAGATCGGGCCACTGCACTACAGCCTGGTGAACAGAGCAAGACTCCATCTCAAAAAACAAGCAATAACAACCAAAAAAATACCCTTTTCCTAAGATGGTACTTTACATTGCACTTAAAGTTGTAGAATAGATTGCATAGGGAGACCAGGATGCAGAAATACCTTGTGAGGTCAGCTATATGTAATCTGGTTTCATTCTTTTATTTTTAGAACATAATACAAACTTATATTCAGAAGAAAATAGACCTCAAACTAAAAAGCTGAATATAAGGAATTCTAGAGAATTGACAGTTTGTATAGACCTTCTTCATTTATTAGTTTAGAATGTAATATAAAATTGACTGTAGTGAGCAAATAAGTCATTTTTACCAGTGCTGATGTCTGTGAATATAGTGCATCTAGAATAACAAAAGTAATTTGGATATTATCACTATTCAACCTAGAAAATTATAACTTTACTATCTATGTAAATATTCTTTTGTGATTTCTTTAAAATTTTGTAGTTTTATTCTCTGATTACCATACTCTTTAATTCTACAAATTCACTATAGGTCATTAAATCTTTTAGATTAATAATTGGCAGTTTATTAAAACAAAACTCAAAGGATGGATATTGCATTGTCATATACGTGAATATAATTAATTTGCTGATAATATTAATATTTACCTTTTTATTTTCCAGAGGATCAACCATTTTCCAGGAATGGGGGAGATCTGTAGAAAGGATTTCTTAGCAAGAAATATGACCAAGTAATCTTTATTTTCTTGTAATGGAGAAGACCTGTTCAAAATTTATAATATGAATACTGTAGTGGTATCTTTCACAAGGTTACATTGATTTGAAATGATATTTAGATGAGAGTGATAGAATTTTAGAGCTAGAAAGGTCTTAGAATGTCTCTGGTTCTAGTCTTCCACTTTGCAGAGGAGGCAAATGAGGGTCAGATAAATGAATATCTTGCACAAACTCAAGCAAATTGTTAATAGCAGAGGTGGGTAAGAATCAGTCTCCAGAATCTCAGGCCTCTTTACTTCAACTTGCTGCCTCTTTAGTAACAGAGTTTTTCGTTTAAATGTAAGAGTTATCTGTATATGTCATCTAAGAGATACTTGTTTATTTTCAGTTAAATTTTGCAGGAACTAATTCGTTGCCTTATATGCCGTGTGTGTGTGTGTGTGTGTGTGTGTGTGTGTGTGTGTGTGTGTTTCTGTGTGTTTTCATATTGGTGATTGAGCATTTACTATGTGCCAGGGATTGTACTAGGTACATGTATGCACACACTTACTCAAAGACACATGTATATATGCTCACCCAGGGATATACATGCACAGATATTTATCTCTGCAACCAATATTTAGAGGAGCAATCTACTTTCATGGAAAAGCTGATAATAAGTACCCCAGTCTTTTACTTAATAAACTGAAAAATTTTTATGCAGTTTATATTCCTGTTGGCTAGGTTTTTTGCCTTTTTTTAAAGTTTAAGAAAGTTGAGTGATAAACTGAGAATTTTTTTTAAAAGAAGATTATTCACAGAGATTTAGTAAACTTTCTGACTCTAAAAAATGGTAGTATAAAAGGTAATCAAAAACTGTTCCCTATGGTGACCCAGAGACTCAAAATTATTTGTAAAGAAGCAATATAAATAGTATTTGTCTGAACAATTCCCTACTCCCTACTCTCATCCCTGAGGCACAGTTACTGACTCCTACATGTTACCTTGCCTTATATGCCTTTAGTGTACCTATCACACTGTTTAATATTAATAGCCTATCTATATATTCCTTGGGAGCAGAGATGATACTCATTTATCTTACTATCCCCAGTACCTAGCAAATAGTGTGTACTCTAAAAAAAAAGTTTGATATACTAATATGTAAATTAGTACATATTAGGGCAAGTTTTTTTTTTTTTTTTTTTTCCACTGATGTATCCATGGTCCAGAATAGTGTCTAACACTTAATAGGTGCTCAATAGACATTTGTTGAATGAATGAATCAATGAATAAGTAAGTGAAGGAATGGAAAAAATTTAAATCTTTGTGGCAAATATCAGTAGCCCAGAGAAAGAAAATATATACAAGTTTGAATAGAAATTATTTTTCCTATTATCTCTGATTTACAGAATGATCAAGTCTCGGCCTCTGGATTATACCTTCGTTCCTCGAACATGGATCTTCCCTGCTGAATATACTCAATTCCAAAATTATGTGAAAGAATTGAAGAAAAAACGGAAGCAGAAAACTTTTATAGTGAAACCAGCTAATGGTGCAATGGGTCATGGGTAGGTTTGCTTTTATTTGGAATATATAAAAATAAAAAAAATTTGGGAGTAGGGAGAATAAATGTGCATAATTACTCATGGTTGAGTACCAACATGAAAAAATAATGAAATAAGTTTCTAACTATTGCATTTTTGGAACCAAATATTTAATGATCTCTGTTCTTTTAAACTCTCCCACAGGCTTCTGTAATTCAGTTAAAAAATTTAATCAACAGGTTGTGAGGCTTTAATAGGAGATAACAAAATATAAGGGGAAAAAGTTATTTTGTGTTTTTTTCTAAAACATAAAACTCACATTTATAATAATTTCAATAGACTTGGAGAGTAAAATCAGTTGCTACAGTAGGGCTACAACTGACTTGGAGAAAGAAATGAAAAGGGAGTTATTCTTTTCATAGCTAGAAATCTTGAAGGAAAATATGTATCTTCTTTGCCTTTAAATAAATTTTTTCTTTATGTAGCCATGGTAATTGGATTAAAAATGAGTGGAACACATTTTAAAATGAAGTTCCAAGAACTAGACATGTTAACTGAGAATAGAATGTGCAAGTAATATTCTTGTTTCCTTTTGCTTATGTTACTTTTCTGCAATGTACTTTTTCGAAGAAAATGTGGCTGAGGCTGCTTTTAATAAAATACACTTGGCCGGGCACGGTGGTTTACGCCTGTAATCCCAGTACTTTGGGAGGCCGAGGCAGGCGGATCATGAGGTCAGGAGACAGATCATCCTGGCTAACATGGTGAAATCCCGTCTCTACTAAAAATACAAAAAATTAGCCAGGTGTGGTGGTGGGTGCCTGTAGTCCTAGCTACTCAGGAGTCCGAGGCAGGAGAATGGTGTGAACCTGGGAGGGAGAGCTTGCAGTGAGCCAAGATCGCGCTCCAGGTTACTGCACTCCAGCCTGGGCCACAGTGCGAGATTCTGTCAAAAAAAAAAAAAAAAAAAAAAAAAAAAAAAAAATACACTTGAGTCATTTTAATTTAAAATGCTGTAGGAAAAAAGATATTTGGAAATATAGCTACCAGGTAAATTATTGTTCAAAATTTTTCTTTTAACTTTTAATCATAACTTAATAATCCAATCATAAATTACTTGCAAATGTGCTTTGGTAATTTTTAACTAATAGTATTAATGGGAATTTTATACCAATTGCTTAATGCTGAGTTGGCTGTCTCTGTGTTAGCATTAAAGGAATGTTTCTGGTGGTAAGGAATTGATTTTTCACATTTTTCTCAATTTTAATGTTAAAAATTTAATATTAAAATATCTATATTTATATACTTATATTTGATATTAAAACATAAATAATCTTTTAATTTATTTTGATGGCAATATAAACAAATAACTGGAAAAGCAGATAACTGAAAGGGCATTATGTGTTCCCAGGGTTTATCTCATGTAATGCAGTAGTACCTAGGTAAAGAACACCCCTCTCATCTATTGAATTGTATCTGTTTCCTTGCTAATCTTCTGTCTAGTTATTTTGTCCATTATTGAAAGTAGAGTATTGAAGAATCCAGCTGATATTGGTGAAGTATTTCTCCCTTCAGTTCTACCAGTGTTTGCTTCATGTATTTTGGACCTCTGTTATTAGGCACATAAATGTTTCTAATTGTTACATATTCTTGAGGAATTGACTTTTAAAAAATCAGTATATAATGTGATTCTTTGTCTCTTATAACAATTTTGCCACTCCAGGTTACTGTTTTATTGCAATATCTTTTCCATCCTTTCACTTTCAATCTATTTGAGTCTTGGACTTTAAAGGGTGTCTCTTGTAGACAGCATATTGGTGGACCATGTTTTTTAAAAATTCATTCTGCCAAGCTCTGCCTTTTATTGGAGAGTTAATCTATTTACATTTAATGTAATTACTGAAAAAGAAATATTTACTTAGGCCATTTTGCCACTTGATTTATGTATCTTGCAGTTTTTGTTCCTCAATTTCTCTGTATTGTCCTGTTTTGTGTTAAATAGATATTTTCTTCTGTACCATTTTAATTCCCTTGTCATTTCTTTTACTATGTATTGTTGAGTTTTAAAAAATGATTACCCTGGAATTACCATTATCATCTTAATTTATAACAATCCAGTCTATATTAATACCAACTTAGTTTCAGTAGTGTATAAAAACTTTGTTCCTATATAGATTTACTCCCTTTATGTTGTTATTGTCACAAATTATATCTCTGCACCTTCTGTGTCCATTGGCATAGATTTATAACTATTGTTTTAAGCAGTTGTCTTTTAATTCATTAGGAAAAATGAGGAGTTAAAAACCAAAACTACAATAAGAGAGACTTTTTTGTTTTTTGATATGGAGTCTCACTCTGTCACTCAGTCACCCAGGCTGGAGTGCAGTGGTGTAATCTTGGCTCACTGCAACCTCTGCCTCCCAGGTTCAAGTGATTCTCCTTCCCCAGCCTCTTGAGCAGCTGGGATTACAAACGTATGCCACCATGGCTGGCAAATTTTTGTATTTTTAGTAGAGATGGGGTTTCTCCATGTTGACCAGGCTGGTCTCGAACTCCTGACCTCAGGTGATCTACGTGCGTCAGCCTCCCAAAGTGCTGGGATTACAGGTGTGAGCCACCGTGCCCAGCCAGAACTTTTATATTTACCTGAGTAGTCACCTTTCTGGTGTTCTTTGACAATTTGATTATAGTATATCTTGATATGGATCTCTTTGAGTTTATCCTACTTGGAGGTAATTGAGCTTTTTGGATGTGTAGATTAATGTTTTTATCAAATTGGGAAGTTTTTTTGCCAGTATTTCTTCAAATATTCTTTGAATTTTTTTCTTTGTCTTCTCTCCTTCTGAGACTCCTATTATGTGTGTGTTGCTGTGCTTGATGGTATTTCACAGATTTTGTAGGCTCTCTTCATTTTTCTTCTTTTTTCTTTCTGTTCCTCAGACTAGATAATGTCAGTTGGCTTATCCTCAAGTTTTCTGATTCTCTTTATGCCTTGTGAAGTATACTGTTTATCTCCTTTAGTGAATTTCTTTATCTCAGTTATTGTACTTCTCAACTCTAAAATTTCTGTTTGGTTCCTTTATTTTTCCTTAATTTTTTATCACTACTAATATTCCCTATTTAATGAGACACTGTTCTCATAGTTTATTTCAGTTCTTCGTACATGGTTTCTGTTAGCTCTTTGAATAAATTTTAAATAGTTGATTATCCAGTAAGCCCAATGTCTGGGCTTCCTCGTGACAGTTTCTATTAATTGATAGTTTCCCTGTATATGGGCCATACTTTCTTTTTCCTTTGCATGCCTCATAATATTTTGTTGAAAACTGAACATTTTGAGTATTATACTATAGCAATTCTAGAAATCAGACTCTCCCCCTCTATGTAATTTGTTGTTGCAGCTCATTGTAGTAGTTGTAGTCTGTGTTCTTTGCTGTGTATGGCCACTGAAGTTCCTGTTCTGTTAGCTCAGTGGTCAGCTAATAATTGGACAGAGATTTCCTTAAACAGAGCAAAACAAACAACAAAAAAGCTCTCAATAGATGACTGTGTGTGTGATTGCTGGGACATGCCTTCAGCATGCAAACAAATAATTTACAACTCTGCCTTAGCCTTAATTTCCTGCTTGTACAGAGTCTGATGGTTAGCCAGAAGGGACAACTTAGGGCCTTCTCGGGTCTTTCTTGAGCATGCTGCTAACCTTGGGCATGTAACTGGTCATCTAGATTCCCGGGAATATGTCAGAGCTTTTCAAAGTTTCAAAGATTCTCATTGCTCAGCCCTTCCTCCCAGTCTTTTTAATTGGTCTATTGTCTGCCCACCTGTTGCCCTCGACAACCTAGACAGTAAATGTTTCCAACAATTGTCTCTGAAAGTAGTTGCCTCAGTACTGGTAAAGTT
Source organism: Macaca thibetana thibetana (assembly GCF_024542745.1). Lineage (NCBI taxonomy): Eukaryota > Metazoa > Chordata > Mammalia > Primates > Cercopithecidae > Macaca > Macaca thibetana. The sequence continues at coordinate 83,222,431 of NC_065578.1, read as the reverse complement.
CCAAGTTAGGCAAGATGAAAGCAAGCCCTTTGAGGTCCTCCAGGAAGCCACCAGACAGGTCAAAACAACCAACCATAAGAATAGCCCATTCTACCCAGTCCAGGACCAGTACTGGTATTGAAAATGAGGCTGTTCAAGGCTGCTGCTGAGCTGTGAGTGGATGATGGGACTAGATTAAGTTAAAGTGTTACAAAGCTCTTTGGCACAGATCCAGCTGTTTTTTTTCTTAGTTAAGTATTCCATTTGCTGCAAGCCTTTGCTTAGTTTGTGGGGTTACAAAGTTGATTCCTATGATTTCTTTTGCTCTTCATTGCTTTTGTGGAGGGACAGACTTTTGGAGTCCCTTACTCCACTATTTTCCACTTGAGTATATCTGTAACTTTTTAAACATCTTGCTCTATGTCAAATCATTCTTTTAATTTTTTTCTTTAAACATAGGATTTCTTTGATAAGAAATGGTGACAAACTTCCATCTCAGGATCATTTGATTGTTCAAGAATACATTGAAAAGCCTTTCCTAATGGAAGGTTACAAGTTTGACTTACGAATTTATATTCTGGTTACATCGTGTGATCCACTAAAAATATTTCTCTATCATGATGGACTTGTGCGAATGGGTACAGAGAAGTACATTCCACCTAATGAGTCCAATTTGGTAAGTGATACCAGACAGAACTTACGTTTTCATTCAACTTTTTTCCTATAAAATATATTACTTTACCCTTTCTCTGCACTTGTAAAGGGAAATGCTTAGAGCTTTCGTAATAGATTAATAAACTCCCTTTCTCAAATTGACCTAGAATAAATGGATGTTCAACATATACCTTTTAAAGCTTCCATTAGGCATATAGATTGTATGAATGAAAGTTCCTGCTCTCGGGTTTTGTGGTCTAGAAGAATTGTGTGCATATGTAAGATTGCTTTTAACTTACAAGCAGCTTTGTGGACATTAGAAAATAAAGGTATCTGCTAATTGAAGGCTGACTGGGAAAAAGTACCCTCTCTGTGCTGTGAGCACAAGGCTGGATTTCAAAGCAAACATCTGTGTGCAGTGGCCCTGTATAGAAATGACTATATTATAAATGATACTAATATGCAATGATTCTTGATTCAGTATAATAATGATACTAGCATGCAATGGAGAAGTACAGATTAAGTGTTTTGGAGCTGTGTTGGGGCAGTTTGTGTTCAGCTTCTCATGGAGGAGGTGACATTTGAGCAGGCTTTGTATAACACGTAGGGTGTGAACATGTTGAATGTGGGAGAAAGTATATGAAACCGAAAAGCAAAAGTTATCAGAAAGTAGTTATTAATTTCTGTTGCAATAAAAGAGAAGTAAGGCTGTCAACTTACATTGACCAATGTGAGGTTGAGACAAATGAGCAGTTTCAGTGTGCATTTTAAAGCCTGTTAAATGGAGCTTTGTGTAGATATTTTTCAATAAAGACTTTTTTGTGCAGCCATAACATATTTATAAAAGTTATAGCTAAATTTATCATGAAAATAATAACTGTAATTTGTAGCTTATAAAAGTTAAATTATAATTTATTATGCATACTTAAACTTTAGTTAACCTCTAAACCTATTTTTGGATGTAACTAACTATAGTTAAAATTACAATTAATTGTTTTCCAACTTGTCAAAGACCTGGTTACTGTTCTCCCCTAATATTATGCACACAATTAACTCCATTAAATGTGGTCATTTTTTCAACATTAAATAATGGCTGATCATAAATGGTACTATGTTCAGTAAAATGAAAAATGTTGTAAACCCGGCAAAGGAAGAATAAGGAAACTGTCAAACCTTTCATAGGAAAAGAAGTTAAAAGAAAGAAACATTATTAAAGGTTATAAGGTCTAGATATAGCCAATCACCAAGTGATGTTTGAACTCTACCACATTTTGGGCATTGTGTTAGTTTTTAAAAAAACAGTGACCAGACAGATACAGTGCTTGACCTCACAGAAGCAACAGTTTAGTGGGGAGGCAGAAAATAAAATAAGCAATTATAATATCTGATGGTAAGTGTGATGGTCTAAGAAACTGAAGGTGCTATGGCAGTGCATAGCAGGGGCACATAACCCAGTTGGAGATAAAGGTTAGAGAGGGAGTGTTTTATAAATTGAAATCTGAATAATGAGGAGTTAGCCAGATTCGGGTGCAGGGTAGGGTTGGATGGAGCTCCAGGCAAAAGAATGGCTCAGAGGTAAGACAGAGTGTGGCATGTCTGGAGAAAGCAGACAAGGTCAGTTTGGCTGAAGTATAGAATAAGAAGGAGTGACTGTTCAGAGATGAGGATGGTGAGTCCTAGAAGCTAGATCCTTTAAGGCTTTGTAGGCCTTGTCTAGGATTTTAGAATTTAACTTAAGATAAAAGGAAGGATTGAAGGGTTTTACACAAACAAAAGAAGGAATGTCCCCTGGTCTGGAATGTGAGATGGAGGTGGAGATGGATGGAAATGATTAGAGTCAGAGAGACAAGAAGTTACATATATTTTGAATAACATGTAAAGTATTCTAGTCTGACCACATATGGAAGGAAAAAGGACTTAAATTGAAATAGTAGCAGTGGGTCCGGACCAAGAATAAGAGCATGGATTTGAGATATATTTGAGATAACATGGATAACGTTGATATAATATGGTCACAGGTTGGATTTGTGGAATGAGAGAAAGGGAAAGTGAAATCAAGAATAAAACTCAGGTTTCTGACATCTGATGGATGGTGTATTAGGGAATGGTGATAAGGGAATACAGGAACTATTAAAGGTTTTGTGGAAAGTGGATGTATTCAGTTTAAAGGCCTGTGTGACCTCCAAGTGGATCTGTTCTGTAGGCATTTGATTATACAGTGTAAGTTTGAAGTTCAGAAGACATTTCTGAACTACAAACATAATTTGAGACTTGTCAATACGTAGATTATACTTTAAATAATTGGCATGGGTAAGAGTGGATTATATATGTGTAAGGTGGGAGTGATCTTTTGATAGTATTGGAAAGAATAAGACTTGGAAGCTCTTTTGGGTGATAAAGTGCTTTATTCTAATGTCCTATGTGTATATAATTAGCTTAAATTCAGTGGGATTAATCTCAATGAGAGATTGAGAGAAAGGAAGTGTGGCCTCTAGGTCTCATTTTGTATGTGCTTTTGAATCACATAAGCTCCTGGCTTTGGTTTTTACATATATAGAAAAAAGATGTTCTCTTACATAAATGTCTATATCACTCATAGATCTCTAGAATTTCATGATTGAATATCTAGGTTGAGATATGAAAATATTAAAAAGTGAAATACAAAAGTGTCTGTAAAGTGAGACCATGGTTATGTAAAAGGTAAGTTTAGAAAAAAACACTAGAAAAATTAAACCAAAGTGCTCTCATTGGTTGTTTCTGGATGGCAGCTTACTACGTATTTTTTCCTTCTTCCTATTTCAAATTTTTAAAATAGTGAGCATGTATTTTATATATGTATTATTTCTATAAGAATTAAATGTTCATCAACTACATATAAGCAGATTATAAGACAGAATTTCAAACATTGAAATATAATAAACATTCCGTTTTTGCTACCAATGTAGTGGTTGGCCAATCCTTGCAGATTGCTGTATGGTTCATAGCTACTTTTGGTTCTATTTCTTGCAAATGACTAACTGGCAGTGAACTGCTTAGATGCCTATTTTTGTCAAGGTAAATGTGAAGTTGTGGAATTTCCAGTCCATTTACAAAGATACTGTTTAAGAAAAATACAAAGTTTCCTTACTTAATTTTTCACTAGAATAGCTAGTGGTGGTGTTAGTATTATTAATTTTAAGAAATTCTTGCCAAATACAGACTTCCTTACAAGATTGTTTTCCAAATCTCTTTTTAGAAGTTAAGAAAATTTGTATTTTGGAAACTAGGAAGTGCCCCAGCTTGATTAATTTCCTTTTTCTTTAAATTAAGCACTTAAAATTAGGTAAGCATAAGATTTATGCTTTTTCTTTTAAGTATCACTTAATTTAAAGCTTTTCCTGTTTCTAAGGATAGAGACTGTTGTTTATTTTGTTGTCTTTGTATCCACAGTGCCCAGCAGAGACTGCTGCAGATAGTAGGTGTTCCTTAAATATTGTTTAATGAATGAAAAAAATAAATTCTTAATTAGTGGTAGGCACATGGATTAATAAACAATATGTACTCAAATTATCATTTCTGCCTTCTTGCTTCAAAGATTTCAATGCCATAGGCCTAAGGAACTGCAGCAAAAATAAAATATGACATGAATATAGTTGGCTATTAACAAATCAAAATAATAATCATGTGAATGAAGTATATTTTAATTGTGATGTAACTGCTATCTAAAGTAATCTTTAGGATCATGAGGAGGGTAGGAATTAAAGATAGATTTTTATGAATGCTTGTGTTAGCTTGATAAAAAGGCATTAGATATATATTGACAATTATGAGGAGTTTTACATTTTGAATTCTTTTTCAATTTAAGGAAAATAGTATCAACAAATGTAAGATTATAACGAGACAAAAACGTAGAGCTCCAGTATGGAGCACGATACTGTACTGGACATCCGCACAGTATTATGTGGTACCTTCTGTCTGCTGACTATAAGTGCACTCTGGTACCAAGCTAAAGGGGCCTCCTAGTCAGTATGGGTGTGCAGAGGTTGTGTTTGGTAGTCCTGCCTCTCTATGTGACTTACTTGAGTTTTCATTTTTTATTTTTCTTGAAAAAGACATAGAATACTCTCTCAGAAAATTCCTTTCCCAAAACAGATTTGAGTGAAAACTCTCAGAGCCAAAAACATTAAAAACAAATTAACAAGAACAAACTCAGATCATTTTTCTTGCTTAGCAATATGTAGTTTCACATTTTAATTACTCTATATTCTTATTAATTTGATACTTTTTAATGGTAGACATATTTTGAATAATATGTAAAGTAACTCTGTAGATGATTACATTCTCAACCCTTTTAAGGGAAATGTGCCATTCCATTTAATTGGGATATTATCTAAATAATCATGAAATTGTTCATCTATATAGTTTAAACTTTAAAACTTTTTTTAGTCTTTGAGTGTCTATTTTTCCTCTGAAACGTTGCAGTTCTAGGATGTCATAGGTGGTAACCACTTTGGTTCTTACTTGTTACAGACCCAGTTATACATGCATCTGACAAACTACTCGGTGAACAAGCATAATGAACGTTTCGAACGGGATGAAACTGAGAACAAAGGCAGCAAACGTTCCATCAAATGGTTTACAGAATTCCTTCAAGCAAATCAACATGATGTTGCTAAGTTTTGGAGTGATATTTCAGTAAGATTATGCCATTCCACAATTATAACGGTCTGTCCTCAGCAATAATTTGAAGCACCGTCAGGCCATGAAAGTTCATTAAGAGTTGATTGAACTTGGTTCCCTATAATTGAGAGGACCAGAGAGAAAAAAACAGGCCGTTACACAGCCTATTGCTTAACAACAGGGATGCATTCTGAGAAATGCATCCTTGGGTGATTTTATCATTGTGCAGATATCACAGTTTGTACTTACACAAACCTAGAATAGGAATAGCCCACTACATACCTAGGCTATCATATAGCCTGTATATGGTATAGTCTGTGGCTCCTAGTCTACAAACCTGTACAAAACATTACTGTACTAGGCTGGGCACAGTGGCTCACACCTGTAATCCCACCACTTTGGGAGGCTAGGCAGGCGGATCAGGTCAGGAGTTCGAGACCAGCCTGGCAAACATGGTGAAACCCTGTCTCTACCAAAAATATAAAAAATTAGCTGGATGTGGTGGCGCGCTCCTGTAATCCCAGCTACTCAGGAGGCTGAGGCAGGAGAATTGCTTGAATGCGGGAGGTGTAGATTGCAGTGAGCCAAGATTGTGCCACTGCACTCCAGCCTGGGCAACAGAGCAAGATTTGGTCGCCAAAAAAAAAAAAAAAAAATTTACTGTACTGAATAGTGTAAGCAATTGTAATACAATGGTAAAGATTGTATACCTAAACATGGAAAAGGTACCCTAAAATACAGTATTATAATCTTATGTGATCCCTGTTGAATATGCTATGCATTGTACACCAAAATGCTGTTATGTGGCATATGACTCTATTCACCCTTGTTTATTTTGTTTGTTGACATTTTTACCTTACTTTCTATATCACCGGCCATAAATCCAAAGGTCCTTAGGTGTCAGACAAGTAAGAAGGAGTGAAGTGGTCTCTAGATAGAAGAAACTAGGGTGTTCTGGGAACTGTGATAATTTGAAAGTCAGGAGAGGTCTGAAGGAGGTAGCCACCACTCAGCACCAGCTTATTGGTGCCAGTGATATTTTAGGCCCAGTGAGGCTTATTCTTCTAATTTGTTGATAAATTATGTGTAAATGGCAGAAATGGCATAAATGATTTTAAATGTTGGCAATGGACTCAAAAATTTTAAAGATGTTGAGACTTAACAAACAAAAATGTCATCTGGATTTGGTCAGATACCCACCAATTTGTTAACTTTCATTTATAACTTCCTGAGAGATGAAATGCATGTAAATGAGAAATTGAATCATAACAATGCTGCATTTATTTGTTTATGTAATTATGTTCTCAAGGCCAATTTCATGGAAATTCCAAAAACCATTCTAATGACAGTTTACTATCATAGTGAGTCAGAAGCATTACAATGGTGAAATTCAGTGATTTGGACCATAGTTCATTGATGGAAGATCATACCATCTTCCATCTGATGGTAATTCAATGAATTGGTGTATTGCTCAGTGGGACCAAGAAAGTTTTATATACCCTCTGGCATTTTTTTTTTTTTTTTTTTTTTTTTTTACAAATGTACACATTTGTAACCCTCATATGGATTTGGCTCTTTGGGGACATGTTTGTGAAAAGGTAGAACCTGTTGGGCTGCTTTGGTGAGGCATGTATGGAGAGAATCAGGGAGAATAATGAGGGTCGTTAGCTTTACATATATTGGTTTTAAGTGATGTTTTTTCCTCACAATTGAATTAAGAGAAGGTATACAAGCAAGACTAATACTAATGAGAGGATATGGAAATTAACTTTCTGTTAGGACCTGAAGTATAACTTTTAGATATGACCCAAACATAGCCAATGTGGGCCTATTAAGCTCTGACACATTTCATGGTCTTGTCTATAGGTGAATAAATTTTGCATCTTTCTTGGCTATGTTAGTAAGAATGCATATTAATCATCTATAAACAATCAGTTAACAAACCTACCTTTTTCAAGTACTTTTATTATAATTATCTTGTCAAACACCTGTCTGTATTTATGTAATTATATGAAAATTGGCTGTCTTTATTAAGAATTGGTATACTTTATATAGATAACTGTTTAAGATAAATCAATGGGATAATATAAAAAGAGAATGACAGGAGGAGGTGGAGAAAGCAATTATGCAGTAAATTTTCATCTTGATGTCTTAGTTCACAAATTCCCTGAATTTAATTTATAACTTATTTTTAATAACCTCTTTTTGGGGGGCAATTTCTCCAAAAAGTAACTATCAATATATAAAAAGTAGCATTCATCAATACCCTGTGTGAAGAACAGAGCCGTGTACTTTTGTTCTGGTCAGTAATAAAAATCAGTAGAAAATCAAGCCATGGAGATTAAAAATGAGCATAATCATTAAAAAAAAACTATCCTTACTGCTTTTTATATACCTAAGGTATAAATCTACAAATCACATTTCAAAGCAGTGATGTTATATTGTAAATTCTCAAAAACAGTAGTGGAATTTCGTTTGTGTTTGTTTATATGACTCCTGATTTTCACTTCTGCTGAAAACTTGCCTTTACAATCTAAAAGCAGGTTATTTTCTACATAGCAAAAACATATTTGTAATTCAGGGTCTGTTGATTAATAATCAGTCCCCACCCTCTCCCTCAGCCTATACTGTTCCATACAGACACTTATCAGTCAAAGTTTTAACTTTTTCCTGCTCTCAAGTGGTTTCAGTAATATTGGCGAAGATTTATATAAAGTGACTTTTTATCATTTACTTTATATACTATGGTGCTGTCATGAATTTGTTACCTTGAACAAAATGTTTTGAAAACAGCCTCTCATGGGACCTCTGATAGTTATTCTCAAATATGAACTGCATTGTGGTTCTGGGTAACAGTGAGGTTAACGTCTGTCTTCTCTTTTATCACTCATATAATAAATATTGTTCTACCAGGTAGTAGAGTATTTGAGTCTAACCTGACATATGAGGTGGAATTCTAGAGGAATGATAGAATAACAGTAACAATAATAGTACTCTGGGCACTATGCTAAGAGTTTTACATGGCATCTCATTTTGTTCTGACATTAACCTTTTGCAGATTGTATTTAGGAAAAATGAGACTCACAAAGTTTAAGCAACAGGACTGAGGTTGCACAGCTAGCAAGTTACAAACCCAGGAAGAAACACAAGAATCCTGATTTTAGAGCCAGGTTCTTAACTGTCTTTTCCTATTGCCTATACCTGTAGAGAGGGAGTTAAAATGACAATGTCTTCTGAGCAAAAATAAGTGAGACAGCTTTTCTCCTACAGCTTGTTCTGAAACTTCAGTAAAACAGCTTTTTAAAAATTAGGGTTAATAACTCATCCCAGTAGTATTATGTGATTTCTCTCAGAAAATATTGAGAGCCAATCTTTTAATTGGTAACACTCTTCTCAGATAAAACTTATACACTACAAAATCGTCACTAAATAAAGAAACTCAACTCTCATAGATTTTGTCTTCCAGCCCTTTCAGCCTTTATCTAAGTAGAGTTTCTATACTGGTGTTTGTGAAATAATTTACTCTCCTTGGAATTTTTCCTCCCTATCACCTTCATCTCTTCTGGATGGGGCTAGCCTATGCTCCTACCTTACTTGTTTTTAACTTGTTTTAACAACTGCCTTACTTGTTTTAACATATAAACAAGTATGAATAACTTGTTTACAAAGTAAACAAGTTAATTGGATTTACTTGGATATCTACTGAATGCCAGCTACTATTGTAGGCACTGGGAATGGTGTTATAAATAAGTCAGACAAGGTCCCTGCTCTAATGTAAAAAGAAAAATATCAACTGGTTATATGCTGTGTGTAGTGGTGCGGTAAGAAATGAAGGGTGGCTACTTTTAACTTGGGGGTTGGGAAAGCCTTTCTGAATGTCTTAAGAGCCAGAGTTGCAAATATAGGGGAAAGAGTATTCCACAAGAGGGGACAGCTAATGCAAAGGACTTAAGATAGGAAGAAGTGTCACTTACTTGAGGAACCCAAAGCAAGCATGAGGAGCGCAGTGGGCAGGGATAAGAGTGAAGAATGAAGTTAGATCTGTGGCAGGGGCTAGATGCCACAGAGCTTTGTAAACTTGGCTAGGCTGCCAGTTTGTGGGCCCTGCTTATATTTACATATATGAAATGAGACACAAAGGCATTTTCACCTCTTTTATCACAATCTTATAGGAATTGGTGGTAAAAACCCTGATTGTAGCAGAACCTCATGTCCTGCATGCGTATCGAATGTGTAGACCTGGTCAACCTCCAGGAAGCGAAAGTGTCTGCTTTGAAGTCCTGGGATTTGATATTTTATTGGATAGAAAACTAAAGCCATGGCTTCTGGAGGTAAGGCATTCTTTAAGAAAAAAAGAGGAGTTATCACTGTCCTTATGTATTAAAATAAATGCTTTAAAAATCTGTACTTAACACAGTTGTCCCATTAACTGTCTAGAATGAAGCCTGAATAGAGTAAATGGGAAGAAGAGGATAAAAATTCAGGGACTACAATAGTTCTAAGAATGAATCAAAGTGTTTGATATTACTTTTCCCAAATTAGTGTCAAGTGAATTTCTAGGCCAGGTATTTGGGATTGAAGTGTGAAGGTGCTTTTACTGATTTGTTGCTTACTTGCTCTACTATTTTCTCAGCCTCCTGGCTTCTACCACGTCATGAGGTCTGGATAGCGTCTCTCCTCTCTGTGGGTGCCTGGGCTTCAGAATCTTGCCTTCAGTGGGTCTCCCCTTCAAACTCTCCGAGAGGCTCCAATTGGTTCATTAATCAGTATTCAGTATCCGATACCCCAGGTGGTAAATGTCTCCTTTAAGGCCATGTTATATACCTGGGGCTTCCCTCAGGGAGACTGTCAACTGTATGCCTTCAGGTTTGCTGCCAGTCCCTGGTAGAGTGAGAGTTATCATTATTTTTCTTTGATGATAAAAGGTCATGTAACACATACGAAATAGTAAAAGGGAGAAAGTAAAAATTATCTCTGTTGACAATTTTTATATTTTTTCCTGCTAGTTACATTTATATTACCCAGAAGAAACCTTAGAAGTCATGTGGTCCAGAAGATCCCATCCAGCAGTTCCTTTTAAGCTCCTTGATCTGGGGTTACACACCTTCTTGTGGCCACTTAAATATCATGTTTGGGAAACTTAATCAGGAACATATTGCTATAGAAGATGTCATCAGCCACTACCTTTCATTTTAAATCAATTGTCTCTCTTTTTGTTAGTGATTTGTAAGTTAGAAGTTGGGTATGTAATATCACAGATTGCATAAGCAAATTGAATGAGTGGTAGGTGAGATGAGCATACTAAAAATACATTTCCAAGAAATTATACTTTTCTAATTTGAGAGCCAAAGATTGTGTGTGTGTGTGCGTGCGCACGCGTGAAACAAGAACATGTATTGTGTCTCCAAGGAAATACAGTTCTCTCTGTTGGATATTCAGACTTTGCTCCAGCCTGGGTCTTAGAGATAAGATAAATGTGAGGAGTTTTACTTATTCTCTGCTTCCTCCATTCCTTGGATATGAAAACACTTGACTATGCACTATGGACCCTTCATCTTGCTAAGGCCTGACATTTGCTTTAGATTTCTTGCTTTTTCTGCAGCAGTCCTTTACTGTTCTTAGCTATATTGTCTTCTGCCCCTGTACTTTTCTTTTGTCATTGATGGAGTGGGGAAAAAGTGAGGCATGTGCATAAGGAGGATATTAGGAAATAATGATTTTATAGATCTCTTAGTTTCCTTTTTAGAAAAAAAACCATTTGCTTCACTAGAGCTTTCCATTAGCTTGCTAAATCAGAATTGACTGAATGGTTGAATTCTGGATTTTACAAGAATCAAAATAACCATTGTTTGCATGAATGTTTCTTCATTCTTTACTCTTTCCTTCATTGTTTCTAGATCAATCAGAACCATTAAAACACTCCACAATAACCAAGAGCTGTGGATAATGAACATTTATTATATTAAAACGGTTAAAAGAATCTTCAGTCTTGCCTTGTGTTTTGCTCCCTGCTGATATTTTAGTGGGTCTAATATACATTGTTAAAAACCTTTTGGCGCCATCAAGTGGAATAAGGTAGAAGGTGCTTCTGGGTATGTGATAACTTTTAAACAGTAATTTCAGGAACTGATTGCTAGTGGCAGAATTGCACAAATTTTCATTAAGTAGAAAACATTTTTTAGGAAAAACATGGAAATTGGGTGGAGTATGAATATACCACCAATAGTTTAAGTACTCTTAAATTAAACAGAAACCTACTAAGTTATAGTCATTGTCTTAGGTGGTGGGGATACAAGAAGACAGAGTACTTGCCCTGGTGTAGCCATTATTCAGATGTGCATTTTATGGTAATAGTTATGAGTACTAGTAGGTAAAAGGGAAATAACAAAAACGATAGTGTGATTAATATCTCTGTGTAACTGTGTGTATTGGAGAGTTAAAAAAAAAAAAAAAGCTTTACAGAAGAAACACCTGAGCAAAGTTTGTAGGGCTGCAGAAGGGTGGGATAGGGGCTAGGGGCTGAGAGAGATAAAGTAGGGGTGGGGAAAGGCTGTGGTGCAGAGGGAACAGCACTAACTTAGGAGCACAGAAGCTATTATGGATACTTTAATTTGTGGAAAAAGTGATTGTTATTTGTTTTGATAAAACTATTTTTAGGACCGTTGAAAATAGTGTTTACTAATTTAATACATTTTATAATAATTTTCATTTTTAATGCATTTACAAGCTGTTGAATTTTGAGATTTTAACATCTACTATGTTTTGTCTGTTTTAGAATTGGGGTAGGAAATGAGAACCAAATAAATCATCTCACTATAGAGGAGAATTTTGGCTGGGTGGAACACTAATTTTTAGTTTCTTCTGTCAGCCATTTGTTGTTCTTCTATTTTTTTTTCTTTACCTTTCTCATAAAACTTAAAAAAAAAAGAACAACCCTGAATGAAAACTTAAATTGAAAAAGTTTTCCTGCCTTTCCACATATTATTAACAGTTTATCTTGTGTGGGTATACCTCTTCACAGACCAATTTATCTTATAGTAGAGGGAAAAATTTGAAATAGGTAAGGAGAGAGAGAGAGAGATTGAGATCTGAGATGGCTTTATACTGAGACCTCAGTACCATCCTGGAGGAGGGATATGCCTGACACAATTCCACACTGAAATTTGGAATGGAGTCTCTGAGGAATTCTACAAAGACAGATAACATTCCAATGTACCACTTACTCATCAGTTCTTTAATGTCTGGTTTATTTTGTAACCATGTAACATATAGTGGCAACACCATCATTAATTGTATTATAAACTCCAGATATTTGAATCAGTATGGTTGAAACTTTTTTCCTATAAGATATATTACTTTACCCTTTCTCTGCACTTGTAAAGGGAAATGCTTAGAGCTTTTGTAATAGATTAATAAACTCCCTTTCTCAAATTGACCTGGAATAAATGGATGTTATTGCCATTTTCAAGCTATTTCCTTCTCCTTGAGACTATATCACAAATACAGGAACGTGTCTGTCACCTTCTAAATCAGAAATCAACAAAGGAATCAAAATACAACATGGCATATCTGTATAAAAGGAGTACCATGCATCCATCAAAATGATGGCATGATGAAAGATTTTCATGATACATTATTAAGAGAAAAGCTTGGAATGTAAAATAAAGTATGGTTCGTATAGATATGCATTTGGAAGGTAAAATGAATATTTTAAATATGTATACATAGAAAATATCTGGAATACTATCTACCACGTGGTTAACAAGACACTAAGTGTTAAGTAGTGGGATTACAGGTAATCTTTTGTTACTTGTTTTCCTTCTTTTTACTTATTTTTCTGCAGTGAACCTGTGATACATTTCTAATTAAAGATGTTATATTCCTGGGTAGTTTCTTGATTATAATGTGATATTTCTTCAGATTCAAGTTGTAGAATGCATGCTTTCAATTGTTTTGTCTCTTGTGGTGACAGATGTGTATAACTGTGACTAGTAACTGATATTTCTTCAGGTGCAAGATGTAGAATGCATGCTTTCAATTGTTTTGTCTCTTGTGGTGACAGATATGTATAACTGTGACTAGTATATATATATACACACACACACACACACACACACACACACACACACACACACACACACACACACACACACATATATTTGAGATAGCCTAAGGGATTAGTTGGTGGTCAAGAAGCTAAACTGTTGTGTTGAACTCAGCAGCGTTCTAACCAACTGATTTAACTGATTAAGAAATTTTCTTAAACGTCGGCTATTCCAGTTATATTTTTATAACAATGACAACAGTAACAAGACTCAACAAACACAAAAACAAACACTCCAGCTCTTTTATTTTTCATCTTAATGAATTCCTGAAGATCTGAAGCAGTGAAAAGGGAGCACTGATAGTTTCTATATTTTAAATATATAGATGTATATAATTATTACTGTGTTGGTATAATTATTACTGTGTTGGTAACATGAATATCACTATTACCTTTTTGTTAGGCTAAATCACTTTTAACTTTTCTAAACTTAAGAAACCTAAATTGCATGGGGTAATGGAGAGAGTGGAATGGAGGGAGAGGTCAGCTTATACTGACAGTAAAGCTCCTGAACTAAGGCAGCAGTGAGAAGGAGATGGTGCCAGTAGTCAGTCCCTTGCAATTTGTTGCCCTAGGGTGATGCGGAATGGAGATGTGGCAATAATAGCTGGGCCATCTACCATGTAAAGCTTTGAGGTTTATTGTAGGGTTGTTCTACTGGCTAGAGATCCCACATTAAATTAACAAATATGTATTGAATATTTATTTACCTTCCAATATTGTTTTCTTTGTAAATTTCAGATTAACCGAGCCCCAAGCTTTGGAACTGATCAGAAAATAGACTATGATGTAAAAAGGGGAGTGCTGCTAAATGCATTGAAGCTACTAAACATAAGGTAAGGTAAAATATTTTCTCTATCTTTTGGGCATTTATCTCCACGTTTGACATAGATTAATCATTTGTACATAAAATTGGCTTTTCAGAATAGTATTTTTTATTTTTATATTTTGTAATTTTCATTTCTTGATTCCATCCATTCTGGATTTTTTATTTCTTGATTCCATCCATTTTGTAATTTTTATTTCTTGGTTCCATCCATTTTGTATTTTTCATTTCTTGATTCCATCTATTCTTTAAACTCATATAGTTAAAAAAAAACTTTCCTCCCTACTCCTGTATACTGCTTTTCCTGCTTCCCAGGCAACAGTTTGTGCCTGCAGTAAATGAGGTTAAATTTCAATGTAGGTATGATTATTTAATATAGTGTACAAGATTAAATTGTTAAATACTTTAAGAGACCATCTAGATTATATTCCTCATCTTATAAGAAGAAACTAAAGCACAAAGAGTTCATTCAGGAAATTAAAAAAGAAATCTCAAACATGGATTTTCCTAACTTTCTCCCCAGAGGTCTTCCCATTATATCATGCTCCCTATGTAAACAAAAAAGAGAGGCAGTTGTTCAGTGAGAGTTAACTTTTCCATTTAGAGAGGTAAGTAAAATTTGAGAGAAGACTTGGCTGGTGTGGATGTAGGGCTGGTTGCAGTGTACATGATCATGGGATTCAAATATTTGAAATACTATTATGTGGGAAAAGCTTTTGCCTCATTACAAAATGAATTTTTTAGATGTTTGACTGAAACACTTCATGAAATAGTGAGTTACCTGTCATTAGAAGTGTTCCAACAGAGCTTAGAGTATTGGATTAAAGGGCCTCTGAGGTGATTTAAGCTCAGTAATTTTATGATTTTAATTTATTCTAATTGTCATTCAAGAATTCTAGCAGAGTTATGGTATGCTTCCAAGCAATTTTCAAATTTAAGATGTTTCCAAGCAATATGCCTATACATGTTTTTTTGCATGAAAGTTTACTACTATTACTTAAATAAGCCTTGTGTTTAGTTTTTTTGTTGTGCGTGCATGTCTTTTGACTTTGCCATTTATGGTATCAATTCAGGACATTATCTGTGGGTGTTTTTGGTGTTTTTAAAAGTGAGGTATGTATAGTTTAAGCAATCAGAAATTTCTAGACCTAAAACTAAGGGAAAGTAGAAATTCATTTCTTGGTGTTGTTCCATAGATAATTTAGCACAGTTCTTAACATTTAGAGCATATGCTAATGAGGCTTATGTTTCAGAAGTGCCTTCTTCCTCCAGCTGGGTGGAGAGCTCCATGGGTGCATGTGTTAGACTTGACTGGGCATGTCACAGTAACTTAAGCAGGAACTAAGAACACTAGGAAAATTCTTGTCTATTTATTAAATAGAATTAATTTTCATATGGAGTGTTTTAATTTTGGATAGAACAAATTGTTCTGTGAATCCAGAAGTCCCCTATTTACATTAATTTTAATCAGACTATTGGGAATGATCTTCCTTTCATTATGTTATCTTTCTGCTCAAGAACCTAAATAGAGTTCCATTTACCACCGTGTAGCCTAAGCTTCTAATATAACTTAACCTTAGCTGTTCTATCTTATTTCCTGTTTCTCTCCAACCCACACTGTTTTAGTTAGGCTGATTGCCTCATTATTTTTCCCACATAGCTTGCCCATTCTCACTGATTATTTATTCTATTCTGTAGTCTGAATGCCTTTCCTTATTGCCTGTGACTCAAATCCCATCTTTTATTATGAAGTCTTCCTTTTGGCCAAAATGAATCTTTCCTTTCTTGGAGCTCTAGAAGGAATTTTTGTCTGCATAGTATATGGCTTATCACTTTGTTTACTCTCTTATCCTCTGTGGGGTTTTACCTGGGCGCAGCTGGTTTTTCTTTTCAATTAGATTTAAGCTCCTTGAAGATGAAGAGTACATACTTTTACTTGCTTCACAATGCTTAGTACAGCGCTTTGCTTACGGTATGACCTTCAGGTTCATTTTGTGAACATATGCTTTTAGTCTCAAGGAAATTCAGAAGAATATAAATTGTTCGGGATATTCCATCACAACTGCTGTGAAAACAGAACCTCACATGGAGGGGATCAGAACTGATCCTTTTTTTAACTTGGATGACAGAATGCAGTTTGAGTTCAGCTTCAAATAATTTTTTTAAACATTAGGCTTGGGGTCTTCAGAGACAAGAAAATACGAAAAGGGTTATATGTAGAACAAGTAAAAGTTCTTTTTTCTATAATAAAAGGAAAATCGAGTCATTCTGTGATGGTGTTACTGGGTTAATAAGAAGAATCTTTTTCCTCCATGAATATTCTATTACAATCATTAAAATAGAACCTAGAAAAGACATTCACAATCCCATGAGTCCTTGGGTCTGAAATACTTGTTAATTAGATTAAATTAAATTAAGTTAAATTTCTTGTCTGTCCCTTGTTTACAACTAATTCATGGGTTACAGGCTTGCAGCATTTAATGCTACCCTATCATTGAACATTTAGTCTCAGTGGCCTTCTCTGACACTAGTCTCTGAGTTTACCTAACTTTGAGCATTCCTTAGTCTTCTCTTACGATTTCTCTTACTTTCTGCTCCCTGCCTGTCATTTTCTCACAGTGTCTGTCCTTGCTTCAGCCCTCTTTTCTCCTGTGTCAGTCTTACTCCCTTTTGTGGCATCATTTTTGAGTCTGACATATATGTAACAATATGGATCGGGGTGCCTCTTACTAGCTTTGACCCACTCTGGAGCTCTAGTCCAGCATTTACAGCTCTCTGCTGACCATGTACCCTGGATGCCCTGGTCCAATAGATACTCAATAAACATGTAGTGAGTGAGTGAGTGAGCAAGTAAACAAATGAATGAATGGATAGTGTTCTGATAACACTTAAATTCAATATTGCCAAAGTTGAATTATTTTCTCCTTCGATCATGTTCCTCTTGCTGGGTTTATTTTTTATTTTTTTTTGTCTGCTAACAATATCAAATACCTCCAACAAACAAAAGTTAAAGCAAATCACTCATATGTATTTACTGGCCTTTTTTTTTTTTTTTTATTTGAGACAGAGTCTCTGTCACCTAGGCTGGAGTGCAGTGGCGTGCTCTCGGTTCACCGCAACCTCTGCCTCCCAGGTTCAAGCGATTCTCCTGTCTCAGCTTCCCGAGTAGCTGGGATTATAGGGGCCTGCCAGCACTCCCGGCTAATTTTTGTATTTTTAGTAGAGATGGAGTTTCGCTATGTTGACCAGGCTGGTTTTGAACTCCTGACCTCAGGTGATTCACTTGCCTCAGCCTCCCAAAGTGCTGGGATTACAGGTGTAAGCCACTGTGCCTGGCCTACTAGACATTTTTAAATAGCCTATAACTTGCTAGAAGCTAGAGATACAAAAATGAATAAAATTTCCCCACCTTAAGTAGCTTAATTGTTAAAAGGGAAATATATATGCTCATAGATAAGTACAGTACAATAGTAATTATCCAGTTTGCTTTGCTAAAGTTAATGGCAAAATGATTCACATGAAAGTGCAGTATAGAAAGCTGGGAGTTATACTTAACATTAT
The DNA here is from genome assembly GCF_024542745.1 of Macaca thibetana thibetana. Classification (NCBI taxonomy): domain Eukaryota; kingdom Metazoa; phylum Chordata; class Mammalia; order Primates; family Cercopithecidae; genus Macaca; species Macaca thibetana. The sequence continues at coordinate 83,204,648 of NC_065578.1, read as the reverse complement.
TATGAATTGAATGAATCCTGTCAAATTTCTGACTATCACTTTATTTCTCCATCTCCTCTCCAAGGTTGAAAACTTCTTATCTTTCTCCTGGGCTATTTTATTGGCTTCCTTCCTGCTTCCAGCACTAACCTCCATCCCATTTTGCAGCTTCCTTTCTCTTGTTCTGCAAATCATTCAACAACCATTTATTCCAAGTCCACTACTACTGCAATAGGTACTGGGAATCCAGTGCCTCCTATGATTCCTAGGCTTCTGGCTTGGATGACTTGTCTGATGATGTGCCGTTCATTGAGATGAAGATTATAGGCGAGAAAGAGGCTTAGAAAAGTAACGAGGGAAGGTAGAAAGGAAAAGAAAGATGATTCAGTTTTAAACATGCTAATTTTGGGATGCTTTGAGACAATGTTAAATGGAAAATTTGATATACAGGGCCCCAGGAGATAGAGATATCTATTGGATTGATATTCATGTATAGATTGCCCTTGAATCTAATGGATGAGATCACACAGTTGGACTGTATGTTTTGAGAAGGGCAGGGACAGAACCCTGAGAGATGCCAGTATCAGAAGAGAGATTTATAAGCTCTGATATTCTGATCAGATTGTTTCCACATTGTCAGATAAAGTTTATACTCCTTTGAATTATGTACAAGGCACTTTTTGATCTTTATATTATATGCAAAGCACTTTTTGAGCTGGCCCTTAGCATCTCTTTCCAACCTGATCATTTCTTGTTCCTTTGCTTTGCCTTGGAAATGACTTTTCTAAGAACTCTTTTGTGGTACAGTTTCAAATTTCTGTACCTTTGCACTTGTTCTCATTTAGTATTTGTTCACCTTTGTATTTTTGGTGAATGCCAACTGATATTTTTAAATTGTAGTAAAATACACTTAACATAAAATTTACCATTTTAACCATTTTTAAGTGTATAAGTGACATTAAGTACTTCACATTGTTGTGCAACTATCACCACCATCCATCTCCAGAACTCTTTTAATCTTGCAAAAGTGAAACTCTGTACCCATTAAACACTAACTCCCCATTCTTCCCTCTCCCCAGTCCCTGGAAACCATCACTATGTTTTGTGTCTCTGTGAATTTGAGTGTCCTACTCTCGGTATCTCATAAGAGTGGAATCATATGTACTTGTCCCTTTGTTACTGGCTTAAAGTAACTGGCATAATGTTTTCAAGTTCTTCGATGTGTCAGAATTTCCTCTTTTTAAGGCTGAATAACATTCTATTGTATGTGTATGAATACTGCATTTTCTGTCAGCACATTCATAAAACCTAGCTCAAGCCTGACATTCTATTTGAAGCCTTTGCTGAGGCAAAATGGTTTACTTACTCCTTTGTGCTATCATCATGCTTCCCCCTACTTTTCAAAATAGTACTCATCATACTCTGTGTTTTTGTTTATATGCCATTGCTCCCACTTTCTTTATTTGGTCAGCTGCTTGAGGGTAATGGCCCTGTCTGGTTCTCTTTGTATCCCCAGGGCCATATCTGGAATTAACAAATAGTGAGTACTAAATAAAATTTGGGTTGGAAGACAATGGTATGGGGAGGGCATTTCATTCAACTACTTGTAGAAAGATGAGGAAGTGAGACAAAGCAAAACAAGTTGGTAGAACTTCTAGTGGTTCCACATTCCTAGAGTATACAGCATGTGAAGCAAGTGATCAGAGAAATGCCTTGGATGGAATTATAGGGTAATAAGTAGTGGAAAAGACTCAAGAAAGTGGTAAACTAAACTGCTTAGGTCAGTATATGGATACAGTTGAACGGAAAACGCTAATTAAAATGCTAAGTGAATGGTAATCTTTTTGGTCTTTGGTTAAATTTTTATTCTGGCCTGTGATGTAAGTACTGAGAGTCATTAGTGCTGATTTATGCCTGTGAATATTCATAGAAATGAAAATAGTTTTTAGAATGACAATATTCCTAAAGGCCAGAAAGTGCAAACATTCCTTTATGCAAAAAAATGTCTCAGGGTAGTTGGATTTTCTTTGTTTCTTAGTGTGTCTGAAGGAGCTTCTGTGTCCTTATTTTTGTTATTCTTTGTGTGTGTTCAAACTGTTTGTGTGATACTGATACTGAGAGATGCCAGTATCAGAAGAGAGATTTATAAGCTCTGATATTCTGATCAGATTGTTTCCACATTGTCAGATAAAGTTTATACTCCTTTGAATAGGCTACCTTGTCCTTGTCTATGAGTGTTTTGTTTACTGTCGATATGCATATAGATCTATGTTTCTTTCTTTCATAGAGTACTCATCATATCATCTCATCTTTCTTTATTTTCCCTTCCTCTTATTCATTCCCTTTTTTTGCTTCCTCTATTTTTTTCTATGGATTGTTTAGTCTTTGTTCCTCTCTATTCCTCTTTTCATTTCTATTTCCTTTTCCTCTCTTCTTTTTCTTTTAAACTGAATGCTATATAGGAATGATCATTCTAGATAAAGTGGACAAAGTTTATCCATTTTAAATGGATATATGATAATATATTCATTGATATATGATAGAATGATAAAATGATTGTTCTAGATATAATAAAATGAAAAAAGATAAAAAATTAAAGAGTTATCTAAACCATGGCATTTCCTTTACCCTTAATTAGGGAATCTCAGAGCCAAATTTGTGTTCGTCATTGAAAATGCCAGTGGACTCACCAAGAAGTCTTGGTGTCATCAAAAGTTCATCTCTCTTTCTTATTCTTGATACTGAATTAGTCACCAAAGCATATCCATTCTTCCTCCAAAATATTATTCTAAACTTACCCTTTTTCTCTAATCCCTTCGTTGCTCCCCTGTTCCAAGCCCTCATACTTTATATTTGTTAATGAAATAACATCTCATCTTAACTTCCTGCTTCTTTTCTCATCTACTTCTAAGCCACTGTATATACTGCCAAGGGCATAATCTTTAACACATACAAATATAATTATGCCATCTTTTAAAAAATGTATGTCCTCCATTGTGTGAAGTTAAATTTGAGGCTCAATAACCTAGTATTCAAGCCCATGTGAGAAGCTGAGTTTCTTGCATTCACCCAGAGCTCCAGTAATCCTGAATGACTTGCAGTTTTCTGGATGTGTTTGTTTATTTTCTCAAATTATTACTTTTACCTGACCACCTGTGGACCTCTTGCCACTCAAGCTGAATGTTGTCATTGTGGCAGGACGAGCTGCGGAAAAAACCCCTCAGACACTGAGATAGTGAAGGGAGTGGCTTTAATCAGCTGGGAGCATCAGCAGGCTAGCGTGTTAAAATCCGAGCTTGTCAGGTGCTCAACTTCTGTCCCTTTAAGGGCTCACAATTCTAAGGGAGTCCACATGAGAGGGTCGTGATTGATTGAGCAAGCCAGGGGGTACATGACAGGGGCTGCGAGCACCAGTGGTCAGAGTGAAACAGAACAGAATGGGAGGTTTCACAATGTGTTTCCATACAGTGTCTGGAATCTATAAATAACATCAGTTGCTAGGTCAGGGGTCAAATTTTAGCTACCAGGCTTAGGTCAGGCAGGCCCAGGCCTGGTTTCGGGTCTGATTCCTTGGTTTCGGATCTGGTTCTAGGCGCCAGGCTACCTGCCTTTAGTTTCACTTCTCTTTCCTTTTATGAGTATAAAACAATATAAAACAATATGAGAGGGTCTCTCTCTTCCCTCATTTCCCCCCCTTTGAGACTCTTACTTTTTATTAATGGGAGTTCTCTTATTTTCGCTACTTATGTCTTCTTGTGCAATAGATTGATAGTGATTCATATCGTACACTTGTGCTGAAGCATTCTGGTGAACTAAGGTAGTGATGAGACTTTTTATCATTTGAAGAAGTACAGGTAGCAAACAAGGGAGCAATAAGCAGGTTCCTATTACTATTATAACTCTTATTATAAGAGTTTTAAATTTTCCTAGTGCTGGGAACCAATTTCTAATCATGGCCTTATGATCAAATCCATGCCACACTTGCACGGGCACATGTGCTAGTTTTGTTGTATCTTTAACTATGTCTTCAACTACTTGCCCCTGATCATCTATGTGTAGAAAGCAATTAGTAAGGTTAAATTTTTCACAAACCTTTCTTTAGCTGCTAACAAGTAGTCGAGAGCTAGTCTATTTTGATAGATAGCATTCCTCATCTGAGTTTCTTGCCAGGCTAGAACAATCAAGGCTTGACCGGTTTTATTAGTGATGATTTCTAAAACAGCTTGCAACCATATGATTTGCTTGAGCATGTAAATGGGGGTCTGGTATCCCCATGCGTCATCTTGTGTCTAAGTGGCAGGCCTATAGTATTGTATAATGTTTTTAGGAGGCCATTTCATTATCTTTTTAATAATCTGTGGCTACATTTCACTTTTCATGGTAAGCGTAGACAGGGAAACCCAGGAGTTCGTCTGTTTTTATGGGCAGTAGGAAGAAAGATGGTTTAATAGTGCCAATAACACAACTGCCTGTCCACCGGTCAGGTAGCTTAGGATAGACTCTATGTCCACATATCTAGTATAACCTAGTGGGGGCTGTCCAGTCCTAGAGGGATTCTGGGTGGGCCTAAATGGTTTGCAACTTTGGGAATTTACTAAATGGATTTTTTTTAGTATGGTTTGAACTCCACTAGGTGGCTGGTTTTGTAGTTCTATTATACGGTTTTTGCCTGAGGCAGCTGAGTCTTTCTATAGGAAGGGTGAAGTCCTTCCCCACTCTTGCTATACAGTATTGTTTAATGATTGAGGCTTTTAGGTCTTAGAAGTTATCAGGGTGATATTTTCTGAGCCAGGAATTTATCAGGAACTGGGTCTGTAGGTACTAATTCTTGGTCTTCTTATGGCCATTCATCTCCTGTTACAGTTTCTCTACAAACATAACTTTTAGAGACTGGGCTACATACCTTGGATAGAATAGCATTATACAAACAAGTTTCTTTTAGAGTCCTGGTACACTTATAATAACCATAAAATAATAGGACTGTAGCAATCTTTTGTCCTACCTCGGTGACTTAATGTATATACTGGGAACAGGCCTCAGTCTGAAGAAGGTCAGTTGAAGTTCATACCGTAAAAGTCCAAATTTTAAGGAAAATGAGTCCCGTGATGAGTTTTCTCATGCTTTGGCCATGCGTGGACCAGTCAGCTTCCAGGTTTGACTGGAGCAGCATTTGTCATCTTTTTCATAGTCACTTTGCAGGGGTTGGTGAAGCTGCTCCCATCCACGTACAGCTTCCACTCTACTGATGTTTAAAGGATGGTCTCGGAGGTTGGGCCAGCTAGAATAAACTGAGTCTAATACCTCTACACAGTTATGTTTAACTGGGCTCTCTGATACCAGGAGTAAGGTGGCAGGTTTTAGGGTGTTGCAAACTTCAATGGTTATGTGGGGATTTTCACAGAGCAAGCTTTGGTATCTAGTTAGTCTAGCATTCATTAGCTAATGGTGTCCTTTGGTACTTATTAAAGTCACCACAGCATGGGGGTACTTTAGGTTTTGCCTAAGAGTTAGCTTATCTCCTTCTTGTGCTAACGGGGCTGTTGCTGCCAGTGCCCTTAGACATGGGGGCCAGCCTTTGGAAACCTCGTCTAGTTGTTTTGAGAGATAGGCCACTGGCCTTGGTCAAGGCCCTATAGTCTGGGGTAAAACTCCAACTACCTTTTTTTTTTTTTGGACACATAATGTGTAAATAGTTTTGTCAGGTCAGGTAGCCTCAGGACTGGGGCCAACCTGAGTTTTTCTTTGAACTCATGAAAACCTTGTTGCTGTTGGTTGAAATAGATGTAGTTTATCTAATTTATATTTTTATTGACTATTGTCTACCAAAATATTGACTTAAATCCTGTAACTATTTGATTTCAGACTTTAAATTGATCTGGTATTCCTTGTGGGGCTCCAATTGCATTTAAATAGATGTGAGAGTTGAAAGACCTTTAAGGGGTTTCTCTGGTTTTATGATGTCTTATTCTTTTTTTCTTCCTCTGGTTGATGAAATGCCAGGGTGAAAGGGATAGCCAAATGGACTAAAGCACAAGTGCCACTCTAGTTATTCGGCAGAGTGCCCAGTAAAGGTCCACCACAATACCACCACACATCCACTCGGGGATCAACAAGGGCTGACTAATTAAGAAGCTCTTGAAAATTCTTAAGCTCACTGCATCCCTTCAGGTCTCCAAGGAATGCTAAGTTTCCTCCCTGTCACGAGAGACATGAAATGAACTTAGTGTTCGGAGACGGAGGCTGCATGGCCCTCAGAGGCTGACCTGCAGGGTGCTGGACTTTGGGATATAGCAGAGAGAGCTTGGCACAACTTATTACTCCAGGCTGTAGAATCCTGGAAAAGAGCTACCATAGAGCCCATTCTTGGTGGACTGGAGGACCACCTTAGTGGAAAGGGGACAATCTGGGCCTCTGGCCTGCCATGTGCACAAGCATAATAATTGCTTTTGTTTAATGTGCAGATGGAATATTTGATCCATTCCAACCAGGCATTTGCATCTTGGTATGCTGTCTTAATTGCCAAAGTTTGTTTTAAGTCTTTAACTTCTGTGATCCTCTAGTAAAATGAATGTTTCCTTTAGCACCTATTTTTATTAGTTTTTAGACCAAAGAGAACTAAGCACCATTTTATATTTAATAATGCTTCTTGTATGACTTTTATATCAGATAAGCTAAATTTTACCTTTATATTAGTGTGTTATTAATGTTAAACTTAATTTTAATAAAACCTTGTAGACGTATTTATCAAATTTTTAATGTTTGAGCATAACGTAAGATTTTATAGACTCTTTTTAACCTTTCATAATTTTTGTTAAAGAGCAGGTTGGTGCTTTAAGAAAAACCTGTTGCATTTTTGCTTTAATGTCCAGTTCACAGAAAAACTGGATGATACCTTTTTAACTTTAGCTAATATGTTTACACACATAATTTTCTTTACAATCAACGTTTTAAAACTTGCTTAAACTTTCAAAACAATAGTTTTTTTAACCTTTTAAATGTAGGCAAAAATCCACATTCTTATGCCTCCTTATAATCCTTTTACCAAAGGTATATTTTTCTTTCCTTATACACCTTGCACATAAACTCAGGAGGCCTTATTACTTTTAAATTATACAACATTTTTTGCATAACATTTTTTTCTTTCATGACTTTCGTAGACAATTCTTCAACATGTCTCAACTTTCTGACTTATTACAAACATTTCTTTAAGCAACCAGTTAATTTATTTCAGGACAAGAATTTACCATATAACACCCTTTTTACCTAAATTCTGTCTCCCCCTCTTTTTTCCTTTTTTTTTTTTTTTTTTTTAGGATAACCATTCTTTTCCAAAGTGAACTTCCTTTATGTCTGGGGACTAGACTGTCTAAGGCCACAAGATTAGAAATTACTATAATACATGTTACACTGCTAACTTTTAGCAAACTTTACTTTTGTTGAAAACCTTGTAAATTTGGGATTTCAATTATCCTTTGCTATTAATAAGACCTTGTTTAGTCTAAATTAATTTAGAATTGGTATAGATGGCCTTTTTTTTTCTTCTGTTAGCAAAACAGCTGCGCTACAGATTGAATGCATCTGGGCCATCCGCAGGTTACTGGGTTAAGGATTTTTGATAGGAAGGACTCAGTGCTTTAGGGATACACCCTTGTTTACACTGACAACAAAGTGGTATTAGAGTGTTACAGGGTTACTGAGAATACCTTTAATTATTAATTATACATTTTAAATTTACCTTGACTTTTAAAGGAATAGGGTATACTTTTTTTTTTTCTTAACTACTTGTATATTTCTCTCTTTCTCTCTTTGACTTGCTGTCTCTCTCTCTTTGACTTTCCTTCTGCCTCTGTCTCTTCCTCTCTTTCTGCCTCTCTCTTTCTCTGTCTCTCTCGTTTCTTGACTCCTTTGTCTCTCTGTCTCTTCCTCTCTGTCTCTTCCTCTCTCTCTTTGCCTGTTTTTCTCTCTGTCTCTTTCCTCTCTTTCTCTCTGCTGGTCTTTCCTTCCCTCTGCCAGCCACTTATGCTGCTGTTCTCTTAACTACTGTAGGTGGGGAGGGGGTCTAAAACCAGCTGTAACTGTCTATGTACGGAAACTGGTCTGGGTGCCTTGGCTTACAGGTTACCTTGTGCCATACCTTTGAAACAACGGACCTGTCTAGGCTTCCTTCTGATGGCCAACCCACCTCTAATGCTGGCCAATCTATTTCACACACAGTTCTAAGTTTTCTTGGTGTCATAGTAACAATGTAATCTCCCTTAAATCCTTTCTTGAAATTTTCAACATAGTTCCTAGTGGGATGGGCTTACTTTGTGCCTGACCTATGCTTCTTCGAGACAAAACACCACACTCACACCACACGCACCCCACAAAACAAAGAACAGGTAAAGGGGGCACACACACACTTTTGCAGTTTACACCAAACCAAAATCAAAACCAATATCAGAGTATCCAGAAATCCAAGCCAGTTCAAAACCAAAACCAAAGTATCAAGCAATCCAAGTCAAGTCAAAAACAAAAAAAAAAGTGCCGGTACAGGCACACCATGGGAGATCAGGCCACACTTCCACTCAAATGGAGTAGGCAAGTTCCCAAACCAGTCCCGTCAAGCAATTCAAACCAAGTCAAAACCAAAACCAAAGCACCGATAAAGGCACACCGTGGGTGATCAGGCCACGCTTCCACTCAAGTGGAGTGGGCAAGTTCCAAAGACTAATCTTACCAAGTTCTAGATGACTAGACTCCAAGTGCCAGTTCCTGGTGTTCAGCCACTGCATTGATCCTTCACGGGGGCCTGCCACACACTGCTCTGGCGAGGCGTCCCACGGGGCAAATGCCTAATTGGGAGCGCTCTCAGGATCCTTGTCACTCCAGCTGGTTGGAGTCCCCCGCAGGGATGTTCCACATGGCATGCTAAAGCCACCTAAGGAGCTGCCTCGGCCATCCATTAATCACCTCGCTTTCCCGGTCAGGAACCAAGAACTGTAGCAGGAGGAGCCGTGGACAAAACCTCTTAAACACCGAGATAGTGAAGGGAGTGGCTTTAATCAGCTGGGAGCATCTGCAGGCTAACGTGTTAAAATCCAAGCTCATCAGATGCTCAACTTCTGTCCCTTTTAAGGGCTCACAACTCTAAGGGGGTCCGCGTGAGAGGGTCGTGAGCAAGCCAGGAGGTACGTGACGGGGCTGTGAGCACTGATGGTCAGAGTGAAACAGAACAGGAGGTTTCACAGTGTCTTTCCATACAATGTCTGGAATCTATAGATAACATCAGTTGCTAGGTCAGGGGTTGAATTTTAACTACCAGACTTAGGTCAGGCAGGCCCAGGTCTGGTTTCGGGTCTGATTCCTTGGTTTCAGGTCTGGTTCCTACGTGCCAGGCTACCCGCCTTTAGTTTCACTTCTCTTTCCTTTTCTGAGTATAAAACAATATGAGAGGATCTCTCTCTTCCCTCAGTCATGAAAGAGAATAGATCAGTTTCCTAACATTCCTGCAAGGTCAAGTTGTGATGGTACATACTTGAGGCAAAAGAACACTCTTTATTATTTGGGCCTTGGACCCATATTCTTTTTTTTTTTTTTTTTTTTGAGACAGAGTCTTACTTTGTCATCCAGGCCGGAGTGCAATGGCGCGATCTGGGCTCACTGCAGGCTCCGCTTCCTGGGTTCGTGCCATTCTCCTGCCTCGGCCTCCTGAGTAGCTGGGACTACAGGCGCCTGCCACCACGCCCGGCTAATTTTTTTGTATTTTTAGTAGAGGTGGGGTTTCACCGTGTTAGCCAGGATGGTCTTGATCTCCTGACCTCGTGATCTGCCTGCCTCGGCCTCCCAAAGTGCTGGGATTACAGGTGTGAGCCACCGCGCCTGACCTGGACCCGTATTCTTAATGCAATCTCCTGATGAATTAAATGAGGCAATATGTAAATGTAAGCACTTCTCTTACCTCTGCACTAGAAGCTAGCCAAATGGCCTTCTTGTTCCCTTTCCTTTGGTTTTCACTCTTATCTGGGCCCTACCAGCCTAATGACAATAGAAGCATGGAAATGTAACCTTAAGGATAGAACTCTGTTTTATTTTTGTTTTTTGTTTTTGTTTGTTTTTTTGTTTCCCCCAAAGGCGAGGGCCGAATTGGCCTTGCTTTTCCTTTTTTCTTGGAGTAACCCTGTTTCTGCTAGGTCTTTCAATGATGGTGTGGTAGAGTTTAAGTTGGAGGGGTTGGAGAAAAAAATCCTCAGGTTTGTGTTATTTTACCAGCTACATGGCAGGGAAGAGAGAGAAAGTGGTTTAGAGGAAAATAATCCCAAAACAGGACTTTTCCTTGAAAATCAGAGAGTTAGAAGTGAATTTTCATAATTGAGTAAAGAATGGGAAGGACTATGCAGATGTTTTCAAATAAATGATGATTGTTAGGCTGGGATTTTGGTCAGAAATGAAAATATATTAAAGAATGGTCAGTATAAATAGAATTGGGTTGAAGAAGGAGAAGAGAACCATTTCTTATTAAGTACCTATTAATGATACCACAAATTAATCTTATAAGAACTCAAGGAGGAAACAGTATTGCTGACATTTTAGACGGGGAAACTATCTCCAAAGTAGGCAGTTAATTGACCAGCCCAAGATTGTATAGTGGTAAATTGTTGGGACAAAATGTGAAACTAGGTCTCTCGGATCCTCTAAAACATAACTGTTTCCATTTTGTCTCTGTGTCTTCAGAATTTCTATTTACCATATCTATTGCCAGAGTGCCATATTTGAGGTATGGTTAGATGAATATAATGTAAGTGAATATATAAGTTTAATAAACGTTGATTCTGAGCTTCACTATGTCTCCTGTTCTGCACATTCTCCTCACCGGGATAAGATCAGAACTTGTTCGAATTCTAGAATTTGGTCTTATGTTTTATATTTTAGGACCAGTGACAAAAGAAGAAACTTGGCCAAACAAAAAGCTGAGGCTCAAAGGAGGCTCTATGGTCAAAATTCAATTAAAAGGCTCTTACCAGGCTCCTCAGACTGGGAACAGCAGAGACACCAGTTGGAGAGGCGGAAAGAAGAGTTGGTATGAAAGTTTTAAGAAAGTACCCACAATTTAAATTGCATAATTCACTCGTCAGGTTTTATTTGTAAAATTTTTCTCATTTCCAGAAAGAGAGACTCGCTCAAGTACGAAAGCAGATCTCACGAGAAGAACATGAAAATCGACATATGGGAAATTATAGGTAACTGTGCTGGTATTTTTGTATAGATTGAAAAAATGAAGTATCAAAGCAATGATCCTTCATGTTTTAATCTTGTGTGCTTATGTTAAGCATTTTTCTTTGATTCCAAGCAAGTACTTTTGCTTACTGTCTTTCAAGAAAGAAAGGTAGTCAGCAAGGAGACGGTTCAGCCTTGACAATGCTCCTGCTAGCCAGCCTCTGGGTGGTTGTAGGAGGTCCTTTTAACCCGCCGTTATCCTGTGACTGTATTTAGTTATAATGTGGTGTTTAAAAAATGTCAGAATTCAGGTCTCTTGGTATTCTTCCTGCCAATCTATAGTGGTTACTGTACTTTTTCAGGAACCAAGCAAATAATGAAAATGTTTGAAGGAGTTAGGTATGGGACAGTGGAGAGAGATGTGGGCTGTGTAAAACTGGAACCGTTCCACAATATCACCCTTGACAGAAGCAAACCTCCCCACCCCACCAAGCTCATTGTGTTCTTGGAAAGACTGCCCACTTTCCAACTTTTGACATTGCCTGAGCAGGATAAAGGAATGTGTAAGGGCATTCTTGCACTCATGGTAAGATGTTCTTTCATGGCCTTAACACCATCAACAGTAGTGATGAGAACACATTCCTCCCACTCCACCTCTACCCACTTTACTAGAGAGGCAAATTCCATCACTACAAAAGAGATCATCAAAACCACTGCCTACATTTTTGTATACTTCGGTAACCACACTAAGTAAAAAACTCGTGTAGTATCCCTTATTAACTGAACACTCTCCTACAAAGTTCAATATATTTCTGCAATTTGCCCAATCACCATTCTTCTCCAACCATTTTGCCCTAACTAAACCCTTATACTGTGCCTTCTGGAACTGCATTGTTTAATGCTAATTCTCTAGATAAACTTTATTTGTGGATTTGTGCCACTATCAATCACTATAGACTGAAAACCTTCATAAAGTTGTAAAAATACTCTTGTGCAATCATTAAAGTTTTGAAAGAATTTCGTTAATTAGTGCCCAGTGAGCAAATAGTTACATTAGAAAGTTACTGAGTGAATCTATTAGGCCAATTATCAGTTTTCTCTCTGGAGGTTTAATATTTAATATTATTTTGTACTAATCAGTATAGAAATGCTTATACCTGGCAATATGACTAGTATAGAATAGGTGGTCAAGGATTATCTGTGGAGTTGATGTTAACTATTGAGCTGTGACAGCTTCTTTTTAAAAATTTGGTTTATCTGATTTTGTTGTAGACGAATTTATCCTCCTGAAGATAAAGCACTACTTGAAAAGTATGAAAATTTGTTAGCTGTTGCCTTTCAGACCTTCCTTTCAGGAAGAGCAGCTTCATTCCAGCGAGAGTTGAATAATCCTTTGAAAAGGATGAAGGTAAGAGAATAAATGTTTATATAGAGAAAAAAGAATAAAGCTAAACAATATGTCTTTACAGACAAGCCACCTTGGTCCAACATATAAAAATATCTTACTTTTAAGATATGCTTTCCCCAAGCTTTTTATTTTAACAGTTGGTAACATTTCATGATGAACCAACTTACTTCATAAATAAGATATCTACCAAGACAAATTGTAGAGTAGAGAATTGTGATATTATGTAGTAATATCAATATATTATAAAAATATATCTTATTACATAGATGTGTATCTGTAACTGGATAAAGAAACCCATGGAATTAACCTAGTGGTTTGTAGCATTCTTATTTTTTGGATTATAACAAACATTATATAGTACTTTTTCTTGATACTACATAGATCTGGCATATGAGAGGAAGTAAATGAAACACACACACACACTAATCTGTACGCCTTAGTAAAAGGTCCATCAGTTTTCTATTGTAGCACGACAGACCACTTCATTTATTTGCTCATTACTCTGCAATCTTGGCTGGGCACAGTTGAGTGGTTCTTCTGCTTGTCTTTCCTTGGGTGAATCATATAGTAGCATATATCTGAATGCCCAACTGGGGCTAGAAATCCAGGGTAGCTTCACTCACATGCCTGGTGTGTCAGATAAGATAGCTGGAACATCTGGGAGCTGGCTGGTATCTCTTCCTCCCTACACAGTCTCTCAGCAGGGTAGTCAGACCTCTCAATATAGTAGCTCAGGATTCTAAAAGGGAGCATTTCAAGAAGATTCTTTTTATCCTAGTAGAAGCTCTCTAGTTTAGACCTGATCTCTGCCTACATATGTCCAGACATGACAGATGACCCCAAAGAAGAAAATGGCCACTCATCTCTGCTCACCTAGGAAGAGCTTGTCTCTCTTTGGAATTTAGTTTCTTTACATTACTTTTTACCTACAGCTTTCTGGTGTTTTAGAAAATATGATTGTTTAGTTTATCTGGCCTTTTCTGGCTGTTATGATGAATGTATCATCTGTTATATTTCTCCTAAACAGAAGCAGAACTCCTTGAGTTTCTTTTTGGCTATATTGTACTGCTATCCATGGAATTCATTGTAAGATTATTATTTAATAAAAAATGTATAAGAAGAGTATTTTGGGATTTCAATAGCTAAATTTCCTTAGATTGGGGCAAAGAGTAACTTATTTTACACATTTCTACTGTACAGTGAGATTTCTAGTTTCTTCAAAAACCTTTTCTAGCATCCTTTCTTAAATAACTCAATGATACAGTTGATTATACCTCTTTCAGTATACCTATTATAGTTGTATTGTTCTGACTTGCCTAATATCCACCGGGGTATATGCTTTTATAAAATTTCCTTTTGATTCAGAATATGACTCTAGAAGAACACAAGAAAGGTGTTAGGGCACTTGTGACTTTTTGCCACCTTTGATGACTATAGAATGAAAACCTTTATAAAGTTCTAAAAATACGTTTGTGCAATCATTGAAATTTTGAAAGGTTTTCATTAAATAGTGCCCAGTCAGCAGATACTCACGTTAGAATGTTTCTAAGTGAAACTGTTAGTCCAATTATCAGTTTTCTGTCTGGAGGTTTAATATTATTTTACACTAATCTGTATAGAAATGATTCATAAACTTGAAATCTGGAAATTAGCTTGAACTTTCCAGAAATTTTAGTGTCCAATGAACTAGTTTATTGAATTATTATACTCTTAAGATTTTAATACTGTACTGTACTATAAAGGTACATTTGTTTATGATAATTAATACAGAATAGATTTTGGCCATATATTAATTATAATGCCAGATTTTAGTGAAAGTTTCAAGAGAATTTGCCATGACCCTTTAATATTTCTCCTTTGTTCTGAGCAGTCTTCACTAAATAATTTTGGGAATCCTTGCTCTGCATTATTTTGTGGAGATTAATCAACTTGGAAAAATTCTAGAGTCCATTAGTGATTGTAATTTTAATTAGAATATTTTTTGAAGGAGGAAGATATTTTGGATCTTCTGGAACAATGTGAAATTGATGATGAAAAGTTGATGGGAAAAACTACCAAGACTCGAGGACCAAAGGTGCAGTATATCTCTACCTTCCTTAGTTATCAAAGTAGATGCTACTAGCCCTTGATGCTTCTCACTATAAGAATGACCCGTGCTGCTTTAAAGGAACCATAAGGACTGTGTGCCCAGTGCAGGTAGAGTTTGGAAGATGATGGTATCTTACACTCAGGAGTTTTGTTTTGTTTTATTAGTTTCATTTGTCATTTTGGTTATTTTCCTGATGTCAGTGAAAATACCATGAGTCAGGGCCAAAAGGGACCCAGAGCTCGTACTCTTATTCTAAACTAAATATTAAGTTTGCCTCATACCTCTAGACAGATAATTATCAGATAAATGGGTAGCATTATAAATAAGGCAAATCATGAAATCTAGAGACCCTAATTAGGAGCCCCATCTTTTGCTGACCTAGCAACACTGATTTTGTTTTAGTTAAAATAGGTGTAATTCCTAGAAATAAGTAGAAAACTGTCATGTAGATGACATCTACATGTTCTCCCTTTTTTTTTGATACAGAATCTCACCCTCACCCAGGTTAAAGTCCAGTGGTGTGTTCATACCTCACTATAGCCTCACACTCCTGGGCTCAAGTGATCCTCTTGCCTCAGCTTCCTGAGTAGCTGGGACAACAGGCACATGCTACCATGCCTGGCTAATTTAAAAAAATTTCTTCTTCTTCTTCTTCTTTTTTTTTTTTTTTTTTTTTTTTAAGGAGATGGTGTCTCGCTGTGTTGCCAAGGCGGGTCTTGAACCCCTGGTTTCAGGCAGTCCTCCTGCCTTGGCCTACCAAAGTGCTGGGGTTATAGGCATGAGCCACTGCGTCCAGTGCTGTTCTTCTGATATATGTCAAAGTTCTTGTTAGTAGAGTAGGAAAGAGTTGAATTAGAAAAATCTTGGATTTTTTTTCATTCCATTCCATTTATATTTCAGAATTACTGTGCTATCTCTTTGTCCTTAGACGCTTCGTCTTCTGTCATATTTTCATGATTTTCCATGCTTCTGAAATGTCTTCCTACTAAAAAAAAAAAGTCATTGACTTGTTGTTTGATTAGAGTCTCCTTCCTATTTCAGCTGAACCACTGTTGCTTGTGTGAAACCTTCCCTCATTTCCCCAGTTAAGCTTAGACCTTACCTTCTCTCTTTCTCCTGCTGTTCCATAAATAACACTTTTGTGGAGCAGTTGTGACAAGTAATTATTTGCATGTTTGCCTCAGTATGAGGCTGCATGTTCCTTGAGGGCAGCAAGTAGATTTTCATATCTTTGCAACTCTAGAACCTAGCCAGTGTCCGACACACAGTAGGTTCTCAAAATCCATTAGTTCAGTTTGTTAAATATATCCATAAGAACCTCATTGGCTAGTAGAAGAGCAGACAGGTAATTAAAAAATCAGGGAGTAATGTGGGAAGTACTATAATAAAGGGAGTGTAAAGTACTACAGCAGCATAGAGAAGAAAGGGATTGGTAGCATGTGGATGGCTTCAGAAAGGTAGTGCTGTTAGAACTGGATCTTGAAAAATTAGTAGTACTCTAAGCATTAAGAGAGGTGGAAGAGGCAGGTCACGGTGGCTCATGCCTGTAATCCCAGTACTTTGGGAGGCCAAGGTGGGCGGATCACGAGGTCAAGAGATTGAGACAATCCTGGCCAACATGGTGAAACCCCATCTCTGCTAAAAATACAAAAATCAGCTGGGCATGGTGGCGTGTGCGGGAGAATCGCTTGAACCCAGGAGGTGGAGGTTGCAGTGAGCCGAGATCGTGCCACTGCCCTGTGGCCTGGCGACAGAGCGAGACTCTGTCTCACACACACAAAAAGAGGTGGAAGAACATTTAGGGTATATAGGACATTAAAGGCAAAGCTATGGAGTTATGATACTGTATAGGATGTTGTAGAAACATGAAAAGTTTGGTATGACTCAAGTGGAAGGTTCTTGGATAGTGAAATGATATGAGTGAGCCTGTTTAAGAGATAAGAGATTAGCTGGTGGAGATCTTGGATGTCAGAGACTGTTCCGAATTATGTGCTCCATATTGAGGCATTGTAGAATATGTCATTGATACCCCTTTTGGAAGAAGTATATTTTAGAGTATCTGTAAAAGTAAATACTTGCATGAGTCATGGCATTACTTTGGGAAACACTGGGAAATTTCTAAGCTTTGTATATTAATTATTGCTATTCAGCAAACCAGACATGAGATATCCTGGAGGCACAATGTTTCTGGCAGAATGGCAAATGCAGAAGCCTTGAGACAGCTTTATATTGTCTTATATTTTCCTGTGTTTCATTTATATAAGGCTTGTCATCCAAACAAAAATATAACCTCTTGGGAGGAAGAATTCACTTTGTCTGATTTGTTCAGTCCCTTTCATTCTAGGCAAGTAGTGGGAACTAACAATGTATTTGTTGAAATGAACTAGATATTTCCTGTAGTTGTTAAAGCCAGCTATATTTCAAAGTTGTTGAAGTCTGGATAATCAGTCTGAAGTAGAAGCATTTTTATAACTTTTAATTTTATGTTGTTTACCAAGGGTCCAAAGTGAGCCAAACTTCAAAGCAACTGTTCCTTTTTAGAGGGATGATATAACACACAAAACATTGATTTCCGGTGTCTTTACTGGTAGAAGTATAATTGGAGATAATCAAAGTTAAATAAAACTGGTACTTGTAGTAGGAAAAATAATAGCTTTTCACTTACTTGAGAATCTAAGAAACATTAGCTACATGAATAATATCACATAAAGTGTTAGGTTGGTGCAAAAGTAATTGCAGTAGAATATTAGCAATGTTCTTTTTATTAAGCTGGGTGATAGGCATGTGGGTGTTTATTCTTTATACATTTTTATATTTTTTATAGATGGCCTACTTCATAATAAAATTGGACATAAAAAATAAGTACTATGGTTGTGCCGTAACTCAGTGCCAGTTTACAAATTCCATTTTGTAGTTAAGACACTATTTAGAGTTTATGTTGCTGTGACTGCTAGTTAATTATTGCTTGAACAGTGTATTGGTCAAAAAGTCCCAAGTGCATATAAGACACAAAGGCTCAGCTGTACGTTTCCCCTTGTGATTCTTTATAGGGTCGAATAACTCATTATGTAGTCAAGCTCTTTAAGAACACTTAAAGCTGTTTGCTACATGAAGGAAGGCACCACTAGCAAGCCTGATTGTGCCACTGTTTCTTCTGGGTATGCTAAACTTCTGAGGAAACAACCTTCCTCTAGAATTCATATTCCCCAAGATTGTCAAAATGTTTGATGATTGTGTTACTGTTAAATGTTTTTATGCATATCTCTTTGAACATTGTCAGTACTTAGTAAATATTAGACCATCAGAAAGAGCACATACTTTTAAACACAAGTTGGTACCTTAGTGAATTAAACTACTTTCCTGCTTTGGTTATTTTTCATCCTTTGCAAAGGCTGTAAATTTAAGAAGATCATGCATTTTGGCTCACTCTGTATTCCAGGCACTTCATGAAATGCTGTTTCTCTATTTTTATTCTACACTGTTACACTAGAGGGTATACCTTCTTTCAGTGAAATCCCATGCTATCCAAGGATTTCATTATAGTGTATGCTAACATCAAAACATTTTTGTTTGATTTAACAGAGAGCAAGCAACTAGTATACAGCTGAAGGACCCTCTCCCATCAGGAATAGGAGGCATATGGTGTGTGTAATAAATAGTCTCTTAGAATGACTGAGTTATGAAACTGTCTTGTTCTTGGTTATGCACATTCTTTCTGATGTGAAACTGTCCCATGTGCCTTTCCTTCCATTCCTGCAGCTGGCATCATTGGAAACACATTGATTGGGAGGACTAGAAACGAGTGATTCTAATAGGGATAGTGACACATAATAGCATGGCATTTTCAGTCTTTACAGATTTTCCCTTCTATATTAGAGGAATTTATCCTTCCCCTGTGGAAGTTTACCCCTACTGATCTTCATATTATATTATTAATTTTTAAAATGTAGCATGGGCAATGAAAAATTATGTCACTCTATTATGGCCAGAAGCTATGTGCCAGAGTTAGGAATACTCTGAGAAAAGACATCAGTTGTTCTTGAGCAGTTTGGAAGGTGGACAGTTAACTAAAAATTCTATTTTTATAAATATCCACAGCCAGTCAGTTATGTGAGGGATACCTAACTTCTTGCTGCACATTATCTGAGTGGATAGGCTCACAGAAAATGGTTTAGTATTCTTATTCTCTTTATCCTTCTTGCCCCTCTTTCTCCTCCCACCCCCTCACACACACATAGACACACACCACACACATACACAGATGCACTTGTGTGTGCACATGCATACACATTTATAGAGTAACTCTGAATGTTAATGATGTGACAAAGGTATATCTCTAAGTCTTGATGAGTAATCTCTTATGGAATGAAGAAAAGCTGATTTTATTTCTGATTTTTATATTTTTATCTCAAATATTTTCCCTTTATTTTGTTATTCTTTGTGTATAGATACTCTGGCCCTTTAATCCAGTCATGTGGGAATAACATATTCCTCATCATGATTATATCATTTAAGAAAGAATATTTTGCAGAAACAATAATCAATACATAGCACTGTAGGCTAAGCAGCATGGCAGCAATAGTATTTGGGGGGATTCTCAACCTTCAGTAAAAAGCAGCAAGCATAGGGGGAAATTTAAAATAGTAACTAATCATATCAGTAAACCTTTTTTAAGAATTCTAACAAAATAACACATTTCCGTCTTTTTAGCCTCTGTGTTCTATGCCTGAGAGTACTGAGATAATGAAAAGACCGAAGTACTACAGCAGTGACAGCAGTTATGATAGTAGCAGCAGCTCTTCAGAATCTGATGAAAATGAAAAAGAAGAGTACCAAAATAAGAAAAGAGAAAAGCAAGTTACATATAATCTTAAACCCTCCAACCACTACAAATTTATTCAACAACCCAGTAAGTTAATTTCTTCTAATTTAGATGTTGTATAAAGAATTATGGAACTGAAATTATTAAACTCAATAAAAGGTCCTTGGGCCAAATGAACCCTGTTGTGTGTGAGAAGACCTGGATTCCATCCCCCTTCCTTCCCTAACCAGACTTGGGCACATCCCTTAATCCCTTTCAAGATCTGCAAATAGAAAATGAAAGGGCTGGATTAAGGATCTGTTCTTCTGTATTTCATCATTTTTTTTAGGTGCCAGATTTTTGCTTGGGTTTTGTAAAATGTGCCTCATGGCTGATCTGATGATTACGTGTCTCTTAAGCCAATATATTCTCTTCTCATTCAATTTCTGCCCCTCTACTCCTTTCACCCACTTTGTTTTATGCTATCACTTATTATATATATTTTTAAAAGTATGTATCTCCTTAGGCATTTGACTTGAATGTATCTGTAAGTTACATAATTGTGAAATAGTTGAAGTTTTGTTCCCTCCCGTTTTCATCACCGGTGAGTACTTAAGTCAGGGCTTATGATGCATAGGAACTACTTAGGAGAGCAGCCAACCACTGCTCCATCTCCTTCCTTTTCTGCTTCCTTTTCTCTCTATCTGTATTTCTTTTTACATTCTCTTTCTCTTCCTTTGTCACTTCTTTCATTTATTCTTCAATTCCAAATGTGCAATATTGTGTCTGTGATTTTTCTTTCATCCCCAAATGTCCAGTGTGGGATTGCTGTTTGCCTAGATTCAGTTGGAAAACCCCTTCCTGATGCTGCCTCTAGTCCAGGACTTTTCTGAACCCTTGTCTGTCATATCTCTGTTTGCCTTGTGCTCCACTGTCCTGGGGTTCCGCTGAAGGAACCAGCTCAATAATGCAGTGAACACAATTGTGAGCCCTTTTTACCCTCAGCAATGTATTTAATATGTTAACTTCCCTGATAATGTGGATATTTTAAAACTGGCCTTAAACACTTATGGCAAAATGCATGAGGAATACAGAACCAATAGATGAAGCTTTTACAGGAATGGTCTTTGTTTATATGTTATTCTTTAAAGAAACATGCTACTACTTCATATCTTTCAGGGTTTATGTCTTTGGAGGGGAATTAATGTATTGTGTTCCATTTCATTTATTTATTTACTCATTCATTTAAGAAATGTTTATTGAGCACCTGTTATACAGTTTGTAAGCTATTAATATTTGCTTCCTTTTTTCTTAAGGATTCCTTAAATACTTTCAGTGTGTCTTTGTGTAACTATGGCTCTGTGTTGGTTTCAGAAGCTCACGTTTTTATGCCTAAATTTGGCCAGTTTTTAATTCCCTTTCCTGTTAGCTGATGTGTACCTCCCTAATGGCATGAACTGATGGGAAATGAGGACAGGTTGGAGAAAAACTTGCTAACATTCTTATAGCTCTGAGATTGTTCTTTGTTCTCAGACCAATAGGTTAACAAATTGAGATCAGACAATAGTGCACTAAAATATACAGATTTTAAAAAATGTTTTTAAGTGTGAACTTTCATTTGAAATCTAGCCTAATTTAGTTACATGTCTTTTTTATTAGTTATGTTTTATTTTTATATTCATGAGGAATTGTAACAAGCCTTTTACTTTGTGTTATCTTTTCTCTTTAATCTTACACCAAGGAACATTTCAGCCACAAATCCTACTTGAGTTTTGTCTTCAGAGTGATGCTGATGATCAAGGACACAATCCAGATTATATGTAACACTTTCTCTTATATATAGTTTGAAAAATTCTAACTTATTTCAGCTTCAAAGGGATATGCAAGTTACAATGATTTTTTTGTGAATCTACCCAAACATCATTGGCATGTCTAGCTACTTAGTTATTCTGTCTGAATTTCTAGCATGTGTAGGCAAAAGAAAAAAAGGAATCTGTGATGATTCAAGACAAAGGATATTTTCTTTCTGCCCAGTGATCAGGTTGTATACAACCAAACCATTACCATAACCCCTCAAAGGGAGCAGGACTACAGTACAGTTACTAGCACATGCCTTGGGTATTTTCTTAGTATAAGTTTACTCTTGGTGCACATTAAATATGTGCAGTTCTTTGTTTAAAAAAAAAAAAGGTTGACTGGTGGTATGTTCCTCACATAGCCCTTCTGCCCTTCTCTAGAAATATAGAGGCAGTGTCATTTTGAAAAGCGGTGACAGTTTTCAGGTTCAGAAGGAAGTTAATCTTTGGAACAAAGAGAATTTAAAAAAAAATCTTTTATAGCTTTAATAAGTATACTTCTCCAAAATTTAATTTAGAAGTATATCCCTAAATATAAGGCTTATGTCGATTCCTTTTATAAAGGTTTAGTTTTTTTTTCAACAGCTAATGAAGAGAAATATTTGGGTATTCAACCTGGTTTCATGTGAATTTTACTAAATTATTTAATTAATGAAGATATATTCCCCAAGCAGATAAAGAATACAGAACAGAGGATATATAGACCATAGGAACTGAAAAATAATGAAAATATTGATAGTATTGAGTGATGATCTATTGCCCTGTGTCAGGAGTCAAAATTTATCTGGAACAGTTGGTTTTCTTTATTAGATGTTCCTAATATGCATTGGGGAAGATATTTTATGGTTTCTCTTAGATATTTTTTCTGATAACAAACCTATAGATCCATATATTTTTTTCTTCACTTAAGTCTTTTTCTATTGGAATTTAACCTACTTTAAAAAATTATTTACTCTTGTAAATTAGAATGCTCTCTGTTCAGTACTACTCTTTATAATAACCAATTCTATATTTAAATTCCATTAGGATAATCTGAATTTTGTTTTATTACTGTTTTTTTCCGTCATGGGTTCTAAATTCTGTAACTTAACCTATTTAGCCTGTCCACTTTCTATACTCCTTTCCAGCCCTCCCTATGAATCTTGCTGTAAAATATTCTATCTCTAACATATACACAGATTCTTATAAGTGGCCAGTCAAATCCCAAGGGATAGTGGATAGCATCATGGAATTATAGAAACAGGGAAGACACTGGAATTAGATAGGGTCAGGATTGAAACCCGATCTTGACCACTTTATTGCTGTATAACCTTGAAAAAGTTCTTTCTCTAAGCCTCTGAGCAATGGAGAGCCCTACTTCAGAGGGTTTCCATGAGGACTAAGATAAAAGTGTAGCACTTAGCACAATGCCTGGCTTATAGAAGGTGCTCCATAAATGTTAATTTTCCTTTCTTCTGGTTCTTTTATCTCATGTTTTGAGGATATAATGTTGAAGGATTGTTGATAGTATTATTCCCAAAAGAGCCATTTTTTATACATCAGAGGGGTTCTTCTGCAACAAGTTCACTGTTGTTGAAAAATGTATTCCAAACTCATATTCCCATGATGATGCCTATGCTTTGACATTTATTGCCACTTCACTACTAGCTGCTATAATCTTTAGTTTATATAGACTTAATATAGTAAAAAACTTGTATTAATACTGCTACTGTAGTATCCCTCTTCTCCATCACTGATAGGCTCCATAAGGCGTTCAGTCAGCTGCCCTCGGTCCATCTCTGCTCAGTCGCCTTCCAGTGGGGACACCCGCCCATTTTCTGCTCAACAAGTGATATCTGTGTCACGGCCAACTTCTGCATCTCGGTCACATTCCTTAAACCGTGCCTCCTCCTACATGAGGCATCTGCCTCACAGTAATGATGCCTGCTCTACAAACTCTCAAGTGGTAGGTCATCTGTTTTGCTCTTTCAAGTTTATAGGGAGCTCTGTACTCAGGCAAAGGGGATCAGATGAGAGGAGGACAGACTGAACCTTAGATCCTTTCCATAATTCAACTCATGACCTCTTGAAATTTGGATTATTCACCTACCTTAGCCTACAATTTAGTATGACTCTTAAAAGGTGCAGACTTCACTCTATCACAGAACTCAAAGATGAACACTGAGAATAGCATTATTTTATTTTCTGTTTGCTAATGTAGTAGGATAATATTACTGAAAATTACCTGAGTAAATGCATGGTTTTGCAGTGTATTATGCAGTCTCTCTTTAAATTTGAGGAAGTTTGGAAAATTTTACTTAATGGGACAGTTGATTCATAGGTTAAAAAATGATAAATTATCCTTGAAGCACTTAAGTACAATGTTATTTATAATGTGTTCTGTATGTTAAATTAACATTGAGTATTCCCTTGTTAGCACGAATCCCAGAGATTTGGTATTGAGAAAATAGTGAATTTAGTTTGTAAGAAGGCTACTTTTAGATGCTCAGATAGCTCCAACTACCTTCATGTAGACTAAGGATTTATTTAATTTGTTTATTTAATATGGATCGTGTTTCCAAAGGGAAGTCAGGAAATACAAGTGAATGAATTTCACTTGGTAACAATGAATTTTTTTTTCTAATCAAGAAAAATTGCCTAAGGTATATGTAGCAAATGAAACTGACCAGGAAGTCCTTTTTAAGTATTTATATTTTTATTTTAGTACTTTTAGCTAAATAAGTATAACCTTGTGGAAGTATGAAAGACACTCTTGGGATTCGTATCCATTTAATCCAAAGAATTCACAAGTGTAAAAGAAAATTTTCTTCCTTTTTCATTGTTATTGTTTTCAGTTAAAAGTGCATCATTTTTACCTAGAAATATCTTTCAGATTATACTGGCACAATGAAATAAGACCCCCTCCAAATATCTGTATTCTTTCAAATTTAAGAGTGAGTCTTTGCGGCAACTGAAAACAAAAGAACAAGAAGATGATCTAACAAGTCAGACCTTATTTGTTCTCAAGGACATGAAGATCCGGTTTCCAGGAAAGTCAGATGCAGAATCAGAACTTCTGATAGAAGATGTGAGTATCTGATGTGTCTAAAATGCCAAGGAGCTGGTACCTTTTTATTTTTTAAAAAATATTAAAATTTATTTCCTGAAGGCATTATGCTCAATGACATAGTAAATTTAATTGATGTCTTTTCAACCTCTACTAGCTTTAGAAAATACAGGGGTTTATTTTAATTGTTACAATTCACGAACAGTGAGATCAGATTATAATCAGCAGTGCAAAATATCTTTTAGTATATAGTGCTATTTTAATAAGTCTTCATCAAGTGAGAATAATTAGTGTTAAATAATTATTGTTCTTAATGATTAAGCAAATATCATGTTAAACTTGCCTCTATAAAGATTTAGAAAGAACTAATATGGAATGGGGTATGATGAAAAATGTGGGGCTGTGGCATAAAATGTCAAGAATATTTGAATGTGACACCTCGAATGTCACATTTTTGGAGTCAGAATTTTGAAATGACTTATGCGGAGCTGTGTGTTTTTCTTGTTACACACACATGTGCACCACCCAGTGGAACATTCTAAAATGCCAGAGGGCCCTAAAATTCACATTAAAATCAGTGACTTACTCCTAATTTAGAAAGAGGGTCCACGTTATTTCAGATAATTTTGGTGAAAGAGCATTTCTTCACGCAAGGTTACATTTTTTCATTCAAACATCCTTTTCATTCTTGGATAATTATTTAGTAGTAGAACCTTGTTTTTTTGGTGGGGGCACATATATTTTATAAATATATTAAAAATATATTTTGGACCTTTTTTATAAATATAATTTTATAAATTATATACATAAAATGTATGTATTTTTTTCCCAGAGGAGAAGGCACCATCTAGTGGCCAGTTATAGGATAAAAACTACAGCCATGCACTTGGACTTTTCGTTTTTTAGCATTTACTTTAGACCCGTCTAAAACAAGTGTATAGAAACAAAAAGCAAACAAACAACAGTAAAAGAGACTTTCTTGCTGAAAAATACCCATAATTGCAATTTATATTATGTACTGATGACAGAGTCATAAGCAAAGCCCCTAATTAATATTTTGTTGATATATATTTTTAAAAAGTGAAAATGGTAACTTGTTTGCAAGCTAGGTGCTACTTAGTTACATCAAAGGAAATGAAGGAAAGCATTGGATGTTAAGGATTATGCTAGGTATGCTTTTATTTACCTATGTCATCTTATTTGATAAAGTTATTTTCTACATATAGCCAATGACTTTGTAGCACTTTATTTTATGTATTTCTTAGAGATATTAGTTATATCCCATCTTTTTTAATCAGGTAGAAGAAAATTAAACAGAGAGTAAAACTAATATTTGTGACTATCGTGATTGTTCTATAAAGAATGTATATAGGCTTATATAATTAATAAAATATAATTAATTATATCAGACATCAAATTGTTTACTATATGTTCACTATGTGTGAACATTTTAATCTGTTTATTACAGTATATATTACAAGACTATATATTCAGAAGTTTTGCAGACTTGCACAAAAAACAAAACAAAGTAGTAGAATTCTCATTTTATATAGGCTGCCTTCTAATGCATTATTCAATATTTTATTACTATGAATGATGTCATAAATCAGCCTCTAACATACAAATGAAAAATCTGTGTCTTGGATTTCTTGCCAAATCTTATGTTTCTGAAGGTATTTGACTTTCATTCATTGGAGATTGTTTTTTGTTTTTGAGACAGAGTCTCACTCTGTTGCCCAGGCTGGAGTGCAGTAGTATAATGTCAGTTCACTGCAACCTCCACCTCCTGGATTCAAGTGATTCTTGTGCCTCAGCCACTCAAATAGCTGGGATTACAGGCATGCACCACCATGCTCAGCTAATTTTTATACTTTAGTAGAGATGGGGTTTTGCCATATTGGCCAGGCTGGTCTTGACCTCCTGGCCTCAAGTGATCTGCCTGTCTCGGCCTCCCAAAGTGCTGGGATTACAGGTGTGAGCCACAGAGATTGTATTCTTAATGCAACTAGAATAGAAAGCTTTGGACGTAGATGGCTTAATTTGTGTTAGAAATCTTTGCACATGTCTTTTTACGAAAGTTGGCATTATTTGTTGCAAGTAATATTGTAGTGCTTTCATTACACAAATTAATTTAAAAAATGGGTTTCAACCTGTAAATTTCTTAATGTTCATCCTTCCAAACAGATCATCGATAACTGGAAGTATCATAAAACCAAAGTAGCTTCATATTGGCTCATAAAATTGGACTCTGTAAAACAACGAAAAGTGAGTAATGCTCAAAAACAGTTTTTTTCTCTTGGATTATGTATTAAGCTAGGATCATTAAGCCAAATTCATAGGCAGACTTTATATTTGCTCATTTGTTTACTCATTTCTTCAACAAATACTTATTAAGTATCTATTATGGGTCAGGCACTCTTCTAGGTTCTGAGGATACAAAAGTGAATTGTAAAAAATCCATGCTTTCATAGAACTTACATTCTAGTTAAGATGTCTAATAATAAATAAATATGTAATAGAATGTAAGGTAGTACAGTCAGCCTTCTATGTCTGTGGCTTTCACATCCGTGGATGCAACCAACCAGGGATTGAACATGTTTGGAAAAAAAAGGATGGCTGTGTCTGTACTGAACATGTACAGACCTTTTTTCTTTTGTCATTATTCCTAAACAATACAACAGTGTAACAACTATTTACATAACATTTACATTGTATTAGATATTATAAGTAATTATAAGTAATCTAGAGATGATTTAAAATATACAGGAGAATGTGCATAGGTTATATGCAAATATTCCACCATTTTATATCATGTACTTGAGCATCCATGTATTTTGCTGTCTGGGGGTGGGGGGTCCTGAAGCCAATCCTCACAGGTGCAGAGGGATGACTGTACTAAGTACTATGAAGAAAAATAAATTGACATAAAAAATAGAAGGTAGTATTTGAGCAGAGACTTAAGTGAGAATCATGCTATACAGATCTCTGCAGAGACAATGTTTCAGGCAGAGGGAAGAACAAATATAGAGATGCTGAGGTAGAAATTAGTTTGATGGGTATATGAAGCAGAGCAAGGCACCATTTTATTTATATATTCATAAGATAGTCTGTTTTAGCTGGAAAAGAGTGAGTGATGGGGTCTTGGTAAGAGATAAGGTTGGACAGATAGGGAGGGCCTAGGTCACAACTTTATAGGCTATAGAAAGATACTGGGTTTTATTCCAGTTGATGAGGAACCACTGGAAAATTTGAGTAGAGAAGTTACATAGCCTGTTTGAATTTAAGAGAATCACGAGAACTACTTGTGGAGAATAGAACTGGAGGAGCGGGAATTTGGCAGAATAGAAGTAGGGACCAGCTAGAAGGTTGTTAGGGTAACTGAGGCAAGAGCTAATGGGTGCTTAGCTAGGGTGGTAACTGAATGGATGGATGCTGGAGAAAGAGGGGGAGGGTTTTGCTGTTTCTGTTGTTTCATTTTATTTTGACTATGTTGATGTTGATATATTGATTGGACATCCAAGTAAAAATGTTGAGTGTATAGTTGTATAAGAGTTTTGAGTTTAGGGCTAAGATTGTGTATGGTGAACAAAAATTTAGGAGTCTCTAAGGTATTTAAGGTGTCAGCTAGATGAAACTACCTCGAGTTTCAAGGACTAAGGCCTGGGCCACTCCTACATGTAGAAATCAGAGAGATGGGGAGAATCTACCAAAGAGGACTGAGAAGGAACAGCCAGTAAGATGTGAAGAAACCATGAGAACTGGGTGTCCTTGAAGTCAAGTAAAGAAATTATTTTAAGGACAGAGTAATCAATTGTGTCACGTGTTGCTGACAGAGGTTGTAAGCTGAGCATTGAGAACTGACTGTAATTTTTGGTAATGTGGATGTTAGTGATGACCCTAATCATAAATTTAGCGGGGTGGTGGGGAGTAAAACTTGGAATATGTACAAGAAGAAGAAAAGTGGAGAGCAAAACACCACAGTTACTACAGGCACTTTTTCAAGGAATTTTGCTATAGAGGGGAATGGGAAATGTGGTGGTGGTAGATGGAGAGGAATGTGGGCCAACAAGGATTTTTTTTTTGTTTTTTTTTTTTAAGATGAAGGTATTTTTAGTTTGTATGATGATGAGAACGATTTAGAAGAGAGGAATGGCACAGGAAAGAGAGGTGATAAAAAGTTCTTGAGTAAGTAAGCTGTGAGAGGGGGAGGATTTTCCTAATCAAGAGCATTTATTCTAACACGAGGGAAGGCAGGTGCATGGGAATGTGGTGGGAAGACAGGACAGTTTTCTTCTGGTGGGGAGGGCTTCTGGAGATTTGGGGAGAGAGTATAAGGTACATAATAGCTGTCTTGGAGAGTGGAAGAGTGGAGTGGCCAGCACGGTGAAGGGCCCATCAACTGCACTGTAATACTGTTTTCTGGGAGATAGGCTATTTTAGTAGCAGAGTAAAGTTGTTGAATTCCTTCAATAATACAAACTATCATTTGCCCTTTCTCAGAATTATCATGAGTAAGCTGAAACTTGATGCTGATTACATGATGACTCTTAAATTATATACTTTTATCTGAGTAAGCTGAACTCACTGTTGCACATTATCTCATTCAACAAATACTTGCTTAGTGTCCTGCCATGTGCCACGTAGAGTACACTGTTGAGGAGGGTATAGTAAAGCTGGTGACAGAAGCAGATTGCAAAACACATGGGAAGCCCTGAATATGTTTTCAGGTCGCTGACTTTGGTTTCCATTAGTGGAGATACGGACTTTTTATTCGAATTGGAACCCTGAATTTCCTTAAGTCCGTAAAAGTTTTGTAATCTAGAAGAGAGAGAAGTGTGGGTAAGTTGCTAATTTAAAAAAATAGTACGATATTAATAATACAGGATAAATGTGGCATTTCAAACCAATAGAGAAAAGATGGTTTTTCCACTCAGTGGTACAGAAGCAACTATCTATTTGTAAGAAAATTAAGTTGGAGCCTTAATTCTCACCATATAAAAACAAACTTCATATAATTGCAGTTTTCTATGTAAAAAAGAAAATATTAAAGATTTGGAAGAAAATACAGAAGGATAAGTTTATAATCTTAGAGTGGGAAAACATCTTAAGAAAATACCTAAAACCTAGAAGGCTTAAATTAAAAGATCAACAGATTTGATTACATAAAATCTTATGAAAGGTAAAAAATATCTTAAAAGGCAGAAGTTGTGAGGGCAATTGGGTGGGGGATAGAGGAGGAGTTTGAGGAGGACAGATAAGTGTAGCACATAAAATGAAAAGTAACACTAGTGAACCAATACCTTCTGCAAATCAATCAGCAAAAGAAACTTGCCTATAAGTATTGACACATAAAATGGCAAAGCATATAAAAAGACCATTAAAAGACAACGTATGGATTTCACATAGCCATTTAACACGTAAATAGATCCTTGACCTTACTAATGAAGAAGAAAAAGCAAGTAAAAAACATCATATGGGCCAAAATTAATAAGACACATGATATCCGGTGATGGAAATAGTATGAGTAAAAGGGCCTTTGCTATACTATTAGAGAGAAAGAGAGTACATTGGTACAAGTCTTTAGAAAAATAATTTGTAATATCTATTAAAATGACATGTTCATAATCTTTATAAGTCAGCAAAACCACTTCCAGCATTCCATCCTACAGAATAATTGCCTGAATGTATAAAATATTTTTTTTGTACATGAGCATTCATCACAGTGATAAGGCATCTCCATGGAAAGGGCTTGTGAAGTAACAGTGTTGTGCGTTTGTTTTGTGTTGAGGTAGGAATAAGGGAAAGAGGCAGAGAGTGTCTCTCCCTGACCCCAGGACCTTGCTTCGGCTGTCCTTGCTAAGTAGAATCCCTTCTTTACAATCTCACACACCACATATTTTGAAGATCCAGCTCCATCTCCTTCACAAAGCATCTGGAGTCCCCTACAACCAGGTATCTTTCCCTACTTCAATCTTCATGGCACTTTGTATTCAGTTAACTTATGATCTCCCTTGAGAAATTTATGGATAATTTTTCCATAACTCTAAAAAGCCAGAGGATGGGTCTCATTTAATAGTTACCTTCAGGGGGCTTTCTGTCAATTTTTGTTAAGTTGATTCCATTCTAGACTTTTAATTCTAGACTCAATACCAAGGTAGCTGCTTCTTTCCGTGGCCATCTTTCCTTACTAGTTAGTGATATGTTTATTTGAACAGGAATTAAGAAGACAGTGCTATTCTGTTTGATACATGTGATGTGAGAAGGCCTGATAAACATTGATGGGATGATTAAATGATATATGTGAATAATAATATTTGTGAATTGGAAGAAACAATTTCAATAGGGTTGTTATGCTCAATTGACTTTCTACATTTAGAGGAAAAATAAATGCTTGTTTATAAATTTACTACTGAGTACATATACCAGTGTATCTACTTCTTTGATACTGATTTACTCTAAGAATGTAGGAGTGAACTATTTTTATGTAATCTTTTCTTCCAGTTCTCAGAGGTACAACCACCTTTAAGTATTAATCATACACTGTTATGTGGAGGGAGTGGAAGCACTAATGTGAGGGGAGGAGCTTTATTACCATTTTTGTACCCTGCTAGTCTTTTTTTTATAGCTTCTTTGTGGCTTCTTCCTTTGGTATAAATCAAAGGTATTGGGTTTCCCTTGTGCTTGCAGAAGGTAACGATGTATTCTGTCTTCAGTAAAAGCTTGTTAAAGTCCCACAGTTTGCACTACCCAAACGTTTACTGTCATTCTTCTACATAGATAATTTAATAGACAATTATATTTTTGGCAGAAAAATTCGTATCTTGAATTTTGGCCCTTAAAAGAACAGAAAGGGCTGATCTTAACTAGAGCAAGTTTATCTTGCAAAGATGCCCAATTTTACGGAGCCCTGAAAGTCGCTGAGGAATGCTACTCCCAGGCTGTGAAAACAAGTGGAAGCCTAGGATTTAAACAGGTGCAACTTGTTTGTAGCAATTTTTCTTGCTATTCTCATGATTATTGGGGCTCCTTTTCTTCCTTCAACAATTTTATTCTTTAAGAGGCTTTCCCAAAACAGGCTCAAATTTCTCAGATATGTAGTGAAAGGTGAGGCACGTCTGGGAAAATAAGCAGAGGACAACTTTCAGCAGCTTTCATTCTGTGATGATTCCCCTTATTCAGGTAATTTAAGACCCCTTACCCATGAGTAACTATTTTAATATAAGGAGCTTTATATTAAAACTTTACTATAATGTTTTGTAAAACTTTCCATTTTTATAAAGTTAACCCTGCCAAAATTTATAGGTTCTTTTATTTATATTCACAAAAAGAAGCCTAACAAATATACATATCATGAATACAAATCATCAAGCCAGCCAGCAGTGCAAACCAGCCAGCAACAGAGGTATTGAACTCTCGTGTAAACAGATTCTCATTGGGATTTTTTTTTAAAAAGGTTTGTCTACTTAATAAGTAGCATTAGAATTAATTACGTGAAATACTTAAAATTTACCCCAGACAGGAATAAGAGTAAAATATAGAGGTAATTTTGGAAATGATCATTGGAACAAATTTAAATGTGTTTAGCTGACTTATTTATATACATATATTTAATATATAATTTTTTTCTCTACCTCTTCCCTACCTGAAGTTTATTTCAGATAAAATCAGAGGTAAAGTGACCAGACAGCAACTGACTGAAATATTTTTTTTGCCTGACAATATAAGAGCTAATATAATAATGAGTCAAAGTGCATTGAAAAAATACTTTATATGGTGAAATTAGAGAGGCAAAAGCATGTAATAGAAAGAGTTACTAGATGTCTTTTCATTACATGAAATTGTAGTGGACATCTCATGAGGCAGTATGGACTTGAGTTCAGTATTGCCTATGGCCTTTAACTTGGACAGGTGACTTCTCAGAACTTCTCTGAGGTTTACAACGTTAAGTATTGAAGGGTCCTTGTGATAAAGCGAGACATCATAAGGGAATGTACTCTAGACTTAGAAGGGGTACAATGCAGGCTGAAATGTTTTCTTTTCTACTAAGATTCCCCATGTCAGACTGTTTCTCTGATGTATTTTATTTTACTAAGAATTCTTCATATGGGGTATTCTTTTGTATAGAATATATAGAAATGGTGTATAAAAATTGTCTGTTGGCCTATAACATGTTGATCATTTATTTGGCTATCAGAAACTTGTGCTATTGTCTTATAAAGCTAGAAACTGCATCTAAGAAACTAAAAGAAACCTGGAAATGTAGGTCAGCTGTGGAATGCAGAATTAGACATTATAAAAATGTATCTGTTTAGAAAGCTAATGACTTAACTAATTTACATTGGATGCATGTTAATCAGGTCCATCCTTCTTTTGGCTGTAATGTCAGTCAATAATCATTGAAAAGCTTTACCAGCTTAATCTTCTGGGAGGTAGACACTAAGATGGAATTAACAGTGAAAGGTTTTATTTTTTTTTTAATGGAAAACACCCAAGGAGGATAATGGGGAGAGAGAGCTCAAGTAGTAGGCAGGAAGAGCCTTAGGACTACAATGCAGGTCTGACTCCAGTAAATGCAAGGGAGGAGGACTGGGTAGGAAGAACCTCAGACTTTAATGGATCTCTGAGAAAGTCATGGTCAGGCTGGTGGAGAGCCCAGAACAAAGACTGGCGTTGGAGGGATCAGAGTGAGCAGAAATAGCTCTTCACTCGTATCCCAGCCATGCTTAATCCTTGCCTGGGAACTATCTTGGGAGAGTGTAAGCATGGTTTGAATATTGCAGTGGATACCCAGTGGGGAAGCCTTCAGCTAACTGAGTTCTTTGAAACATGTTAATTTAAGTGGCACATCTCCATGGCTGCCATAAAGGCTGTGCGTGATACATTTTAATTTAACAAACATTTATTGGTTGCCAATTTTATACAAATAATATGCTAGACACTGTTAGGGATTTTGAGAGTTGTTTACTCATTCATTTATTTGCTCACTTAATCATGCATTCAACAGATATTTATTGAGCGACTGCCATGCCCCAGGCACTATTCAAGGTATGGTGGCACAAGACTCTTATTTAAGTATCTTAATTCTTGAAATATGTATCTCACTTTTCCTGTTCCAGGATTGAGGCATTCGTGGTTGTTTATTAGCCTGTTGTAAAGCTCCAAGATTAAAATGACATACACACAGAGTCTTCCACATGCTTTCCTTTTTTCTGTTCTTGGAAATAAAAAAAAATTATTTGCCTTCATATTTTCCTTAATGGATGTAAAATGTAAAGATCAAGGGTATGGGAATTAAATCCTGAAAAGAACCCTCACCAGGTGAAAATAGAAGTAGTTAATCTTATTTAATGTCATGTTGTGGTAACTCCATACTTGCATAATTTAGCTTTCTGCCAAGAATGCAGTTGCTTTATATAGTTTGTGAGGAATATATCTGAAGTATGAAAATATAGCCGTGTTGGTGGGCTGCGAAGAATGCCAGATTTGCTGAAAAGCTTACTATCTGATGTGATACCTAGACATAAACTAAGACTGGAGGATGAAGAGAAATCACTAATGATAGTAAGGTTTGCATTTATTTTAGGGTGCTAAGAGATCCTTGTTCATCAAGTATTACTTCTCTAAATAGCAATTTATTTTTAATACCTACTGTGGCTGCTTCTGCATGCATTTTGATGATACTATTTTCCATCTCTGTTTTATTCAGGCTGACATAGATGCTATTCAGAGCTGTTCGTTTTGTATCAGCAAAGATGCCTTTACCCTATAGCCATCGCTGCTGCATGCATCATTAGTACAGCATGTAGTGATTTTAATCTTATTTCTAAACCGCCTTCACCTTGTGCCATTATTTTAATTTAGGACCAACTGTTCAGCCATATGGAGCAGTTTGTCATTCAACATCTGTATGCTCTTGCAAAATATGAATTTATCTGTGTGCTTTATGCCTTCAAATGTGCTATATTTCATATGGAAAAGACAAATCTTTTCATTTTATTAATGTTGTCATTGACTGAATCTCCTATTTATTTTTTCCCTTGGAGAGCTTAATGTTGGATTGGGATGCTTTTAAAAGTCATAATGTAAGGAAATGGATACCTATATTCTATAAGTTAGCCTCACTTAAGCCCACAGATAAACACAAGGGCATCTTGCTGATCATTTATTTTTGTGTTTCACAAATTATTCATCTTCCACCCAATTTCTTCAATCCCCAAAGCACCAGAAATCCAAAAAAGCATCACAAGTAGAACTGGCACTAATTTATCTCATTCCAGTCTGATTTCTTGCCTATCTGATCTGTGCTTTCTTAAAATTATTAAGTGAGAGTTTTGCTAAAAGTACAGTCATTGCTTCCCCATCTGTATAGCCTTCTAAACAAACTATTCCATACTCCATAGCCATAAAGGAGGGGGTGCCTAGGCAACCTTGTTTGTACACAGTGATCTCACCCTCCTTCAAAATACCATTGGACTAGAGATGAATCTGAATCTAAGAAGAGATAATGGGGTTCTCTTCTAGGCTTTTGCTACTGGCATCTGGAAAAACTAAATTGTGAGGCAGTGCTGGATGTGGTTAAGAGGGTAGGTCTGGATACAATGAGTTGGGTAATGTTGGGCAAGTTGCTTATCTGCTTTGTGCCTAAGTTTTCTCATCCATAAAATGGGGATCCAAAATGTTTTCACAACCAAAAAAATTTTCATAACCGCTAAGCAGCAAAATCTAACCCACCTGAATTCATTTGGTGACAATGACCTGACAAGAAGTTATGTATTTATTTTGTCTATCTCTTGGTTTGAATATTTACATTTTTTTCCTGCAGAAATAATAATATGTATGATTATGGAATCTAGGCTTGAGATTTTTGGAAAGGGACTGTGGACCAATAGTATCTACCTCATGTTTTTGTTTTGAGGATTAAATGAGTTAATATATGTTAAAGTGCTTGGGACAGTGCTTGGCACATGGTAAGTTCTCTCAATGATTTTTACCTTGTCTACATAGGTGTTACTTTCTTGCAAGGAATGACTCACTAAGACAGGAACCTACTAAATGATAGACGTTGTCTTAAGCCTTGGGGATCTGGTAACTTTATTACCAAGATGGGCACAATTTCCTCCCTTTATATGTATAACACTCTCCATTAATTAAACAGGAAATTAAAATAAAATAGGATGATTGCTAATAAAGGAAGAACTGGGCATTAAGATATCAAACAATAGTTCAGTGACAGGTAAAGTTTCCCTTAGAAGTGGCATTTGAAGTGAAACATGGAAGTTTATCAGATGAAGAGATAGGAGAAGACTGTTTCAGGCAGAGGAAAGAGCTTATGTGAAGACTCAGAGGAGAGTTGAAGGATTTGGGTTCCTGTTCCCTCAGTTTGTGTTGTTCAATGTCCTCCAATTAGGGGTGGGTCTCCCAGGACCAAAGCTTGCCTTCTTGGAGAGGCTCCTTGAAAACTGAAAGCAAAGAGAAGCAAAGAGGAATGTGTATTCCCAGTAGTTTGCTCTGGACAGGAAGGAGAATGTGCCTAATTTGCCCAGACCATGCCAGTCTCACCAATCTGGAAAATTGCTTCTTAGATAGGGGTGCCTGATGGAGTACCATGAAGCCTGCAGATTTTTCCACCTCCATATTGAAGAAAACATTAGGAATGGAGCAGAAGCATTCCCCATCCCTAACTCCCTGGTTCCATTCTGAAGTTGCTGCTTTTAGTCATGTATGGGCTAGAATATGGTACTGTCATGCTATTAAAATTCCCTCTAAATTAAGAAGAAAATATATGCAGAGTAGTGGTCAAAATAATCTAAGTAATGTACCTAGCACAGTGTTTGGCATAGAGCAGACAGATGATACATGTTAGTTGCCCTTGAAGTGTATTTAAAAAGAAATGAATGAATACTCCATGATCTCAAATCCTTTATCATTTTAAAGTTGAATAATAATTTTATAATATAATGTGAATACTGATGAACTTAAGGTAATGTTAAAATTGTCAGTATCAATAACACTTTTCAATTTCGGTTATTTTATATAACTCATATTTATCCTTGAGACTAATATATGGGTTATCTTGGCTACTTTCTTATTCTTTCCTTTCTGCATTATGACTTTTGGCCTATTATTACTTACTAATATATTGACAGAAAGTAGAAAGGAAAATTGAGAAGAAAGATGATTTAAATTTCTCATTTACAGCTAGT
This sequence comes from Macaca thibetana thibetana, assembly GCF_024542745.1. Classification (NCBI taxonomy): domain Eukaryota; kingdom Metazoa; phylum Chordata; class Mammalia; order Primates; family Cercopithecidae; genus Macaca; species Macaca thibetana. The sequence continues at coordinate 83,168,070 of NC_065578.1, read as the reverse complement.
GTTGATTCTTATATCACATAGTCATGAGCGCACTGCTTTCTACACTAAAAAATATAAAGAGTTAAACTAATAGCTTAAATTAAAATTGTAAAAACTAAAAGGCAGGAATTAATGCCTTGATACTCACATTTCAGTATTATTGTGAAAGGTTTTAAGATATTCCTCTTTATAATGAAGCATTTGTTACCTGTAATAATGAGCCTTTCCATGAGTTTTTCACACACAACTTTATTACAGATTGCATTTTCCCTCCTCATCCTCTGCCCCTTCCCTAGGACACACCCTAACCTACAGTAGGATTTGTATTACTGCCCCCATCACAGTGCAGGAAGCTGGAACAGGAAGGGAAGGAATGCTGCTGCTCACGCATTTCCCTGTGAGAAGCTGTAGTTCCTAGTCTTCTATAAATATCACCTTGAAAACTTTTTACTAAATTTATTTTTAAACAAATGTTTATTCTAAATTTGCCTTGATCAGAGATAACTAACATCATTTCTTTAAATATTGCTGTTTTAAAGAGAAACAAATCATTCTTTCATCTGCTTCCAATTCTTCATGTTTGTGTCTGTTGAGAGAAATGTCTTTATTTAGTCTTTATGTTTGAAAGTCTTTTTCCCTTTTCATCTTTCACTTTCATTTTTATAGGCAGTTGCCATAATTATAGCTAGATAAAAAGTGAAAAATCCACTTTGATGAATGGAGATCAGAATATTAGTATTTGATATTTTATTTTTCTTTGTTTTGTTTTGTTTTTTTACAAAAGAATTTTATTGGAAATACCTACATTGTGTAAGTATCAAGTATATGTGAATTAGACAAAAGAGTTTTTTGGGGTTTACAAATTTTTTAGGACCTCTAGGATTTCAGTGGTCCAGATTAATCATAGTCCTTATTTCACGATACTCTTTCATGATTGGTTTGTGCATGGCCTGCTTTTATTTAGTGTTATTTAGTGTTTTGAAGTTTACTATACCACCTGTGAACCCAACACCCAAATCAAAAGCTAGATTCTTGGAAATAACGTATATAACCAAATGATTCCCTTCCATCCCCGTGGCTCCCCATTTCCCCGGTAGCTATATTCTTGAACTCAGTGTTCACTCTCTTCCCTTCCCTTCCCTTCCCTTCCCTTCCCTTCCCTTCCCTTCCCTTCCCTTCCCTTCCCTCCCTCCCCTCCCCTCCCCTCCCCTCCCCTCCCCTCCCCTCCCCTCCCCTCCCCTCCCCTCCCCTTCCCCTCCCCTCCCTTCCCCTCCCCTCCGCTCCTCTTCTTTCTCTCTTGCTCTCTCTGGCTTTCTTTCTTTCTTTCATATATATATACCTTATACCATATATATATGGTATATATACCATATATATAAAAAATGTTTATGTGTATTCCCCATGTGTTTTTAAAACTTAATTGTTTTTACTTCTATTACAAGGGTATCATGGCCAGGGGTGATGGCGCATACCTTTAATCCCAGCACTTTGGGCAACCTTGGTGGGCAGATCACTTGAGCTCAGAAGTTCAAGACCAACCTGGGCAATGTGGTGAAACCCTTTCTCTACAAAATTACAAAAATTAGCCGGGCATGGTGGTGTGTGCCTGTTGTCCCACCTTCTCAGGAGGCTGAGATGGGAGGATAGCTTGATCCTAAGAGGTTGAGGCTACAGTGAGCTGAGATTGTGCCCCTGAAATCCAACCTGGGTGACAGAGCAAGACCTTGCCTCAAAAAAAGGGGGTGGTATCATGCTATATATTTAGTCTCTAGTACATTTTTTTTTTTTTTTGAGACGGAGTCTCGCTCTGTCGCCCAGGCTGGAGTGCAGTGGCCGGATCTCGGCTCACTGCAAGCTCCGCCTCCTGGGTTCTCGCCATTCTCCTGCCTCAGCCTCCCGAGTAGCTGGGACTACAGGCACCCGCCACCTCGCCCGGCTAGTTTTTTGTATTTTTTTTAGTAGAGACGGGGTTTCACCCTGTTAGCCAGGATGGTCTCGATCTCCAGACCTCGTGATCCACCCGTCTCGGCCTCCCAAAGTGCTGGAATTACAGGCTTGAGCCACTGCACCCGGCCTCTAGTACATTTTTTACCTTACCATTTATTATGAAGATGTTCTGTCTTGTGTGTCATATTTGATTCATTTCGACTACTGTATTAATACTGTGTAATAGTCCAGAGGGGGTGAGTATCCACTGTTCATTTATTCACTCTCTTATTGTTGAAGAGTTTGATTGTTTCTAGGTGTTTACAATTGTTAACAGCTGCTATGAACGTTCTTGTACATGCCACCTCCTATTTTCACCTGTGAGAGATTATTTCAGAAGTAAAACTGCTGAGCCATAGGGATATTAATTTTCAACTTTAGAAGATAATGCCAGACTGTTTTCCAATATGTGCACCGATCTGTACTCACACTAGCAATGTCTAAGAGACCCGGCAGATTCCATATCCTCTCTAGCACTTGATATCATCAGACTTTTAATTTTTGTCAACTACGTGGATATCTTATTATAACTTTAATTTTTGTTCTTTATGTTTATTGGGCATATTTATTTCCTCTTTTCTGAAATACCTGTTTGTAATGTTTTGTCCTTTTTTTTCTATTAAAAATTTTGGTAAACATTCTTTATATATTCCTGATACTAATCTTTTTTTGGACATATATTATTTGAATATATTTTTGCAGTTTGTAAGTTTGTCTTTTATTTTCTTTAAGGTGTATTTAATGACCAGAAGTTCTTAATTTTTATATAATCAAAATCTATTAATCTTTTATGGTCCATATCTTTTTGTGACTTAAGTAGTATTTTTCTAGCCCATGGTTCAATAAATACTCTCCTATACTTTCCACTGAGATATAGAATAGTTTATTTTTATAAACATGTAAGACCTTAGCCCCTCTAGAGTTGATTCTTTTTAATGAGGGATTCAGCTTTATCTTTTCTTCATCTAATCCATAAAGATTATAATTTCAAAATCTCTATCCACTGATCTGAGTTATTGCCTCTGTCATATACTGAAGTTTCATAAATGCATGGGCCTATTTCTAGACTTTTTGTTCTATACTATTGTTCAGTGTGTGTGTGTGTGTTCCTCTTTGAATTTTATTTTTATTTATTTTACTTTTCATCATGGTTTACTGCATCCTTGACCACTTGAGCTCAAGCAGTCTTCCCATCTTAGCCCCCCCAGGTAGCTGGGACTGCAGATGTGGGTCATAATGCCAGACTAATTTTTAAAAAAGTTTTGTAGAGACAGGTTCTCACTATATTGCCCAGGCTGGTCTGGAACTCCTGGGCTCAAGCTACATCTTTGAATTTTAGACACAGATATACATTCCTAGATCATAAGTACTTTGGTTTTTCCACTAGGTTTTGGACATAGTGAAAACAAGCATTCGTACGGTTCTTCCACGCATCTGGAAGGTGCCTGATGTCGAAGAAGTAAATTTATATCGGATTTTCAACCGGGTTTTTAATCGCTTACTCTGGAGTCATGGCCAAGGGTTGTGGAACTGTTTCTGTGATTCAGGGTAAGTTCTCAGTCATCTTTTATTATCATCATTTTTAATATTTTACTATTTAGTTATAGAGGTAGCCTAATAAAATGCTTGAATGATCTTTTAAAATATGGATTTCTTTTTACTGCATGTAATGTTTAGTACTCAACTATAATTTATATCAATTAAGGTGATTTAGATAAGATGATGAATATGAACACAACACCACCTAATTAATTTGAATTCAGTGGAGAGAAGGTAGTCCTAATTAAAGAAAATACAAAGCAATATCCTTGAAGTTCTTCTGCAGTCACCTTCTAAAATTATGGCCAGACTTCTCCTCCTCCCCAGAATCCCAGTGCTGCTAAAGCTGCTGTGACTCATTGTCATTTTAGCCTCAAGATATCTAAAACCAAACATTCCACGTCCTTTCATTCCGAAATGGCTTCCTTTCTTGGCTTCCCTTAATCCTGTTGTTATTCTCTCAGTCATACAAGTTGGATATCACAGGGGCACCTGCATCTTCCTTTTCCCTCACTGTCTTTATTTAATCATTTGCTAAATCCTATTGTTTTTCTGTCACATTCCCACATGGCTAAACTAGCTTGTTTCCATTCATTCTTTCAACAATCATCAAGTACTTACTTTTGTGCTAATATTTTTGGAGATACAGTGTTGAATCTGACCCAGATAATAACTAACCATACTACTTATTGTGTGAGATGCATTGTTCTGATCACTTTACATGTGTTAAGTGATTTAATCCTCATAACATCAATTTGAGTCAGGTTTTATATTATCTCTGTTTTATAGATAAGGAAACTGAGGCACAGATAGGTGCTAAGGACCTAGTGGAACTGGGATTTGAACTCATTTAGCCTTGACCCCAGAGTTCATGCTCTTAACCTATAAACTCTGATATCTCTAGCAGATAAAGTATGATACATACAAAGCAAATCATTTGATATTGTTTGTCTGCGTCCCCACCCAAATCTCAGCTTGAAGTGTAGTTCCCATAATCCCCACGTGTCATGGGAGGGACCTGGTAGGAGGTAACTGAATCATGGGGTGGTTACCCCCATGCTGTTGTTCTCTTGATAGTGAGTGAATTCTCATGGATCTGATGATTTTATAAAGGGCTTTTCCCCCTTTTACTTGGCACTTCTCCTTGTTGCCACCATGTGAAGAAGGACATGTTTGCTTCCCCTTCTGCCATGATTGTAAGTTTCTTGAGGCTTCCCCAGCCATGCTGAACTATGAGTCAATTAAACTTCTTTCCTTTGTAAATTACTGAGTCTTGGGTATGTCTTTTTTAGCAGTGTGAGAATGGACTAAATCATCAAAAGAGATACAGATAAAGTATGACAGGATTTTAGACAAAATGAGCCTGTTTTTGGTAAGACAGCTAAGTGAAATGAATAGATTTCTAGGCATTTTTGTTTCCAGTTTTTTGTTTCTCATATCCATCTTACTGTCAGAATCATATCCTAAAATCTGTAGTGATTTTCCTCCTTTATAATTTAAGTTTAAACTTCTTATCTACAGATACAAGGCTATCTAATATGCTGTTTTCTCTTATTTCCCCAGTCTTCCTTCTCATTACTCTCCTACTTGAATTCTGCTCCAGAAAAAACAAATTCATTTTTTTCAGATTTCTTAAAAATTTGTCTTTTTCTTCCTCTGAACTGTTGATGTCATTTAATATCTGATTGGATGGCTTTCTATAACCCCAACCTTCTGGTACCTTCTGTATTATTTGAATCGAATGTAAAGCCCCATTCTATACCTGCCTCTTCTGTAAAACCTTAACAGACTGTTCTATTCTGAAATGATCTCAGAATATTCTCCATTTAAATATTCTAGTCATGTGATACAGAATCATTCATATCATTTGGAGACTCAGTCTTTCTACCATTTTTTTTCTTAGCTACCATTCACCAACAGGGAGAATTAATAAGGCACTCTGGGTGTGATGAAATCTGAGAATAATCCGGGCTATTATTTCTACAGAGACTTAAGTGAAACATTTGAACTCCACAGCCCCTTAGTTGATGGCTCTCTGTAAAAGTTCTCCCAATCTGAACTTAAAATGGAAATGTTTTTTTTTCTGTTGGTTGATCCATTGGCTTGATGCCATGTATGAATCCCAGCTACTCTCTACCATGGAGAGCAATGAGAAAATCTGTTAGTGAAATCAGTGCTGTGGCTCTGAGTCCATAGATAATCTCCAACACCAGACTCTAAAGATACCCATGAAATGGTGCTTCTTTGCTTCTAGGGCTCCTCTTTCCTGAACTATTTTGCTAACATACTTTAACTTGATTCAGAATCCTTTTCTCCTATCCTTGGCACAGTACTGCCTTCCAGTTTCTCTGGTGGTGTCTATTAGTAGTAGTAATCATAGGGATAGTAAGTAGTATTTATTGACGGCTTATTAAATATCTGACATTGTTTTACATATTAAATATTTGTATAATCTCCACAAAAAGTATTTTGAGTAAACTATTACCGTCATTTACAGATGAGGAATTGAAGTATAAACATAGTAACTGTATGAACCTGTATTTAAATCCAGGTAGTCTTGAGTCAAAAGCCCAAGCTCTTAACTCTATGCTTCATTGACATTCCCCAAAGCAGATTTGCCAATGGTTGCCAAGCTTGTTTTACTGCAAGTCCATAGCATTAGCCAAATCCCTAGCCTACTATGCCTGTGCAGGTGAGGCAGGAGTAGTTTTGAGACCAATTTGACTCCACTCTCATCTACTTCTTTCAATTTAGTAGTTTAAAGAGGTGAGTTTAATATCGGATTTTATTTTGCATTAATGAGTTTTTTAGGCTTCCTCAATTTAGTGAAGTCACATAGTACTGTGTGTGTTTGATTCTCAGTTTGGACCCAGAGTAGTTCTTCTTTATCCTTTGAATCATGCCTTCTCAGTGTATACTCCTTTAACCTTTGGTCTGAAGGCCTAACAGTCATGGTGAAAATCTACTCTTCTCAGTTTTTAAGGAATGATTTTAATATAAAGTTCAACTTTCTTTCGCAGTTAGGTGTAAAATCTTAGAAAAATATAATCCAAGTCTTTGATTATGTCCAAGAATCCAAGGCCTTGATTGTTGCCTTTGCCTATCAACATCCCCAACAATAAAACAAAGTAAGTAAACCATCCCTGTCTACCTCCAGAAACACCAGAGTAATGTAGATCTTTGTGGTAGGTTTCCCTAGAGTTGGCCAAGGGGTTTTACTGATGTATCAAACAGAAAACACCCTTCTTCCTCTCTTCCTTTACCAGGCTGCTGATGCCCATGCCCAGTAACCCTTTGATCACATGCAGCCTCCTGGGAGTGTTATGATGCCCACTTTGGAATATGTTTACTTTAGGGAAATAGCTCTTGGAATTTCCATAAATAAAATTATCTACCATGTTTTACTGGGATAGAGGAAGTCTGAGGTTCCATGGGACTCAAACTTAGGCCTGAGAGCTGGGGAATGGTGGCTATGGGAAGTGGCATTTCAGGTGAGAGTTACAGGAAGAGTAGGAGTCTGTGGGGGTAAAGCCAAGAGAGGAGCCAGGGTAATATGGGAGAAGGAATGCATGGTTTGGGAAAGCCCCATCTCCACTCAAAATCCTAATATGTAAACCCCAAAGAAGAGAATCTGGCTTGGATTCCCTAGTCAAAAGTATTTTCCTGTGGGGGTTTGCCATGTAAAAGCCTTTCTTTTAGAATCTTAGGGCAAGAAGAAACTTCAGGGAATATTCTAAGGCAGTAGTCTATTTCTAGGCTGGATTATGCCTACTCGAAAAGTTATGCATAATATATAGACTACTTAAAAAGATGTGAATCTCCCTGTTCTTGTATCATGTTCAACTGGATGTGTTGTTGTTATACTTTTTAGGTTATTAATCTTTCTGTTGGTGATTACTGTATTGGTATGTATAAACTTCAGCAGCCTGGAAGAGGAAAAGAGAGGGACAAGGGTGTTTTCTGTTTGATGCATCAGTAAAACCCCTGGGCCAATTCTAGGGACACCCACCACAACTTTTCCTTTCTCCTTTCTGCCACTTAACTTTGGGCTACTCAGTCAGGGCTTGTACCAGTGGAGAAAGGAATGAATCAGTTTCACTCTTTAGATAACTGCTTTATGAAATGTTTTGATGAGAAAGTGGGTGAAAATTATTGGATTACTGAATAATGTGAGGATTTCTAAGTCTCTGGATTGCATGAATAACTTTCCTTTGTTGCCAGAAATATTCAGTATTCTATATCTTACTGTTATATTACTAAAAAAGTCATTCAAAGTGATTTCCTTTTATATTGCTGTGAGGATTAGGGAGAGCCAGAAAGAACTTTTTAATCATTTAATTTTTCTTTTTGAATTCATGGATTTTGATGACCCTGTTTCCTTGGAATTTAGATTCAAAAAGCAGGTAGAAGAGACCTGGGGTTCTTTGATTAAAGTACTGGTATTTTAACTATTTTTACCTCCTTTCACCTTTTTAAAAAACTGTGTTGCTAGTGTTGAAAGCTGAAATACTGTAGTAGTATAGAGACATTTCACATCTACTCAGCTATGCCAGGTGGCAGGTAAGAATAGGGGATACAGTTCTATACTCAGGTTTCCTTTGTGTAGAGGGGGCACCACTGCCCTAGGGCCAAATGAAGCAGGTTGCTTTCATTTTCTTGAGTATTTTGGTATGCTGACACCTAAATATGGATTAATACATAGAGTAGAATGTAGTCTTGGCTAGTAGTGGTAAATATATACACTGGAAATCAATATGTATAGGACCTTGATTCATATATTTATTTTAAATATTTAAGGGAGAATGAGAGAATGAGAAGCCAAAGCTGGTCATATTATAATTTATGTATTATTCAAGAAGTTAACATCAGATTAGAGTGTTACAGAAGAAGCCCTTTCAGCTTTCTTCCATTTAATTTGTTCTTTCCCTACCTCTAAAGAAAAATTACCATGAGTGACCTGATAGTTGATCTGATCAAATAGCTCCACAGTATCAATAAATAAATATATCCAAGTTGAGAGTAGAGGGTGGTGATGGAGGTAGACTTTTATAGACATACCCAAAATCCCAGCAGAAAGAAAAGTGCTAGGCAGACATTAAAAACATAGGATTTTTTTGTATGTATTCACATTTATATGAAATTTTATAGGGTCTGCTAAATCAAAGTATACGGATTATAAACATATTCCCTAATTAATTTATTTTTCCAGCATTTTTTAATCAAATTAGGTAAGTAGATTTTATGTCTCTATCTACATATATAAATCTTGATAAACACATATGTGTCATATCTAGTTTTTCTTCCATCTAGCAATAATTTAAATTTTGTTTTTACAGTTAATTTAACCATCAAATTACTATTTCTTAAATAAAAATAACTTTCATTCCTTTGCCAATTAAAAAACCCCAGTATTTTAAAAGCCTATTATATTTAGCCCTGAACATTTCAGAACACTGGAGAAAATTTGTTTCTTTCAATTAATTCATTTCAGTATTACTCCCTTTAAGAAAACCTTTCATTCATTGATGACATGCTATTTGGGGCCACATTTCTCTGAAAAAATAAACAGTAGCTTTTCTAGTAAAAAATACATTTCTGTTTCTAAGGCATTTTAAAAAAATTCCAGATATATCAAATATCCACAGAAGGTTGAAAGTGGAGTCTTTGTGTTCCCCATTGGGAAGTTTACTTCAGGAAAATATTGTCCTGAATACTTTTTCCTTTCTGAAAGTCTGTGCTTTTCTCTCTGAGGGTTATGTGAATTGGTTTATGTAAAATGAGATATGAATCATTACCAAGTCTCAAACCAAAATTTCCCCTGGAGGCTTGAAGAGTTTCAAGGAATAAGTCTGTGGAATAAATTTCTCTCTCTCTCTCTCTCTCTCTCTCTCTCTCTGTCTCTCTCTCTCGTCTGTCCCTCTCTCCGTAGTGGTGGAGTAGTGAGGTATTTCCTGATATAAACCATGATACCATGATGGTAAACTTCGGAATTGTTAACACACACACACACACACACACACCCCCACCCACCCATCCCACACAAAACTGAAGTTTACCAAGAAAGTACGCACCATTACCTGCTTTGGAATAAGCTGAGTTCAGTGAAGGAGAAGGCATGCTGCTTCTGGGATGGCAGTAGGGCAGTACTTGTTAAGATAGCATTACTTCTAGCACACAGAACCTGTGCTCTAGGAATATGGATATAGTTATGTCTAAAAGTGTTTTGAAAGGGATGGTCACAATCAAATATTAACCTAAATTCTCTTAGTGAAGAGAGGTTAACAATTGTTTTAGCAACTTTTTAATCATTTCAAGGGATCATTCTTAATGTTAAGGTAAATACAGATTCCAAGAAAGCCTAAATTCCAAGAATACTTAATTTTTGAGAAATTAGCTCAGTATTTTACAAATACCTTAATATAGAGTAACTCCATTTTTTAAGAGGTGTTGGAAAACTATCCTATTAGCCGTCCAGAGTTGGCAGCTTTAAAAGCTTTAAGGACAAATAGTGCTGGGCATGGTGGCACATGCCTGTAGTCCCAGCTACTTCAAGGCTAAAATGAGGAGGATCACTGGAGGCCAGGAGTTCAAGGCTATAGTGCATCATGATTGTGCCTATGAATAACTACTGTACTCCAGTCTGGGCAACATAGTGAGACACACTGTCACACACACACCCCCACACGTACAAACACACACATACAAATAGTATATGTATTTGATGTTGTGTTTCTTTAATACAAAGATAAATTTCCTAATTTGTTTTTATTATATATCTTTAAACCATTCATAGTTATTGCAAATGTATGAGGCCATTTCTATTGCCCTTATTGGCTTATTGCTAGGGAAGTGATATAGCTGGTTGTCATTTTTAACAGCCAACATGAGATCATGTCTGTTTCCATGCCAACAGATCCTCTTGGGAGAGTATTTTCAATAAAAGCCCAGAGGTGGTGACTCCTTTGCAGCTCCAGTGTTGCCAGCGCCTGGTGGAGCTTTGTAAACAGTGCCTGCTAGTGGTTTACAAATATGCAGCTGACAAAAGAGGATCGCTTTCAGGCATTGGTCCTGACTGGGGTAATTCCAGGTACTTGTTCACATTCTCTAACCCTTGAGAGTTTTATATAAAGTAATGCCAAATCAGAGTTTGAAATTAACAGTGTTTTTTTCTTTACGTGACTAGAGAAAAAGCTAAAGACTGAAGTTCATACATGCTATTATCTGCAAAATATTTTTAATTTAGTACAGTATTTACCTTTAAGGGACTGAACAAGGACAGCAATCACGAACCTAAAGGTGATAAAACATACTTGGAAATGAAGTTATTTGACTTATATACCTTCACTTTCAAAAGTCCAGAGCAAGAGCATCCAAAAATGTGGTAATATATTTAACTTTTGTTCTCTAATAGAGAGATTTCAACATTTATCCTTGAGCCTACTACAGTTGGGAAGATACCTTTGGTTTCATTTTTATTGTTCAATTTGCCTCTGCTGTTCCCTTCATTATCAAATATGTAGCAGGTAAAGTTTTGTCAAGTTCTATTTGAAAAATGAGTTTCATAAACATTCAGTTAAAATAGTTGTCCAAAAAGCATGAAAAGCAGTATTGTTTTTAAGCTGTAAAAACACACAGAGTAAAGAAAGTACCTTTTAGCATTTCTCAAGACAACTGTAGTTCTCATTAGAAATAAAGATGAATATATAACTTTAGTTTTAGTATTTGTAAGTTGTAGTACTATGCAGGATAGAAGAAATTAAGCCATGACTTTGAAAAACTAAGTGATAGTCAAAAAGTCAGTGAATAGTTGAATAAACAATGAGGAAAATGGAACCCCTATAGCTTGGATTTTCTTTTCTTGAAAACACCTAGAAATTGATCTATTTAAAAAATCTCAGGGAATATAATAAAAATAACTTTATTACAAATGTTTCCTGTATCAGCAGAGTGGCTCAGAATATTTTTAATAGAAAGTATTAAGAGAAATATTTTACATTTTTGTTTGTCTTGGATTCTGTCATTGTAGTGTTGCAGGACATTTAACCTCTTTTAACTCTTCTATAAATAGAAGCTGGTTGATCACAATAATAGCAGTGGTAAAGGTAACCATTAATATTTAAAAAATTTAAATATCAAAGTTATATTCTACAGTTTTAATGGTTTGACTGAAGCAAGCTATTGAAATAAAATTTTTCATACTTTCATTAATACTTTTATATGATTTAAAAGAATGATAACCATTTTTTGGACATCATATCATATAATTGAAGAGCCTTCTTGTTAAGGGGTGATACTCTGGGAGCATGGTCAGGAAAATCTTAAATTTCAGTCTAAGAAGGAATTCACTGAGACTCTTTAATGTAATTCCCACAATCCTAGATTTCATAAACTAATTTCTGTTGATGGACCTTGTAGCTTTTGTGGGTACACAAAGTAGGATGAGTCTTCTTGGTTACATTGGAGGAAAAAGGTATGCTTTACAGGTGCTTCAGACTTTTCTATTTTCTTCTCCTGCTGGTGGTCAAAAGAGATTATTTCTGACCATGGAATCTTAACTTCTGGACTTCTGATAAATGGTCAGAATGACCCACTATTGTGATTATATTCATTTTGAGATGTCAGTAAATACATTTTCATTCCTATCCAAGCTCAGAACCATATGATAGAAAAATACCAGAGTCAGACATACGGTCATCATCTGTTGCTTTGTTACTCTATAGCACTATTGCTAATAAAAGTTACGTTAGGGCACATGGTGTAGATGTGAGCCAAGTGAGTTTTCTAATACTGAATTTTGGAATTCAACTTATCCACCCAGTCAAAGGCAGAGCAGAATCAACACAAACCTTCCACTGTCACTAGCCCATAAAGTCTAGTTCTTTTAGCATTGGCAGGAGAGCAAGAAAAGATGCATCCTTTCTGCAGAAAGGCAGAGCCAGAAAGACAAAGAGGCTGAGCCAAGCATTCCTGTTTCCTTCTTTTAAATCCACAAATCAGATAATTTGGTTCTGGTAAGAGACCAGGAAGTTCACAGTAGTGGAAATTCTTCTACATTGGAACACAAGGAGTGAAGAGAAGTAAACATTTCTGCCTAATGTCTAGCTATTAAAACCAAAGTCAGTGTCACATTAATTTAACAACATGTAAAAAGTGGCCATATTTATTTTCCTCATAGGTAAGAAACGGACTCTTTAGCATTTTACTTAAATGTAGAAGTCATTTAATATCTATTAATAGATTGACACATTTTATTTATGAAGTGTACTTGGTAATATAAACATGAATTTATGTTTATAATGTTTATAAATAAATGTAAATGTACCTAATATAAATAACTTATGAAGTATACCTAAATAATTTATGAGGAGATTCATCTTTGGTTAATTTATTTATAAAATTAAAACAGATAGGAAATAGAGCTAACAGCAGACAGGTTTAGGGACCACGTTTATCTTTACCAAAGATCTACAGGATATTTCCTAAGAGGATTTAAAGAGTATGTGGCATCTATTACATGGAAGAGAGTGGCCTTCAACTTTGCAATCTCAGAAAAAAATAATAGTGTGCATACCAAAGGAAGAGACATTTCTGGGTTTCTACCTTTCATGTACTGAGCTTTCTTATAAGCTTATTTCACAAAGGGTTCCATAGCTAAAAAAAAATTTTTAAAAACCACCAAGTTAGCACTTCTGCTTTTGGTAATACAACATTAAATATTTGGACAAATCCTGCCTCTGATGGTAACTAGAAATGCTGTACAAAATATCACATTTGCTTGAAAGTACTTGCTAACCCAGTGCCTGTTAGTGAGTATTTGTTAGTGCTGAGCAGTGCTTTTGACAGTTGTGTGGGCCTAAGGGATAAAATAGGAGTTCAGGGCCTGCCAAAGTTGGTGGCTGTTGTCAACACTCTAGATTCCTAGGAGTAACAATGCATGAGAAGGTTTGCAAAGCAAACGTTGACAGAAACAAAAAGGAAATAAATTTACAACCATAGAGGAAGATTTAATAATCATTTCTCAGAAAAAAACTCAGTAAAGATATAAAAATTTTAACAATAAAATTAACAGACTTAACTGTCATATATAGAAGTAAATGTATTAACTTCAGAATTCAGTACACCAGGCACAATGGGAAATTTTGCCAAATAAACCATATAGTGGAATTAAAAAAAAAAAAATTCACAGAATTTCAGATGATTGAAATTATACAGAGGACTTTTTCCGACCAAATGCCTTTAAGCTGGAAAACAACAGAAAAATATAAACAGCAAATCTATGCTTTGGAAAGTCAAAAAATATACTTTTTTTTTTTTTTTTTTTTTGAGACAGAGTCTTACTCTGTCGCCCAGGCTGCAGTGCAGTGGTGCGATCTTGGCTCACTACAAGCTCCGCCTCCCAGGTTCACGCCATTCTGCCTCGGCCTCCCGAGTAGCTGGGACTGCAGGTGCCCATCACAATGCCCGGCTAATTTTTTTGTATTTTTAGTAGAGACGGGGTTTCACCGTGTTAGCCAGGATGGTCTCGATCTCCTGACCTCATGATCCACCCATCTCCGCCTCCCAAAGTGCTGGGATTACAGGCATGAGCCACCGCACCCAGCCGAAAAAATAGACTTTTAAATAACCCACGAATCAAATAAGAGATTATAATGGACATAAAAAAATATTTTGAACTGAGCGATAACAAAAATATTAGAAATAAAACTTGTAGAATATGGCTAAATCAGTAATATAGGGATATTTATAGATTTAAATGGATATATTAGGAAAAAGAAAAGGCATTGGGTTTGAAAGAAAGAACTAAACTCAGTAAATGGATATGATTGTATTCATACAAATGTAAATAAATCTATGATAAATTATAAAGTGAATTTAACAATTTTGATGAAATCATATAAATCAAAGTCAATATAAGAAAATCAATTGCACTTTTCTTTATCAACAACAAATATCTGAGATATAAAATTTTAAATATTTTTTCAAAAGTATGAAAGAATATCTAATACTTAGGAATAAATCTAGCAAGAAATGTGTGTGACCTTTATGCAGGAAAATGTGAAAAATGGAAAAGTATGTCTTAGTCATCATTGTATTCAATATTATCGATATGTCAGTTTTTCTCGAATAATTTCATACATCTGTAAATTCAATGTAATTCTACTATAAATCTCAACCAATTTTTATTTTTTATTTTTGGTGGGGAGAAGAATTTGACCAAAGTTTGTTCTGTCACTATACAGAAAAGCAAAGGACCAAGAATAAATAAGACAATCTTGAAATAGAGCAGTATAACATCATAGGATTTAGTAACTACAGTGTTTCAAGACTTACAATAAAGCTAAAGTAATTTAAGATAGTATAATATTGGCAAAAGGATGGACAAATAGACCATTGGAACCATTCAGAAAAACCATTTACCAACCCAGGCCTACCTGGAGACTTGATTTATGACAAAAGTGGTGCACACCTGATTTATGACAGAGGAAGGGGAAGTTTGTTTAAACAACGGTTCTAGGACAATTGTATTTCCAAATAATAAAAAAGAAACTTAACTTTACCTACACCATAAACGAAAACCATTTCCAGATGAAATTAGTTTGTAGATGTGAAAGGTAAAACTGCATAAAGATTTCAGAAGATAATACAGGGGAATATTTTCATGACCTTGAGGTATGCAAAGATTAATAGAACCAAAAAATTTCATAATAAGTGAAAAGATTATATTAAAATTAAAAACATATGTTCATCAGAAGGCCCCATTAAGAGGTGGAAAAGCAAGCCACAGGATGGAAGTGTTTGCAACCAATATAATCTATAAAAAATTATTACACGATTATATAGAAACTCCTACAAATTTATAAGAAAAAAGCAGACCACACAATAGAAAAATGGGGAAGATAACTGAAAAACAAGGACCAATAAACATTTGAAAAAGTGTTTAAGCTAATTAATAATCAGGGAAATGCCAAATCTCAAAATCACTGCGTATCCATCACAAGTGTTGATGAGAACATATAGTAATAGGAACTCTCTTACCCTGCTTGTAAAGTGAAAGTTGGTACCTTTTACATGCAGTTTCTCATTACATCTAAAGCCTACCCTTTTTACAGCTACTCTCCCTGTAAATTCTTATCAGAGATGTGTGCACATGTGCACAAGACCCTTACGAGAATGATTATAGTAGCATTTACTCATAATAGCTAAAAATTGGAAACAACCCAAATGTCCATGAAAGAATGGGCACATTTTTTTCTAATACTCATACGATGGAATAGTATACAACATTGAAAATGAACAAACTGCACCTACACATATAGGGTTAGTTTCAAACATAAAATTAAGCAAAATAAACCAGATACAAAGGAATATATATTGTGTCCATTTATTGAAAAATCAAAAACAGGCAAAATTATATGATAGTGTTTAAGGAATGTATAATTGGGTAGTAAACAAGGAAGTAATTACCATAAAAGTCAGAATGGTGGTTAAGTTTATGAGGAGTGAGGGTACTATAATACAGGGCTCTGGGATGCTAGGAATGTTCAGTTACTTAACATGGGTGGTAATGACAAGTAATCACTTTATAATACTCATTAAACTGAACATTTATGTTTTATGTACTTTTTAAAATACCTTATATTTTATAATTTAAAAGTTTAAAAAAAGACAAGTTAAATATATGGTATTATTTATGCCCTTAGGTTAAGATAGTTGGATATCTCTATCTAAGAACAGAGATATTCTTGTTTTTGAGGCCAGTGTTCATAATATATAAATTATAAATAATATTTCATTCATGTACACTATTTCATTGGCTCCATACTCTGTGAGCCATATATGGCAGAAACTATTGGAATTTTGTACAGCTGAGAAAAGTGAGGTTTATCTAAATCCATATTGGATTTAAATGTGGCAAAAGTAGAATTTGAAACTGGGGCTTTTCCCCAAAAATCTTGAAGTTAAAACCACAGGACAATGCACATCCACTAGAATTGCTATTATCAAAAAAGTACCAAGTAATAAGTGTTGGCAAGGATGTGGATGTGGAGAACTTGGATTTCTCATGCATTGCTGGTAAAAATGTAAAACTGTGTGGCAGTTGTAGAAAGCAGTTTGAGAGTTTCTAAAAAAAAATATATAGAATTACCATATGACCCAGCAATTCTACTCTGAGGTATTTACTCAAAAGAATGAAAAACAAAGAAATAGATACCTGTATACTAATGTTCACAGAAGCATTATTTATAAGACAATAGCCAAGAGATGAAAACAACCCGTGCCCATGAACAGTTGAAGAGATAAATATGGTATACACATGTAATAGAATATTATTCAGCCACAGTATGGACTGAAATTCTGATACAGATTACAATGTAGATGACCTTTGAAAACATGCTAAGTTACACAGCCAGACACAAATGGACAAATCTTGTGATTCCATTTATATGAGGCATGTATAATACGCAATCTCATAGAGACAGAATATAGAATACATGTTACTAGGGGTAGGAAGGAAGGGAAAATGGGGCGTTAGTACTTCAAGGGTAAGGAGTTTCTGTTTGAGGTGATGAAAAGTTCTGAAATTAATGGTGATGGTTACACACATTGTGAATGTACTTAATACACACATTGTGAATGTACAAATCATACAATTAAAAATGGTAAGAAAAACACTGTTTAATAGTACATTTCATGTTTTATATTTCACTATAATATAAATATTTTTAAAAGACAGGACAAATATTCTGATGGACTTTATTTACCCCTGGTTTTCCAAACCAGGTCCTAAAATTATTCTGGGGAAATCAGGGGTCCTGGTCTTAACTCCAGGAAGAGGAAAAGGAGGTGGGTGTAGCTTATGTTTTCAAGGTTAATTTCTACCAGTCTTGATATGCTTCATGTTCCAGAGATCCTCCCGGTCAGCAATAAATTGGTATATAAAAGACAAACTA
Organism: Macaca thibetana thibetana; assembly: GCF_024542745.1. NCBI lineage: Eukaryota > Metazoa > Chordata > Mammalia > Primates > Cercopithecidae > Macaca > Macaca thibetana. Next base: position 83,150,614 of record NC_065578.1, on the reverse strand, counting down.
ATTCTACATCAATCAGGAATTACATAAATGCGGGCTCTATGTTTGCATTTAATATAATGGTTATGTAAAGATGTGCACACCTGCCTTAGGGATGAGGAGGATGAGGAGTGAGGCTATGAAACAAATAGGGTAGTTTGAGGTATTTCTCCTTGGCATGAATTAGCAATGAGTTAGCCATTTTCATATGTAAATAATAAGCTAGAAAAATAGGTAAGCTCTAAACTTTTCCCATTTTTTAGTGCCTTACACAAATTCTTTAATCCGTAAACCCACTTCCTTGAGATAGTCTTCTGCTTTAAAAAAATCAAATTATTTATCTTCATTGCAAGGAACATTTCAAAAACAATCTTCGATGTTCAGCTAGTGTTGGATTTCCCAAGACATATTAATGGAGATATTAAGGCAAATAATCCATTGTATTTCCCTGCAACACTTTAAAATATCCCACAGCACTTGCATTAGGGAAGAAAAGTGTTTCTTCCAATGTAATTTTATATGCTTTTTTTAGTTCATGCCGAACTTCTTTTCAAGTCTGAATAAAAAGTTTCATCTTTTTCTTCTTCTATGAAAAAGTTTAGGTTTGCGGCATATATAATTATCTTTCTATTTTCTAGATTATTTTATACTTCACATTTCTGGAAAAATGAGTATAATAATTGTACCCATTAGTTTTAAAACTGAAATTAGTATACAATGATAATTATGTAGAATTGTCATGACAATATAGTATGGTTGCTAGGAGCTCTGCTGCTGGAGCTAGCCTGTATGGATTTGAATCCTGGCCCTGCCACTTTCTAGGTAGGAGACCCTGAGCAAGGCATTTGACCCCTGTATGCGTCATGAAGTTTATTTATCTGAGCTAACAGTAAAATGGAGCTAACAGTAATATCTACCATATAGAATTGTTATGAGAACTAAATGAGTTGATATCTGTAAAGCAATTAGAAGAGTGCTGGGCACAGAGAAAACACTATTTAAATATTTGTTCAGTAAAAGAGTGTAAGTTAGTTGTGATCCTGGACTTTGTGCTTTTATTTTTTCATGTGCAAAATAGTGATCTTTATCTCGAAAGAATATGTAAATGTTACTGAAATGTCAATAGTAACTGTTACTTGGAAATTCTTTGAAAGAAAGTTGGTAGACATTACTGTTTACCGTGTAATTATCAGTATAATCAGAATGTATCTTCAGTAGAAGGTAGAGTAACTCTCAACTACTATGAAATAGTGGATTTTGATCAAACACCTTGTTTTCTTTTGCAACTTTGCCCTAGATAGGAAGGATAGCCTTTTCATGGCAGAAGATACTGAATCAGTCATCATGACCTCACCAATTGTTGACATAGTAATTAATCCATATAAATTACCCAAGTGATCGTAAGAAAGTAATTTATATAATCTGTGATGTGAGAAATCATTTGTTTTATTATTCATCACCTGTTATCCAATTTTGATTTAATTTGGTTTGTTTTATGTTATTTTACTGCTCTATTAACTTAATGATTTGAGTAATTATTTATAGTTTGTGATATTAGGTAATAGGTTTAGAAGATATTATTAGATAATTCATGATAAAATGATATTTATGGATATTATAGAAAGTTCTGCTATTTTAATCTGAATGCTGCATATAGTTTGATTATAATACATTTCTTTCTACATAATTCATTTAACACAACTATAAATACAATTTTCCATTGACATAGAATTATCATAGTTATCAATATTATTTAACATAGAATAGACAGCTAATTGTGCCCTCAGTCCTCTGTTTATCATGTATCTGTGGGAGTATGATACTATCCCTGGAGAATTCTAATGTCAAGTGAAGAAAATAAATGATTTGAATCCGTCCCACTGTTTATTTCCCACGACTAATTACAAATCTCTGTATATTGCTGCTTCTGCTCTTAGACATTCCTCATAAGTATCTTTATCCTGATTTTATAGCATTTCCTTATCATCATTACTAGGACTTATATTTTGAATAGCGTTGTTTGCATTTGTTTATATAGATTTCCTTGGCCATTTCTCTCTGGACATATAGATTGGACTGGCCTAATGCTAGTCAACATTTTTCACAGGAAAACAGATTCTACAGGTGCACAATCTCTTACTTGCAATATTTAATTTCCAAAACTTTGAAAACTCGAAAACAAAACATAACTCATTTGAGACCATCCTGGCTAACATGGTGAAACCCATCTCTATTAAAAATACAAAGAAAAAAATTAGGTATGGTGGCACACGCCTGTAATCCCAGCTACTTGGGAGGCTGAGGCAGGAGAATCGCGTGAACTCGGAGGCAGAAGTTGCAGTGAGCCGAGATCACGCCATTGCACTCCAGCCTGGGTGACAGAACCAGACTGCATCTCAAAAAAAAAAAAAAAATGTAACCCCTCTGCTGCCAAATCTGACCTGAATTGACATGAAGTTATTTGTAGTCTTTATCTGATTTATTGTGAATATTAATACATTTTACTACAGAAATGTAATGGTTTGTTTACAAGATGCTGCTCCAAGGCTCTGATGGAGGTGTTATATAGTAATATAAATAGTATATATAAATCACCATATTATCTTTCTAAAATCTTAAAAAAATCACATATTTTGAAATACATTCGGCTGCAAGGGTTACATGCAACCTGTAATCATGATTTTTTTTTTTTTTGGAGACGAAGTCTCACTCTTGTCCGCCAGGCTGGAGTGCAATGGCACGATCTCAGCTCACCGCAACCTCGGGCCCCAGGTTCAAGCGATTCCCTGGCCTCAGCCTCCCAAGTAGCTGGGATTACAGGCATCTGCCACCATGCCTGGCTAATTTTGTATTTTTAGTAGAGATGGGGTTTCTCTATGTTGGTCAGGCTGGTCTTGAACTCCCAACCCCAGATGATCCGCCTGTCTCAGCCTCCCAAAGTGCTGGGATTACAGGTGTGAGCCACTGCGTCCAGCTGATTGTTTTTGATATTCTGTCATCATGAGCACTCTATGGTCAAAGAATATAAAATTTATATTCTAATTAGGAATGTTAATCTTTAACGTTTTCTATTAGGTTACCTATAGTAATAATACATCAATGATCTATTATTAAATTACAATCAGTGGTTCTGCCTCCCTCAAAACAAACAATTATTGTTAATGTGGCTAGTCAAATTCTCAAATCACATGTTTTAGAAAAATATTTGGCTCCACATATTACAAGGACTGATGATGAATTCTAAATTAACATTAGCCACATAAACAGTTTCACAGTATTTGAGTACAATGGCTCTTTATGGGATGTCTTGGGATGCTAACGTCATATATTGCATCTATATTTAGCTCTTCTCTCCTTCTTTCCTACAGTCTGGGGGAGGAAATCTTTTTATATGAATTGCATTTTTGTTACAGTAACATTTCTCATATAGAATACGTAAATTGCTAACCACATAACCCTTTAGTGAGTTAGTTATAATTTGCTTGTAAAAATCTAATTTGTTAACTATCGTTTTTAGGTATTTACTACCAGGGAGTACCCAATTCTTCTTGAGAACACCAACCTACAACTTGAAGTACAATTCACCTGGAATGACTCGCTCCAATGTTTTGTTTACATCCAGATATGGCCATTTGTGAAACAGAAAGGAAGATCGCCATTGGTTATACATAACAGCAATTCATTTTTTCCTCTGAAGTTGAACATGCAAAGAACATGACCATTAAGTGCTGTTTTATGTATATAAGACATATATATGTGTGAAAATATATGCACATATGCACCCAAATAACATATATTTATTATATTAAATAATATATGAAATAAGAATTAGCAGAAAATGGAATATAAGACTTAACCTTTCTGGAAATGTAATAAACCATGTTAAAATTGTTTACACAAATACGTGAATGTCTAGAACTTGCTAGGTTTATAATTAATTCCTTCCTACTAGAAATGTTATTTTTGCTGCAGAGTATATAAAACAAATTGATCTCGAGGATCCAATTACAGTGTTAAATTATTTTCTAGATAACATGCCTTTTGACCTGAAAAAGGGTTTAGTATAATACCTTAAAAATTCTCATATATAGTAGCCATTTTAAATGAAACAAAAAGATTTAGAAGCCTGGTGTTGCTTGATGATAAGATTAAGAAATTTAAAACGGGTTTATCATTAACATAGCACACTAAAGTACTAGAAAAGTCATAACCTGATTCTCTAACCTTTTTATTCCTCTATGTGGAAATTTAGCTACTTGTAATAATGTACATTTTCAGTAAGGATCTGGTGAGATCATATTATGGTCTAAAATGGAAGATAGGCCGGGCAGGGTGGCTTATGCCTGTAATCCCAGCACTTTGGGAGGCTGAGGTGGGTGGATCACCTGAGGTCAGGAGTTTGAGACTAGCCTGGCCAACATGGCGAAACCCCATCTCTACTAAAAATACAAAAATTAGCTGGGCGTGGTGGTAAGCGCCTGTGATCCTACCTACATGGGAGGCTGAGACAGGAGAATCACCTGAACCCAGGAGGCAGAGGTTGCAGTGAGCTGAGATCGTGCCATTGCACTCCAGCCTGGGCGACAAGAGTGAAACTCCGTCTCAAAAACGTAAATAAATAAATAAATAAAAAGATACAAATAAATAAAATGGAAGACAATCCAATGGGTTAAAAATAAAATGTAAACTAGCTTTCATTTTTACTTTTCATAGAGAATCACATAAAGGAACAGAAAATGATGGTAACAAAATCTTTCTATATGGCTTTTATGTCTTACACCACTCATTTTTATTTGGAAAGTATAACTTTGATGGGTTTAACATGGTTAAATACAATTTCTCCTGTTTCGCAGAAGTAGAAGAGCTGACACGTTTCACTCATTTTAGTGTTATAGGATAATGAGACAAACTTATTTTTATAAATCTCTCAAGGTTGAAACCAATTTATATTGCAAAGTCTAATACAGTAGTTTCTCATTGCACCACAGAAAACAGTTAAAGGACTGTGAATAGAGGATTTCAATGACCACATATTACAAGTCATCAGTGTACCCTTTAGGGTTTTAAAAAAATCAAAGCAGAGAATGAAGTGTTCTTGTCCAAAGTTGTTATGCATAAATTTCATAGCAGTTTACTTCCTTTTCTTGAATACAGTTTTTAAAACCAAGAATGAGCTTTCAGATTTCCATAAAAATATAAGCCGTACTACTTAGACAATGAAATAATCAGTGCAGCCGTCACTTCTTAGAATGTATTTAAACTTCTTCCCCCAACAGTTTTATTTTCTCCCAGCTGCTAATTATTTTCGAAATTCATGAATGTTTTACCTCCTTTTACTATTCTAAAAGTTATTTCAGGAAGTGGCCCCAAAGCAGGAGAACTGAGAGGGGCAAATTCGCCTGGTTTAATTCATAGCCTGAATAATTGGCAACCTAAAGTTATAAGTTAGATGTATTTTTCTTTCCAAGCCATCTTCTGAGTCTTTTTTAGGCTGAAATAATTTGTTTGTTTCCTAAATTACTGCTAGCTACTTGATTCTTTATGACTACCTAACATCCACATTTGGTAGATACTTTTCCTCTCTGCATGCGTCCCAAAGAAGAATTTGCTATTGTGGAAGAAGAGGATAAGGGTATCAGAATGAAGGAAATTACAGTGACTACACTGTTTATGACTCCATGTTGTGAATTCTTAAATATGTTATGGATTTTTTTAGAAAAAATAATGCAAAAATTGGGATATTACCGAATGATCCATAAGAATGATCAACAAGTAATAAGTCTTTTCATGGAGTTCATTTTTCTTTTAAATTCATATGGCCACAAAAAATATATATATAACTTTAAGTGTCTGATATATGATAACAGCCCAGTTTGTTGGCCACTCATTTGCATTATCTTAAATCACAAATAATTACTTAATTTGCTGGAGTGTGTGCTTTGCAACTTTTGTACCAGAGCAAAATTTTTATTTAAAACAAAAAATAAGAGTGCCCATCACTAGGAGAAATACTCTTCCCAGAAAACACACACACACACATACACACACAATTTTAAAACTGAGTAAATTTAAATGTGTGGAAGTACCCCACAAATTGATTTCAACAAATAAATTTCATTTCTCTAGCTACTTATGTCTGGACTTATTTTGAGCATTACAATTTTATTGCCTTCATTTGCCTATTTAGACTGATGTATTTTGATATGATGAAGTTGTGAATAAAAGCCTTGTGTTCATTATTTATATATACTACCTGGTATGCTATGTACTGTGTCTGCTCTAGTGCTATTCCCTAATGAGCAACTAAGAAGAGAAGACACAACAATAAACCATGGAAGTCTCGAGAGGCCATGGAAATGATTTAGAGGTGTAAAATATTCCCCAGTTTTTATTATAAATTTTTATTCATAGGTTAAAACATATCAGCATAAGTGATAGTACAGGTGTGACTCCCTTTTCTAGGAGAGAAAATAGCTTTATCTGAAAACTCCAAAAACTTTAATCTTATCAGAGGTTTTTAATAGGGGAACTGGGTTTACTTACAATGAAAGCATATTTTCATTCTGCTATAGAAAAACATATCCCTGCTCATTCAGTAAATCTAAGATTGGAATGCTTTCTAGAACTGTGCAATATTTGAATAATTTCTAGAATTGTCTAAGAAACAACCTTTTTTATTTTAAATAATCACCTACAAACGTAGTCTGAGACTGCAAATTAGTTTTCACTTGAATAATTCAGCATTGTAGATTAGTTACCATTTGCTCTATATAGTCTATTGAAGGAACTACTGTTATTCATATTTTGATTAATTTTACTAGCAACAAATTTTTATTTTAGTAGCATTGCATTTACCTTAAATATATAAAAATGAAGTTGTAACAGGATCAAATATGGAAATGGCAATGGTAACTCTGCCTAGAACATGGTTGAATGTCCTTGGTTATCTGTAAGTTGCAAAGATCTATACAAATTTTATCATATGTCAAAATGATGTCTAAATACACAGTTTCAACTATTTCTTCCTCCCTAAAACTAAAACTAAAGCAAACCCAAATGAAGAAACCTTAACTTCTTTTCATCTAATAGTTACACCCAACTAGATAATAGTAGCTTCTAGGCATCAATAAAAAGATTTCATTTTAACTGTCTTTTTAATTTGTAAAATATATGAGTATGGAATTTTGTATCTAACTTGAAATTTCAGATGTTTTAATAATCAAATACTTTCTTCTTTAGCATGCCAAAGTACTAATAGTTTAAAAAATTTATTTAGATCTAAACATATACATTACTTGACTTTTTCAAAAGTATCAAAAAATTGATAGCTGCAGAAATGCCATTATTTGATTTTCTATAAAACATTGATTCATTCTTAAATGTATATTCTTTAAAAAATAGTAAATACCTCAAGAGTGACAGAAGACTTTCCTTTTCTGTAATGCTAATTTAAACTTTGAGTCTTAGTTTACATGGTCATAGGGGTTAAATAATAAAATGTATACCTGTACAATTAATTGTGTTCTTATGACCTGATGATTTTTTGAAAATTTGCTTTTCTCTCAAGAAATTTAAGTTTTCAAGGGCCATATTAGTTATCTAAATATTTTGGTCTAATGTTGACTTACAAATAAATAAAAATTTAGAAATATATTCATGATGACAATTTTGTTACTTACACTGCCTATTCTTTCTTTATTTCTTTTTTAGTTCAAAGGTGAAATTTTGATCTTTGTATTAACAAAGCCTCAAGAAAAGAGAAATCCTGCCTTTTAAACATTGGTTTTCATTGCATTTTATGGTGGTGTGGTTTTGCCTCAGCAATAATAAAACATAAAATATGTTGTTGCATCAAGTTCAGTTTGTCTGCTGAGATTATTTTTAAGAACCAGGTTGAAGTCTCTATGCCTAAAAAAACATTTATTGTCTGGATCCATATAAAGCAAGTTACATGGCTACAAATAAGTCTTGCAACCAAAATTGGTATATTAAAATTTACTGCACACTTGGAGATTGCTGCCATTTTTTGGTGCTTTTGGGGCCTCATCATAAAGGGATGTATTGTATATTCAGGGAAAATTACTCAAGTTACACATTCTACATTAACTGTGCTGTATTATCTACAGCTATAATCAATGGACCAATAGTTCCTAAATTAGTAATAAGGCTTACCTTACAAAAGTAATGAGATAACACTGATATTTCTGTTTCAAAGGCTAACAGCAATTCTTGGGTCCTGAGCTAATCATTTCATACAATAACTAATGTACATGCTACAACATCTGAATATTAATGGTTTTGCCGCAGATTCTGGGTATGAGGATTAGCTTTAAAGCCATACATTTGCTAACATGAATCATGACTCAAATTATCCCCATGTGCTTTACTACCTGTATATGAATGCAAATGTTACAGAAAATATGCTTGAAATGTCAATACAGTGTGCAATTAGCGTTGCATTGTCATGCTCCAGCATGTGATATCTGTATGGTGAAGTTATTTCAATTACTCTGATATGTTACTACAATAAAAAAAGTTTAACCTAAGAAAGCTACAATATGTCATCAAATGCTTATTTCTGTTTTACACACACACACACACACACACACACACACACACACACACACACAAATGGCTTTGTGTAATAGAAGAGATTGGCTCCCAATTAAGGTTTCAGACTGATGAGATATATTTTTACAGTAATTTTTACTGTTTACAGACAGCAATCGCACTATGGGGATAACTGCCTGCTATTAAAGTCAGGTCAAGTCAGCATAATTTGTGTCAACTCCTCTCATAGTTAACTAGAAGGCCAACTGTTCTAAAACTTAGAAATGACATTTTTGTATCTAGCATCATGGATTATAGCAAAAGTATTACTAATCTGATTAGAATTATGTCAGCATCTCAGCTATGAAGTTCATTTTTTTCAGTAATTTATAATCTTGTTACTGTCAAAACTTAGAATACTAAGCCTCAAAAATAAGCATATCATATTGCCATTTATGCCATTGTTCTTTAGGATAATTATGTATAACGTATCTAGAATAGTTTTCCTTTAAAAAAAGACGCACTTTGGATAAAAATTTAGGAAATCAGAATGTTAATGCATGTATGCCTTGCTTTTTGGAACTGACAACCAAATGGTATAATGGTTGACTCTTAAACATGTATTTTAAAAAATTCGTTATTTTTATAAAGTTAAAATATTCTATAAAGGCTTTGAAAGTTGAATTTATTTCTTTCAATGACTGCTAAAGATGAGGCCAATGTGGGTAGTTTGCTATCTCCCTATTTTATCAAATAATTTTAATTATATATATAATTTCATCTTTAATTGAATGAAAAACTTTTTTAAATTACAAAATAATCTTGGAATAATTTCAAGTGTTAGAAAACTATAGAGTACCTTAAAAACAAAATAAGCATTTGGTTCTTTTGTAGAGAATAACATAATCCTTAACTTGGAGAGAGTTATCTTTTAATGGTTATTCATCAGGTATGTATACAGTATAGTGACAACGATGCCCATCACCATGGTCAGGCAAATTTGGAAACAGTATAAAAATTGGAAGGTGTTTCTCTACTTTCAGTACTTTCAAGAGTCTTTAATATCCTCAGATGCGTTGAGATTTTCCAGAAAGGGACAGGAACCTGCATCAGTTCCCAAACTAATTTCACCATGGTATCTTTTATTGCAGTGCATCTCCCAGGACTAGACTTCTATTGAGCACACTTTGGAGAACACCAAAATACACAAATTCATTCACTAATAAAGTAATCAAAGCATTTAATCATGTATTTATCAAATATAGACTGGTGGTATAAATATGAACCCTGACAAATCTGGTGCAAGAAATTTATTTGCACTTGTCACTTGAGAATTTGGTCATTTCCAGGGGAATATTTGAACCAGGGTTCAAGAGGGATGCCTTGAGGCTAGGAAGGATGGCCAGAGGTAAATAACCCTAATGATAAACATGCGTTATATTAGATATTTGCGACATAATCACGATATGCGAAGTAATGCAAAATGCTTGAGAATGTGGTCAGAATGTCATCCAAACCTTTATGAATAGATATTAATCATTTATTGGGTCATATATGATGAAAGTTCATCTTTAATAAGAGTCTAAAGTCATCCATCAGCAGATGAAAACTTTGCATAATAACAGGATATATCTAGAAACACTTGCTGGCCATCTGAAAGTATCTTCTTACACAAAACAAAAAGGCCTGTTTATGGCAGACTTACTTCCTTCAAAGCTGGAATTTATTCAGAGTTTGTCATATTTGTGAGAGACAGCATTTATCAAGTCAGATATTTTTTCTAAGTTTTCTTTAAGTAACATGTTAGGCCTTAAGAAATTTTATACTCTATTCTGTGTGGTTCCATGTGAAATACTGCTAAATTAATCTCCTTCTTTAAAAATACAATAAATATACCACTATTTGGTGTATTTAGGGAGTATATGCTGATGGCACTTAGTGACCTAAATTGCGCTATTTTATACAGTTATCAAAAATACTAAGATTTTTTAGACTTAGTAGTGTTTTGACTATTTGCACAGCAATGGATTCTCATTGTTTTTGAAATGTTTTATTAAGGCAGTCTTCAATCTTTGATATTGTAAAGAAACATACAATGAGAATATGCAAATTCAAACTCTTGTCCTCTCTAAGAATGGGTGCAAACATACAAAAACCCTTTAAGTATTAACTAGACACTGCAGTGACAAAAATGATCAAGGATAATAAAAGTCTGTATTAATAAATCTAGTCAAGTTCCATCCTGTTACAACTATGCTGCTGTTAGTGTTAGAATAACTTGTAAAAGGTCAAGAAACATTTTTTTAAACCTACAGCATGCTTTTAGCAGTAAAAACTACCCGTGTGTTCATAATATATTGGATTTAGAGGAAAAGTATATGACATAGTGTATGTGAAAAATCTAGGTATATAAACCTTAATACAATCTAAGAAAATACCATTTCAGAATATTGCTTCATTTTCATTAAAACGATGAAAATGTGAATTCAGAAAACCACTTAGTCCTTAGGCTAAAAATAGGTAGATCATCAAAACCTAATATCATTTTAGTCCAAATTGGTGTTTGCTCAGTAAATGTTCTACATCATAATGTGAGAAGTACAAAGGGAAACTCAAATTTGGGGAAGAAATTGAGGGGACTTTGAAAAATAAGCAAATTTAGCTAATTCCATTGTGTTTGACTCTTCCCAAACTGAAGTCAGACTTGTCTTGAAACAAAGAATAAGTAGATACCTCGGAAATTAGCTTGATTTCATATTTTAGCCTCGGGTTTTTCAGTCAAATAATACTTCTATTTGCTTTTTGAATTCTTGTTTTTTCCTGACCATTTCTCAGTTTCTAAATTTCATCTCATTCAGCTTCACCTTTTCCCAGTGAAGCACTGCCACGTTACTCTCATTCTAAAGGTACTGGGTAAATCTTGTCTATTTTTTGGTTGTTTTAATGAAAACATTTTCTTATATTTGTAAGAAAGAGCAAAGGCAGATTGCACTTCTACATTATTATTTACATTCTTGGAATAATTTTTTTTCTTAGAAAATTGGCCCACAGTCATTGTCCTGTTTTTCTGAGCAGTAGGTAAATAATGACAACTTCTGTAAGTTCTGTGGCTACTGAGAATCTCTTGAGAATTATATGTTCTGGTAAACTGCAAGAGGGCCACTTCAGGACCTGAAATGTTCTAAGAAACATTGATCTTGCTTCTTCCTACCCGTGCTAGAAATTTCCACGCAGTTTGCAGATCCAACCTAGGTACTTGTTAGATGGGTGATTACAAATTTCTTAAGGGCTGTGTAGCACCATCACACTTTGCCAAGTAATCTCCAAGCTTTGGGAAAATAAAACGAAGCTCCTTACAAACCCTGGATTCTCCTTTCCTCGCTTCTTTAGCTTCCTACCTATCCTCTACTTTATTGTCTCTTTTTCATCTGTAATAGAACATACACTGCAACAGGAAGCTGAAGATGTGGGTTCCCATCTTAGTTCCATCCTGGTTCTTCTATCGACTAGCTGAGAGAAATAGGGTTGCCAACTTTGTCTATCTGAGAGTTTTGTTGTGAGGAAAATAACAAGCACTAGGCTTTGGAGTAAAGTGTAATTTTCTCATTGCATATTAAAAAACAAAACCAACTCACCCGATTGTCAGAAAGATTCTATCTACTTTGTGATTCTAAGTCTGGGGGGGTTAGCGTTGAGTTTCAGGTTCTGTAAGAATGGGACTAAGGAAACTCATTACCAGGTGGTAATCATCTTCATCTATTCAATAACACCGTTTGGTATACACACTGAATTGTGGCACTGGAGAGTCACATACAACTGAAGTAACTCACCAACAGGTGGGCACGTGGGGAGAGAGAGGCAGCGGCGCCTCCCAGGCGCTCTCCCTGATACAGAGGCGGCGGGGGCCAGGGCTGTCAGGTCATCCAGGCCCACGTGCCAGGCTTCGGCTCATCAGCCCGAGGGCAGAGCGGGAAGCTCCGCCCCTCGGGGAACCCCGGCCAGTGCGCAGTTCCCATGCCAGGGGAGTTGGCGGCGGGGCCCAGCCGAGGTGTAAGTTCCACAGCTTCACCCCTGTCGGTGTGAAATCGGCGTGAAAGATGACATAAAACAGGCTTCCCGAGTAGAACCTGCCACCCTGGGCTGGTGGGGACGCGGCACCAGGGGGGGCCGGGGGAAGTCGCTCGGACAGTGGTCCTTGGGTCAGCGCCTTCCTCGGTGCCCTTGGGCCAGGCCGGCGCGGCCCGGGACGCCCCGGAGGACCTGGGGAAGAACTGCCCGGGCCAGCCTCTGGCTGTCCCAGGCAGCGGCTGGAACCCAAGTGGGCCCTGGCGGGATCTAGGACAGGGAGGGTCTGCGGCGGAGCCAGGAGGCCTGAGAGGTCCCGAGGTGGGTAGAGAAGGGCCGCGAGGGGGCGATGAGACAGCGAGTGGCCGGGCCTAGGAGTGGCAGGTGTCAGGAGAGCAGTCAGGACACCGTTGCTCAGAGTCCAGGCCTGTTAGGACCAGAGCCTACCCCGGGTGGCATGGTGATGATCCAGATTCAGGAGACGTGTCTGAGAAAGGATCGTTCAGACTTTGTGACCTATTTTACATGAGGAATAAAGGATAGAGGTCAGGAAACTTGTCTAAAAATTTTTTTCATTGTTGTTAAAAAGTTCATTTAGTGTAAAACAGGCAATTATCTGTGCGTTTAATATGCAGGCTAAGGTTGTTTCTTTCAGGCTTTCTTTCGCTGTGGCAAGTAATTTCTATTTAACAAATATATGTTGAGTGCCAGCTGTGTGTCAATTGCTATGCTAGATAACAGAGAAACAAATTATTAATAACATCCTCACTTTCCATGAGTTCAAATTCTAGTACAGGAAAAAGTCATCTAAATAATTCTAATGAAATGTCATAAGGCTAAATAACAAAGGTATATGTAAGGAATTCTATCAAATGTTCTATTAACTGTCAGCATGGAACAATTAAGAGACTACCTCTGGTTTCCAGATGGAATGGCCCTTATGGACATCAGGTATAATGGGTCACTTGCTTAACAGAAGGCAGAATTGCATATCTAATATTTTAGGTTATAAATAAGGGCATATAGTAGAAAGAGGCAAAAAGAAAAAATAAAGACAATCTACCTCGAAAACCCAACTAAAACCTCTCTCTTTAGAAAGGGCTCCTGGATTTTCTACAGTTTTATGTTTTATCCAGATGAGAGGTGTGTAATGTAGTTGCTAAGAGGCTGGACTCAGGAGCTAAACTGCCAGAGTTTACATCCCAGCTGCACCACTTACTAATGGGTTGACTTTGTGTAAGTTGCTTAATACTTTGTTTCTCATTTTGCTTATATGTGAAATGGGGATGATAACTATAGTCCCCATAAGATTGTTATGAAGATTTTTGCATTTCTAAAGTTAAGAGATGAAGTCTCATTTTCATTCCCTATGATAGAGCCTTCAGGATGACTGTATCCAGAGGTCGAATTTTTATTTTATTAAATAAATACCTCATTGATTTAGTACAGTTTTTTTCAAAGTTATTTTTTATCTGGTTTTACAGCAGATTCTGATTGCATGTTATATTTAAAACTGATTCTCATATATCTTCAGCTTAATGATTTGTAACATTGAAAATTGCATTTCCATTGATTGTTCTTTGCAGCATGATTGTTCTTTCTATGTTACTGATATGATGATCTTTCTGTCCTTCTGCCAATAATTGGAAACAATCTTATATCATGAGCTATCTTTTTATTCTGAGGCTTTAGTGTTTGTGTAAACAAATAACTCTTGCTGTTCAATGATTATATTTTCTTTAACATCTTTTCGCCTAAAACATGCTTTTGTTATTGGCTTTCATTATAAGGAAATACATGAAAAGATGAATTTAAAAGGCTCTGTTTCTGCCCTCCATGGCTGGTACTGTTTATCAGTTGCTCAGCGGTACTGTCACTGCTGGTGACATTGTTGGGGCTATTTAGCTGAACTATCGCTCAATTAGTCTCTTTCCATTATTTATATGTAACCATTAATTAATTAATATTATATTCTCTTCAACAGAATAGTCACCTTGAAGTATAATGTCTTCAAGTGGGTCCTGGGGGCATAGGCAGAACTGGAGTAATAATCAATCAAACCTTCCCTTGATAATCCTCCCCACACAGTGCGCTGTACCTAATGCAAACGCAAGCTACCAGACCGTGCATTATGAGTTCATTTCCATGCTATTGACATATGTGAGCTGCAGAAGTCTGTGATGCTTCAGAAGTTAAACTCTCATGTTTTCTAGATAGGAGGTCCTTATCTAAGATTTTAAATGCCATAACAGTTGTTTTCTGAAGTTGTCTCTCTGAACTTATGGGTAAATCTCCCAAGTGAAAGGAAGACCCTAAAACGTTCCCATGTCTTGCCTTCTTCTAAAGGTAAGGGTAACCCAGTGAGCACACGAGGGGCTTGGCTTATGAAGCATCATTTTCAAGTCTTTGCCAAATTTTTGCTTCCATCTTTGACATCGTCATTCATGCTATTGAACATGTATGTTACCAGTCTCATATTTAAAATACATCAGCATACAAAACATTTTTTCACTTGGTTGAGTGTAGTATTTTGATAAGTGAACAATTTCCCAAAGGTTACTCAGCTGTTTTTGGCTACTGTAGAGAACTGGTTAGAAATACAACTGCTGTGCCACTCTCTGAAAAGACTCTTGATTTGGAAGAGGGGAAGTAGTCATTGTGAACAATTTCTATTCTGATCATAAAATGCTATATATTGTTTGACTTATAAGTATATTAAAAGGAGGGACTTCCTCTGAGAAGTCCTTTATTTGGCATTTATATCCATTGCAATTAAGAAACATTTTAAATTGTCATTAGGCAAAGGGAGAAAGATTTTCTTTTTGGCATGTTCTTTGGCATTTCTAGTGGTATGCTGGTAAATAACAAGCAGTCCTCCAAAAAATAAAAAAATGAAACAAGTACAAAAAGAAAGACAAAACCTTTACTTACAATGACTGAAAATTTCTCTAGTGTAAAAACTCCCACCATGATAGATTTCAACTGTCAAAATTATGCCACTGAACATGGAGTTGGGAAGATATGTGCACAGTCAGCTCTCACAAACTGGTACCAGCCGGCTCCAGCATGCCACTGGTTCTCATCTTAAAATCCGTTATCACAAAAAAATTTTTTTCTGTTACATGTGTGGACTTCTACCACCACTTATGTTTATCCAGTAACTTTAAAAAAACTGAATCATAGTTTATTTCTGCAAATATATAAATGGATGGAGCACTCAGGAGACTCTACCAATATTTTCATCTTCTTTCAGTGAATCAGGTTTTCAAAGCTGAATTCTTACAGAGTTAGTACCCTCTTGCTCTCATTTTGTTTGGCACTTTGTTTATTACAAGATGAAATCTCCTGGGAGTCCATAAATGAAAACATTTCAGTGTGTGCTCCAACCGGCTTTTAATTCATGTCAATTTAGAAACTCAGAATTATTTAAAGTAGTTCTAGCTGTTCTAAGGTTAGCAATTAGCACTTTAATTTGTGCAAATGGCATTGAAAATACTGTATCAAAACAAACTGGTTCTCTTAACCTGAAAGCCTTTTAAAAAGTTTTTAAAAATCAGTGGTAAACAATTTGAACAGTACTGCTTTTCCACCAAGAGAGAGCAACATAAGCACACATAACAAAATATGTTGAAGTGGCCATTTTACATTGTAAGCAGTAGGGTCATGTACATGTGTTACTTAGGAATCTGTTACTTCACCTGCTTCTGAACTTGATGGATGAAGCACAGTGATTAGTTAGGGTTACGGCAGTTGATGATGCATTCTATAGAGATCATCTTTTTGTCTTTAGATATTTTCTATGCACAATATGTTACTTCATTATGATTTCACTTATGATTCACATTTATGAATGTCTAAAAATTGACATTGCTTTTCCTGTCAGAAGTGGCTTTCAACAGGATACCTTTTCTGCATCTGCACTAATAAGGTTAGGAAAAATTGCAATAGTTTTAAATGTGTAAATGGTGGATTTTAAATTTTGTTTTAAGACAGTATATATCCAACTTTAAGAGAACTGGTATGTCTAGAAGTTTTCTTTAATATTTTACTACTGTTACATGTAATGGCAGTTGTTTGAATATAAACAACTGACATTTGCCCATAAAATGGAAGCCTGAAGATTTCATCACTAAATTGTGAACTTTCAAAGATTAACCTTAATTAGAAACTTTGCTGTATTTTGTGGTTTTAAAGTCCTGGCTTAATTATTTTAGGGACACCGTTTCCACTCACAGTTTTCATACTTCAGTAAAACAAAGTGTCCTTAGGTTGCGGTAACTAAATATTAAACTTATATTGCTTCCATATAACAGCAGGAGTACCTGCAAAACATATCAGTTAAAACTCGATAAGGTCAAGTCTTAAAAATAACTGTAACAAATGACTTATTATACTTATTAAACTCATGATTTACAGATCTTCAGATACTTTTCAGCCTCGGGAGTGGGAAGCATTTACCAGGGTAGGTGAAGAAAAAGAAAAAAAAAGGTAATGGCTACAAATAAATGCAACAGTTCTGTGCTTTCAGGAAAGTTATTTTTATGTGATTGCAAATTAAGAAAAATTCAGAAAAAAACAAAATGCACATAAATCATTTAGTGT
The DNA here is from genome assembly GCF_024542745.1 of Macaca thibetana thibetana. Lineage (NCBI taxonomy): Eukaryota > Metazoa > Chordata > Mammalia > Primates > Cercopithecidae > Macaca > Macaca thibetana. The sequence goes on along the minus strand of NC_065578.1, from coordinate 83,133,421 downwards.
TAAAATATTTATTTTTAGAAGTCTTTATAGGCAAGAGCATGTGGATTTAACAAATTCTGTATAAATATCTGTATGATTTCTATAGCTTGCTGTTCAGAATGTTGACAGGCATGTGTTAGGAATGTCAATGCCAAAAGAAGGCATTTGCCTTGTGAACCCTTGTGGTGTGGTACTACTCTTATCTTTTTGTACCTAGGCTTGAAAATGTAGTAATTATTTCTAGATCCTTGGTCCAATTTTATATTTAACATTGTTATCTCAGACTATAACAGGTTTTATGTATTCAGTGAGCCACCTTTTTTTTCATAAAAAAGCATGTTCTTAGATCATTTGTATATATGTATAAGTAGATACCTTTCTGTCTCTATCTTATCTATCTATCATCTATCTATCTCTCCTATATAAGAAGTCAATTGTAATTGCCTATATAAAAATGACAAAAATCCTATTTTTAAAATTGTAACCTAAGAATGATTCTACACATTTAAAAATATTTCACTTCAGGTTTCCCTTACACAGAGAGCACTCCTAGTAATTTAAAATAGAAATTAAATGAATGAAATCTTAACTTTAAAGAACTATAAATCCATAAATTTGTTAAACAGGTACATACTGAGCACATACTACGTGCCAGGCACTTCTGTAAGTACTAGCAGTTTAGTGGCAAATAGATCTTTGCCAGTGGAAGAACATTCCATGGAACCTCAAGGGTCCTGGAGTGACACAAGATGGCATATTTAAGGAACAGAAATTGGCCATTATGACAGCTGCGTGAGGAGTCAGGGAGGGTGGTACAGAGAGGCTGGAAAAGAAGGAGCTATTTACATGGGGCGTTTTAGGCCATGGTGTAGAGTCTGGATGTTAAGTTCAGTGGGAAGCCACTGGAAGGTTTTCAGCAGAGGAAAGATGTGATCTGCTACACCCTTTGAAGAAAATAATTCTTACTTCTGTATGGAAAATAGATTGTAGGGTGGCAAGTGTGAATATAAGGTCAGTTTGCTGGCCACTAAAGTTGTCTAAGTAAGAGATGATGGTATTAGGGTTAGAGTGGGAAAGAGGAGATGAAGAAAACTGGAGAAGTTTAAAACATATTTTGGAGGGTACATACATATCAGCAGTTGAGACTTGCTGCTGTCGGGAGTCAATAAAGGGAAAGACTAGAGGATGTGCTTAAATGTTTTGACTTGAGTATCTGAGTTTATGATGATATTTATTTCCATGGGGAGGAACAGGCTTATGAGGGGAGGAGAATACAGAATTCAGTTGGGACACATTAAATTTGATATCTAAGTGAAGTTGTAGGGAAGGTAGCTGTGTATAAAGATAGCTACCATTGTCTTCTCCATTTTTAGGTAAGAGAACTGAGGCACAGAGAGGTTAAGCGCCTAACTTAAGCGTTTATAGTCAGTGGATCGCAGATTAGAATCCAGGAAGCCTGGATCCAGAGTTTACATTTTTAGCCACTCCTCTGCCATTTGGGTGTTCAAGGTTAGGGACATTTAAGACCATGATGTCGAAATGAGCTAATTTTTGGGGAAAAAAGGGTAGAGAGAAGAAAGACGCCCAGCCATGACTAGGTATTTCTGCGCTAGAGGTGGTGAAGGAGGTGAGAAGGTAGTAGGGAGACTGAAAAAGAACAGCCACTGAGGTCAGAGGAAAACCAGGGGTTTGTGGAGTCATAGGGATGAAGGGAGAAATTGTTTCAAGGAGTTGAAAGCTGTGTAGAAGTTGGGTAAGATAAGAGAGGTGGATGAGTCAACATGAGGCTGTATGTCACCTTCCTAAAGGCAGTTTCAATGGGGAGAAGGAAGCCAGTTTAAATTAGATTGAACATACTATGGGAAGCACAGGTACCAAACAAGGAATTAAGCAAGCATCGCACGCTGCTCTATGTGTATAACACAGACAGTAAATGACATCTGTTCTGAGGCAGTAATGTAGAGAACATGAATTCGGAGTCAGATAGACCTGTGTATTAATTCTGCTTTGAACACTAGTGCTGCCATCTTCAGCCTTTTACGTAACCTCTTTGAGCCGCTCTTTACTTATCCATAACGTGTACTCCATATACCCCATGCAAACTCTCAGAAGAAGCTCTACTGTTTATCTCCTTGCTTTTCCTTTTGTGAAATACTACTCCTCTGACCTGAAATCTGTCAAAAGTCCCCACCTGCCACTACCGTCCCCATTAAAAAGTGTCTCAGTCTTTTATGTTGAGGCTATATAATCCTGATTTCTAATGTTGCATTAAAACTTTCTTGTGATTATTCACGTTTTTCCCTCTTATGAAATTGTGCACTAATTAATCATAACAAGGTTCCTGTCTTTCCATTTTGTGTCTCCAGACATCTATCAGATTGTCTAGCAAAGAGTATATATTGCCTAAGTTTCAACTGAACTAAATTACTCATGGCCCACTGTGAGAGTTGAGCCTGAAGTCAGTAAGGACTATTGTGGGGATTAGCAGAGGGCAGGGGATGTTTGAGCTACACAGATGCTCTGGGTAGCAGTGAAAGTGGTGCAGTTGACTTTCAGTTTAAGCTCCAAATGCAGAAACGCGACCAAAAGATCTTCAAAACTTTCTCCGATCACATAACATAGAGAGAAGGCAGCTGTCAGAACAAAGGATCATAGGTCCCCACAGAGAGAACTCAGACATGTTGTGCAGGTTAGAGACAGGGAGCTGCAGCAATCTATAGCCGTGGATTCATAAACTTCATGAAGTAGATTGGAAGGAGGCAAAGGTTTCAGGAAAAATCAGTTGATAATGTTCATCACTCAGTACTCTGAGCTAAGTTTGAGAAAGGCTAAGGCTTAATAATAAGCCCCAAATGGACCTCAAGCAATCTCCAACAGACCTACAGCTGAGGGTCCTGACTGTTAGAAGGAAAACTATCAAACAGGAAGGACACCTACACCAAAACCCCATCAGTACATCACCATCATCAAAGACCAGAGGCAGATAAAACCACAAAGATGGGGAAAAAGCAGGGCAGAAAAGCTGGAAATTCAAAAAATAAGAGCGCATCTCCCCCGGCAAAGGAGCGCAGCTCATCGCCAGCAACGGATCAAAACTGGACGGAGAATGACTTTGACGAGATGAGAGAAGAAGGCTTCAGTCCATCAAATTTCTCAGAGCTAAAGGAGGAATTACGTACCCAGTGCAAAGAAACTAAAAATCTTGAAAAAAAGTGGAAGAATTGATGGCTAGAGTAATTAATGCAGAGAAGGTCATAAACGAAATGAAAGAGATGAAAACCATGACACGAGAAATACGTGACAAATGCACAAGCTTCAGTAACCGACTCGATCAACTGGAAGAAAGGGTATCTGCGATTGAGGATCAAATGAATGAAATGAAGCGAGAAGAGAAACCAAAAGAAAAAAGAAGAAAAAGAAATGAACAAAGCCTGCAAGAAGTATGGGATTATGTAAAAAGACCAAATCTATGTCTGATTGGGGTGCCTGAAAGTGAGGGGGAAAATGGAACCAAGTTGGAAAACACTCTTCAGGATATCATCCAGGAGAACTTCCCCAACCTAGTAGGGCAGGCCAACATTCAAATCCAGGAAATACAGAGAACGCCACAAAGATACTCCTCAAGAAGAGCAACTCCAAGACACATAATTGCCAGATTCACCAAAGTTGAAATGAAGGAAAAAATCTTAAGGGCAGCCAGAGAGAAAGGTCGGGTTACCCACAAAGGGAAGCCCATCAGACTAACAGCAGATCTCTCGGCAGAAACTCTCCAAGCCAGAAGAGAGTGGGGGCCAATATTCAACATTCTTAAAGAAAAGAATTTTAAACCCAGAATTTCATATCCAGCCAAACTAAGTTTCATAAGTGAAGGAGAAATAAAATCCTTTACAGATAAGCAAATGCTTAGAGATTTTGTCACCACTAGGCCTGCCTTACAAGAGACCCTGAAGGAAGCACTAAACATGGAAAGGAACAACCGGGTACCAGCCATTGCAAAAACATGCCAAAATGTAAAGACCATTGAGGCTAGGAAGAAACTGCATCAACTAACGAGCAAAATAACCAGCTAATATCACAATGGCAGGATCAAGTTCACACATAACAATCTTAACCTTAAATGTAAATGGACTAAATGCTCCAATTAAAAGGCACAGACTGGCAAACTGGATAAAGAGTCAAGACCCATCAGTCTGCTGTATTCAGGAGACCCATCTCACACGCAGAGACATACATAGGCTCAAAATAAAGGGATGGAGGAAGATTTACCAAGCAAATGGAGAACAAAAAAAAGCAGGGGTTGCAATACTAGTCTCTGATAAAACAGACTTTAAAACATCAAAGATCAAAAGAGACAAAGAAGGCCATTACATAATGGTAAAGGGATCAATTCAACAGGAAGAGCTAACTATCCTAAATATATATGCACCCAATACAGGAGCACCCAGATTCATAAAGCAAGTGCTTAGAGACTTACAAAGAGACTTAGACTCCCATACAATAATAATGGGAGACTTCAACACTCCACTGTCAACATTAGACAGATCAACGAGACAGAAAGTTAACAAGGATATCCAGGAATTGAACTCATCTCTGCAGCACGCAGACCTAATAGACATCTATAGAACTCTCCACCCCAAATCAACAGAATATACATTCTTCTCAGCACCACATCGTACTTACTCCAAGATCGACCACGTAATTGGAAGTAAAGCACTCCTCAGCAAATGTACAAGAACAGAAATTATAACAAACTGTCTCTCAGACCACAGTGCAATCAAACTAGAACTCAGGACTAAGAAACTCAATCAAAACCGCTCAACTACATGGAAACTGAACAACCTGCTCCTAAATGACTACTGGGTACATAACGAAATGAAGGCAGAAATAAAGATGTTCTTTGAAACCAATGAGAACAAAGATACAACATACCAGAATCTCTGGGACACATTTAAAGCAGTGTGTAGAGGGAAATTTATAGCACTAAATGCCCACAAGAGAAAGCAGGAAAGATCTAAAATTGACACTCTAACATCGCAATTAAAAGAACTAGAGAAGCAAGAGCAAACACATTCGAAAGCTAGCAGAAGGCAAGAAATAACTAAGATCAGAGCAGAACTGAAGGAGATAGAGACACAAAAAACTCTCCAAAAAATCAATGAATCCAGGAGTTGGTTTTTTGAAAAGATCAACAAAATTGACAGACCACTAGCAAGACTAATAAAGAAGAAAAGAGAGAGGAATCAAATCGATGCAATTAAAAATGATAAAGGGGATATCACCACCGACCCCACAGAAATACAAACTACCATCAGAGAATACTATAAACACCTCTACGCAAATAAACTGGAAAATCTAGAAGAAATGGATAATTTCCTGGACACTTACACTCTTCCAAGACGAAACCAGGAAGAAGTTGAATCCCTGAATAGACCAATAGCAGGCTCTGAAATTCAGGCAATCATTAATAGCCTACCAACGAAAAAAAGTCCAGGACCAGATGGATTCACAGCTGAATTCTACCAGAGGTACAAGGAGGAGTTGGTACCATTCCTTCTGAAACTATTCCAATCAATAGAAAAAGAGGGAATCCTCCCTAACTCATTTTATGAGGCCAACATCATCCTGATACCAAAGCCTGGCAGAGACACAACAAAAAAAGAGAATTTTAGACCAATATCCCTGATGAACATCGATGCAAAAATCCTCAATAAAATACTGGCAAACCGGATTCAGCAACACATCAAAAAGCTTATCCACTATGATCAAGTGGGCTTCATCCCTGGGATGCAAGGCTGGTTCAACATTCGCAAATCAATAAACATAATCCAGCATATAAACAGAACCAAAGACAAGAACCACATGATTATCTCAATAGATGCAGAAAAGGCTTTTGACAAAATTCAACAGCCCTTCATGCTAAAAACGCTCAATAAATTCGGTATTGATGGATCGTACCTCAAAATAATAAGAGCTATTTATGACAAACCCACAGCCAATATCATACTGAATGGGCAAAAACTGGAAAAATTCCCTTTGAAAACTGGCACAAGACAGGGATGCCCTCTCTCACCACTCCTATTCAACATAGTGTTGGAAGTTCTGGCTAGGGCAATTAGGCAAGAGAAAGAAATCAAGGGTATTCAGTTAGGAAAAGAAGAAGTCAAAATGTCCCTGTTTGCAGATGACATGATTGTATATTTAGAAAACCCCATAGTCTCAGCCCAAAATCTCCTTAAGCTGATAAGCAACTTCAGCAAAGTCTCAGGATACAAAATTAATGTGCAAAAATCACAAGCATTCTTATACACCAGTAACAGAAAAACAGAGAGCCAAATCAGGAATGAACTTCCATTCACAATTGCTTCAAAGAGAATCAAATACCTAGGAATCCAACTTACAAGGGATGTAAAGGACCTCTTCAAGGAGAACTACAAACCACTGCTCAGTGAAATAAAAGAAGACACAAACAAATGGAAGAACATACCATGCTCATGGATAGGAAGAATCAATATCGTGAAAATGGCCATACTGCCCAAGGTAATTTATAGATTCAATGCCATCCCCATCAAGCTACCAATGAGTTTCTTCACAGAATTGGAAAAAACTGCTTTAAAGTTCATATGGAACCAAAAAAGAGCCCGCATCTCCAAGACAATCCTAAGTCAAAAGAACAAAGCTGGAGGCATCACGCTACCTGACTTCAAACTATACTACAAGGCTACAGTAACCAAAACAGCATGGTACTGGTACCAAAACAGAGATATAGACCAATGGAACAGAACAGAGTCCTCAGAAATAATACCACACATCTACAGCCATCTGATCTTTGACAAACCTGAGAGAAACAAGAAATGGGGAAAGGATTCCCTATGTAATAAATGGTGCTGGGAAAATTGGCTAGCCATAAGTAGAAAGCTGAAACTGGATCCTTTCCTTACTCCTTATACGAAAATTAATTCAAGATGGATTAGAGACTTAAATGTTAGACCTAATACCATAAAAATCCTAGAGGAAAACCTAGGTAGTACCATTCAGGACATAGGCATGGGCAAAGACTTCATGTCTAAAACACCAAAAGCAACGGCAGCAAAAGCCAAAATTGACAAATGGGATCTCATTAAACTAAAGAGCTTCTGCACAGCAAAAGAAACTACCATCAGAGTGAACAGGCAACCTACAGAATGGGAGAAAATTTTTGCAATCTACTCATCTGACAAAGGGCTAATATCCAGAACCTACAAAGAACTCAAACAAATTTACAAGAAAAAAACAAACAACCCCATCAAAAAGTGGGCAAAGGATATGAACAGACATTTCTCAAAAGAAGACATTCATACAGCCAACAGACACATGAAAAAATGCTCATCATCACTGGCCATCAGAGAAATGCAAATCAAAACCACAATGAGATACCATCTCACACCAGTTAGAATGGCGATCATTAAAAAGTCAGGAAACAACAGGTGCTGGAGAGGATGTGGAGAAATAGGAACACTTTTACACTGTTGGTGGGATTGTAAACTAGTTCAACCATTATGGAAAACAGTATGGCGATTCCTCAAGGATCTAGAACTAGATGTACCATATGACCCAGCCATCCCATTACTGGGTATATACCCAAAGGATTATAAATTATGCTGCTATAAAGACACATGCACACGTATGTTTATTGCAGCACTATTCACAATAGCAAAGACTTGGAATCAACCCAAATGTCCATCAGTGACAGATTGGATTAAGAAAATGTGGCACATATACACCATGGAATACTATGCAGCCATCAAAAAGGATGAGTTTGTGTCCTTTGTAGGGACATGGATGCAGCTGGAAACCATCATTCTTAGCAAACTATCACAAGAACAGAAAACCAAACACCGCATGTTCTCACTCATAGGTGGGAACTGAACAATGAGATCACTTGGACCCAGGAAGGGGAACATCACATACCGGGGCCTATCATGGGGAGGGGGGGGGGGGGGGGGGAGGGATTGCATTGGGAGTTATACCTGATGTAAATGACGAGTTGATGGGTGCAGCACACCACCATGGGCACAAGTATACATATGTAACAAACCTGCACGTTATGCACATGTACCCTACAACTTAAAGTATAATAATAATAAATAAATTAAAAAATAATAATAATAATAAGCCCCAAAATAAGAATGAATAAAGTAAATAATCCAACTGATTTTAGAATAGTAGTGCTTTAGAAAATAGGGTGTGATTAATATATTTGTAAAACTTGATTTTTATTTTATACTGGGGAGTTAATTATATGGGAGTATGAAATAAAGTTAAATGGTGATTGAGCCACATTTGTTGACATGATATTCTAGGTATCACAGAATTTTTCTTCTTGCTTATAATCTGTCCATTTCATGATTTCTTTTAGGGGTATTTCCTATTTCTGTCTTCCTTCCTTCCTTCCTTCTTTTGTTTTTTTTTTTTGTTTGTTTGTTTGTTTTGTTTTTGAGACAGAGTCTCGCTATGTTGCCCAGGTTGGAGTGCAGTGGCACGATTTCAGCTCACTGCAACCTCTGCCTCCTGGGTTTAAGCAATTCTCCTACTTCAGCCTCCAGAGTAGCTAGGATTATAGGTGCGTGCCACCACACCTGGCTAATTTTTTTTGTATTTTTAGTAGAGATGGGGTTTCACCGTGTTAGCCAGGATGGTCTCAATCTCCTGACCTCATGATTTGCCCTCCTTGGCCTCTCGAAGTGCTGGGATTACAGACGTGAGCCACTGTGCCCAGCATTCGTATTTATCTGTTTCTTATTGCTCTTAAATTGTATTTTCCTGGCCCACATACTATGAGCATAAAAGAAATCAAGCCAAATCCTAATGAAAATCATAATGAGACTTTTGATATCAATGAGTAAAAATGAGTGATGAATATAATTATCCTTCCATTATGTATGAGTTTATGTATATGTATCTTATATATCTTACCTGGGACCAGTTAGTTCAGGAGATTGAGAACTTGGTTTTTCTGTCAAGTTCTACTGACATGTACATGGAAAAAAATTACATAAGGGCTAGTTAAGTAAATAATATGGAAAAATTTAAAGTGCAAAAATTTAAGATCGGAACACAAAAATCTAACAACTCTAACAAATAAAATATATTCCCACTTAACTCTTTAAAGAAGAGAGAATGAAGGGAGGAAGCTTGAAGTAAAGGGAGGGAGATAATCAGAAAAAGAAAGACTTCGGGCATTCATATGGAAAGCTACAAAGAGAGGAAGAGAGAATGGGATTTGCCCTCAAACACAGCAAGACAGCGACATAGAGTATGAATACAAAGTTCAACATACACGCCCCATTTATCTAGATAAATTGAATAGAAGAAAAAGAATAAGCCACCATATAAACACACTAAATAAAAGAGATTATGAACTCCCTAAAGGCAAGGATTGTTTCTCATCTTTGTATCTTCAACTCCTAGCACACCAAAGTAGATTTTGAGTAAATATTTATTAAAATGTTGAAAATCAGAGAAAACAGTGCTTTATTGAGTAATACCTTGTAGCCGACAAAGGTACTTTGTGACTACAGGTGTGAATAGAGTATATAAACTATTTGTAGTCACTCCTCCAAGGACTGTAATAAATTAACTGAACATTGAAGGTTTTCTAGCCATGCTGCCTCTTGATATGGAAAGCAATAGGAGGGAGGAGTTGCGACTTGGAATTGTTGAGGTCAGCACTGAAAGGTTCTGAAATGGTCAACACAAACACATTTTAGGACTTTCTGGAAAATTTCTCTAAGGCTGACTGAAATGCTTGCCTGTGAATATCTAGAGAAATGGAAAATGCACTATGGATGTTTTCTGTGACCTGGTAAATTTTAGGTATTTAATTTTGAAAATTCAGTGCTACCAGATTCGATATATAAGATCTCTAAATACTTGTGTTTATTTGACTTTGGTATTCCTCATAGCCATATCTCTTCCACATATTCTCCTAGGTTTTCTTTTGATAAGGCAAGGAACCTATTTTACATAATTTAGTTTCTGGAAGAGAACAAAGTATTATTGTTATACTGCTTTTAATATATGACACTAAGGAAGAAATTGGTTTGATGCCCAGCTACCCTGGAAAGTCCATTTTCCCACATATTCAAGTTGAAGAAAGGGTTAGGTGACTGGTATGATTAACTTGTATCTACTTGTAAGTAGAATGGAAACTTGCCTTGCCTTATTCTGCATTTTTCAAATTGCCAGGTTTTATTTCTATTGTTGTTGTCATGCTTGTCTTCTAGGTAAGTCTTGGGTTGTTTTATGGTGTGTTTAGACCTTATCCTAAAAAAACCAGTATATAACGGCAGTGTTCCGGCATGGGGGCCGCTAAAGGTATTGGGTGAGAGCAATCTATGTAGTGAAACACATGTGTAGGAGCTCGGGGCTGGGGACTTCTCTTCCCACAGTAATACCACCATGCTAAGATCCCAGGGCACTGTGTTGGGAACTTTCACATGTTCTGAGCCACTAAAGGGTCAGGGAGAAAGGGTGGATTGTTCACAAATGGTGATTCAATTGGAGCTTATGCCACGTGGTAAGTAGACTGCAGTAGATAGTAAGTTCTCCCTGGATGGTGATGAAAAGTACAGCTGATGTAATTTCTCAGCACAAGTCATTTGCAGTGGTTCATTGGCTGCTCTCAGAATGGACTTTGGACAATGAGATAATTCCCTGAGCCTCTCTGGTGCTTGATGGTGACATATGGCTTTTGCTCTGGCAAAGGCTGGGCAGTTTCTGGGTATACCATGTTTCTCTCCCAGGCGTGGGTCCCCAGCAAGGGCCTCACTGACTTCTACCCTCATCACATTCTCCTTCATTACTGTCTTTTCCCTCTTCCAGTCCTCTTAATCTTTATCTCTGCTGGAGTGCAGTAGCCTGGCTCTCTTTTGGGCTTTCTCATTAGTGTTTATGGCATAAACCTTATGCCCTGAGCTCCTTCAGTGCTCTGCCTTTTTATTCCTTGCTTAATTCTCCAAACCACACTTTTTAAATTAAAACAACAACAACAACAAAACAATTCTTTATTGCAAAATAACCTAGTTCTTGCAAGTAAAAGCTTTTGCTTTCACACTTTTGTCTCTGCTATCAGTTTTCATAAATCTACTTTAAAACTCAGAACTGAGCACTGACTGTTTCTTTTTTCTTTCTTTTCATTCTATTTTAACAAGGCTGATCTTCCGAGACACAGAAAAGGCCGTTCATTATTGAGCGTTGGGAAACTCATGAAGATTTTTTTTGTGGGGCTTATGGAGCCACCTGTGCTGGGAGAAGGGGCAGCAGTTAGACAAGCCCATCCTCCCATCATGTAGTGTCACACAGATGTACAGTTTCCACGGAGCAAGTGTTGGAAGTAACCAGGCTCCAGCTGCCTTGATGGGACTCTGTGTGTGTGTGTGTGTGTGTGTGTGTGTGTGTGTGTGTGTGTGCGCACGCGTGCGTGCATGTAAAAGTGAGAGAGAGAGAGAATATGCGGATCACAGGAGGTTAGCCAGAGAGTGCCCACATCAGGGAGTTAGGGGGCTGTGAAGTACCCACAAATCCCTGCAAAAAGTTAACATTTGGATTTACAGATGCCGTGTAAGAGGCCAAAAATAGTCAATAGAGAAATATAAGGAGCACCGTCTAAGTGAAAATATTTTGTCTCTTTCTCTAGAATCTTCTTCCCTTCTGGTCTGACTAGGAAAGCCAGAGGGAGATGGTAAAGGAGACAGAGAGAGAGTGAAAGAACAGACCATGCCCAGCTTCTCCACTGCAGGAGCTTGGAATCAGGTGGGGACTGAGTTTGTCTTAGGGAGAGGGGAGAAGCTTTGAATGAGATAAGCAATTAGAATCTTAAAATTTACCAGAGCCTTTTACTACCTAGAAGTGACTCATAATTACTGAAATGAGACTGCTTTTTGTTGTTGTTGTTGTTGTTTAAAATGATTGGAAAGCTATGGGAGCTGCCTGAAATGTCATTAAGTTATAGGCAAGGGGAATCTGACATATTGAAAGGCAGTGGTAGGAGGGAAATACAGCTGCTTCCTGTTTGTACTCATTACGTTCAGCCCTTTCAATAAACTGGCTACACTTCTATTGATTCTTACGTAGTCATACAAGTGACTAACAGCTACCCACACTGCATCTCAATAGCATAAGAGCTAAAGGAAGAAGAATCATAGGTAGAGCTGGAAATATCCAGACTTCCTAGCCTATAGGAGGGATGAATGAGCCGATACATACATCTCTTGGGAGCTGAGGGGGCAGTGAAATACCCACAAATAGATCCTGCACAAAAGTTAACATTTGGACCTACAGATGGCGTGTAAGAGGCCAGGAATAGTCAATAGCTATAAGGAGCACTGTCTGTGTGAAAATATTTCATCTCTTTCTCTAGACACTCCTTTCCCACTCCTCTGACTCTAGGAAAGCCAGAGGGAGACGATAAAGGAGATATAGAGAGAGTGAATGAACAGACCATGGTTCTTCCATACCTAGAACTCAGAGGTCTTTTCTGCCTTGTTTTTTTCAAGGCTGAATTTGTCAATGTTCTTTTTTAAACCACTTTCTCATCCTGCGTTGTCTGATTTCTTTTGTCAAGATCATCCTCACCATCACCTGGGCTTGACCTTGCCTTTGACACCTCTGTTAGTTATTCCACACACATTTAACAATCCCTATAAATTCTACCTCTGCTATAGACTTCCAAACACTCCTGGGTGAAGCTTTCATAATTTTCATTTGAACTGTTCACAAATGTTGTGATAAAGCATGCAGATCGACAAGAAATGCTTCTTGCTCTCTTGGCTCTTGTGGTTTATAGAGGGATGGACCTCTAAGCCATTATATTTCAATGTGATTAGCGTGATAGTGGAGATGTGTTCAAGGTGCTGTGGAAAACTGGTGAAGGGAATAGCTAAATGCTTAGCAGAATGGAGAAGATGCAACAGAGTATGGACGTTTTAACTGATCCTTTAAGGCTGAAATACAGAAAAATAAAAAGCAAGAAGGAAAAAATCTACCAGCAGGAAACCATCAGACAGAGGGAACACCCTTTGCAAAGGGACCCAGAGGCAATGAGAACTCCCAGTACTTTCTTACAGCTGCAGCTAGAGTGAGGTGGGAAATCACAAGAGATGAGGCTAAAGAGAGATATTTTAACATTTTAGATTATTTCTTTAGGATGGATTCCCAGGAATGAAATGCTAAATGTTATTAATATTTCTGCTGGAAGACAGGAGGAGCACAAAGCATTCTGACAGAGGCTGAATGGGTTTTAGGGAATGTTTAGAGAGTGTGTTTGTAAGTGTGCTTTTGTCCTGGGGAAATGGTAGGTTTTGCCTAGATTTTGACTAAACTAGTATACCATGTCCTTTGTTACGCAGTATGGAGCCATTAATGGCTTTGAAGTAGGGCAGTGAGGAAGTACATACATTTTATTATAGAAACATGATTCTAGCAGTAATGAGAAAGCAAGGCAGGAAGCTACTACAATAATCCAGGTGAGAGATAAGAAGGACCAGAGGTAGGGCACTGGGTATGAAATGAAGGGATAAATGAATGAGAGAGGATTGCAAGTAGCTGGATAATTATAGCTACATAGATTCAAAGGCTAGGGTAGAAGGGCTTTGAATCTATGAAGCCAAAACCAGAAACTCCAGGATTCAGGATCTCTTGGATTAGCCAGATTTGGGAACCATGGCACGAATTGGTCTGCTTTCGCCTTCTCCCCTCCTTCCTTTTACATCTACTTATGTATGACTTAGCTTAAGCATGTAGTAACTGTGAACTACTACCAGCTACTGTTAGAGCTCCCCTACCAGCTCCTTCTTTGCCCCTGTGCCTTTACCTGGAATATCTCATTTTCTCCCTTTTCTGTTTGCCCAATCCCTATACAACCTTGGAGAAGCACCTTGGTTGAAATCTGTCCTGTAAAGCCTTCCCATATTCCCCCTCCTTTCTAATCTGACCCCTGCTTCCATGAATGAGATGATAATCCTCTCAAGCACTGGCCCTTCCCTCAAGCTCCAGGGTAATTTACCTATAATTTGCTGTGGAACCATCACCCCATACATTGTAATGTAGTTATATGTGAATATACCTTATCTCTTTTATCAGGCTGTGAACTCCTTGGGAAAGAGATCGTGTCTAGCATATAGATGATGCTCAGTATAGAATAAATAAGTGAATATCAGTAATCATTTTTACCAACTCATGATTAAAAAATAGTATGAAAAATGGTTTTTCTCCATTTTCTTCAAGACACAACAACTTTAAAAGACACAAAACATAGCCATTAATTAAGTAATCCAGTTTGATCAGTATATTTAAACAATTGAGGCAATTTCTCCCTTTAATGTCTAAATATATCAGTGCTATTTGCTCCTTATTTTAATGGAGATTAATTCCCTTTCAAAGGAAAATGATAATCCCCTCATTGTAAGACTCACAAAAATAAGTCCCATAATTCTGTTCTAAATAGAAGGGTGAATCTCAGCAAAAGAAATGATATCAGGTAACTGCACCCATGTTATTGTGAGTGTCAGAGCTCCTCTCCTGGGAGCATGTATTAGATAGCTTTGCTGTTTTCCAGTAGATGTCTTTATCTTTTGCCCTGTATACTAAGTCACTTGCTTAGAATTTACTGGAATGCTAAATTATTTCTAGCAAATTACAAGCAACACGGATGAATGCGCATGTAGTGTTTCATTTTTGCCTCATTATGCTTTAGATTTGGGATCTCCAGTTTTGTAAATGATAGCTGCGATATATCAGTCCATCTTTACACATGTTCATGCTTGAATGCATCCTGCTTCTCCTCCCATATGGAACAGTGTCAATCATGACGTACAACTGCTGTTAAGATACATCCTGTGTCTACAGAAAATAACTCATAAGTACTCGTTATGGAATAATGTATAAGATTGCAGGAAAACCCAAGAGAATTGGTTTGGGCCTTACACACACACACACACACACACACACACACACACACACACACACACACACCTTTGGCATGTTTTTAGGTAGGAGGAGATAGAAGGTATTCCCTCTTCTGAAGGCTCCAAGTCTCCTCATAGCTCCTGCCACTCCCTGGGTGACTGAAACATTTGTCACCATCTTCCTGAACCTCAGTTTCTTCATTTGTAGATAATTCTTAGAGTTGACAGCATTTTATGAGGAACAACAAATAAAAATTCTTTCAAAGTGCTTTGCAAGCCTACAGTACTCTGTAAATGCTTAATGATAATAATATACAGTAGGGCATCTTCCCTTGAAAACAGCAGGAGTGTTTCCTTCCATAATGACCTGACAGATGGGTTATGGTATCTAATCCCCTTAAACCCCCAAAGCTCTTTGATAGTGGATGTTGTAAAAGGCCAGATTAGAGCACATGCTGCTCTTTTATTGAGCCCTTTCTTTCAGTATCTATGCCATGTTCAATTGCTTCCTTCTCTAAGTACATTACATGTTAACCTACTACCTGCAGGAACAATTAGGAGCAAAAATAGAGACTAAAGGACAGTGCACTCCAGTAGGAAAAATTAGTTAATGCTTGTTGTCCCCAATATTAAAAATCCACTTTGGCCTTCACATGTGGTTTTTGTAGAAGGTTCCTGCCCTCCTAAATCCTGACTATTAATCTCAAGCTGTGGGTATTTGTCGATGGTGAGCACAGGATTTTTTTTTGTGAGATAGTCCTGTATGTGGTAAGAATGGAGCTTTAGTGATATTAATTCTAAACCAGTGAGGCTTAGGAAAATCACAGGCAGTTTAGGATATTTGTAGCACTTATGTAAGAGTTGGAGCTTTCAATCAGTTCAAAATGAGGAAAGGATGATGAACAGTTATTCTACTGTAACTTTTACTCAGCCCTTAAACCTGGATTGGACCAAGAAGTTTTTTTACGTTTCCACTTTTTGCTGTGCTTTTCTTTTGAGAATAACTATTAAAGTTATCAGTTTCTAAAACCTTTTGTGACAATCCCTTAATGCACATTCATCATCCTTCCCTAGTACAAAGTTTGCTTTCTGTGCATGCATGAAGGAGTGTAAGTTGTTGTGCAATCACCCATGGCATGTAATTTGTGTAATCAAGGGAAAGAGAAAGGAAGAGCAGCTGCCAATAATAATTAGTTTCTTAACTGAATATATACCGCAATAAACATTTTAAGCACACCATCTCTTTGAATTTGGGGTGTTTTAAAGAAACAGAGTGGTTTAAACACTTCTTTAAACAGAGTTTTAAAGAAACAAGGGCTCAGAAGAGCCCTTTTTTGTACACTGGATTCTCCCCTTCTCACCTTCTCAAAGCCATCACTTCCACATGTGTGCCCTCTTTTTCCTGCATCTTCATACGTTCCTTCTTTTCTGAATAATCCTCATGGTACAAAAATGCTTAAATATCTCATGACTTTATAAAAACTTGAGCCAATTTTGCGTCTGCATTTCCTTCATGCTCCATTTTTTGGAATCTCTTTATAGCAGAACTTCCCCAAAGAGTTATCCCTACTTTCCAGTTTCATGTTTTAGCTTGTTCGTGCTGCTAAAACAAAATACCATATACTGGGTAAATTGTAAAGAACTATTTTTGACAGATCTGGAAGCGGAAGCCTAAAATCAACACACCAGCAAGTTTGGTGTCTCATGAGGGCTGCTCTCTGCTTCCAAGATGGCACCTTGTTGCTGCATCCTTGGGAGGAGATGCAGAGGAAAAAAACAAAAAGAGGCCTAGGCTGGTCGCCCCTAGCCCTTTTATAAGGCACTAATCCATTCATGACGAACGGAAAGCCCTCATGACTTAACCATCTCGCAAAAGTAACACATTTTAATACCATCACAATGGGGATTAGGTTTCTACCTGAATTCTGGAGGGGACATATTCAAGCCACAGCACTCCACTTTCTGCTTCCCCTTTTCCTATTCTCTGTCTCCCTCTCTCCTCTGCCCCATCTTGGTCACTGGGGTTTGTATGCATGTATAAATATATGCAAAATATCTAAATATTTTGACAGGTGCTAAACACTGACCATGGATTCTCCTGGAATCTTTATTCAACTCAGTTTATTGTTTTGTAATTCGCAGCCACCATTCATTCATAAATTGCCAGTGTACAATTCAATGAATGTGGACAATGGGAACACCCATGTAACACAACTCACTCAAGGTTTAGAGAGTTCCCTTGTGCCCCTTTGTAGGCAATCTCCAACCCCATGGCAATTACTGTTCTGATTTTTAACACCTAGATTTGTTCTGCCTTTTTCTGGACTTTATATGAATGGAATAATAAACTATATGGGGATTTTTGCTCAACATGTTTTTAAGATTTATCCAGTTGTTGCTTATATCAATAATTCATTCTTTATGTTATTGCTAAATAACAATCTATTGTATGATTATTCCACAGTTGTTTTACTGTTTTTAATCTATTCTCCTGCTGATAGACATTCCGTTTTTTCCCTGTTTTGGCTATTATGAGTAAGGCTACTATGAACGTTCTTGTTGGCATATGATTTTATTTATTTTGGGTAACTATTTAGAAGACGAATTTCTAGGTAACAGGATAGACACATGTTTGTAAGAAACCGCCAGTTTTCAAAAGTGGTTGTACCATTATTATACTCCTGCCAGCAGTGTATGAGTTCTAGCTGCCGCACATTTTCACCAACATATGGTGGCAGTATTTTAGTTTGAGTCATTCCAGTGTGTGTGTGACATGGTACCACAGTCTAGCTTGAATATGCATTTCCATGATGAGCACTTTTCATGCATTTGTTATCCATTTGTTTATCTTTTTGTATAAATTGTCTGTTCAAGTCTTTTACCCGTTTAAATAAATGGGGTTGTCTTTTTATTATTGATTTTAGTAGTTCTTTTTGGATTCTGAACACAAATCCTTTGTTAGATGTATGTATTGCAATAGTTCTTGCAGTGTGTTGCTGCTTTTTCATTTGTTTCAATGTGCATTTTGTTAAGAAGTCATTAATATTGGTAGTGTCTATATTATCAGTATGTACTTTCATAGTTAGTGCTTTGTATCCTCTTTAAGAAAACTGGCCGGGCGCGGTGGCTCAAGCCTGTAATCCCAGCACTTTGGGAGGCCGAGACGGGCGGATCACGAGGTCAGGAGATCGAGACCATCCTGGCTAACACAATGAAACCCCGTTTCCACTAAAAATACAAAAAAATTAGCCGGGCGTGGTGGCGGCGCCTGTAGTCCCAGCTACTCGGGAGGCTGAGGCAGGAGAATGGCGGGAACCCGGGAGGCGGAGCTTGCAGTGAGCCGAGATCGCGCCACTGCACTCCAGCCTGGGCGACAGAGCGAGACTCCGCCTCAAAAAAAAAAAAAAAGAAAACTTTGCATACCACAAGGTGATGAAGATACTCGTATTTTCTTCTCCAAGTTTTATAAGTTTAGCTCTTACATTTAGGTCTGTTATCCTTCTCAAATTAGCTTTCGTGTGAGTGAAATGAGAGCTGAAGTTCATTTATTTTTCCATAAGAATGTCTTGTTTCAGAACCATTTCTTGAAAAAATTTTCCTTTCCTCATTAAATTGTCTTACCACTTTGGCAAAAAAAAAAAAAAAAATCCTAATATATACACCCTCATGTGTTTTGTTTCATAGATTTTTTTTGGCTTATCTTTAGACTAATAACACATGCATACAACTTAATTACTGTGGCTTTATGTTAAAGACTTGAAACAAAGTACCTGTAGTATTATCTATGCAGCTCTGTTTTGCTTCTTCACGTGTATGTGTATGGCTGTTTTGGACTGTTTTAGGATATTATTATATAAATTTTAGAATACACATGTCAATCTTTACAAAATTATGGGTTTTGATTGGGGTTGCATTGAATTTTCACAACCATTTGGATAAAATTAACACGTTAACATTGTGAACTCTTCTAATCTGTGAATATTTTTATCTCTATTTATTTAGGACTACTTTAATATTTCTCAGAAATGGTTTGACAGGTCTTGCACTTCTTTTGTTAAATGTATTCCTAAGTATTGTATATTCTTTTGTGCTTTTTAAATAGAAAACTTGTTTTATTTTCCAGTTGTTCACTGCTCGGAGATAAAAGTATAATTGCTTTTATTACCTTGTATACGAATTCCACTTGTGGTAGATTCATCATCCTCCACATTTCTGCCTGAGATGAGAGCACCGGGAAGGCTTCCCTTACTTACATATTATGGCTTCTCAATTTCTGATGTTTAGTTCATTTGAGATCTTTAGTATTTTGATTCCTTTTAAAATATTATGATTTTTTAGTTTATCTGATCTGCCTTGTTTTAGTTGTTAGGATAAGAGTGATGGTCTCAGCCAGGCGCGGTGGCTCATGCCTGTAATCCCAGCACTTTGGGAGGCCAAGGCAGGCGGATCATGAGGTCAGGAGATCGAGACCACCCTGGCTAACACGATGAAACCCCGTCTCTACTAAAAATACAAAAAATTAGCTGGGTGTGGTGGCGGGCGCCTGTAGTCCCAACTACTTGGGAGGCTGAGGCAGGAGAATGGTGTGAACCTGGGAAGCAGAGCTTGCGGTGAGCTGAGATCATGCCACTGCACTCCAGTCTGGGCAACAGAGCTAGACTCTGTCTCAAAATAAATAAATAAATAAATAAAGAGTGATGGTCTCTTGCATCTTTCTGTAAGGACCATTCCAGAAGTGGAATAGCCCTTAACATAGTTTTAATGTCTGTAGGATCTGGAGTGATATCTCCTTTTACTAATTTGTGTTTTCTGTGTTGATTTCTTGATCAGTCTTTTATAAGTTTATCAGTTTTTAAATTCTTTTCAAACAATCATCTTTTGTGTTTGTTCATTTCCTCTGCTGTTTGTCTGTCATTTCATTAATTTATGTTCTGGTATCTATTATTTCCTTCCATTTACTTACCTTGGCTTTCATTTGTGTTTCTATTTCTAGTTTAAGGTAGAAAAATCACTACTTTTATAATTTTTCCCTTGTATATGCATTTAAAGCTATAAATTTCCCTCTAGCACTGCTTTAGTTGAATAACACAAATTTTGATATGTTGTATTTATATTGCCAATTAAATATTTAGTTAAAATCTGTTTCATTTTCCTTTATGATTTATTCTTGGGTTACTTAAAACTGTGTTACATTTAAAAATATTTTGACATTTTTAGATCTCTTTCTGTTATTATTTTCTAATTACTTTTGTAGTTATTAACTATATGATTTTATAAATGTCAATTACTTCAAGTTGCTTACTCAAGTCTTCATTATTCTTACAGGTGTCTTTTTTAATTGTTCCATCAACTAGAACCAATTGTGAGAGAGGATGTTAAAAGAACTAGTTGTGATTGTGAATTTTTCCATTTATCTTTTTGGTTTTGTCAGGTTTTGCATCATATTTTTCGGAGTTCATTAAGAGTGTTATATATACATATAAGGACATGATCAACAGAATGAAAAGACAACCAACTGGATGGGAGAAAATATTTGCAAATCATATATTAGGTAAGAAATTAATATCAGGAATGTATAAAGAACTCTTACAACTGAACAACAAAAAACAACCAATATAAAAATAGGCAAAGGAATAAAAGCTTCAGCAAAGAAGATCTGCAGATGGCCAATAAGCACATGAAAAGATGTTTAACAGCACTAGTTATTGGCCACAAGGAGATTCTACTTTATATCCATTAGACTATCAGCAGAAAAGCAGGAACTAAGAAGTATTAGTGAAGATGCAGAGAAATTGGAACCCTTGTGCATTGCTGGCAGGACTGTAAAATTATGAAGCCCCTGTGGGAATAGTACAGCTGTTCTGCAAAACAATTAAACAGAGGATTACCATATAATCCAACAATTTCACTCCAAAGAATTGAAAGCAGGGAATCGAACAGATATTTGTACACCCATATTCATAGCAGCTGTATTAGTCTGTTTTCATACTGCTATAAAGAACTGCCCAAGACTGGGTAATTTATAAAGGAAAGAAGTTTAATTGGCTCACAGTTCAGCATGACTGGGGAAGCCTCAGGAAACTTACAATCATAGCAGAAGGTGAAAGGGAATCAAGGCATATTCTTCACAAGGAGGCAGGAAGAAGTGCCGAGCAAAGGGGGAAGAGCCCCTTATAAAACCGTCAGATCTTGTGAGAACTCAGTCACTATCATGAGAACAGCATGGGGGAAACCGGCCCCATAATCCAGTTACCTCCACCTGTTCTCTCCCTTGACATGTGGGGATTATGGGGATTACAATTCAAGATGAGATTTGGGTGGAGACACAAAGCCTAACCGTATAAGCAGCATTATTCACAAGAGCCAAAAGGTGGAAACAACCAAATGTCCACTGACAGATGAATGTATAAACAAAATGTGGCATGTACATACAGTGACATAGTATTCACTCTTTGAAAAGAATGAAATTCTGAAGTGTGCTACAACATGGATAAACCTTGAAAATATATGCTGAATGTAATAAGCCAGACCAAAGGACAGATATTTTGTGATTACACTTATATGAGTTATATAGAGTAGTCATCTTCATAGGGAAAAAAACAGAATGGTGGTCGTCAGTGGATGGGGGGACACAGGGGAATAGGAAGTTATTGTTTAGTGGGTGTAGAGTTTTAGTTTGGGAAGATGAAAAAGTTCTAGAGATGGATAGTTGTGACCGTTACACAGTGCTGTAAATGTACTTGATGCCACAGAACTGTATACCAAGAAGTGGTTAAAACAGTAATTTTTACATTATGTATATTTTTCCACAGTAAAAATAAAAGAGTATCATATCTTTCTGAAGAATTTACCATTTTACTATTATAAAATATCCCTCTTTATGCCTGGTAATACTTCTTGTCGTGAACTCACTTTTGTTAGCATTATATAGCCATACCATTATATAGTTTCTTATGATTAGTGATTATGTGATACATCTTTTACCATTCTATTACTTTAAGCCTCTCTGAATCCTTATATTTAAAGTATGTTTCTCATAGAAATCTTGCTTCCTTAACCCAGTTGACAATCTGTGACTTTTAATTGGTTTATATCATATGTATTTATTGTATTTATTGATATGGTTGGTTTACAGCTACCATCTTGCTATTTGTTTTCAGTTTGTCCCATCTGTTTACTTTTCTTCTATTTCTTCCTTACTCTTTTTCTATTTTTTAGTATTCCATTTTATTTCACTCGCCACCCCTGCTTGCTCGTTCTACTTCATCCACTGTCATGAACGAGCCAAACACATTCCCACCTCAAGTCTTTGCCTTTGTCTCCTTTCTGCCTCCTGTATTCTTCCCCCAGATATTCTTTTAACCACTCCCTTACCTGCTGTCTGATCAAATATGACCTTCACACACCTTCCTTTTTCACTTTTATGTACTATCCCTTTTATACTGCCTTACTTTTCATTATAGCACTTTTTACCACCTGACATTGTATTTACACTTGTTTGCTGATTTTCCTTCTCCTCAGACTAGGATGTAGGCTCCTAAGAACAGACCTTTGTTTTGTTCATGGTTGTATCACCAGCACTTAGAATAGGATCTGGTGAAGAGCAGACACCTAGAAATATTTTTGGAATAAGTGAATGAAAATAATGTGTACAAAACATCAAAAGAAGGACATTTAATCATGGGTGATTAAAAGAGTGACATAATAATAATGCCTATAAAAATAATGCCAACAACCAGATTAAAACACAAAATATGGAAGTGTATTTTACATGTTAAGAACTGGTGTTGTATATCAATAGAAAAGAAAAAGAACCAGAATTCCTCAATTGTTTTTGCTTCTGTTAACTGTCAAGGAAACTAATCTTCAAACCACATAGACTAGAACTGAAATTATACAAGGAAAATAGAGCCCAGGATGACAGAGATTCTGAGAAGACCTAGACGGTTGAAATGATGTTGAGTCTCCTAGCACAGATGGCTTACACTCTGGAGGCCACTCTTCCCATGAACAGGAGACATGCTAGGAATCCAGAGAGAGACTGGCAAAATGGGAGCTAAGGAAACTAAGCACAATACATTAGAGCTTACCAGAGATCTACTCCCACATGTGGAGAAATCAGATGGACATTGAAGGCCCCCCAGTACAAAGGAGATAGCAAATTCTAATTCCATTCAGACTCTGGTGGTACCAAGGGGCCCTGTGAATTGGTAGAGCAGGGCATGGCAACAGCGTGTAACTGATAGGTCATATTGCTGCATAAAGTTAGTAACAGGAATATTAGAAGCAAGATTTCATCTCTGGCTGGCAATTAAAAAAAGAGTTCACTACCATTAGCAGCAGGGATTCGTGCCAGGGCTTAGTTCCAGTGAAAAATTATATGCCTAGATTATTCATCACTCAGGTTAAAAGAAATTAGATGCAAGGGTAGTCAGGTGTATACTAGTGCATATTCTGACTTATATGGTCAGTGTTAGAATAAGGGTCTAAAGGTAAGAACTCCTTTAGATATTCAGGACACAAAATTTGTTCCAGATCACATGATGTGGGAGCTATGAACTCACTGGTTGGGAGGGATAGGACTCGACTATTATTGCCCCAGGGTCTATTCAAGGCTGATCCTTCCCATAACTGGATACCATTTTGCCACATCTTAGGCAGAGAACTTCTTGAGAAATAGTAGAGGAATCAAAACACTGAGATAAATGCCACTTTGATTTTTCAAAAATGGAAACAAGTAGGTTTATTGAACCAAAGATTCACTCATTGTAACATTTATTGAGTGCCCTCAGGGTGCCAGGCACTGTTGCAGGACTCTCAGAACACAAGACAATTATGGTTCCCTGCTGTCATGGAGTTTTCAATATACTAAACTCAAAGGTAAACTCTGGAAATTGATGTCAATTCCAGGCAAAATTGTAGGATAGCCATTGAATGACTGGATGGATTTACTGAAAACAAGACATATTAATCTTTTTTTTTCTTTGCCAAAGCTATTTTACAGGAAGATCTTAGAACTGTATTATTTTTATTTTTACTTTAACCAGCTGTGTCGTGATAACCTTGAATTGAAGAAATACAAAGGCTGTATGGAGGTAAAATTTGGTAGTGTAATAATAAGTTGAACAACAATAACCAAGCATTTCTGATGAATTAATCAGTATTAATCTGGTTGCATATCAGAATATAAACATATTTCTATCTTCAAAATGTTCTGTGTAACATTCTGTCAATAGTTTGCTTGAAAATATGAAAGGTGTGATTTTCAAATTTGCTGATGAGACTGGGATGAATATCAAATATTTGATGCATGGTGACATCAAGAGATGAACTGGCAGAACTATGCCCCGCATTTCAATAGCCTCCATGAGAAATTTTCTCAGTCTTGTTAATATGTTTGGCAAATGCTTCTTTAAGAACCTGTCTCCAGCTAGATTCCTGCCCACTGTCATAGACCTTCATGGGTAGAAATTCTGCAGTCACTTTGATTTAGAGGACAAAATTAGTAGTATAGATAAAGACTGACAAACAGGAAGGATAAGCAGAACCTAAGTAAATGAGTTTTTTGAGTTGACTGTAAGGTCATGTGTGTGAGTCCAAATTAAAATTGAACAAGCTGTAACAATACAGAATTAGAGAAAGGGGACTGGGGCAGGGGACTAGCTTGGTCATAATGCTTGTTTACCAAAAATAATAGAGATCATTGTCAATGGGCCATGTGAGATATAGCCACCCACAAGCTAGTGTGATCTTAGTTTACAAAAGAGAAATTATAGTATGTGAACTGATCACAGATCACTTGAAATATCTAAGAGTAATAGAGTGAAATTGAGCATTAGAGAAGGGTAACCTGGTAGGTAAAAAGACTTAAAATCTTGTCATGATGGGAGAGATAGGAAAAGCTTGGAATGACTGGCCTGGAGGTGTCTTGAAAATGAGGAAGTGTGTAATGGGACAGAATAGTCGCTTTCAAATTTCTGAAAGCTGCTGGGAGAATAAGGAAGAGTCATTATTCATTTTAGTCCCAATAATTAAAATATGTGCTAATCTGTATTAATCTATGGTTTCGTATCTTTTGGGGTCAATAGAAGGAAGAAATTTCTAGTATTCAGAATAGTCATAAGGTAGAGTGGGCTGTATCAGAGTGACTTGGTGGGGGGGGGGGTTGTATAAATGTATAGATCCCTAAACCCACCCCAGAACTCCTTGCAGCACTGGAAATCTGGGAGTTGTATTGTTTGACCTTCTTAGGTGATTCTGATATGAAATAAATTTGGAAACTGTCGGGTCAAGCAATCTTTTTCAGACACAATGTGTAATAGAATACCAGTAATTGATGGGGAGGTTGAGATGGAGTAAGACTGTATATTCTATAAAAGCTCTTCACCCCAAAACTCATAAAGTGACATTTGTTTTTGTGAATTTGCCTTGGTTCAGACTCTGGCCCTCACCCTTGGAGCCTTAAGAATTTAAATTTGTCTTTGCCCCAAATGTAACCAGACTTGGGACTCTTGAGTCCCATTAAAAAACTCATGGGAATGTGTGGTAGCCATTTGGGTTCTGGCCATCAAACATCTTTTCTTCCTTCCCACCAGCACTGATTTTTTTGAGAGGAGGTTATTTCTTCTTTTGTTTTGTCTTGGCGGCACAGTGAATTCTGGTACCTGTTCTTCTACTGCAGATGAAGAGGCTCCTCCTTCCATATACTTTCATTACTCTGCTATGGC
The DNA here is from genome assembly GCF_024542745.1 of Macaca thibetana thibetana. NCBI lineage: Eukaryota > Metazoa > Chordata > Mammalia > Primates > Cercopithecidae > Macaca > Macaca thibetana. The sequence goes on along the minus strand of NC_065578.1, from coordinate 83,107,773 downwards.
CAGGAGCAGTTATGTGAGTAAGCTTGGCCGAGCAGATATTCTCTTCTGGGATTTAGATTTTGTACATATGGCATAATGACAGGTGAGAGGTATGGAAGTCAAGCAGCCTAGAAGCTGTTCCCTGTCCAGGTTGCTCCAGCTCTAAGACAACTTTAGTATTTCCAGCTTCTGGTCTCTGGAGCTGCTTTGGTTCCTGCCTGTTTCTAGGACTGGACTCTCTAGTCTTCCAACTATTTGTCTTTCTAATAAGTTCTCCTTTGATTACATTAGTCAAAGGTAATTTTAATCACTTTCTTCCAGAAAGCCCTAAGTGATATAAAACTTATTCATAAAACCTGAAAATTTAATTTATTAATTTACAAAAATACTGAACAAGTACTGGACAAGTGAAGTTTCTTCCTATAGAAAAATTCCATAAGAAGCTAAATATTAGAATATTTATTGATAAGAATAAAATCAGAACAAGGAAATTTATATATGATTCAGATGTTTAATTGTAGGACCTTACAGTTGCTGTGTTCTCCTTACTATATAACCTGTCAAAATTATTATATGCATGTTGGCCTGGCAGGGTATCCTGTCTTCCAACAATGTTTGATGAGCACCACCTGTGCATTCCTTCTGTGACTCTTCTCTTTCTTTGCTTTGAAATGATTGATCCAATTTAGATGTGCTAATTAATTCTTTCAGTCAAGTTACTGACAATCCATACAAGCCTCAAATCCTATTCATTTAAGTAAACTATGTATTCATTCCTCTGCTTTGAGAAGGGTAAATTTATTCCATCCTGAGTACTCCCAAAGTGTCCTTTATTCTTCTTTGTATTTCCCCACCTGTACCCGAACTTCCTAGGTCACCTAAGCGCAGGGATTTTGTCTTCATTTTGGCATGAAATAGCAACTAACTCAGCACCTTTGAAAACCATATAATCTTCACTGCCTTAGCTCACAGCTGAAGCTTTTGTTGTTGAACCCAGGATTTTCTCTGGGTGCATCCAGTTGGCATTTGACTTTTAATTGGAATATACTTAGGACAAAATTAAAAGTTGGCTGCCCTATAAAGGTTTATCAAATCTATGTGTCATTATTCAGGGATATTCCTAGACAGAACGTTAAAATTCACTAGTATTTAGAATGATGTGTTGTACTGGACATGATGCAATGCATAACTGGAATTGTAATATCTTTAGAGTGAAGCTGGATCAGATTGATTTTTTTGTTTCCCTTGCATGGTGCTTGCTTGAAAATCCAGATATGCTAGATTTAGTTTCACTAATGACTTTTCCACATTACCTAATTGGCCTGTAATTGGCCTGCTGTTTATTAGAGGATGTACAATATGAGACAGTCTCAAGTAGTAGATATTGATATAAGACTATCATACTTACAGACTCTGCTGTCCTCACACAACAGAGAATGGATTCTCAATTTTACAAAATCTATTAGAGAATTAGAATATGAAGAGTCAACTTACAAATAATTGATCTTGTAGATATAGAGGGTTTAGCCATATGTTTAGGTCAATGTCCATTTAATATCTATTTGAGATGCTACAACTCTAAAGTTTAGTTTTTAGGGACATAAAATATTCAGGCGGGTCAACACATGGATATTGATTTAATTAGATAAAATATTCACTTTAAGGGAAAACAATAGGAGATACTTGTGACAGTCTGTCAAATCACAACTATCGCAACACCTTTGACCACCATGTAATGTTATTACAGTATGTTCAAGAGAAACTGGGTTAGAATTTTGTTGTCATCCCTTATTAGTTGTGTGATCTTGGGCAGGCTTCTTAACCTTTTGTAGCCTCATTTTTGTTGCCTATAGAATGAGAATAAAAATAATATTGCTATTATATTTTATACCAATAGAATGGCAGTGATAATGTCTTAAGAAAGATTCTGACACTGCTTCTTTGATTAGCAAGCATTTTTGCTGCCCCATTTAACATCCCCTCTAGTAAGGTGCTTACTGGATGTAACAGGATATTGAATTGAACTGTTTCTTTGTCTCAGATTTGCAAATAAATCTTTCAAAATGAAGAAAGTAATCCTTCTCTTCTGAACAGAACCTCCAAAAATCCTTGCAGGACCTACTTAAGAGGTGGGAGAACTATCCCTGCTATTATCCTCTCCATTTACATGAGGAAGTCAAGGGGAATTTAGGGAAGTTGTTGGCTTAGTGGACAGTACATTCTTGCGACGCCTACCTCCCCCCACACACCAGATCAAGTGAGAGAGAGCTAAGACAGCCTTTTAAATGTGTAAGGGTGGCTAATAAAAAGAAAGACTGGCTTCTTCTGTACAGGTAGACATCTGCATATGAAGCTGACTTGCTAATTTGAGTAAGGGAAACAGGAATTGGCATGAAATGGAAGGAAGAGCAGGGATGGAAATATTGCCAGTGGTCATAGCACTGTTTGGTCTAGCAGGGTTCTGAGTTTCTTTTGGATCTCTAGACCGCTGTGGGAGCCAACTAGGCTTGAACCATCTGGCCAGGATGGTGCCCCAGTGCTGTATGAAGGGACATCAACAGCAGGGAGGCTGTGGGATTCTTGTCAGGGGCAGATAAAGAGAAGGGTGGGAGAAATCAGGTCAGAGGGCACCTCCCTTGACAAGAAGGTATGCAGCCGGGACGAAACCTTGTAGTGCTTAGATTATTTAGTATTTCATTACACTTGCTTTCTTTTGGGATTCTTATCTGCAGCCACGACAGGATCATGACATTGGTGAAAAGCAATAATCTTTGGCTTAGCGAAATCAATGGATTCCTAATACCCCAAAACGCTTGCTATCAAGTAAAGACTTATCCTGCGATCTCTCATCAAGGCCTTCGGTTTAGCAGCTTTCCACATATCTCACCTTGCATTTCTGCTCTGTCACTTTCAGCAAAACCATGCTGCTCCCAGGTATCTGTGGTATTATCTGTTGCTACTTCCAAGTGGCTTCGTTCTAGTTGTTCTTCAGTCTTGTTCCAGTGGTCTCCACATGAAAGTGGGAAAATACTCTCTTTTGTCTCTTGCTTTCTTCCTTTCTCATCTCTAGTAGCTTGACTCTTCCCTATGACTTAATATTTTTTATAGGCATTTTCCTTTGAAGGTAATCTGAGTATCACCCAACTGAGAGGTACTCAAAGTCATTGTCTCCTGTAATTGCCCCCCTCCCCCACCAACTGTGTCCCTGGGTTAAGTGTTTGACCTCATCTTCTTAGGATGGCCTATTTCCCTCATCAGACCATCAGCATCATCTCCATCTTGTACAGTGTCCACCCAAGCACTGTGCTTGGAACCTGTGGGAGGCCTCCTTCCTGGACATTTTAGGGATCTTAGCCCTGGCAGTCAGATGTCAGTTTCGGCAGTTCGAAAGCTTTTTTGAATCCTTGAGTCTTCTTGCAAGTAAGACCTGGCTGACCTTTCCTGTCTCTGGGACAAGTGAAGCCCATCAGCTTTTGCGGTGTATGTTCGGTTTAAAACTTGGTATTTGCACCCACTCATAGAGCAAATAATTCTTGCAGGTGATGCTAATGGGGAAAAAGATCTGAAGAAGAAGGGGTGTGTTCATAGCATTTCAAAAAAAATTCTCAGTTTCTTTTCTCTGATGAATCATATCTTCATAATCCAGCTTTACCATGTTGGCAAATCTCAAGGCTTTGCTTTCTAACTGCTTTCAGAAATGCCGATGGCTACAGGTGATTGCTAACAACCATACATGTTATTTTGCAACATAATGGATAGCTACAGAATTTAATAAAAGGGAAAGGGCCAAGCAAAAATTTTTGACAAGAATAGTGAAATGGAGCATTTAACAGGATTTGTTTTCAAGCTGTTATTTGAGAGATTTAAATAAATCCTCTTAAGTACTACAATTTTTGAGCCCTAAATGTGCTTTAGTTAGTTTTAAGTTTTTTTGTTTTTTTGTTTTTGTTTTTTTTTAACTGGATAAATAGGAATGTAAGGAAAACCCCTCCCAGTTGCTGGCTGTGATGAAATCTTCCCTCTCAGGTTCACGGAAGGTTATGCCATGAAATCTGTGAAAGATGCTTCCACACGAATTATACTACTTAAAAAGCTGTCTCCAGCTCTTGGGGGTTTTTCTAAAGACAATGACAGTATTTTTGGAATTCAACCATTTTGAGATCAAAGTCCACATCCTGGGTCAGGTTAATTTGGGCAGATATTTTAGTACTTAACAATCAAAGGTGCACTCCTCAACTGTAAATGTCAGTTTCCTGTCAGAGAAACCCCAAGAGTATATCTGTCAAAAATAGAATATTTAGATTAATTGGGGCTTCGAGATAGCTTCTGGTGCAGGAGGACCTGGTCACCCCAGGTAGGTATGGATTGTCCTTTGAAAGACTTCCAGGTATAGAGGTTTCATAACCTTCTTCAGTCATTCTCAGTATCTAAATGTCCTTCTGCACATTTGAGGGCTTTCTTTCCTAATTTATTTAATTTTTTTCTCCCAGTGGAGATAAGGAACAGCTGGTCCATATCTGTATAGAATTTCTTTATTCATGATAGTCCTACCTCTCCCTTACTCTGATTAAAAACTGAAATACTAATTTCTTTAAAATATTCCTTAGTTAACTAAAAACGGAAACCCCAAGTCTTTATGAGTATAGTAAAAATTGTACTTACTGAAACCATACAGAATATGTTGTTTTGAAAAATGTTATTTGTCTCTACACAAAGTTTCAAATCTCTTTGTAATAAACATTTATTTAGCAGAGTAATTTTCTTATAAGAGGACTGTCTTCATGGAAACTTAGGTAGGTGGAGGTGAATCATGTGATGTTTTTCCAGAAGCCTTAGCTTTTCAAGGTGGCCTCAGAGGTCTTGGAGGACATGATCCATATAGTCATCTCCAGTTTCCCAAATTTATCTAACAATAAACAGAGTGTGACCATGTCCATTTTATTAATGCTTTGAACTGACTGATGTGACCAATGCATGAGAATTAATTTAAGTAACAGTGAAGTACTAAAAGATGAATTAAAAAATAATAAATCATGCCTAAGCTTCTCAAACTATCACGTCTCAATAATTTCATAGTTGCTTCATGTATGAATGAAGTTTTCAAAAGCAAAAATTTGGTTTACAATAACTAGATATTCACAGCTGTGCAAGCTGGTTTTCTTCATATTTCTCAATTTATGACCATTCAATGAGAAGAATGTTATTTCATATCTAGCAACATTTTAATAAAAGCCTCCAGCAGTCATGTTCTTTCTTCAAAATTTTAACAGATAACAGTATCATTCTTGATTCTTAAAGGGACAACTTGCTCTAAGTGTATGAAAATCATGAACTTAATGTAAAACAGTAAAGTGTATTTCTTAGCCAACGGCTGAAGACCGAAAAAATTTGCAGCCATGTGAATGGTGGACTCATGTCCTTTTGCAGAAATTTCCTACTCCTAACAATACAGTGACTGCAATAGTAACTTACTGAATGGTTCTTATGTGTTGATCATGGTGCTAAACTCTTTACGATATTTTACAACCATAAGGGATAGTTATTACCTTCTACTTACAGTTCTATTAAATAATTGAACTTTCTTTGAGGTCAGTGACTTGTACAAAGTCATTCTTTTAATAGGTGGCTGAGCTCAGATTTGAACCCAAGCTATCTGATTCCAAAGACAGGCCTTTATGCCATCCAATGCCTTCATTTTCCACTAGAGAAACATATCAGTTATTCACTCCTTAAAGTTTTTAAAATCTTGCAGGTTTTTCATTTGAAAACCACGAAGTCATATGGAAGCAGTTTAAAAGGATGTTGAGCTCAGCATCCTGAATGTCAAGACCTTGTCTTTCTCGGAGATTTAGTCTGGTCCCCTATGTTTCAGAGAGACATATTGGTTGCAGCAATTACATTTCTCCAGTAGGAGAACCCAGGGAACAATACCTTACTCTAAAGCTGTTTTTCCTTTTCGTAACTGCGTGGAAGGAGGCTACCTTCCCCATTTATTTAAATAAATAAATAAACAAATAAACCTTTACCTAAATTGTGCGGAATTGCCCACACTCACTTTATCTTGTGTTGGCCATTGCTCACTAATTCATTTCTCTTATCCTAGGACTATTACTTATCCTTGATTGTATAATTTGAATGGGCATTATGACACATGGGCACCTCACATAACTTCAGGGCATTGTATAATCAGAGTTACCTGTAATTTAAATTATCCTGGTATTGGATTTTAAAAATTAAAACCCTATAGTTTTCTCTAAATAGTAAAGTTTGATTTATAAGTATTGTTGAAAATTTACATTTTTTAAGAATTAAACATCATAACTTTGAGGGGCAATTGATTAAGTGTTTGATCAACTTAACAAACTAATTTCTCTTTAAGCAATCAGTCTCATTTATGAATGTGGGAATTTGAAGCTGCAACCATAAATGTAATATATTCAGTTTTCTTTTTAAGCTTTTCAGGTAATTGACCAGTATGACAAGTTCATGTCTCTAATGAGCAAAACTGTCTTGAGAATTTAAATAAGTCATTTAAGTCTAATAAATTATTAAATTTATAAACATAGTAAATCTAGTTCTCTGAAATGGTCTAATTCTGTTTACAAACTTAGTCAAAATCTTACACTTTCAACTTTAAATCACAACTCAATTACATATTTTAAATTGGAATCACCAGGCTAATCTGTCAGAGTCTCCAACATGCCAATCCTAAATCCTTGCAAACACTTTAAATACTGAATATACACAAATTGTACCAATGATTAAAAACCCATTCCTGAACTTGACACAAAAATATTAATACTTTATCGCCTTTGTAATTAATTCTAAACCATCCTGGATTTGGAAAGATACTCACTAAGGGAACAATTTTATCATCTCAGATGTGGAACCTGGGCTGTGCATATTCAGAGTGATTCTATCTCAAACATGGACACTTGAAGCACTTTTAAATCGTTGCTATAAAAACAAGGACTCCAACCTACATCCTTCAGATGGGGTTTATTTTGCAACTCCTACCTCATAAGTTCAAGATACATTTTTATCTAATTGCTTCAGCTGATTTGAGTAGGGATAGTCTGTAACACCCCCAACTAGGATATAACTGCCAACAGTTTACTCTTTATTTTCTATATTTCCTAATTAAATTCTGGATCCTTTCTATAGTATTGTTGCCATTCTAGGCCATGATACTTATGTATACTTTAATGATATATTATTTGACTCTGCTTATTTCTCATACTTGTTAAGATATTTTAACAACAGATATATTTTTTGGAAATACATTACAAATTAGAAACTAATTTTAGTAAATTCTTAATCAAAGATGAGCAAAGAGAATGTAAGACTTCTATATTCTTTCAGTGTCTTGGTTAATAAATTAGATTTTCTTTTCAATAAGTCTGTGAATGAAACAGTCAAACTTTACGAAACTGATTTTTCAGAAGGCTTCAGATATAATACCAATAGTTCTAGCAACAAAACAAAAAGTAGATGAATTAGACTTCCTCACAGTAAAAACCTTTGTGCATCACAGAACACTATCAAGAAAATGAAAACCTGTAGAAAGGAGGAAAATACTTGCAAATTACATGCCTGATAAGGGCCTAGTATTCAGAGTATATAAATAACTCTTATAACTCCACAACAAAAGACAGAACTCATTTGAAAATATGGGCAAATGACTTGAATAGACATTTCTCCAAAGAAGTTATGCAAAGGTTCAATGAGTGCTTGAAAAGACACCCATCATCATTAATCATTAGGCAAATGCAAATCCAAACCATCGTGAGTTAGTACTTCACACCCGCTAATATGGTTACAATGAAAACATATGGAAAATAACTGGTATTAGCAAGGATGTGAAGAAATTAGAACACCTGGATATTGCTAGTGGGAATGCAAAATGGTGTAGCTTCTGTGGAAAACAGTTTGGCAGTTCCCCCAAAAGTTAAATATAAAATTACCATATGACCCAGTAATTCTGCTCCTACCTAAAATAATTGAAAACATGTATTCAAGCAAACACTTGAGTAGAATAATTGACATTGGAGACTTGGAAGGGTGGGGGCTGAAGTGGAGGGGAGTGAGGGATGAGAAATTATTTAATGTGTATAATGTATGTATACTATTTGGGTGATGGCTACTCTAAAAACCGAGACTTTGCCACTATACAATATATCCATGTAACAAAACTGCACTTGTATCTTCTAAATCTATTTAAAAAGACCAAAACCAAAAATGCATACATGAAAGTTCATAGCATCAGCATTGACAATAGCCAGTAGGTGGAAACAACTTTGTCCCTCTCCTGATGAATGGATAAACAAAATGTGGTAAGACTTTACAATGGAATATCATTCAGCTATAAAAAGGAACAAGTGCTACAACATGGAAGAAGCTCCAAACATGCCAAGTGAAAGAAGCTAGACACAATAGAGCACATATGGTATGATTCCCTTTATATGAAATATCCAGATTCAGTAAATCCATAGGGACGGTAAGCAGATTGTTGGTTACCAGCATCGGGGGGAGGAGGAAATGGGGACTGACTGCTTGATGGGGTTACCTTTGGGGATGTGAAAATATTTTAAAAGTAAATAGAAGTGGTGATTGCACAACATTTCAAATGTATTAAAAGCCACCAAAATGTACACTTTAAAATGGTTAATTCTATACTGTGTGGATTTTACCTCAAATTAAAAATTTTTTACCAAAAAAAAAAAAGCTTTTTCAACAAAGTCTCTCTCTTTTTTTTTCTCCACTCAGGATGATATTTAGGATCAGATGTTAGTTACCTGCATCCTTTTCCTCACTTTTATGGTGAGATTTTGCCACAAATATGGAGGATCTCTAACTTGATAAGGGGTGAACAAAGCTCCGTAGAAACAGCATAGCCCCAGCTTTGAGGTGCAGGGTGACCTGACTCCCTCTTATAAATGAGATGACTGACAATGATGGCATAAATTGTGACTTTTTATTCTCATTTCAGCCACTACAAAGCCAGCTTTCTCCATTCGTTAATATACATTTTATTAAGTACCAAGACACATAATTACTGAGGACTGAGATCAGTAACATTTTCAGAATATTTCATATGTTTGAAACCAGCCCAATTTTCCCACAGAACTGAAGTTTGAGTAATAGACATTTGTTTTATCTAAGTTCCTTTCTCAGGAACCTGATGATCGGGCCTCCCAGAAAGTATCTATGTGTTACTTCTAAGCCACGGGAGTTAAGAGCAGCGGCCTGTTCCCAAGGCTCTTTCTCTGTCATCTGCAAGCCGGAAAGAAAGAACTTCGGGATGGTTAGAATGCAAGATGAAAGCCATCTGGATCCTAAGTCATTGTTAGAGGAAAGTTACCCCCACTGGAAAAAAATAGGCATTGAATCCATATCAGACTTCGATGTGAGTGAGAAATGAGCCTTTATTATGTTAAGCTGTGAGTTAATTTGTTACCAAAGGCTATCCTAATGTCTTCTGACTAACTCAGGATTATCATATAACAAATGACATAAAATCTTGACCATGAGTCAGGCTATTTCCAAGTGCCTCCTGATGTCCCGTTAGCAATTGTTATGGGCTTAATTGTGTACTGCTCCCATCTGATAGGGTTGTTGCCAATGTAAGTACTTCATAGGAGGTCATTAGGGTGGGCTCTAATCCAATATGACTGATGTCCTCATAAAAAGAGGAAATTGGGCACACAGACATGCACACAGGAAGAATGCCAGGTGAAGATGAAGGTAGATATCTACCAGCCAAGGAACACCAAAAACCAAGAGCAAACTACTGGAAGCTAGGGAAGAGAAGTGGAACAGATTCTCTCTTATTACCCTCAGAAGGAGCCAATCCTGCTGACAATTTGATGTGTAAGAATACATTTCTATGTTTGAAGCACCAACTGTCTAGCACTTTGTCATGGCAGCTTTAGCAGACCATCACAGTGATCCACGTGTGCTGCATCTAAGTGGAAAGTCAGTTGTGCTGCACTTGGTCCTGGGCAGACTGACCAGAACATGGGCATTACACAATTGAACTGGAATTCTCCACTAACTCCATTAAGAATTACTATAGCCTGTTAGGGATCCTTTGGGAGAGAGGGTAAAATGGCCCTAATGAAGCAATAATTCCTTTGTTTTAAAAGAAAATCCCTTTACAAATAAGCATGGAAAGGATCATGGGTAAAAAAATGTTCAAACAGTGATAGGAAGTATATTATAATATGCGCTGTGGACAGAGCTTGAGGCCAACCAAGACAATCTGAAGGTCTGAAATTGAAATTTCTCACTAATAAATTCTTTACCTTGTGCCAAAGGGGAGCCTCGAATGGGAGAGCTCACCAACCGCTGGGAGCTTGTTCAGACTCTGAGAGCAAACTCAATCTTCCTGGGTGAGGCAGAGGTCGAGCCAAAATGGAATCCTTTTTTCTTTCTGCCTGTGGATTCTGGTTACTCCCTGCTTGCCTGAACTACTGTCTCTGCATCTCTAAGTGTGATACTGAAGCAGGAGAGGAAAGAAATAAGCTTTGCTCATGTTGACCATCTCAGCTCAAAAAAGGAAGAAGTATTTTCAAATACTCATCAACCTCAGAAAGTAAATACTCCGATGCAGATAGCATCACTGTAACAGGACTATATAGTGTAGGAAAAGCCCTGCCATATAGATCTGTGCCTCAACATTGCCCGAAGAACTTTTTTTCCTCTTCAAACAAAAACTATAAAAGGGGTTAACAAATCACCCCAGGTCACCCCAAGTGATACACCTTGAATCTGAACTGAGCAATCCAGGCCCATGTGCAATTTGCAGTCTTTATTATTTCACCCTCGCATGCCTTGAGTCAAAGTAGATTAACAACTATGAATTGTGGTTAGACCTGCTATTTATTTACTTCGTGGTTTTATTCCCTAAATAGAGGATTTGGTGCGGGGGGGGAAAAGTGATTTTGCTTTACCTGTCTACACCTTAGGTTCCCTGGCTATACCTTTCTCCACATACCCTGCAGCAAGGTTTATTTAGTGAAAGTTGTAAGAAAGATTTTGATTGCCAGTGGGACATTACAGACCAGCAGCCAGATCCAGCAGGGACTCACAGAAACAGCATCATGAGCTGTCATTGTTGGCTGGAATAGTCAGGGGAAGAGAAATTATTTGAACAGGACTTCAGGATCCACTACAGGAAGTACACGGCAGCTGTGCCTGTTTCCCCAGTGTGTGTTTCCTTGTGCTAAAGGGGAGAAATCTGAGAAATGGGAACAATTACCTCTATGGCAGTAAACTGGGTCTCTGAGCTCAGGAAGTATCTGCCAAAATAGAAATTGTCAGCCCTCAGTCAATCAACCATCAGTTAATGAGCAGGCCTGTTCAGTTCAGTTATTTGTTGAGCTCTTATTATGTTCAAAGCCACGAGAGGGGCCATAGACATGTAAACTTGAGGCAAAGAGAGTCCTGACCTCTGTGAGTTCATCAAGAAGAAGGAAAAATCAACATGCAGGTAAATAATGCAAGGTATAATGCAATGAGTATCCTAATCCAACCCAATTTTATTCCACAAATATCTATTCAGGTCCTATACGGAGCACAGAAAGACAGTGTAGTCAGAAAATTCTGGTGAATTTAGGTGGGTGGACCTCATGGAGGAGGTGAGGTTTCAGCAGAGCCTAAAGGATCTGTCTTTGGTTGATCCAGATGGGCCAAAGGGTACTCCAAGGCAGAACAGGTGAGCAGAGGCTGCTAAGCTGGAAAGCACAGGACATGGAAGGTGTGATGGGTAGGTGAGGAGGATGGAAGCGAGGATGCACATGGAAAGGAGAGTCATGAAGAATGTGGCTGAAAATGACTCATCTCTTGGGGGCGTCTGAGAAGAGTAGGGCACATATATCTCTGCACTGGAACAATAGTCTGCAGTTTGCTGACTTTGGGGGGACTTCTTTAAGAAAATGAATACAAAATTATGAGTTTAAAATTATGTATACACAAAAATTATCTGAAATGAAAAAAACAATCCTCATCAAATTATTGGAGCCTTGGAGATTTAGGTCTCTATCATCTGAGACCTCTTTAAGCAACTTACCAGAAATGCCTGCATAGACATCCTCTATAACTAAAACCTGGCTTCTGCCTCCCCACCAGGACCCTGCCTGTCCCAGGATGCCCTCCACTCCCAGGAGCCTGTTCTAGTGAGAGGCCCTGAAGTTTAAACATCTCTAGTGTCAGTGTCACAATAAATTCAGCTCTTCAGAAGTCGCCAAACTTAGCTGATTCCTTGTCAGTAAAAAGTGTGTGGCCAAGGGAATGGGGTGCTGTGATCGGTGCCTTCAAGGTGAGGTGCTTACCCCTGTGTCTGGGTGGGGATATTTGTGCTAAGCGGCATCTTCCCTTCACTCCAAAATGCATGGTTAGAAAAGGGAAGCAACAGTTTCCTAAAAGAATGGAGGTGGGTGAAGTTTGAGCCACCAAAGTAGTATTTAAAAAGATAAGTATGGTGGAGATGTAAAGAAGAGACTGGAAAATGGAAAGTCATTAGGTAGGAGACCCAGTTAGGAGACTGGCTCCAGTCTGAAATGACAGTGTCTTGAACTAAACTGATGGAAGCAGGTAAAGAAATAAAGGATCAGCCCATAGAACCATTATGAAGAAGAGATTAAGCAATCTAAGCAAACTTGGGTCTTGTATCTTTTGCTGTGATTAGTGAATCCGTAACAGCCCAACAGATCACCAAATACCAGGCACTGCTTAGGTATAGATTCAGATATTTTGAGTTTTATTTCATATCCATTTAGTGTCCTCAAAGTGAGCCACGGATGCTGGCTGTGACTTACTTCAAATCTTATAAATATATGCCCACTCAATACTTCTCAGGGTCTAGATTCTGTCTTTTTCTTTCAAAGAGGTCACCACACATATTGTCCCTGCACATTGAGGTAGCAGAAAGCTAGTGCCTTGATTACTCAAAATGATCTCCTAGGACAATTTTGTTCTCTGTCTTTGCAATGGTAACATCATTATTTCTTGAATCCCAGTCTCTGACCTCCTTATAAGTAATGGTCAGGTCAGTTTCCATATGTAATGGCTCCCACTCAGGCCATAAAGCTTTGATATACTTAAACTAGTCTTTCACCAAAAGTTAGCAATAAACAACCGGCCTATAAAGCTTTCCAAGAGGCAAGAGAACACTCGCTCCGTTGTTGTAATTATTACTTCTCTCTTTGTGACAACCCTTGAGGAATATAGTTAAAAAGCAGAGATACCACCTTTCTATTTTTCTCCATCTGTTTATTTTGCACAGTAAATTGCCAGCTCTATGTTTGACATCGAAGTAAAACACTGTTGTGCCTCTTACCTGTAATTCTTGAAAGTGCAGCAAAGTATATACCCTTTAATGCCAACATAATCAAGAATTTACTTTCCACAAACTGCATTTCATCTCTTTCTCACATGGCTGTTGGTGTTTGGGAGTAGTTTCAAGTTGTTTGAGAATGTGCCTACATCAACAAAATTGGCAATTTGTTTCTGCTCACAATGTAAAGACAAAGAATTGGAAATTCCAGTGAGGTTAAGGGGAGATCTACCTGGCAGACTGGTTCTCCTGGCTTGTGTAACTGTTACCCAAAGAATACTTAATTAGGCAACACATTCATCCCGACAGGTGCCATGATCGTAAATGCATAGGCCAAGTGGCTAGGCTTTTAGTGTCATTTTGTGTACCTCAGAACCTTCACAGCTGAGGGAAATGGAACTTTTCTCATTATTCGTGATCCAGTTTGGCAATATCAGTTAAGCAATCATGCCTCTGAATGGCATGGAGTAGGGTAAGCTTCTCCCCCAGGGGGATTTAGGAAATGGAATAATTGATTGTGCTCTGAATAGCTGTGTGCTCAGAGATTGTTGAGATGCTAATTAATGCACACATCTGCAACCATCAGTTCAGTTTTATTCAACAAATACTTGTTTTGCTTACCCTGTGTGCCAGACTCCATGTTATGGGCTGAAAACCCAAAGCTGAATAAAATATAGGCTTATTCCTCTTCCCCGCAGAATTTGTTGTAGGAGGAAGAATTGTTAATAGATTATTCTAATACAGTGTGGTAAATTCAGCAATAGAAATGTAGTAAGGTGGCCCATGACAAGCGATACCTGACCAGTCGCCAGATAATAGGGGAAGAGATCAGGAGGGGATTCCTAGAGGAGAGGCCACTGGAACCAAGCATTTAAAAAGGCAGTAGGGCTTAGGGGAACAGTGACAGCAACGTCTGGGAAGCCTGAAAGAGCAGGAAGTGTGTGGAACATCAAGCAGTTTGAATTTCCAGTGGCTAAAGTGGAAGATAAAGAGTGGGAGTGGGTGTAGAGAAATAGGCAGAGACAGATCATGGAGATGCTTGCATGCCACCCTAAAGAGGTAGAACTTGTTCCCATAGGCAGAGGTGGGGTGACAGAACTTTAAAAGTCATGAAGTGAGTGACTAGTCTGGTTTAGTTTGGGTTTAAAAGCCTGAGTAGGATGGATTTGAGAAGGGCGAGGCTGGAGGTAGAGGACAAGAGACTTTGCAGCAGTCCCAGAGAGAACTGATGAGATCCTGGGGAAGGGCAGCAGGCAAGACAATAAAGGGGATAATGGGTGGACACAGGAAATTTTATGGAGTTGAAGCTCAGGGCAGGGATCTGGTTGGGGATGGAGACGTGTGCATCATTACCATGTGGGCTGTAGTTAAGGCCAATTAGACAGGATCAGCGTGCTCACGTGAAACGTATGGAGTGAGAAGAACAAGAAGCTATGCTGAGTCAGCTGGGGATACCACCTATTTGAGAGAATAGAGGAAGAGAATGCCAGTGAAGGAGACTGCGGGGAGAGGAAAGAGGAGACTCAGCAAAGCGTGGTGTGACACAGCCAGGTGAGCAGAGAGCTGAGGACGTTTTGACAATGATGTTGAATCTTCCCATCTGGTACCACACTGTGAAAGCTAAGATTAATTAATTCAACAAATATTTATGGAGTACCAAAGATGTATCACATATGTGCTAGTTGACAGTACCTTTAACTTATGATTTTACCAAGACTGACTTCCGCATAACTAGCAAAATGTAAGCTACCAAATACATTTGTTGGATTCCATTCTGTCAAGTATTTCTCTGCTCAACATTGTTTTTAGTTTATTTCTACTTCTAATTGTAAGATATTTTAAAACCGTACAGTGAGGTAAAAACTTCCATCTGAGCGTGGCATTCAGAAGGGTAGTGGCAGAGATGTTGTTGCCTGCTGGTGAAATAAACGCAGTAGAACGAGAAAAACATTTGTTCATTCCATTCCTCAAAAGAGGCAGGCTGAATCGTATAGGAGACTGAGTGCTTCTCACTGTTTAACAGAAAAGGTTACTCTCTATTCTTCAGCTGGAGGAAGTTTCTCTCTCTCTGTCTTCTATTTCCCATAATGTGAAAATGTCTCACATTCTTTCAACATTGCCATGCTCAAACACCCATTCGCACCAGCTGAGTATATGATATGGGACTCTGGAACCCAGGCCACTGAGGTCAGTCTCCTGGTCAGGTGAGTGAAATTTGCTTCTGTTAATCATCTCCTAATATGGTAGGGAAGGTCCCCCAGGCTACATGTAAGTAGTTACAAATGTTTTATTATTTAAATAGATATTCTATTTTGTCTTTATCTCTTGTTGTGCACAAGCCACACCCTAAAGTGAAAGAATCACCACAGATCTGTTGATGAGACGAGTCATTCTTTGGTCAGCAGACATTTGCTGAGCAACTTGTTAGGCCCCACACTGGGAGCTGGGGTAACAAAGGTGGATTAGTTCTACTCACAGTTTTTGTATTATTCATAGACTAGTAAGATATATCTTGTA
Source organism: Macaca thibetana thibetana (assembly GCF_024542745.1). Lineage (NCBI taxonomy): Eukaryota > Metazoa > Chordata > Mammalia > Primates > Cercopithecidae > Macaca > Macaca thibetana. The sequence goes on along the minus strand of NC_065578.1, from coordinate 83,091,941 downwards.
TGTTGAAGTTCTTGGTGAACGCCAAAGTTATTTTTCTTTACCACCTGTCCCTTTGGAGTCCTTACCTTCTAACATGCAGACAAAAGTAAGAAGACAAGATAGCTTTTGCGAAAAGCACAGCATCTGTTGTAGGCAGCTGTTGATCTCTGCCATGGCACCCTCATTTCAGTAACTTATCTTCAGCTCCCCTCTGACTTCCATTTCTCGCACAATTCCTGGCTCTATTTTCTGGGTTGGAGGGGTGCCCTGGACCATCACGGATGAGACGTTCTCTGCCCGTGCCTTGTCCTCACAGAAGCCTTCACTGTGGGAAGTGATTGGGAAGATTTGTATTTCTGGGTAAATATAAACATCAGTAATTATACATCAAATCCCAATATAATCACTGCATTTGAGTACTTGTAATCTCAGTATGACCAATATCTTATTAATTAGTAAAAGACATGTTTAATGTAATATTCCCAGCTATGCCCTATTCTCCTTCTAGCTAAGTGTTTATGTATATGGATTTGTTTTTATAGTTAAAAATCTTATAATTACATTATCTTCACGCTCTCAAAATACCATTTGGCTTAAAGAACTGATGTTTTCTCTGGTAACTTCCACATGGCATCTGCTCAAACTACCCTTTAAACTACTGCATTAATTTGCTGAATGGTTCTCTTTGCACTTGTCTTGTGAAAACCTATCTTTCACTAATTCCCCTTCCCCCAAATCAGCAAAACCTCAGCCTGTTCCATCTGGCAATATCATTGTTTCCCACTTGGCAATATGGTGTGGTGGTTATGAGCCTGGGCTTTAGAGTTCATTAGGCACAGGTCTGAGTCCTAGTTTTAGAACTTGCTAGACATGTGATCTTGAGCAGTTTATAGCAACTCTCTGTGCTAGGTTTCTTTATCTGTAAAATGGGTAAACTGATATTAACCATCTTATAGGGTTGTTGTAAAGTGAGTAGCACAGTGTCTTGTCCAGTTCTTTATCTGTAAAATGGGTAAACTGATATTAACCATCTTATAGGGTTGTTGTAAAGTGAGTAGCACAGTGTCTTGTCCAGAGTAAATGCTTAATAAAGTCTTCTTTCTTTCCTTGTTACTGTTAGAATTTCCTTGGCTGCCGTGAGAAACATAAGGCACTGAAATCAGGTGGACTTGTTCAAACTATGTCCCTGGAGAAGCCAGTTGCCTTTCTTGGTCTTAGTTTCCTGATTTGCTGAATGAAAATAACAACATATTACAGTGCTGACAAACTATTACAAAGACTAATTAAGATAAAATGCATTTTTAAAAATCTGTCATGGTGGTTCGGGCACAGTGGCTCATGCCTGTAATCCCAGCACTTTGGGAGGTAGAGGCAGGTGGATCATTTGAGGTAAGGAGTTCGAGAGCAGCCTGGCCAACATGGTAAAACCCTGTATCTACTGAAAATACAAAAATTAGCTGGGTATAGTGGCAGGTGCCTGGAATCCTAGCTATTTGGGAGGCTGAGGCAGGAGAATCACTTGAACCCAGGAGGTGGAGGTTACAGTGAACCAAGATTGCACCACTGCACTGCAGGCTGGGCAGCAGGGCGAGACTCCGTCTTAAAACAAACAAACAGATAAACAAACAAAAATCCGTTGTGGTGCATCAAATCATGACATAGGCTTTACTGTGACTCAATTATCACACCTAAAGCATCCCTCTCATTACCAGTCTTTTGCCCAATCTACAAGTGTACTGAGTTTAATAGAAGATTTTAGTACATATAAAAAAATATAGTCTCCTGGACAGAATTCTATACTATTTACTAATCCTGTAAACCCTTTCATGATTATTTATCCTTAGGAACATATACAAACGTTTTTAAAGAAAATAGATTTTAAGTACCCTTGAGATTGTCTCTAGTTTATGCCATATCTTTTGCCTAGCTTGAAGCACTGCTAGGATTATGCCAGTGTATGCCTGTGTTCATTAACTCACACAACAATATTTCTTGTGCATCTACTATGTGTTAGGCAGTACTCAAGGTGTTTGGGATACTCAGTGAACATACCAAAGATGTCTTTCCTTATGAAGCTTATATTCCAGTGGGGGTAGACAGACAATACAAAATGATAAAGTAAATTATACACAATGTTACTAGTTATGTTGATAGATTTTGTGAATTAAAAAGAAAAGAAAAAGGAAGGCTAAGGGGATCAGGAGTCTGGAGTGAAATGCAATTTTAAATAGCACGGTTAGGAGTGACCTTATGGAGAAGGTGACATTTAGACAAACATTTTAGATAAAAGCTACTTTACTCTGAAGCAATTAGAAGAATATACTACATTTCTTCTTAACTCAATAAACCCTTAATACTTCCAGCTAGTTACTTCATAGAACATAAAGATCCTTCCACAAACCCTGCCCTGTTTCTGCTTTATTTGGTTCACTGTATTACTATTGCCTACCTAGGATCTCTTTGTCTCCAGCCCTGGTTCTCTGTAATCGGCATTCCCACAATGACACAAAATGATATTCCAAAAATACAGACTGAATTGGGTAACATTCTTCCTCAAAAGATCCAGTGGCTCTCCATTGCTTTCTGAGTCAAGTCCACATACCTTGGCACGACCTCCATGGTCCTGGGATGCTCCTCTGTCCTCTTTTCTGCCACATCCCTCTTTGGGAGCCATACTTCACCCATTCTGGTCTCCCTGCTCTCTACAACTCTTTACTTTTGCCATTGTTCCTACCCATCCTTTCCTACATTTAACGTTGATTGGAAATTGTACTCATCTTTCAAGGCCTAGCTCTAATGCTGCTTCCTTTTTGGATCCTTCCAAGTAAAGTTAATTTTTTCATGCACCTCTCCATTCCCTGTGTCCTGAATGATGTGACGTAGATGACCACATTCTCTTGAAGCTGTCAATTCTTTCTCTATAGAAGATGATTCTTATTTATCATAGAGTCTTCTGAGAGAAGATTCTGAGCAAGCAGTATACTAAACTCTGAGAAGATTCCATGATAAATAAGAACAATCTTCTACAGAGACAACTCTGCTTACTTGAATTAATCAAACTGGGCAAGCCACCTATCATCTTTGAACCTCAGCTTCTTCATCTTCAAATGGGTTAATTATACATTTTTATGAATAATAGATAAGGATTACATGTGATTAAGTGAGATAATGTCTCATTATTTAAATGCTTCTTGTGGTGGCTAGTATGTAGTATCCCTTCAGTAATTGTTCTATGAATATGACTCCTTTCTCTAGATTGTCTTTTAATAATAACAGGGTTCCATCATCCTTCATTATTCCTTTTTATTGCATAATGGCTTCATGATTGTCACCAATCTTTCTTGATTTCCAGAGGAAAGCTCTCCTTTAGCTTTGTTTCTAAATGACTAACATTGTGTTATTTTATTTTTAAATTAATAGATTTTATTTTTTAGAGCAGTTTTAGGTTCACAGCAAAATTGAGAAGAAAGTGCAGAATTCCTACATACCTGATTCCCACCCCACACACAGCCTCCCCCTCAATCAACGTCCTATATCAATTATAACTTTTGTTATAATTGATGAACCAACATTGACACATCATAATAAACAAAAATCCATAGTTTACATTGGATTTGCACATTCTATGGATTGTGCATCCTTTGTACATTCTAAGGGTGTCATACATTTTATGACTTTTGACAAATGTATGATCACATGTATCCACCATTATAGTATCACGTAGAATGGGTTCACTGCCCTGAAGATCCCCTGTGCTTCGTGTATTTATACTTCCTTCCCCCTGGTCCTCTGGTAACCACTGAACATTTTCCTGTCTCCATCACTTTGCCTTTCCTAGAATGTCACGTAGTTGAAATCATATGGTATGCAGCCTTTTCAGATTGGCTTCTTTCACTAAACAATATGCATTTAAGATTCCTACTTGTCTTTATGTAGCTTGATAGCTCATTTCTTTTTCACACTGAATAAAATTTTGTTGTGTAATATAGTTTAAAAAAAATTGAATTGACCCAGTTTTGAGCTCTAGCTAGAGGCAGTCAGTTTCCATTCTTGAGTGGCCCATTAAGTACACACTCCCAACTGTCTCCCTTTTTAGGCTCTCATGCATTGAGCCACTCAGACCCCTCCCAGGCCAGACTATAGACAACCAGGCGCAGCCTCTATGCCCAAGAACTTATGGAAATTATTTGAACTGCTCAATCCTAAACTTGCTTACCATGACTTGCCCATTCTTTCCTGCTGAAACCATGGTCAAGGCGCTTGCTCATAGTTCCCTCTCTCCTTCTGGCTTGTGAGTGGCCCTAGTGCTTCCCCGAATGGCCCTGGATAGCATGCTGTATTCTCCCCAGGGAACTGTGAGTGTAACACACTATAAAATTCTTTCCAGTTCCTCCCTCTTGGTCTGTGTCTGGACTCACCATACCTCACTCAAGGTAGTATGGGTAAAACATATTTTATGACGATACCACAGTTTATTTATATATTTACTTATTGAAAGACATCTTACTTCCAAGTTTCAGCTATTATGAATAAAGCTGCTATAAACACTCATGGTCCAGGTTTTGGTGTAGACATAAATTTTCAGATCTTTTGGGTAAATACCAAGGAGTGAGATTGCTGGATCTTATGCTGAGAGTATGTTTGGTTTTGTAAGAAACTGCCAAACTATTTTCTAAAATGTCTGTACCATCTTTTATTTCCACTATCAATGAAAGAGAGTTCTTGTTTTTCCACATCTTTACCAGCATTTGGTATTGTCAGTGTTTTGGATGTTAGCCATTCTAGTAAGTGTGTGGTGATACTTCCTTGTTTTAATTTGAAATTCCCTAATAACAGGCAATGTTGAGTATCTTTTCAATGCCAGCCATCTGTATATCATCTTTGGTGGGATGTCCATCCAGATATTTTAATTAGATTGTTCATTTCCTTATTGTTGAGTTTTAAGAGTTATTTGTCTATTTGGATAACAGTCAGACAGTCAGATATGTCTTTTACACGTACATTCTTTTTAGAGTGTTATCTGGTTCCCTGAGAATTCACAGGTTTACTCTTGTAATAGATGATTCTCTATAGCCATTTTTGTTTCTATAAGGGAATATTTTTTCTGAGTATTTATTAAAACAGTAGATTCAGGGATACTGACTACTAAAACTTCTATTGCTACTTACCAGATATTAACCAGTCATTGAATCAATCAAATACTTATTAGACACTTAATATTTTTCTAGACACTATTGGAGATAACAGTGGTAAAAGGAGGTAAAAGGCCTGCTACTGTTTTCAGTAGATTTATAGTTTATTTTGAGATCATTTAAATACAATTTAGGGCTGACTTTGTGGTACTAACTATAAGTGCAATTGATATTCAGAGAGCTCCAGAAGAGTTCAGAGAACTCCAGAGGAGTTTGTGTGGACTAGAATTGTTGAGCAAAGATTCATGTATGACATGAGGGCTGATCTAGGCTTGGAAGGTCAGATAACCGATGTACAAGTGGAAAGGAAAGGAATACATGTAATGTGCCAGAACACCTTGTAGGTGTTTACAATGCATGTGCCTCAAGCATTATAAACACTTAATATTTTTATTACATGGGTAGCCCCTCAAGAAGGAAAAGCAGACAGATCCCTTCTGACTGATTGATTTGATCACAATCCCTGTATAAAGATATCACTCCTACCATCTATCTGCTTCTACAATACCACAGTAGATATTTGTCTTAGTCCATTTGTGTTGCTATAAATGAATACCTGAGGCTGAGTAATTGATAAAGAGAAGGAGTTCATTTGGCTTAAGGTGTTGCAGGCTGTACAAGAAGCACAGCATCAACATTTTCTTCTGGTGAAGGTCTCAGGTTGCTTCCACTCATGGAGGAAGGTGAAAGGCAGTCAGCATGTGCAAAGGTCACATAGTGAGAGAGGAAAACAAGAGCATAGGGAAAGGGGTGCCAGACTCGCTTTAACAACCAGCTCTTGTGGGAACTAATAGAGTGAGAACGCATTCCCACTAGGACAGCACCAAGACATTATTGAGGGATCCACCCTCATGGCCTAAACACCTCCCATTAGGTCCCATATCCAATGTTGAGGATCAACTTTCAGATTGAGGTTTGGGGGGATAAATATCCAAACCATAGCATTCCACCATTTACCCCTCAAACTTCATGTTCTTCTTATATTGCAAAATACAATCGTTTCATCCCAATAGTCTCCAAAAGTCTTAACTTGTTCCAGCACCAACTCAAAAGTCCAATGTCCCAAATCTTATCTGAGAGTCAAGATAAATTCCTTACAGCTGGGAGACTGTAAAATCAAAAACAAATTATTTACTTCCAAGATACAGTTGTTGTATAAGCATTGGGTAAACATTCTCATTCCAAAAGGGAAAAATTGGCCAAGAGAAAGGGGTAAGAGGTTCCATGTAAGTTTGAAATCCAGCAGGGTGGATATTAAATCTTAAAGCCCTGAAATAATCTTTGACTCCATGTCTGTATCCTGAGTGCACTGGTGTGAAGAGCGTGCCCCCAAGGGCTCTAGCAGCCCTACCTCCATGACTTTGCTGAGTGTAACCTACATGGCTGCTCTTATGTGTTGGAGTCCAGTGTCTGTGGCTTTTCCAGATTGAAGTTGCACACTGCTAAATGGCTCTATAATTCTGGTGTCTGGAGGGTTGTGGCCCTATTTTCACAGCTCCGCTAGGCAGTGCTCTGGTGGGGACTCTGTGCAGGGGGATCCAACTCTACATCTCCCCTCAATACTACCCTAGTCGAGGCTCTCTGCAGTGGCTCCACCCCTGTGGCAGGCTTCTGCCTGAGTGCCCAGGCTTTCTGATGCATTCTCTGAAATCTAGATGCAAGCTGCCAAGCCTCCACCATTCTTGCACTCTGTGCACCTACACACTTAACACTATGTGGAAGCCACCAAGGCTTATGGCTAGTGCCCTCACAGCAGTGGCCAGATCATACGTGTGGCCCTTTGACCCACAGCTGCAGACTGAGGGAGGGATGCAGGGAGCAGCCCCCTGAGATGGAGCAGAACAGCTGCACCCTAGGAAATCATTCTGTTTTCCTAGGCCTCTGGGCCTGTGATGGGAGGAGTAGGTTTGAAAATTTCTGAAATACCTTTGGGGCCTCTTTCTCATTGTCTTGACTATTAACACCTGGCTCCCTTTTAGTGCTACAGTTGCCTCTAGCGAGTGGTTGCTCTGTAGTGCCCTTGAATTCTTCTGGAAATGCTCCTTCCTTCTCTACTACATGGCCAGGCTACATATTTTCCAAATATTTATGCTCTGCTTGCTTTTAATTATAAGTTCCACTTTAGGTCCTTTGTTTGCTGTTGAATATGACCATAAGTTGTTAAAAGCAGCCATGCTCCTTCTTGAAGGTTTGATGCTTAGAGATTTCTCCCCTTAGATACCCCAGGTCATCACTCTTAAGTTTGGCCCAAGGACATGAACACAATGCAGCTAAGTCCTTTGCTATGGCAACAAGGGTGACCTTTGCTCCAGTTCCGAGTAAGTTCCGCATTTCCATTTGAGATTTCATCAGTTTGGACTTTGCTGTCTATATTTCTATCAGCATTTTGGTCACAACCACACAACCAATCTCTAAGAAGTCCCAGACTTTTCCTTGTTTATTTTTCTTCTTTTGTGCCCTCCAAACTCTTCCAACCTCTGCCTATTATCCAGTTCTGAAGCTGATTCCACATTTTCAGCTATCTTTATAGCAGTGCCCCACTCCTTGGTACTAATTTTCTGTCAGTCTATTTGTGTTGCTATATAGGAATACCTGAGGCTGGTTCAATTATAAAGAAAGGGGGCTTATTTGGTGATACGGTTTGGCTCTGTGTACTTACCCAAATCTCATCTCAATTTGTAATCCCCATGAGTGAAGGGAGGGACCTGTAATCCCCATATGTCGAGGGAAGGGGGTGATTGGATCGGTGATTGGATGCTGTTCTCTTAATAGTGAGTGAGTTTCCATGAGATATGATGGCTTTATAAGTGTTCGGATGTTCCTCCTTGGCTCTTCTCTCTACTGTCGCCTTGTGAAGAAGGTGTCTGCTTCCCCTTTGCCTTCTGCCATGATTGTAAGTTTCCTGAGGCCTCTCCAGCCATGCAAAACTGTGAGTCAATTAAACCTCATTTGTTTATAAATTACCTAGTCTCAGGGATGTTCTTTATAGCAGTGAGAGAGGACTAATACATTTGGCTCATGGTTTGGCAGACTGTACAAGAAGCATGGCACTGGCATTTGCTTCTGGTGAGGGACTCAGGATGCTTCCATTCATGGTGGAAGGGGAAGGGGAGCTGGCATGTGCAGAGATCACATGGTGAGAGAGGGAACAAGAGAGAGATGGGAGGTACCAGGCTCTTTTTAACAACCAGCTCTCTCGGGAACTAATAGAGCAAGAACTCACTCATTACCAGGAGGACAGCACCAAGCCATTCATGAGGGATCCAGCTCTAGGACTCAAACAGCCCCCTTTAGGCCCCACCTCCAATGCTGGGGATCATATCTCAACATAAAATTTGGGGGCACAAACATCCAAATTACAGCATTATTTATCCATTTAGCTCTAGAAAACATTTAATCATTAAGAGACGCTAGTCAAAAGGAAATGCATCTGTGGGATGAAGAGGTGGTTATAACTTAAATGATCATCCATTCATTTATGTAATCTCTATTCAGCAAATATATATTGAGTCCCTACTCCATGGTAAGCACTATGCTGGATCCTGGCTATGAAAGATTAAGAGGCTGTAACAGCTGCCTAAAGCAGCTTAGGGCTAGTGACACTGCATGTGCCGATGACCATTATGCCGTGTGATTCAAGCCATTTCACAGGTGAGAAGAAAGTGATGGCAGACCATGGAGGCCCTGAGAGTAATGGTGAAGCTTAAGGGGTCTAGGAGTTGGCCACATAAACAAAAGAGAGAAGAGAGTTTATCCTTTTTTCTTCATCTTTCTCCTTTTCTCTACTTCCTGAACAATTCTTCACAAAGATTTTAGCAGGGACCAAGCAGAGTGGTGTCTTCCAGGTACAGTGAGGGGAGCCTCCATGGTCCCTCCAACAGGGGGAGGAAAGTGTCTACGCAGGTGAGTCAGGGCCCAGCATAGAGTGTTGGAGCCTAAGTGAGGCAAGAAGGGCTGCCCCCCAGGAAAGTGTCTGGGCGAGGAGACAGTGGGACAGCCATAGAGATGGTCCAAGTAAGGAAATATATTAGGAATAATGTGGGTCAGATTTTTCACTGTTGGAGAAGGTATTTCCATGTATGGAAATGAGAAAAAAGGAACAACTCTTTAGTGTTGTATTAGAAGTGGAGTTAGCAGTTTGAATTCATGATTTTCAATACATAGATATGAATTTGGGGTGTGTGTGTGTGTGTGTCTGTGTGTGTGTATGTATGTGTATTTTCTAACTTTGTAGGCTTAGAGTGTCTGAGATCAGTGACAAACTCCTAGCATGAGTACAACCAACATCCACATCTTTGGTTGGTTCCGCAGATGGGCCAGGGCAGTTACAGGGTGAGCCTGCACAATCTTCTGGAAAGCAATGAAGTGCTCAAAGAATGACGAGAACATTCCAAAAGGACACAGAATCCTGCAGGAAGGTGTTTCCCCATGAACATAAAAAAGACAACAATGGTAACAGATTAGAACCTTTTGAATAAAATAAGAATCAATGTACTCATATTCATATACATAATTGAATAAATACATTGAAAATTTGATGAAGAATGGGATGACTGCATAGGCTGAAAGTATTACCCACAAAATATATGTTAATTGCAAAAGGAAAAAAAAAGTAACTATGCAGTGAAGAAACCTGGCAGAAACCACCTTAGTTAAGTGATCAATGTTAGTATTAGAAGTGGAAAAAATCCAAAGCATGTGCTGCCAGTAGGATGCAATGAGGCACACATAGCATCACTTCTGTAATATTGTTGCCAAAAGTACCAAAAGCTAACTCTAATCATGGGGAAACATCAAACAAAGATAAACTCAGGTACATTCTCCAAAAGCTGTCCTGTAATCTTCAAAAATGTCAAGGTCATGAAAGTCAAGAGAACATGGAGAAACCATTCTGAGACTATGACAACTAAAAGCATAGTTATTGATTCTGGACTGGAACATTTTTGGGAAAATGAGGAAACCTGAATGCGATCTGTGGATTAGATGGTAGTAATGTACAAGTGTTAATTTCCTAATTTTGATAGTAGATAACATAAGAGAAATATATTTTTTATAATATGGGAGAATTATAACATAAGAGAAATATATTTTTTATAATATGGGAGAATTATCATTGTTTATGATACATATACACCAAAGCATTTAGGGGTTTAGGATGTCATGCTAGCAACTTACTCATAAATGGTTTAGGGAAAACAGGTCTTGCTACTATAGGCGCAACTTTTCTATAAGTTTGAGATTACTTATTTTAAAAAAGGTGGGGAGAGAGAATCTCCTATGGGGAAGCCTGGATATGTTATGAGTTAACACTTTAGAGGGAGCTTCTTTTTAGCCCATTGAGAATACAGCTCTAGAAAAACACAGCAACAGGGGGGTGCCTACTGTGGCTCTCCGTGTGCAGCTGGGGCTGGGATTCTAAGTTAGCAGTGAAATATCTTTAGCTACAGCACCTACTTTTTCTAGATGGCTATTTTCTCCTCTGGAAAATGAACGGTGGACATAGCGTCCTTCCAGTTCTAAAATTCAACACTGTGATTTCATCTTTTATATATTATAGCTTACCACCAGCTCTGTGGTGCTTTTTGTTGCAAAGTTTTCCATATCCATCTGCCCCAGGGAGATCCCTAGCTCATATAGTGTCGCCTAGGTTGTCAGTTTGGCCACCTCTGCCTGGATTAATCTTCATCTGGGAGGCAGGATTAGTGTCTGATGTGCAGAACTCCAGGTAGGAAGCATGTCCTGGCCTAACAGCACAGGGACGGCCTTTGAGATAACGCTCTCTTCTGTCCTGCATAACTCCAGAAGTGTAGCTTGAAGCTCAGTTGGGAACTTGACACAGAGAATGTTCCCTTGGAGGGCCTCCAAATGTTAATTCCGGAGATGATGGTGCAATAAGAAGGTGACCAATCAGATGGGAAGCCCTGGCTCATGATGGGGTTCTCATCTGTCCACACCCAGGCCCATCTGAGTTTCTGAGCACATCAGGGAACTTTAACAACCTCCACACATGCACATGCCAACCACACATAAGAAATAGGCATTCTAGTTGACATTGGGGCAATTGAAATTAATATGCTATAGTGTGCTGAGAATTCTCTTTCCTTAATAATAACCAGACTTAATAGAATGAGAACAAGATGCAAGACTACTGAAAAATGAAGGGCGATCATCTGCATATCATATTTTTTCCTGTAATATAAATATCCAAATTCCAAAGGCAATTGGTTTTGTATATAATTTAATTGGGAAACGTTCCATCAGGTATTTGTTATTAAGAATCAGAGCTGTATCAGCAGGACTTGATTGTTTCAGAAAGAACACCAACAGGATTTAGAAGTTTCTTTGTCCAGTTACTGAAGTGCCTGGCACATAATTGATACTCAATAAATATTTGGATGAAGGCATAAAAATATATTCACCTGTGACGATGATGCACATTGTCACAGGCAGTGGAATCAGGCAACTAACTATATTTTTTAAATATTGTGCAATTTAGGTTCTCTTAAAATTTCAAACCAGATGGAGATTAAATGAGAATTGGTTAAAATTAATGCATAATGTTTCCTGAATAAAATAGCTCACTCAGTCTGAAAGGCCTTTTCCTGTTTGTTAGAATTCTGTTTCCCTTATTATTTTTCCAGTTCCAGGTAAGACTGTTTGCGGGGAGACTTTCTCCTCCAGACCCCACCTCTTTAATCTGGCAGGTAAGAGCACCATAAACTGGAATGATGCTTCCTATGTGTGCGCTGAGATTTCTCTAGTGCTGCTCAACCCTGCCACAGGGATGATGGCTTGCTTATAAAGCTTGGGTAATGAATAGCCCCAGATTTATTTTCACATTTATTTAGGACAATTTTCTCTCTGTCACTGTGCCAACACTATCAGCACAACTCAGTGTTACATAAAAAAGCACAAGCTTTGGAGAAAAAGAAAAAGGTCTGGGCTTAAATGTCTGCTCTGCCACTCATCAATTGCCTGACCTTGGGCTGGTTATTGGTTATATTTGAGCTTCATTTTCCTCACAGGGTTGTTGTTCCAGTTAAACAAGACCACATTTATACAGTGCCTGGCACCTAGTAGGCCTGCAATTTAGTTCTCTGTTAGTTAATTTCCTGTGGACCCATTTTGCTTTCTATCACCTCAGCTTTCTTATTTTCTATGAGCCCTTCCTAGTTCCCTCTTCTCTCTTGACTCTAATCTAAGGCAAATCAATAAACAGTAGCTCACCCTGCAGTTGGGACACTCACCCTGCAGTTGGGACACTCACCCTGCAGTTGGGACACTCACCCTGCAGTTGGGACACTCACCCTGCAGTTGGGACACTCACCCTGCAGCTGGGACACTCCTGTAATGCTGTTACTTGGTCAGCATCTCCTTGTCCATTGTGTAGGGAAGGTGAGTGTTTGGGATTCCTAGAGGTGCCCTAGTTGCCTTCTTCCAGAACAGAATTGTCTTACTTTATTCCATCATGGCATCAATAGATGCATGTATAATTTTTAAGCTCATGTTCCTGATTTAAGTTCATATTTCTCCTCAATGTATGCAGCCCCATCTTAAGATATTTCCCTTAGGGATAGGTTCAAATTACCTTGCCTCAGTTTCTGTGGGTATTGAAGGTGGAGACACCAGCAATTACTGCAGTTAGCATTTAGTACTGCAGTTACCTCCAAACCCCTGAGTGGCTGTCACCTATCATTAGGATCATTAGGTATTATGGTGTGTTTTTGGCACAGTAGACAGAGTGATTCTTTAAAACATGCCAGATAATAAATGACACTCTCCTGTTCAGTGCCCTCCAGTGGCTTCCCATCTCAGGCCCTGAGATCCCAGGGCCTGCGTGACCCTATGCGATGTGACCCTGCCTGCTCTCCAATCTCCTCTCATTCTCTATCTTATTGACTGTGTTCCAGTGCCACAGGCCTCTTTGCTGTTTCCCATGTCAAAGAACTCAAGACCCCACCTCAGGACTTTTGTACCTGTTGTTCCTCATGCCAGAATATTGATCTCCCCATATAGCTATACTATAAGGTTCTGCTCAAACGTCACCTCCTCAGGGAGGTCTTCGTGGACTATCCTATCTAAATTAGCACCAGCAATCATCACTCTCTAGCCCCTAATCAGTGTTATTTTTCTACACACAAAAACACACACTTGTTATTTATTTAAAGCCTATTTCTTCTTCTAGAATGTAGGACTTTGTTTCCTTCACTGGTGGTATTTCCAGTGAATAGAATACAGTAGTGCCCCCTTATTCCAGGTTTTGCTTTCTGTGGTTTCAGTTACCCATGGTTAACTGGTGTCCAAAAGTATTAAGTAGAAATTTCCAGAAATAAGGAATTTGTTAGTTTTAAATTGTGTGTCTTTCTGAGTAGTGTGCGGAAATCTCGTACCATTCCATTTTGTGCCCCCTGGAGTGTATCCCTTAGCCCAGCATATCCATGCTGTATATACTGCCTGCCTACCAGTCACTTAGCAGCCATCTAGACTGTCAGATCAACTGTAGCGGCAACATAGTGCTTATGGTCAAGGAACCATTATTTCACTTACTAATGGCCCCAAAGTGTAAGAGTACTGTGCCTAATTTACACATTAAACTTTCTCTTAGGTGTGTACGCATAGGAAAAAACATACTGTATAGGTAGGATCTGGCACTGTCTGCAGTTTTAGCAGCCACTGGGGGTCTTGGAATGTATCCCCTGTTGATAGGGGGGAACCACTGTAGTGTTTGGTCCAGCAAAGGCACTCAGTGACTGAATGAAGTAATATATTAATTTAGGAATAGCCCTGAGGTTATTATGTAGTTTGGTAAGAAAAGGGCTGTGAAGCCACTTTTGCTCGAAGACATTGTGATGCTATGTCTCCATAATATGAACAGGAACAGCAATGTAATAGCTTCCATTTATTGAACATTATGATGCTTTGCTCAGTAGGAATCTACAAGTTGTTTGTGATCATTCATAAGCTTCTAATTTTATCACTTTGGTCTGTGGGAAAAATGTGCTGTAGTTTATTATAAGGTTATTACAAAGGAAATGTGCAGTTTTTAAACTACTAAATGCACCATGAAAATTATGCTCTCCACTGTTGATGTACACAGAACATGGTGTCACAAGAGGCCCTCTTACAATTTTAGTCCTTTCTCTGACACATTTCCCCACACTCTACATTCCCCTTACCATCTCCTGGCAAACAAATACAGACAAAGCCTCCTGGAGCATATAGTTGGGATTTCAAAACATGAGCACTAGTTCCAGAGAGGTCTGTTTTAAATCTATGTGGCCTTGAATGAGTTACTTAAAGTTTCTATGTCTGAGTTACTTCATCCCTTAAATGGGAATAATGATAGCACCTACATTATAGATATGCACTGAGTAAATGAAATAACACATAATGTGATTAGCATTGGCTGGGTGTGGTGGTTCACGCCTGTAATCCCAGCACTTTGGGAGGCTGAGGTGGGTGGATCATTTGAAGTCAGGAGTTCGAGACCAAACTGGACAACATGGTGAAACCCTGTCTCTACTAAAAATACAAAAATTAGCATGGCGTGGTGGTACGTGCCTGTCATCCCAATTACTTGGGAGGCTGAGGCCTGAGAATTGACTGAACCCAGGAGGCGGAGGCTGCAGTGAGCCAAGATGGCACCACTGCACTCCAGCCTGGGTGACAGAGTGAGACTGTCTCAGGGAAAAAAAAAAAAAAAAAAAAAAGACATAATGTGATTAGTATTAGCATAAAGCTATCACTGAACAATTATTAACGTAAGCATTTGGGACTTAGGAGAGGCTGTCCTTGCCTCCCCAAAGTGTCTTCTTCTAACATGGGACAAATAATTTTCTTTAGAATATATATTTAAAATTAGTCTGTGGACATGTGTACAAATTTGCCAATATGCAATTTGAAATGGTGTCATATTTCTGCTGTATAAACACCTTTTGAATATAAGGTGTAATTGTCCTCTCAGTTTTCACTGTGGTCAGCTACTCTACTCAGCAGCTGCAAGTCTCGACCCGTGGGTGGAGTAGGTAAGTCTTCAGGATTTGTTTTGTTAGACTATTTTCATTTTTTAAAAATTGCCTATCTGTTTTTAGCTTTAGGACAAGTCACAGCAATTGCTTTACAGAGAATGTTTTACTCTCTCCTAAATGTTGTGAGAGAAGTGGTTTCAGGAATAGGCCTAGGATATGTCTGGTTTGCTGTGTGGGGTCAGATGGGCATAGAGCTCTATCAGGGGTGGATGGATTCAGGAGTCACGCAGGGGGAGATGTTAAGAGCTCCTGTCCCTCCCTTACACCACAGCCACTCTATAACTTGGCTCTTTCTCTTTCTCTTTTTTTTTCCATTTTTCTTCTTAGCAAAAGCAGGCATTATTGACCTCACCAGGGTACTAGGGCAATTTTATTAGTATTCCTTTTATTAAGCATCAGCTTTTATGTGGAGGTAGAAATATATATATATAAAATATGGTTGCACACATGCACATGCACATCTGAGGCTGGGGAGGATCCACAGAGACCTCCAAAAAGAAGAGAATCCAAGGGCATATCCCTGACATGATCTTGAGTCAACTTTTAGAGGCAAAAAATTGCTCAAAAACAACTTTGTCTCTCTAGGGTAAATCTTACATAGGAAATGTCAGTGCAGAGCTCTGCTACCAGAGCGAAGGCGTGTATGTGCGGAGATGGGGGTGTGGGCACTGGGGTAAGGGGGAGAACAAGAAACAGATATTACTCTAACAGAAATAATTTCCTATTTCTTGCATATCCTCCCACTCACAATAAAATATACTTTTCCAAATTATACATCAGCTGTTTGCAGTGTCTGAGGCAGAGTGCCTGGGCTGTAGTTTTTTTTTTTTTTTTTTTTTTTTTTTCCCAGCGGGAAACTAAGAAATAAGTCATAAAACATTAATACTGCCTTAAAATAACTTGGGGTAGGGTGATCCCAAGATGAACTTGAGTTGAGCACCAGAGGGAAGCTGTACCTCCAGAGGAGAAATTTCATTAAAGAGGACTTGCCCTTTCCACAGAGAGGTCTAGGTCTGACTTCTTGAAGCTGGGAGGGCTTGTGTCACGCTGAGTGAGAATCATGGCCACTTCACACATCTGTGGAGCATGCCTCTCCTCTGAAACAGAAATAACTGAGGAAGTAAGGCAAATTCCCTCTTCTAAAGGGATTCCGACACATCATCTGGACCCATTATGGGGTGTTTTCAAATTTCCATAAGCTCAGCCAAATTTAGGACTTCACTAATTTGGACATGTGATCACTTATAGGAGGCGCTAGACCGAAATACAGAATAGTGGTTCAGTGCACAACTTTAGGAGTCAGACCTGGTGAGAATCCTGGCTTTGCCACTTACTCACTGTGAACTTGAACAATTTATGTATTTGCTCTCAGACTGCTTTCTCTTCTGTAGAACTGAAACAATAATACCTAATTATAATGTAGTTTTGAGGATTAAATAAGGAATGAATGCACAACAGTTTATGATTAAAAAATAGTCACTTTTTTCATATCAATATTACATTATTCTAAGCCCTTATCCTACTCATTATAGGAAGTCCAATTTTCTATTGGATCCCCTTTCTCTCAGAGCTTGTAATAAATAAAAAACTACTGAATATTATTTCAGTAGTATTGGGGGAACAGGTGAGTTTTGGTTACATGGGTAAGTTCTTTAGTGGTGATTTCTAAGATTTTGATGTACTTGTCACCTGAACAGTGTACACTGTACCCAGTATGTAGTCTTTTATCCCTCACCTCCCTCTCCTCCTTCCCCCAAATCTCCCAAATCTATTATATCATTCATATGCCTTTGCATCCTCATAGCTTAGCTCCCACTTGTAAGTGAGGACATACAATATTTGGTTTTTCCATTCCTGAGTCTCTTAGAATAATGGTCTCCAGCTCCATCCAGGATGCTGCAAATGCCATTATTTCATTCTTTATATGGCTAAGCAGTAGTCCATGGTGTATATATACCACGTTTGCTTTATCCACTTGTTGCTTGATGGGCATTTAGGTTGGTTTCACATATTTGCAATTGCGAATTGTGCTGCTATAAACACGCATGTGCAAATGTCTTTTTCATACAATGACTTCTTTTCCTTTGAGTAGATAGCCACTAGTCTCCAAGCTATTTTGGGGAACATCAGAGAAAGAGAAAGCAGTTTTTTTTTAAATTTTTCATTTTTTAGTTTTTTAAGATGGAGTCTCGTTCTGTCACCAGGCTGGAGTGCAGTGGTGCCATCTCAGCTCACTGCAACCTCTGCCTCCTGGGTTCAAGCAATTCTCCTGCCTCAGCCTCCCAAGTAGCTGGGATTCCAGGCATATGCCACCACACCTGGCTAATTTTTGTATTTTTAGTAGGGATGGGGTTTCACCATGTTGGGCAGGGGTCTCGAACACCTGACCTCAAGTGATCTACCTGCCTCAGCCTCCCAAAGTGCTGGGATAACAGGCGTGAGCCACCATGCCTGGCCCAGAGAAAGTAGTTCTACATGTTAACCTGGTGGTCATTATTCCACTGAACAATTTCTGCTGCTCCAAATGTTTTGTGTAACCTCTTGCTATTGTATAGCTCACTTCTCTGGACTTGAATTAAAATGAAGCTCCAGCTAGCCCATATAGTGCCTTTGTGTCAATCAGCAAAGGTGATCCTTCCACATAGGGCCATGACTTCATGAACAGACTGGGACTTTAAATGCATTAGAAAATGATGTCCTCTCTTTCCGGGTAAACTCAGCCCCATGTCAGGGTCCACGGTTTGTTGAAGAGAACGCAGGCTGCATTTCAGTCCTCATTCCTCTCCTTAGCCAGATGCTTTTGCACAATTAAAAAACCAATACAACCTTGAGCAACAGCCCTGGGTAGTCCTTGGCTGCATGTAACACAAAACTCCAAAACAACACTGGCTTAAACAAAATAGAAGTGTATTTCCCGCTCGTGTGAAAGGAGGTAGGACTTCCAGAGTTGATACGACCGTTTCATGCTATCATCAGAGTCCTGGTTTCTGTTTTTCTGCTCCACCATCCTACGTATGTGGCTTCCAGTGTTAAGGTCGTTTAATGGTCCATGATAACCTTAGAGCTCATGCCATCTTATCCATGCTCTAAATGGTAGGAAGGAGGAAGGATTGAAGACGAGTGTGCCCTCGTGCACATAAGGATTCTTTTGCATAAATCTTGTTGACCAAAACTTCATCATATGATCACACCTGTCTGCAAAGGAAACTGAGATATGTATTAGCTGGGCACATGGTTATAGGTGCTTCTATCATTGAGGAGGTGGGGAAAATGGATATTAGGGGTGGGCTGTTGGCAATTTCTCATAAGGCTTTTCTCATTTGCAGCTGTACTTTACGCAGGGAGCTAGAGCACTCCCTTACCGTAACCACTCCCTCCTCTGACTCAAAACAGCTAAGAGTCTAATTTAATAAAATTTAATTGAATGCAGAGGATGATAAGAAAATAACACTGCAGAGAGCTGAAGGCAATATTGCATAATGGTTAAGCACATTCGTTCTAGAGTCAGATTGTCTGGGTCAAACACTGGCTCTGTGATAATTTCTTAGCTGTGAGACTATGGACAGCATTTTCCGCTAACCTTTCTGGGCTTCTGGTTTCCCAATCTGCAACATAATAGCATTGTTATGAGTATTAAATGAAATAATACACATGTAGTCCATTTAGTGCAGAGTGGCTGTATTCCTACAAATTAGCACTCTAAAGGATTCAAGCGCAGACAGGCAACGATATACCTCTGGCCATGGTTTCTTATAGATCCCACTTACAAGAATATTGGTTTATCCTTCCACTCTGCAGTGATATTTATGAAGTGATATTTATGAAAGACCAATCATTACCTAAGTGACTGCTGATCTTCACCCTTGGCTTGCTTTATTGTATCCTTGAACAGTCAGAAAACTTGCATTTGAAGAGTTAGCATAATTCTCATTCTTTGTGGCAAGTTGAAAACTTCATTTGCTTACCCTTGTCAGCCATTATGCATTAAAACTATTTGCCAGAAATAAATGTCAGAAAGAGAATACACAGAGGGGTAAAGACTACAGAATGCACTCAACTCTTTGAGAGTGTTTCCAGCATCTAACTCTGATGCTCATTAGCCACAAATCAGCGGTCTGGTCTGCCCTGCCAGCTCTCCTGTATTTATCCAAGCGGGAGTGTATAGACTATATGGGATGGTCATATAGAAATACTTATCTTCTTAATTTTTTTTTTATTTTGAGAAAAATATTTTACAGAAAAATAGAAATATTACGTGTCAGTGCTGTGGCAGATATTAAACAGGCGAGAGGTGTATATAAAGATCATACTACTTGAGAGAAAGTCCTCTGTAAGTGTTCAGTGAACAAGTAAAAATGATTATATATACGACTGTCAACAGTGATTCTTTTTAGGGTTTATAGGCTCTGATCCCCATTTGAAAGTCCTTGCTTTGCTCTCTGTGGGCTCCCAAGCAGCAGAGGTCCCACTTCTTGTGGGAATCTCTGGCTCCCACGGTGCTTCCCACATCAGACACCCCGAGTGTCTCAGTCCACAGTGTGTGAGATTGGAGTGGGAATTCTCCCTTGCCACTGTCCAAGACCATGGTGTTTCCTGTCTGGGCATGAGTGACAGTGGAAACTTATTTTCTTCAGAGGATGCTCCTAACCCACCCAGAGGTATAGTCTGAACTCTATTGTCCTGACAAGACAATCATGAAAGTTGAGAGTATATTGCTTAAAAGGTAGGTTTTCTCCAACTTAAGTAATTCCGTATGTGGGCTCCAAATTTCAGGCTAAATCTGTATTTTCAAAAAAAAATTTCTTTACATAAGCAAGGATATAGCATAGTTAAAGCTAGCTCTAGTTTAATATTGTAATAAATAAAACAATATCTTGATCTATAGCATCATCATTAGGACATGGAGTGACTTCACATGTTTTTTTCTTTCCCTAGAAAACTATGGATAAGAACTAGCTTTTAGCTTTACAGTAGTAATAGTAAACTTTCTTGATGATAATATCAACTCCCTGCTTCCAAAAGAATGTCCCAAAGGTCTCCATCTAGAGAAACTGAAAACTCTCAACCACTCCCAAATGGCACTCCAAATGCTTAAAAAGAAGATAAAAATTCTTTTTCACTGGGGAACCAACTTGCTAGTGTTTAGCACATAATAAGCACTAAAACAGTATCTATTGTTCCTACCTGTTTCTTTCCAAAAAGGACTTTTTGTGGCTTTGAGTAAGGGATTTATGTAAAATAAGGTTACAATATTATAAAAACAGTATCATGTGAAAAAACAAGGCCTATGTTCACTGCAAAAGGCAGTATATTACTGTGAGCTTCCTTGCAGCAAGGACAAAGAAAGGAAATTCAGCAAGCTTTTTAACTCGGGGATGAACAGGCACATCAATTCTTTAAGGGAGCAAATTTTTAATGGCAGTGCATCCTATAGAAGACATTGAGAGACATAATAGGCAGTGTCCTTGAAAAAGCTAGAGGCACGGGGTGTTAGTGCAACTTCATACAATTCTAAGGGCATCTAGGCTTATGAGGAGGTCTGCCTGCACTGATAGGCAGACATCAGAATACCTTGGGGAGCAGAAGAGAGGCATGTACTTTTTAGGCTTGCTTTTTAAAATATTCCTTCCTCTCAGACATTTGAGGATGAACTGTCATTTTCAGAAGATGTGATAAAGACTGGAGGAATATTTGCTAGGTTGAATTTGAGCTTTGGAGAAATTGTATGTATGTATATATGTATGTATTGCTGAGTGCATTGAATGTAATTGCAGAATGTAATTGTATTTAAATACAAGTTTGTTTTTTCAAGTTTTTAGTCATAAAAATACAGAAATTTGACTAATAAAGAAAAAATCACCTTCACTCTCATAATCTTAATATAATTACTCTGGTAGTTTAAAAACGTTTTTTAAATTTTTGTTTTTATTTTTTTATCGGGGTAGTTGAGACAATTTTCAAAATTTTTTAAAATTTTGCAGACACAGGGTCTCACTCTGTCACGCAGGCTGGAGGGCAGTGGTGTGGTCATGGCTCACAGCAACCTCAACCTCCTGTGCTCAACAAATCCTCCCACCTCAGCCTCCCAAGTAACTGGGACTACAGGCATGCAACACCATGCTTGGCTCATCTTTCAGAGATGGGATCTTGCTATGTTGCCCAGACTGGTTTTGAACTCCTGACCTCAAGCAATCCTCCCACCTCGGCCTTCCAAATTGCTGGGATTACAGGCATGAGCCACATCCCCCAGCTACTATGGTGATTTAAAAACATCCATAAATTACTTGATAATCTTTCTTTCAAAAGAAGAAAGCTAATTCTCCTCCCTTTGAGTAAGAGCTATACTGAGTGACTTGATCGCAACATATAGAATGTGGCAGAAGTGAGAATGGATATGACTTTCTAGCCTGGGTCACAGCAAACCTTGTGGCTTCCTCCTTGTTCTTGGTTCACTCACTCTGGAGGAAGTCAGCTGCCACTTTGTGGGGACACCTAAGAAGCCTATGTAGGGGCCCATTTGGCAAGGAATTGTGCTTCCTGGCAATAGACAACAAGAAACTGAGCCCTCACTGCCACCAGCCATATGCATGAGCCTTCTTAGAAGCAGATCCAAGAGCCCCAGTCCAGCTCTCACATGCCTGCAGCCCTACCCAATAGCTTGAATGCAATCTTCATGGAAGACCTTAAGCCAGAACTACCCAGCTAAGCTACTCCCAAATTCTTAGCATGGAGAAACAGTGAGATAATAAATGCTTGTTGTTTCAAACTGCCAAGTGTTGGGGGTAACTTAGTCACCCAGCAACAAGCAGCAAGTATAATCAGCATTAATACCCTTCTGTTTATTTACTTCCATTTTCGCCCTCTGCTGTAGAGATGCTTGTGCTTCATAGAGATGCTTGTCCAATCAAAGTGTACATAAACTTGTCTCCTATGTTTTTCACTGAATGGTGGAGATGCAGTATAGTGGATATAGTGGAATGATGGAAAATGCAAGCATTGCAGTTAGCTTATTTGGATTTGAATTCTGCCTCTTCTCTTTCTGTGTGATTTTTGGTATGTCACTTTCTTTGTGCTTAATTTTTCTGTTTAAACTGGAAATGATAATAGTACATTGGGTTATTGTGAGGATGAATGAGTTTATATATGTAACCTGTTTAGAAGAGTATCTGGTGCATAGTAAGCAGTCTAGAGGAGTGAGGGATTTCTATACTGCATAATTTAAAAAAAAATTTTTTTTCTTGAAGACAGGGTCTCACTCTGTCATTCAGGCTGGAGTGCAGTGGCGCCATCATAGCTCACTGCAGCATTCAAATCCTGGGCTCAAGCAATACCTCCACCTCAGCTTCCCACATAGTCAGGACTACAGGTGCATGCCACCACGCCAGGTTAATTTTTTTTATATATATATATTTTAGAGACAGAGTCTTGCTATATTGTCCAGGCTGGTCTTCAACTGACCTGAAGTGATCCTCCTGCCTTGGCCTCCCACCAAAGTGTTGGGATTATAGGCATGAGCCATGGAACCTGGCCATATAACTATTGATAATTACTTTTAATGACTACATAATACTATCTCTAGGGAGGCACCATGTTTTCCTCATCATTTCTCTAATATTAATACATGAGGTTATCTTGAAATTTTTTGCCACTATAAATAATGACATGATAAACATGTTGGACAAAATACAATTTCATCAGATAGAATCTCAATATGTAAACATCGAAACTAGCTCAAAGTTGCTCTTGAAAGTGGCAAGACTATGCTTTAAAAAGTTTGTAGTTCAGATTGTCAACTACACAATCTACACTTCTGTTAATGAATGACTTTGCAGCTTTCAGTGTATTTAATATTACATGTCTCTTCATGAACCTTTGTGGTAGAGGTCTGCATGTAGTCTGTGTGGGAACAGCTCTTAAACAGAGGCTCAGAGATCTCAGGCACTGACTTCCGTTGAGTTTTGCGACATCAAAACTCAGAAGTGTGCTAAAACCCAGATATTAGGGACCACAGTTTTACATAGCTGGGGATCAAGATACTTGAGTTTTGGTGCTGCTGCTTACTAGCTGTATGACTTTCAGCAAGGTCAAGGCTTATTTTCCTCATCTGTAAATGTATAGGAGAGTAAGTCTTATCCTATAAGGGGTGGAATGGGGATACAACAAAGTAGCTTTTGTCCAAGTACAAAGTAAGAATATAAAGACTGTTATTATTTCTAGGACTGTGAGCTTTATGGAGACAAGAAACTGTGCTTTTTTTCTCCTTCTTGTGAATGAATCCCATTGCAGCTTTGATTGTGGTTGAATTACCGATGGGAGCCATGCATTTTCAGCATCTAGCACACAATGGACACTCAGCAAATGACAACTGAATGAACAAACTAATTACTCTTACCTTTAGCAGTGACTTGTGTGACTTCTGGCGAACAGTTCGCCGTCTGAATCCCTCAGCTTGATACCTCCCCTAATGCTGCTCCTCCATCAACAGGCATTCTGCAGCCGTCAGTTGTTTCCCAGCCAGAGCCAGCACCAGCACTGATGTCTGCTATTATCACTGGAGAGGCCCCGGGACTTCAGTGGATGCTATCCCACTGGGATGACTGAGAAGAAGTAGGAGAAAATCAAGAAAAGCGTGGGCTTGTCTAAGTGTTTCCTCGTCTGTTTCTTGGCATCTTCCTTGCTTCCCTGCTTCTGCAGGTCCCAGACCTCCTTGTCTTCTCTTCCATCCAGAAAGACACACATGCCCCTTCTAAGTATCACTTTAGGGCTAAAGTCCAAAGTCTTCTCTTAGCTGAAATTCACTGTGCACTTGCCACTTGGCAGAGACTGCAAACAGTTCAGTGGGTGTTTTCATAGTCAGCATTAAAAAAATAATTGCTACACCACTATTAAAGTTTTCCTCATTGTTGTAACTGTTGGCAAAGGCAAATGTCTGGGGAGATTGACTGCCTGAAAAGCTTCATTATGCTGCAAGAATATTTTTGATAAAATTTCAGCAGCTTCTGACTGTCAACTTCACCATGTGGTTTTTTTTTAAAGTCATCCCTCACCCTTCTCTAACAGGTCCTCCAAATTCACAAAAACATTCAGATCAGTGGTTGAGTAACTGAATCTTTCCAAGTAATTAGCAGGTAGAATTACCAGGTAGCAGGCAGTGTTTGCTTGTAATCCGTCAATAGTAGTTGCAGTGGGGCTAATTGTCATCTTGAGTGGCCCTGCAACCACATCTAATTAAAAGTGTCAACAGAGAGTTATTTCTGTCTTTTGTTCCCACTGCTAGGTTGTACGTGTTCACTTCAGAAATCAAGGCTCAAAGTAAGACAGATATTTGGAACATGTGAATATACAGGAAAAATATTCCCCAGCAACCCAAAGTACATAAAAGCATTTAGGCCTCATTCCTCTGTCCACCTGACTTTATCAGTTTATATTAATTTATATATTCAAGGCAGATACACAGTATCTGATAAATGCAAGAGGGACATGATGCCTTTTCCTAAGCCGCAAAGTTATACTTTGCCAACTGGACTGGGAGCTGGGCTGAAGGGACAAAGACAGGAGTCTTTTAAGGCTCACTGACACTTACCTAGTAATGGCAGCGGCTGCCACTACGGCTAGGTTTCTTGCCTTTGATTCATATTCTTTCTTTCTTTCTTCATGCTTCACTGAACTGTTTTCCAGTTCAAGATAGGTAGATCTGCCAAAACTACAAAGCCTATATTGCATATAGAACGTGCCTAGATTTACAGAGCAAGGGTGCAGGAACGGATTTCTCCATCAGCAGAGTCTGCGTCTTGGCTAACTTAAAGTTTTGTGACTGTTCTTGGGATCGGCCCCGGGTGAAGCCTCTGTGAGGTCCAGCTGACTACTTCATTCTCATAAATACTTCGAAATCTCCTTGATTGAATAAAATCATTTCTTGTTTTATATTTAGAGACAGGATCCTATTTTCTTCCTTTCATTCTTTCTTTTTTTGTTTTTTGTTTTTTTCCCCCTGACTCACATATAGAATCAAGATGTTGGGTTCCAGAAGCCCATATGCTAATTCACAGATGGCTTTTAGGGATAAATTTTTTTCTTGCCATTTGAGTCATTTAGGTAATGTGCTTTATTTTCCAATACAGAATAAAAAACACTCTAAATAGACATCAGTGTCATATGGTGCCTAATGATTTCTTCAGGTACTGCAATCAATATCATTTGGTGATGGTAGTGAATGAGACACAAATATTACGATGAGGTTTTTCTTGGACTTGCTTTTTTGAAGATTTCATGTAAAGTTGCATTCTAAAACGTTGAGAATACAACAGCTGGTATTCAACATTTGTTTTTAATTTATATCTAATCAAGATAATAGATTCTCTTCACACCTAAGCAAAAACTAAAAAAAAAAAAAAAAAAAAAAAAAAAAAAGCAAAACTAGGATGCAAAAAAAGTAATGTACTTACAACCAATACATTCTATTGATATATTTTAACTTTAACATTAATTGATTTTTTATTGGAGAGGAAACAAGAGAGCATGTAGAGAACCAGTGCTTTCACGAGGCATTGCCATAGGCATTGATAATCTATTTGGTTTTAGTAGGTCATCATGCCAAGGGAAAACCAAACATGAGAAAGAAAACTCACTGGAAACTTACCTCTATAACATTCAGATGATTAAAAATCTATTTCCTCCACACCCACATCTTTTATTAGACAGCCACCAGCAAATACACAGGTGATCCCTGTAACTTTAGGTATAAAGAACAGAAAATGTGTTACAAGCCTATCCACAATATAACTAAGCTTCATTGCATAAGTCCCAATCTTATGGGGATTTTCAACAAATTCTGTGGCAACCTGACAGATGTGTCATAATGTCTAATCCCTTTTAAACCCCAAAGCTCTTAGAAAGTGGATGTTTTAAAAGAGCAGATTGGAAAACATGCTGTTCTTGTCTTGAGCTTTTTCCTTCAGTATCTGTACTGCCCCACAATCCCTTCCTTCTGCAGAGTACTGCAGGAGAGGCAAGATGTAAATCTAGCATTGAAATAGTACTAGGGAAACAGGAGCTAAATGGGATTTCCCTGCAGCTGAAACAATAAAAATAGAAAGAGGTGAACCTAAATGAGCTGGCCTTTCCCCAACTAAAACCCCAAAGCTCTACCATTTAACAAGAAGACTGCTTCAACTGAACCACTCCATGGCAGCATGCCTGCATACCTGAGTTAAAGAAATACGTTCCAGATTGGAGTCTGGGAGGGCAAGAGAATAAAAGTAGGGATATTCTCATAATGAAAGAAATAAGAACTGCCCCTCCCTCATCAAAGATCCTCCCTAACCTGCTCGGGGTTTTTGAGCTCAGGTCCGTATTTCTAAATTGTATAAATCCATGTTTAGAGGGCAGCATGGTGCCAGATTCACTGGAGGCCAGGAGATGCTTTCATGGAGTGAAGTGACACCCTCGGAATTGCACACATTTGTGAGGTCTGCTTCTCAGACATTTGGACAACTGCCACGAGGAAGGGAGGGAGGAAATTGGGCCAGTTTGCATTCTGTTACAGATCAGCCTTTTGGATGACAGAATTCTTTTCAATCAAAATGCCATGGATTACTCCCTGCTGTGAGCTAATAGGGTGCTAATTAGCATATTTCATTTATTTACTTAACTGGGATAGAAACCACTGGGCACGTGGCCCACTTAGAATGGTTTCCTGGGGAAGCTATGAACTGTTCTAAGTGTTACCTTCATGCATTAAGGAAACCAGTTCACAGAAGCACAATACCAGGCATTCCCCCTTCCTTCTCCCATCACACCTCCCTGTCCCGAAATACACACAGGCAGTACAGACAGGTCTAATCTGGTCAGTCTAATCTGGTCTCACTTCAACAAGAATCTGAAATGAGAAATGAAATTGCATGGCCATTTCCCATAGTTCATCTCCATAAATGGTTTTTGGCAACTGCGTGGACCTTTCTTGACTTGCTGCTTCACCTGTAATGATGACTCTTGGACATCAGCAGAAGCAGAGGCCTGTCCTGATCTCTTTATCACTCTCTCTGTCTGACTGGGAGCCAAATTCACACAGCAAGTGAAGACTGTTGCTGGGTCCCAGGGCCCTCTCTGGACTGTTACTTGGGGAATCTTAAAACACCTGTTTGACATAGTTTTCTTTTCACTTTGGGAACAACTCACTTTATAATTCTCAAGCTGCACTGAAGTACTTTTAGGTTCTTTGGAGTTCCATATCTGTTAATCTCTCTAATGGCATATTTTCAGTTTGTTCAGGGACAAATCATTAACAATGTGCAATGAAAACAAAGCAGCCAAAACCTACTATGTAAGGAGGAATGGATCCTAATCTCAAATTGCTTCCTGTGCTGCAGGAGCCCGTGTGCTAAGCAGTAATACCAAAGGGCTGAAAAATAGGCAGTCAGTGTTCTACCAAGAACTCTGCTTGAGTGGGCAAAGAGAGGGAAAAGAAAAAGGCAACCTTACACAGTAGGGGTGTTTTTCTACAACCTGGTAGAAATAAATATGTGTAAGGGCTTTTGTGGTATTTCTGCATAATCTTTATTTCTGAGGACTCGGTTAATAGCACCTTGATACTCTTAGTTGTCCAAGCCTAAAAATCTTGGAGTCATCGTGAATATTTTCTCTTATTCCAAGCAGTCACTAAGTCTTGTCATTTTTACTTCCTGATGCTTTTCAGCCGTGTCTTCCCTGCTTTTCCATTGTTACTGCCAAGTTTAGGCTAAGTCACCTGCCACCTAGACCCTTGCTCTATGGACTAGAGCATAAGCCTCACTTAGGTGTTGGCTAGAATTTCAATGACTCTGTCACCCTCAGGACAAATCAGACTTCGCCTTTTAACAAGACCCGCACATGATTCATCTGTCCATTGAAATTTGAGGAGAACCAGCATAGGCTGCCATCTTGCTTGCTTCTGCCGTCAATTTCCTCTCTGCCTCTCATACGCCTCCTCATGGTCCACAGATCTGATTATGATATTCTTCTCCTTAAAAACTTCCTGGACAGGTGCAGTAGCTCACACTTGCAATCTCAGCACTTTGGGAGGCTGAGGCGGGCAGATGACCTGAGGTAGGGAGTTTGAGATCAGCCTGACCAACATGGAGAAATGCTGCCTCTACTAAAAATACAAAAAATTAGCCAGGTGTGGTGGCACATGCCTGTAATCCCAGCTACTTGGGAGGCTGAGGCAGGAGAATTGCTTGAACCCTGGAGGCGGAGGTTGCGGTGAGCCGAGATCATGCTATTGCACTCCAGCCTGGTCGACAGACTGAAACTCCGTCTCAAAAAACAACAATAACAACAACAACAATAACAACAAACTTCCCATAGCATTCCATAATCTATAGCAGCTATGATATTTTCAATATCAGGTAGCCATAAGCATAGCTTTGTTTTTCTATATGGAACATAACTTCTGTGTCAGGTTTTCTATACTGTATGATGTTGGAGAATTTCCTATAAATTCTAGATGACCACAGTTATTTCATGTTAGCTCAGCCATTTCACATTTAAACTTAGTTGATCATGATTTGCTGTTCTTTACTTTTCACCCCATAGTGACATCAAAAATCCTAGGGATCTCTACAGTTTCCTGGCATCATCTGGAAGTTCATTGGCCATTTGCTGGTGTCTGTCCATGTTGGAGCAGGTCTTCAGGCACTGTCATCACTCCACGCTGATGTTCACCAAGTGGCCAGACCCCCATGTTTCCATATGGTCTCTGAGTTTACCATGTTTGCTGCTTTCTCTTCTGGCATATCTTTGTGACAACCTTTGGGCTAACTTTCTTTCCTTTTTAGTTGATTTATGAGCCCATCTTGGGGGATACAGAAAGACTTGACTGTTCTTTGTGGCCAAGAGAGCTGCAGCAGGGCTGCCCAGATCCTCCGTAACCCACACACAGCCACAGCTATTATTCTCCAGCATTTGTGTCTGGGCACCTGAAGTTTCTAATATACTTTTCAGCTTTTCTTCTTCTTCTACCACCCCAAATTTTGCACTGTACTCAAATGAAACACAGATTTCTCTGTATCTTCAGTCTCTTTATACAACATCTCCTTCACTTTAATCTAAACTTTGTATCTGCTAATAATAAATAAATAAGTTAGTAATAATATTTTACCAAGTACTTATAATCTTGAGACCTTCAAACTCTGGGCCTACTGATATTGCCAGCAATATACCATAGAGAAAACTCAACTCACATAGTTTTATGTGGATCACTTAGTGTCTTTGCATCCACATGTAAAAGGCTTAATTCTCGGGACCCCCAAATCACTAAGCCAAAGGGAAAAGTCAAGCTGGGAACTGCTTAGGGCAAGTCTGCCTTCCATTCTAGTCCTAGAGATAGCTACCAGACTGGGCATGGTGGTTCGTGCCTGTAATCCCAACACTTTGGGAGGCTGAGGTGGGCAGATCACGAGGTCAAGAGATCGAGACCATCCTGGCTAACATGGTGAAACCCTGTCTCTACTA
The DNA here is from genome assembly GCF_024542745.1 of Macaca thibetana thibetana. Lineage (NCBI taxonomy): Eukaryota > Metazoa > Chordata > Mammalia > Primates > Cercopithecidae > Macaca > Macaca thibetana. The sequence continues at coordinate 83,062,252 of NC_065578.1, read as the reverse complement.
AAAATGCAAAAATTAGCTGGGTGTGGTGGCACGCACTTGTAGTTCCACCCACTTGGGAGGCTGAAGCAGGAGAATCGCTTGAACCCAGGAGGCAGAGGTTATACTGAGCCAAGATTGCACCACTGGATTCCAGTCTGGCAACAGAGTGAGACTCTGTCTCAAAAAAAAAAAAAGAAAAGAAAATGTTACAAAATAATAATTTAAAAAAAGCTATATACCTTTTTTGCAGTTTGACCAAAATGAAATTCCTGTGGACAAAGAACAGATGGAACTCAAAGTCATCCCTCTGCTCACATAACAAATGCCTATCTGATTGCTTCTTTTGCCCTATTGTTTCACTAAACCAGACAAAGGCATAAGTGGCTATTCCTGTAAACCGTGTATTCAGTGAAAGGCTAATCAGAAACTCAGAAGAATGCAACCGTTTATCTTTTATCTGTCTGTGACCTGGAAGCCCCCTCCCCTCTTCAAGTTGTCCCACCTTTCTGGACCAAGTCAGTGTACATCTTATATATATTGATTAATGTCTCATGTCTCCCTAAAATGCATAAAACCAAGTCATGCCCTGACCACCTTGGGCACATGTCATCAGGGCCTCCTGAGGCTGTGTCACAGATGTGTTCTTAACCTTGGTAAAATAAACATTCTAAATTAATTGAGACTCATCTCAAGTACTCTTGGTTTATAGAATAATACTCTGCCAGATAGTTACGATACACTTCGAGACCCCTGGGAGAGAAAAACCATAGGTAGCCTTTGCATTTCTCAGTTTGTCCTATTTTGTCCAGAAATGTTCTCCTATTTTATTTTCATGTACCTTATTTCACCTATTAAATATTGGGCAACCCATCAGGAAGGAACTGTTTCCTTACTTTATTTTATATGTTCATATTAATTAATATAGCATTAAGTAAACAGTTGATATCTATTGAATGCATATCAAATTAATAAATATATAGAATTCTACTCCTGTATTTGCTGAACTATGTGAAATGCCTCTGTTTCTGGGAAGTCTATGATATGGCTTGTTGCTTTATTCAAAAGTGTGTTAATTTTAATATCACAGCATTTCTTAATTTAAACCACTACTACATGCCTTCAGAGTTACAGTGGTATTTTGTCAGAGGTTAACATCAAGTATTCTTATTGAGGGCAACAGCCGTAGAAACTAAACAGCACGTATTGAACAACAGTGAATTATCCTCTCATTCAGGAATGTGTTAGTTCAGTTGTTAATAAATTAGTCAATGAATGTACTTATTCCTCGCTGATTTGTTTAAACCCTTCCCAGAGCACTTCTTTTGGAATTCTTACCTAATTTCTCAAGTTCTGATTTGAAATCTCTATCTCCATAAAGCCTAACACCTTTTATGTTGATTCCCAAATGGATGTGACTCCCTCTTTTTAAACATTTACCATATTCTATCTCATAGACATTTACTGTTTTCCTGATCGGATTTGAAATTCTCTTCAAAGTAGAAATAGTATGGTCCTTCTTTCTGCGGCCTACAAAATGCCATACAGTAAATGTCCCGTAACTATTTGAGTCTGGTCAACTGAAATAACAGGACATTCCAGTTTTATTTTTGAACATGTGATATTATTTCTTGATGGAAATATTATGGGAACTATCAATAAATATTTTGGTATTATAGCCCACATCTCCTCCTAAGAATTCTTCCTAATAACTGAGCTCTCCAAAGCATCAGCAAGTATGTTATTTGCTAGAAACTTATAGGAAGAAGGGAAAGAAGAGTCTCTGATTTATGTATTTATTTATGTATTTATTTATTTATTTATTGCTTACTGCCAGCCTGCTCTGGGCTCAAAGTGATGGTGAGAATTTATGATTCATTCAAAATAAATGTATAATAATACAGTTATTTATATATCTTTCATTGCCAATGCCTTAAATCATAAACGTATCCACATTTGATATCTGTTCTGCTCCTCTAAGCATCCATGTAGTTTCTATTGGAAAAATAGCCATGGATCTTATGAACTGGTAAGCAGAAAGTTGATTCAAACCCCAAATCGAGGAAGTTTTCCCTAAAGAGAAATCTACCATTCTAACTGGACACCATCAGTTACAAAATCCGTAACCCTGGTGAAAACACTTAAAAATTACACTGCAACTAGGTTTTCAATTTTAGGAAACGCACTGAATAACAGTTGTGACTATCTTTCATATGTTATAGAAATAAGATATAATATGTTTAAGGCAAATAAGAGGCAAAATAGTGTCATTATTAAAGGTACTGAACTAGCTTTCAAGTATCAGTGGGCTGGGGTTTCCCTGGTTTACTCGAAATAAGACCTGATAAAGTATGTGAAAATACAAGTCAAATTTCTAGGTCTAGCTCTCTGGGCTATGCTCTTTCTAACAGACCAAGTATTAAAGCTGGTCATAAAATCTGCATGAATCTAGCATTTCCTTTCCTTAGTAATCCAGCTTTCTTGGTAAGCAGATTATGAGGGAGGTGTTTTGGGGGAAAAAGAACACTGTACTTGGAAGACCAAAAGCATTGATGGAAAACTATGCATATCCTTCTCCAGCTTCTTTCAAGGCTCAGGGGCTATGTATGGGCTTAGAGGAAAGCCAGACTATCTTTCATGAAACCTCCTACTCAGAAATTTCTGTTAAAGGATAATTTTATTCCTCAGCTTACCCCTGAGTTTCCTAGAGGTCATTCTGAGGGCATGTTTTTTCCTATCGTATGTAATACAAGAGAGAGAAGGTCATATGGCTGTAAGCCATAGTTGCTGTTACAGGGAATGTTGTGATATGAGAAGTGCAGTAAGTTATATAAACCAAGGATGCGGCCCAGATTTGCTGTCTGCAGGAGTTTGGAAATGGAGTTATTCTTCAGCTCTCTGGTTAATTAGTTGACTGTTGGAGGATGGTGAGCAATATACAGGTATATCAAAACTTGGAGAATTTTAACCAGTTTTTGTTTAATGCCATTACTTTTAATGGGAAAAACCACAATTACTTTTGCACCAACCTAATATAAGGTTGGAAACATTCTAGGAGCTGCAGTTGAATATTCTGTAGCATGACAGTCCATGAAAGCAGAAAATCTTTGTTAAACAAGGGTGGCTGGGCAGGTGTGTGAAGATGAAGTAGATGAAGTTCCTCTCATATTTTGGTTTCCAAAATAGGGCCTTTATTCTTTTTTTTTTTTTTATACTTCAATTTCTAGGGTACATGTGCACAACGTGCAGGTTTGTTACATATATTTACATGTGCCATGTTGGTGTGCTGCATCCATTAACTCATCATTTATGGCCTTTATTTATTCTTTTGGAGTACTTGATACTTGTGAAATGGAAAAGTGATTTAAAAAAAAAAAAGAAAAAGACCTCCCCCAATCTCCTCGAATTCCAGGACAATCTCACCTTCTGTGTCTAATAGCCTACAATGGGACAAACTAAGAAGCAACATGGGATTTGGAGGGATAAAGACAAATATGATCTTTCTCCCCTAGGAAGAAGCAATGGTTTATGGTCCCAACCAGCAAACATAAAATTATTGGAGAAAAATGTACAAAACACTGGAGAATAAGTGGATGGAAGACAGTGACCTGTGAACTCTGCAGTGATGGGATGTTTTCTTTATTGCCCTGAGGTCACTTTCACTAAAGCTGATGATACCTTAGGCAAAACCCCCTCCCCAGACTTTTTGGTGGACAGTTGATGTTACAGTTCTCCACCTCAGGGTTTTCAAATCCAGTCACGTGTCACTAAAAGATGGAGATATATTCTGAGAAATGCATGGTTACGGGATTTCATTATTGCGTGCCCATCAGAGATGTAGTGTACTTGTGATGTACCCTATATGTAGTGTACACAAACGTAGATGGTATAGCCTGCTACACAATGAGGCTAACGGTATAGCCTGTTGCCCCCAGGCCAGTTGCTCTTAGGCTACAAACCTGTACAGCATACTGTAGACAATAGTGACACAATGATACTTGTTTATCTATACATATTCAAACATAGAAGAGGAAATACATTGTGCTGTGACGTTCCATCACCAGGCAATAGAAAATTTTCAGCTCCGTTATGTTATGGGATCACTATCCTATATGCGGTCTACCATTGACTGAATGTCATTATGTGGTATATGACTGTGCCCATATCTTAGAATTAACATAGAGGTGGTGGCCTCAGGTAGTTGATAAAGGCCCTGGCTCATGGGATACCAGCTAGACATAGCATGTTGGCATTGCATCAAATTAAGCCATGTCTCCTTTGGTTGAGTGACTAGATGAGATGTTCAGTGAGAGCTGTATGTTGGTAAACTAGAAAGGTCACCATGTATCCATCACTAGATACAGATGAATTTGTAGTTGCCCTTGGTATCTCATTTTGTAGACATTATATATCCCCTTAGAGCGGGTGGGTCATCAGAAGCTGGTGACATGCTCAGACAGATAATGGTCACATTGATAACTGGGGTTTTCATGGCAGAAGCAGAACAATCCACTCTTTAGGACGCGCACTGTGGTCCCTTTGGGGTGAATGCAAAGCTTGATGACCTCCTGCGTTCAGCTGGTGTCCATATACTGGTGGAGCACCTGACCTTGGGTTTGGAGAGAGATGAGAACATAAAACGGAGATTCTGTATTATTCGTATAATCATATTTGCAGTATGGGGCCAACTCTTCAGATTTATTGCTGAACAGAACTTCCATAAGTTGGCATTGGGACAGGAAGAGTCCAGGACTCATGAGGCAAGGTAAATAATACTGGCAACAGCTGGCTAGGATCAAGGCAAAGCCTAGGTTTTCCTGAACGTGGGTCATAGGAGTCTGACTAATAAAGACCTGGAAATAAAAGTAAATGTGGGCAACAGATAATGAAAAGCACGTCTCTTGCCATGTCCAACTTGATGACAGAGGTTTCTTGGATTACTGATAGCTAAGGAAAGAAGAAAGGGGCTTAGAATAGGGTAAGAAGCTAGCTAAATGGCCCAGATTTGTTTTTTATCGCTGTCTGTAGCCCCTGAGACTATGATCCTAAAGCTCTGACCCAGGACCAGTCAGCTGGTCACGCTGGGCATCATGATTTCCCTTCTTGTGGTTAAGGACTGGAGCGTGGCTGGAGCCAGAGTCAGCAGATATTTGGGTGAGTGGCATTGCCAGGGAGGGCTCACCTCTGCATGATAGCGGCTTACCCATTGCTGTAAAGGAATATTCAACCTGCGGGTACATCTCATCCATAGACAGCAATGGCTGATGAGTGTGTGCAGCAGAGGTTTTTCTGGCTTTAGGTAAGGTTTTGGTAGCCTAGTCTACCAGCTCCTAAAGGCCTTGGGATCAAAGCTGGGGTTTTCTATGTGTTTTATGTTACAGGACTATGGGGCAAGTGAAGGGAGACTACACCTTAGAGAGGCGGGTAACAGTCCCATTTCCCCCAGGTCCCGCCAACGTATCATTGGTTATCTCTTTCTAGGCAGGTCACAGGATATATTGCTTAGCATTGCCACATGTCCATGGTCTCTGTGGCCAGAGAAAAGGCCTCATTCTCTTCTCTGCTTCATGAAAGGGCCAGAACTCACTGCTCGCTGAATACACCCACACATACACACACACAAATGGCATGCACTGCATACCTGGAACTTAGTATCAAAATGGGTACAAACTTAAAGGCATTTATTGGCTCATGTAAGTTAAAAGGGAATAAGTAGAATGTACTAAACAAAGTGTATACAGTGGATCAACCATTTCACCAAACACCTATTTCATTTTGTTTATCCCCTTAACTTCCATTATTGACTTTAGCCCAAAGCTGGCAAACTTGAAATGGCTTTGAACATCTCCTGAGGCAATACGCTTTTTCATTCCTATCTATCAGGAAGTGAAAATGTCTCTCCTTTTCCAGAATCCCTAGACACCATCTCCTGTTGACTCATTAGCCCAAACTGGATTATGTGCCTGTTGTTAAACAATCATGGTAGTCTGGGAGATCAGTTTCACAAATGGGATTATGTTAATCAGCGCCTTCTATAGGTATTTAAGCCACTAAATTATTTTTGATATTTTAGATAAAGTATATAGTGATACTCAAACATAATCATCACTTTTAGAATACTAGAATTATTGTGAATTAATAAAAGAAATCTTAGTTTCCTATTAATTTCATGAAGGACTAGGTAAAATACAAAAGACTTGCCTATCTGGTTAATGTTAAAAGTACATTGTGGATGAGGTTGGCTAAAACCCACATTTCTTGGAATTTTGAAAAATATCTTATCTTCAAATAGATGCCTGGTCTGTCCTAGATGATTTATGTGAAATCCCGCTTTGATGCAGGAGGATGGAATAGATAAAGGCTCTCACAGATCCTTATGTCTCTACAATACTAGAAAAATGCACAGGAAATAGTCTACATTCTTCTTACCACAAACAAGTAATAAAGTCACACACTTGAAAAATAACTTTTATACTGTTAGATGACTCGATAATATAATTGCAGAAGAAAAGTAGGGCATGAGAATCTGGAGGGAAGTGGTTTCTGATTTCTACTCTGCTACATACACACTGTGTTACCGTGGTCAAATCATTTCACCTATCTAAGCCTATTTCCTTACCGGTAAAATGTAGATGATGCTTACTCTCTTTCTACCTTATTAAGTTGCCATGAGAATCAAATAAGATAATATGTCTGAAAGTGCTCTCTAAACTCTAAAAGGCTTTTGCATGTAAGGTACTCTTATTACTTCTATTATTTGACTGCTAAATTTGCCCAAACAAATTTATGGCCTTGGCAAAGTTATTTAGCATTTCTTATCCTTATTTTCTGTTCTTATAAGGAATTAATCCAGATGACCTCTAATATCTCTTCTAGCTCAGTTTTGGCATCTTTTAATTATATTTTTTTTTCTCTGGCTATTGAACAACACTTACACACTGGGCAGAGGGTTAAGGGGGCATGGGTTTGCAATAACCAGCTTTGGCCAGTAATGCTGAGGATCACCTACAGCTACATCTTTGATGCAGTTTCCTGGAATTTGAGTGGTGGCAATTACAACCAACGTAGAATATTTGTTCAGTACCCTGAGTTGGTTTCTGTATATCAGCTGTGTATAAGTTTGCAAGTTAGCTTGTGGACATATTTATTGAGGAAGAATGTGTACAACTCAGAGAAATGATGATTTCACCAAGGAACCCAATTTATTGACAATTTCAGGAACAGAACTCACGTATTTTGATCTTCATGGGACAGGATTTGCAATTATTATATTTTAGTTTTAAAGGAATAACTAAATTGGTGAGAAAATGGCCTCCAAAGCTAATGAGGAAGGGTTGCCTTTGATGGTGGGAGATTTTGAACTATCTAGATGGATAGGAAAATGAAAGAGAAGTTCAGAAAATTAGGACCTTGAAACAGTGAAGCATTAAGTTTTTGAACTAAAGGAATGCAATTTGAGAATCTTCCCTATGTGTTCATTATAAACAGCACTTTTATCTGTCAATATTTTCAGGCTATAAATATGAATTCCTTTGGCAGAGATGATGATAACCACACCATGGCAACAATAATAGTTAACATTCATTACACACCTACTGTGTCCTGGGTGCTAATCTAAGTGCTATACATGTATTCTTTCATTGGATCCTAACTATAACTTTATGTTATGAGTGCTATTATTTCCTCTTTGGAGATGAGGAAACTGAGGCACAGAATGGTTAATTAACTTATACAAGATCACATACTAAGTAAGGGGCAGAGCTGAGATTCAAACCCATGTAACACTAAAATCACATTTACCCAGTTGGATATCTTTTAACATTACCACCACCAACATGAACAATTAAGCCTCATGCTGTATTTGTTATTCTAGGCACATCACCTGTTAACTTATCTGATTCTCATAACAACCCTATGCAACAGATACTATCATCATTGTCATCTTTATGTGAAAACTGAAGAGCAGAGGTCTAGCTCCAGAGTTTGTGTTCTTAGCTATTATACGATAATAATACAATTTTAAAATTATGAAAAAAACTTAATAGCAACAAGTACTTGAGAGATTTTTACAGGTCAGCTGCAAAATGCTTTGCGCACATTATTTTTACTATAATTATACCAGGTGCAAATAGTTTTATCCCTGTTTTATAAATGACAAGACTGAGGCTTAGAAAAATTAAGAAATTTGCCCCAAAACTCAAAAATAATAATGATAGAATCCAACACTTAGACTTTAGAGACTGACCTCAATGTCTATGATCCTATATAATTGTAACAATGTTTTGAGCCGTGCTGTCATAATGCTATTTTGAACCATTTGGAGCAGGACATTATGAAATGTTGGCTCTTTATGGCCATAACATTTGTTCATTCATTCATTCAACAAGTGTTTTTTGAGCACCTACTTACTGTGCACAAAGTGATATATCTCCATGGTTTCTCAGGTGGGTTATAAAATGGTGTACAATATTTTCTTCAACAAAGGAAGCCTCTAGAAGGATGAATCGCTGGTGGCAAAGACGCTTTAACAAATGCAAAGATAGTCTGATAATGATCATTCTAGGTTTGATCTCAAAAAATAGTTAAATTAACTAATTCCATTTTAAAACAAAATATTTAAATCTATAAATAGCAAAAAAAAAATCTACAAAAATACACATCAAAACTGATGAGGATAACTTAATAAATGCCAAATTAGTCCAAAAAGAGTTTTTTCTCCCACATTGCAATAGCGGAATCAGTGAAAATCAAATGAGATGACCTAGCACAGTATTTTGAAAGTATGTTGAATACGTTCTCCCACTATTTTACTTGCAAAGTGAGTGCTAATTGGATAAGGTCATGGTCTTTGGGATGGAACACTTGCTGGGAGCAATGAGTGACAACAATTATAAAGTCAGTCACTTTATGGCTAGGAGGGGTCACCCGGTATCCTAGACAAAGGGCCTTTTTGTGATTAACCTTATCCTCCTCCTGTTGAATCACCTTGTATTTCCTTCTGATACTTTCTACCTGCTTGAATGCACTGGCTTTGCATTTCAAAGACCTAACGTTTTGGCAGATGTTTACACTTATTCTGTAGGAATAAGTCTCGTTGCTGTTGTGTTTCCACTGAATTTTAAGAGCAAAAATGTGTACTAATTGTGTACTAGTTGTTAATATATCTTTAATAGTTTTATTAAAACCTCTATAACTAACCAACGCTAGCAGATGTGGGGCTACCTGGCTAAACATGTGGATCTATCTGGCCTTCTCCCAAGTTAAACAATGTGGCATTTCACAGTATAACACAGTACTTTCTAAATAGTAGATTTTTAATACATGTGTTTGTTGGATTGCAATTTTTTAATTAAATTAAAATTAAATTTTTAATTGGCATATAATTAAGATACAGTGAAATACATGCATCTTATATATTCATTTGATGCATTCTAACAATATTTTTCAACCTTATAAACATAACACTCACTTAAAAAACAAAAAATTTCCACCACCCTGAAAATTCTCCCATGCATCTTAATTGATTCCTACTCCCATGCTGGAATTCGGTCACCACTTCTTGTCTCCGTAGATTAACTTTACCAGTCATTTGAATCCATGTGAATGAAAACATGCAGTACATTTTTGGGCCAGGCTTCTTTTGCTCATCTTAATATTTTTGAAATTCATTTATGTTGTTACTTGAACGTGTGCTTCACTGTTGTTTATTACTAAGAAGTATTCCATTTTATAAATATAATACAATGTACCCATTATTTTGTTGATGAACATTTTAGTTGTTGCCAGGTTTTGGCCTATTAACAGCCCAATACAGTGTTTTGTGGACCATTTTCATTTTTTCTGGATAAATACCCAGGATGGAATTCCAGGTGTGCAGGGCAAATGTGTATTTAACTTTACAAGAAACTGCCATGAAGTTCTTCCAAATAGTTGTGAGATTTTACATTACCACCAGTGTGAGAATAGTTCTAGTTGCTCTACCTCCTCATTAACATTTTGAGTTTTTACTCTCCTAAATTTTATCCATCGTAGTGAGTGTTAACTGGTACTAGATTATGGTTTTAACTTGGTGCCATATTGTGGGTTTGACCATGAGCACTGACATGTCCTTATTGGTCATCTGTTTATCTTTTTTTTGAAGTGGTTACGTCTTTGCTTTTTATTTGGTTGTTTGTATGTTTAGTCTCAAATTGTAGGAATTTAAAAAATATATTCCAATTATATACCTTTTTAAAATATATATATGTTCCAAAATTTTTCCCAGTCTGGGGTTTGCCTATTCGTTTCTATGAAATGGTGTCTTTGAATAAATAGAATTTTTTTTTTTTTTTTTTTTTTTTTTGAGACAGAGTCTCTCTGTCGCCCAGGCTGGCGTACAGTGGCGGGATCTCAGCTCACTGTAGACTCCACCTCCCGGGTTCAAGCGATTCTCCTGCCTTAGCCTCCTGGGTAGCTGGGACCACAGGCGTGTGCCACCACGCCCTGCTAATTTTTGTATTTTTAGTAGAGATGGGGTTTCACCATGTTGGCCAGGATGGTCTGGATCTCCTTACCTCGTGATCTGCTCGCCTCGGCCTCCCAAGTGCTGGGATTACAGGCGTGAGCCACAGCGCCTGGCTGAAAGTGTTATTTTTGATGAAGCCCAATTCATCACTTTTTTTCTTTTTATCATTGTTAAGCTTTTTCTGTCCTGTCCAAAGAATTTTTGCCTACCCCAAAATTGCAAAGACAGTCTCTTGTGTGCTATGTTTCCTTTTAGAAACTTCACAGTTCTGAGTTTTTTATTTAGGTCTATGGTACATTTAGAATTATTTGTATATGGAGTGAAATAACATTTAGGTTTATTATTATTTTTCCATGCAGATATTTAGTTGTTCCAGCGCTGTTTGTTAAAACAAAAAGTCTTTTTTCCATTAACTCAGTGCTGCGGTTAAAAAAAATATATATATATCAATTTTCCTTATATATCAGGGTCTACTTATTGACTCATTTTTTTCATTGATTTGACATCCTATGCCAGTACCATATTGTTCTGATTATTTTAGTTTACAGTAAGTCTTAATATCAAGTAGTAGAAGTCCTTTGACTTAGTCTTTTTCAAATTGTTTAGGCTATTCTATGTCTGTTGCATTTTATATAAGATTTATACTTAACTTTCAATTGTTTAAAAAATCCTTGCTGAAATTTTGATAGAGATTGCATTGAAGATATAGACAAATTTGGAAAGAAGGAGCATTATAACACTACTGAGTTTTATGATTCATATATATGGTATGTCTTTTCACTTATTTATGTCTTTAATTTTTCTCAGCTGTGTTTTATAATACTTTCGTAGAGCTCTTGCATATTTTCATCAAATTTTTTAAAGTATGTGACGGTTTTTGAAACTTCTGGAAATTTTATTTTAAAATTTCATGCTCTGATTGTTCATTGCTAATGGACAGAAATAAAATTGATTTTGTATTTTGTAAACTAAGTTCACATATCGGTTATTATTTTTTTGTAAATTCCATGGGGTTCTCTATGTACACAATCATACCATCTGGGAATCATCTCAGTTTTACTATTTTTTCAATACTTATGTCTTTTATGTATTTATCTGTTTTTATTTTACTTGTTAAGATGTTCAATAGAATGTTGAAAAGTAGCAAGAACAGTAATGTGTAACTTGCTTCCAATTTTAGCTTTCAAGCATTAAATATGATATCAGCTATATATTTTATACAGATGCCTTTATCAGGATGAGGGAACTACATTTTATTTCTAACTTGATGAGAGTTTTCATCGTGGACAGATACTGTCAAGTTTTTTTTTTTTTTTCTGTTTCTATGGAGACTTTTTTGCCATTTGCTCTGTTAATGTGTCGAATTACATGGATAGATTTTCTAATGTTGACTGAATTTTCCATTCCTGGGATAAACTCACTTGGTAATGATATATTTTTCTTTTTTATATTTCTGGATTCTATTTGCTAAAATATTTTAAATATATTATTTGTATCCCTCTTCAGGAATGATATTGATCTGTATTTTTTTCTCTTGTAATATCTTTGTCAGATCTTGAGTTCAACATTATGCTGCCTGATGAAATTAGTTGGAAAGTAGTTCTTTCTCCTCTGCATTCTGAGATACATTTTTCATGGGATTAGTATTATTTTTTCCTTGATTGTTTGATGGAATTAAGCATTGGAGTCTTCTGGGCCTGAAATTTTATTTGTGAGAACATTTTGTATTGCAAATTAAATAAAAAATAGGTCTTATTATTTACCTTCTGCAGTGTAACTAATTACCACAAATTTAGCAACTTAACACATATTTATTATCTTACTCTTTCTGTGAGTCAGGAATCCAGGTATGGCTTAGCTGAGTCCTCTGCTTCAAGGTCTCTCACAAGGGTGCAAGTGAGGTGTTAGTCAGGACTGGAGTCATATCTGTGGCTCACCTGGGGAAACGTTAGTTTCCAAGCTCACCCTGTTATTGATGGGATCCAGTACCCTTTGGGAATATGGGACTCTTTTCCCTGCTGACTGTTGGCTGGAGGTGCCTTCAGTCCCCACTTACGTGAACATGAACACGTGAACATCTCTACAGGGCAACTTCATCAGAGCCAGCAAAGGAGAGGGTCTATAGAGAGGGTCTGCTAGCAAGAAGGAAGTTACAAACGTGTGTAACATAATCATGGGAGTGACATCCCATCACCTTTGCCTTATATTATTATTAAAGAAAATCACAGGTCCCAACTACTCTCAAGGGGAGGGAATTTCATAAAGGCATGAATAGAGGGAGGTGGGGATAGAATTGTTATCTATCATGTAGATATAGCGCTCCATATACTTTCTATTTATTCCTATGTCAGTTTTGGTAAGTTGTGTCTTTCAAGGACTTTTTCCATAGTGGCATAAGGTTACTCAGAGTATTCCCTCATTATCTTCTAAAATATTTGTTGAGTGATATTCCATTTTTCACGTTCAATATTAGTGATTTGCATTTTCTCTCATTTTTAAAATCAGTCTTTTTGTAAATCTTTTCAAAGAACCAATGACTGACTTTGTTGTTTTCTCCCTATGGTTTATCTACTTTCTAATTCACTGATTTTTTTTCTTATTGTATTATTACTTCTCACTTTTAGTTTAATTTGCTCTTATTTTCCTAGTTTCTTAAAATAGAAATTTTCACAACTGCATGACTATGTGAGTATATTACTACTCACAGGGCTTTGGAAAGGGCCTATGCAATTGAGAGGCCATGAGGCTCTCTCTTCATTAGGTTCACATTAAATCTACTTCTTATTCTGTTCTATTTCATTTATTTGAAAATGTGCATTTGTTTTTATATTTTAACATCTCTGAAAATGGAATATGTCATATAAAATATGACATCTTATAATTGTTGTCAGCCAGGCAGAAGTCATGGCATAGTCATCATTACCTGTGGATGCATAAAGCTGGTTATGGCTGTTTATATTGTCATCATTTAAGTAATAAGATATTGTAAAATAACTACATTATGATTCAGCACTGAAACTGTAAAAGAATGTATATTAAGAACAGCAAGAAAAGACAGCAACATTTAACATTAGTAAAGCAAATGTTATAGGAAGAATGATCATAATTTAATATTTTATTTCAAAGCAATAACCAATTAATTTCATTTATATTTTGCTTTTTATGTGTGTATCATAGTAATACAGAAGAAAAGCCATGTCTAAATCATAGCCAAAATGAAAACATTAAGTTATGAGAAAGCACTGAGTCATAATTTTATTGGTAGTCTTTTTCTTTTTTCTGATACATCTTATAGCTGATAGTGCTTTGATTCAATAAAATATGTGTAGCACATTTAATTCTTATATAAAATCCCAGGAAGCTGCTATTATTACTCATGTTTAGAAATTAGAAAATTGAAGCACAGGAGATGAACTTTTCCAAAGTCACATAGCTAGTAGGTGACAGGGCTAGGAGGAGAATGTAGGAGTTTTGGTCTATGCTCTTTATCACAACATTATATTGCCATGGTACATGATGGGAGTGGAGAAGCAGTTTCCTTTTTGAGATCCTCATCAATGGAAAAATATTAGATTTTCCAGATGACTTTTGACCTTGTCCCTTTCCTACTTAAAACTGTTCATGAGCTCTTCACCACCCATGTATAAAGCCCAAATTTCTTAAATGCAAAGCCTTCCATCATCTAGCCTCAACCAGATCCTGAGCCTTAGCCAACTCATGCAACACCAAACACCAGCAGCACCAAACTACTGTCTCATATTTTACCACAACCATATGTTCATACCCTGGACATTTCTGGTTTACACCCCTCATCCTGGCATAATAGTTAATTGATCCTCCTTTCCCTCTTAAGAGTGCCAGTTATCATACCTCTAGCTGTGTTTTCGTTATTCGAGGTTATTCATGTTAGCCTTTATGCAGAAAAGAGTTGACATAACATGTCTAACTGCTATCTTTTGAAAGACCTGCTTACAAGATTGTCCCTTGGCTATGATCTGAAAACTTGGATTTCAGAAGGTTTTCAGTTCCAACCATTCCTAGAACTGGTTAAGAGTGACTACACTGTGCTAAAATGTGGTTTATGCTAAACACTTGTTCTCCTTCTGAGAGTCGGGAATTTTGGTACATGTTAGGAAAAGATGCCTATGTGACTAGCCCCCCAGTAAAAATCCTGGAGTATCTAATAAGCTTTCCTGGTTGGCAACATTTCATGTGTCTTCACAACCCACTTTAATTAAGCAAGTCCTGTGTGACTTAGTTGAGAGTGGACTCTTAGAAGTTTGTCGTGATTTCTCCTGGACTTTGCCTCATGTGGCTCTTCCCTTTGCTGATTTTGCTTTGTATCCTGGCACTGTAACAAATCATAGCTGTGAATATATGGTAAGTCCTGTAAGTCCTTGTAGTAAAACATCACATCTGGAGGTAGCCTTGGGGGTCCCCGACACATCCTCCTCTGCTTGGAATCACTTTCTATATCCTTCCCCTTCCTTCTTTGCCTGGATGATCTATTCCTGGAAGTTGCCTCTGAATTGCTTCCCACCCCATCCTGCTGATACTCTTCCTTGGAGCTACTATCCTGGGGCTGTTTCTATTTTTACATTTATCACCCATTTAATACGAGACTTTGTCTCATACTCCTCTAGACTGTGACTTTCTTGAGGGCTAGAGCTGTGTTATATTTGTCCTTGAATCTATATACCTGTCACATGGTAATGGTCAGTTAGTATTGAAAAAAAACACATTGGCCAATCCAGGATCATTTTCTGACAGCCAGTGGTGTCTATATTTAAAATAACAACTAAAACATAAGTTTGAAATGTGCTTCCAGAACTTTTTTTAAGCACACCTTTGCTTACACAGTTAGTTATTAAACTGTTTCCTTATTTAATAGGCACTTAGAAAACACCTACTGTGTTTTACATGCTAAGTGGTGCTTTGAGGTCTAAAAAAGAAAGAAGAGAATTCAAGGGCCGACTTGATGTTAAGACAATTGGGATAATTAAATGTATTCTTCAGCTTTATTATTCTATAAAACTGTGCCAAGGAAAATGGCTCTTCTTAATTCAATACCATGACAAGAAATAAAGTAGTCCAGAGTGATTCTTCAGGAGAAGGTGCCAGGGAATTCCAAGTACAGTATTTATCAATAACTTGCATGCTTCACTAATTCTTTTTTTAAAAGCTTCTTTTTTATTTTATTTTATTTATTTATTTATTGATTACTCATTGGCTAGAAACTTAGACTCTTATTCTGGTGTAACTCATTTCTTTATAAATTCAGGAAAATGGTATTTAGATTTATTTTTTTTCCTTCATTGATTTGTTTGCAAATGCCTCACTTTCCCCTCCCAGAAGTTATATAATCTGCTTGCTATTTTTAATACTGTTTTTCTGACAAAACCAAGTTCAAGCTTTATGAGATATATTTTCATATCTTAGAAGTTGTCTCAATGATAACTTTGTTATGAGCTGAATGTATTATATATCATTTTAATGGTTCTTACACTTAAAAGCAATATTAAGTTTCCTGAGATGTGATTTTTCAAGTTAAAATTAGAACTAGAAAAAGACACCCTCCTTTTAGGGGTTGGGGGTTTTGTACAATAAGGAGTGAAAGTTGTTGGCTATTCCTAATAGCAACAGTTTCAGCTAAGCTCAGCCAACATTGTAATTACCTCTCATATTTCTCTTCAGGATGTAGATGAATATGTGGGAATGGCTGGCATGGAATTCATCAATGTCTGGATCATTCCTTTTGTGAGAATTTAAACTGATTTCAGATTGTTCAAAACACCCTTTCTATATACTATCTTTTACTCATTATTAACAACCATTGTCCTATTGAGGAGAAAATAGTGCACAGGACACTGCTCTTGGCCATGTAAGGCTCACAGAACTAAGTCTATTTAGATAATTACTTAGCTCTTCTCTTAATTTTGGTCTCTACACCAATTTTTCCTGAATCATAAACAATTTAAAAATTATTTTATGTGATACATGAGAATCTTTTAGATTAGTAATTATTTTAATATTAACAAAAGCCTCTATTTCATAAATAGAAAGTCCGGACTTGAGGCTGAATAATTCACAAACACTTGTAAAGAAACTCTTGAGAAAATCTTTAAAAAAATTATTCAAATATTTTTACATTGACCAAACCTTATTTACTTGTTACCAAGATAAAAAATTTATGTCTAAATCAAGTCCATCATCTATTCAACAGAGGCAAAAATCTACAGAGGTCTAAATAATAAAATTTAGACCTCTGGCTAAATAATAAAATTGCAGTTTGGGAAGAATTGAAAGCCTCACCCTCCCAAATGCTCTCGCTCTCACTCCTCTCTCCCACTCCCTCTCTTGCTGAAATATACTATAGAATCCTTAAATTGTCTGCTTTCTAATCATAGGCTTTTTACCTCTTGAAAATGCAAAGTCAACATAGTTTTAGTAATGGTTTGCTTTTAAATTTTGAGATAGTCTAGGGTTTTTGTTCTTTCACTACATCTATGCACTGGCCACATTTTAGTTTTATGATTCTAGCTAAAGCTACTGAAACATGCCTAAATATTATAGTTTAGCATAATCCTTGTTAGATTTATTCTGATACAATTTTCATCGCTTACTGTTGTGTTCATTTATAAGTCCTACCTTCAAGATGTTTACCTTTTAAAAAAGAAGCAACTTCATAAAATTCTGATATTGCAACATAAAATTACAGTTTTACATCAGAACAAGAACTAAACCAGACTTACAAATGGTGTGGTGAAGAGAATACAGCATACTAGCCGAAGGATGCCATCCCTCTGCTTCCCCACTTCTACTGTTTCTTTTCATGTTGCTGTTGCTCAACTCGGGGAATGAAACACCAGGAACAAAGACCTATTCTATTAGCATAGTTCCTCTTCTATAGGAAAAACAGCTAAACGCGCAACATCTTGGTGTGAAAACAACTATTGGAAGAACAAAAGAATCAAAATGAGTATCTGACTCACACTTAAAGAAATATTTTAGCAATGAAGTTCAAACTGCATTAATTACAGGAAGCCGATTTCTTTGTGGTCCTAAACACTGGTGAACTAATAAAGATGATGATGATGATGATGATGATGATTTCTGGCCTTTACATTTCTCATTTCTTATCAGAATTCCAACCCGCTGAGGCAGATTGTGGGCACTGACAGCTCTGGGAAACTGAGCAGCATCTGAACATACAATGATTGATTCTTGCTCTGGTGAGACAGTTTTCAATGAAAAGTTGCTGTATGAGAAAGATAACTTATTTTAAAACAGCAACCCAGATAGGCATATTTTCAAGAATACTCTGGCTTGATAATCAACATTTTTCTATGGTTATGATATATTTGTAAGTGTTGAAAAAAAAAAGACGGTACAGGCAAAAGACTAATGGAAATGTAAAGATATGTGTCTATTATTAGGGGAGTCAATTTATTATTTTTCACCGCTTGTTTTATTAACATACATCTTATGTTACATGTTGCTTTAATCTCCTTTATTAGGACTAGCTGAAAGGTCCTGTCATTATTTATCGTTTCAATGCCTCAGGTTCCGTGTTTTGTTCTGAATTTTCTATGCCAACTTCTTTTGACATGAAAGTGAAATATTGTTGTTTGGGTAGATGTGTGAATGGGTCTAGGGTGGGTGTTTTATATGAAAACAATCACAGAAAATCAGTTGCGTGAACAAATTCTATCTTCAGGCAAAATAACACTTTTGCTGCAAATGATATCCCACTGTAAATGTTCTCTTATCATAGCTTTCTCTGGGCTAATGTGGTCCTTTCTCATCGCTCCCCTCCCTTTCGTGCCCCCCAACTCTAATAAAACTAGAAATACTGTTGTCCAAATGGAGAAATGTGCATACTTCTCTTTTCCAGAGGCACTTTTACCAAAAAGGGAATACACCACAAACTGTTTTACCACTTTGACACAGCTTCTGTAAAGAAGAAAGAGTTAACTTCTCGGTCTGCAGCTGATCCGTGCTTAAGCAGTTCACTGGGACGTCATGGTTATAAATGTGATAGAGTATCCCAGGAGCCTTGCATGATTTTATACTATTTTTCATAAATAAGTAAAAATGCATCAGAAGGATTCCCACCTCCCAAGGAATGCACAATTAAAGAAAACAGAGAAAAACAAGACCTAGGATATGGGACTCTGGCTTCAGCCCTGTGGAGGAAAATGCGTTCGCTTTTTCTTTTTTCGCTTTTGCTCTCCTCAGTCCTCTCTGATTGAGTAATGACAATAGTTCAGTAGGAAAGCGTACAGAAAGAAAATAATGCCCCAGAGCACATCAGTAGTAAAAGTAATTAGTTCATTGTTAACATCAGGGTGCTGTTAACAAGCACACAGGCCCTGCTCTCTGGCTAGGCTGCCACATATTATGATAGTCAACTCCAAAATAAAAATTATTTTGTGCAGAATGAAAGAGAATGGGGATTATAAGCTTGGGAAAGACTAAATTTGGGGACCGAGGATATTTTTCAAAAGCATAATCAGAATCCACAAATGCAGCCTTGCCTCCCAAATCTGGTCATTATGCACCACATGTGTATTCAAAGCATGCATGCTTATGAGAAACGGAGAGACACTGAGAGAGAGAGAGAGAGCAAGAGTGAGCTAGCGGGTGCAGGAGACTGAGCAAAAACCATTATTATACACAGCACCTAGGGAACACAAGATCTAATTGGAGAATCAATAACTGAAACCCCATTTTAAATATTCTGCTCTATTAATTCTTCAGGTTAATAAAAGCTGCCCGCGTGATGATATTTTGGGATATAGATATTCAGAGTTGGATTACTTTTGACAAGAGCGTAAGGAATCTATTCAAAGCTGATTTTCCCCCCTTTTGTTCACTGAGGACCTGCAGAATCTAAGATAAAAATGGCAGTTGTCCTGAGGGCACCCTGAGGCATGTCATTAAAATCGGAATTTGATCCTCTTTTCATGGTTACTTGGGACAATCAAGCACAGGAAACCTGAAAACTCATCAGTTTTCCAAAATATGACATGCCCTTGACTTTGTCAGTTTGGCTGCCATATAGCAGCCCTGGCTATTTCAAAATCCCTTTAGATGTCACTCTGTCTTCAAGAATGCACGCTGCAGATCTTGTACTAGAGATGAGAGGCTTGATGCTTCCTCTTGGTGCCTTCGCCCAATTGAAGCACTTGCTTCTCTGTTTCCCATCAAAAAGAAATTCCATCACAGACTTCCAGTAAAAGGCCAGTAAAAGGGTGGTGTTTTTGAAGACATGCAGCAATTTGCTAATTGTAATTAATGCCAGTCTGAGAAGTGTTTTCAATCCACTTGTTCAAGCATTCTAGATAATGGGTTACTTTGGTTTTTAAAGCTGTGGTATGTGTGGTAGATTATGAGAGCACAGAGAATCTTGGAGATAATTCATTGCCATATAAAATTCTATGGCTTGCTATTGTCCATTTGTTTTTGTTTCTTTGCTTTGTTTTTGGATTTTAATTTCAACAGATAAAGCCTCTCTTCATTTTATCGTTTGAATCAGCCAAAGTCAGAGACTCCACAAAACTAGAAATACAGCCAACTTGGGTTGCCAGAAAAATGAAAGGTGTATTTCATAAGGCAGTCCCCAGGAACCAAAGTTCTCTTTTAACTAATAAATTCTTAAATGGATTTGTGAACCAAGGTCTCTTCCCATCTCCTACCCTAAATAACACTGGTTTTTCAGGGATGAATGGTAAAGAGAGTCCCCATCCCTGAGCTCTATGTATTACCTTGAACTGAGAGACATTTGAGTATTCCCAGCAGTGAGAATAGCTTTTCATGAGGAAAGGGCAAAACTCTAACCCCAGGGCAAACAGGAGGCTTTTCCAAGTAGGCAGCATGTGGGTTTGCTATTTTCCCATATGCTGTAAAACGAACTTTTCTTTCAATAAAAGGAAAAATAAGAAAAGAGATTTGCCTACTGAACTTTACCTGCCTACTGAAGCTGACTGCATTTTGATAGATGTTGCCTGTTGCAAGCACTGTCAGTTCAAGACTGTACTAGGGGCAGCCATGTGAATGGCCAGTGTAGACTATAGAATGCAAATAATTCAGCATTGCTGGCAGGTCTAGGAAATCCTTGTTGTGCTTGGGTCTTATACTTGGGCTATTCCTCTCCTTACACAGAATTTTACTTAAGTAGTATTGGTTGGCTAAAGATATTGTTTAACAACATGAATGTTTATGAGTTTAACTCATTCATTGCTATTAATCTACTACCTGTTGCATAATAAAATTCATTTCTGGCAGGGGTACGTAGTTAGAGTCATTTCCTCAAATCATATCTTTCCATGGGAATCTTTTTTGAGAACTTTTGGTCACACTACAGTTTCTATTCTCAAGTTAATAATTTGTACAACAAAAGGAGTGACTGAGTGAACAAGGTCTTGTGCAAATCTTTGATATCGTTTCTTGTTATTCACTAACATGATTGTTTCATGTGAGCTAATCAACTTGTCTTTTACTTGCTTTGTTCTATGGCTTTGTATGTGTTTTTAATCCCACTTGGGATGCATTTTATTTTCTCTCCACTTCTACTGTTTTGCTGTCTCTTGAAAATCAGCTCCTGATAAAAGCTTTCTTGATATGATTGACTTGACAAGGATCACTCATGTATCCTTCTTTTCCTTTTGTCATTGGTGTGATATTATAGCTCATAGTTCATTATTGCAGAAACTTAAATATGTTGTACATTGAGGAATGTGCCCTGAAACCCAAAAGGAATATTCTGTTATAACACTTTCTATTGCTGGGTGTTAGCACTATGAACAGACTACAGTGGACCTCCTGGGTGTGTTGCTTGGTAAACTGTTCTCAAATGGGTATGCTATTGAGGCCACCATCTTCTTTTGCTTTCTGTTCTCTAGGATGCATAGTATAGCACCTAGCACAACTAAAGTTCTTTTAGTTCAGCGAAGTAGCATCATGAAGTTACTACGTACAAAGCACTTGAAATAATGACTATGAAGATACGCCAGTCTCTGGTGGTCATTTGCATACTAGATCAGGTCTTGGAAAACTATGCAGACTGTGGGCCACATCTGCCTGCCATTTATAAAGTTTTGTTGACACACAGCTAAGCTCGTTCACTTACATATTATTTGGATAACTTTGTGTAACAACAGCAGACTTGGTAGTTTTGACAGAGACTGTATGACCCACAAGACTAAAATATTTATCTGGCCCTTTACAGGAAAAATTTGTTGACCCCGACCTAAATCTTTGTGATAGACCAGAGTAAGAAGATCATTACTAGATGAAAGTATAGGCTGGGCGCGGTGGCTCAAGCCTGTAATCCCAGCACTCTGGGAGGCCGAGACGGGTGGATCACGAGGTCAGGAGATCAAGACCATCCTGGCTAACACGGTGAAACCCCGTCTCTACTAAAAAATACAAAAAACTAGCCGGGCGAGGTGGCAGGCGCCTATAGTCCCAGCTACACAGGAGGCTGAGGCAGGAGAATGGCGTAAACCCGGGGGGCGGAGCTTGCAGTGAGCTGAGATCCGGCCACTGCACTCCAGCCCGGGCGACAGAGCGAGACTCCGTCTCAAAAAAAAAAAAAAAAAAAAAAAAAAAAGAAAGTATAGCAAGGACTAGTGTAAAATCAACCCAAATGAACTATTGATAGATAAATTACACAAATGTACAGCGTTAAGCAACTTGAAAAGGCAGCTTCTTTCTATAAATGGGAGTAGAGGTGGGGGAGCCAGAGCCTAATTACAGTTATCATTCCTCAAATCTACTCAGAACTTCACACACATCAAGCACTTTCATGTAACTGCCTGTGGGTACCCATCTCATTTATTTCTTCAACAAATACTTGTTGAGGACTTGCTATATTCCAGGTACTGATGCAAGAAATTCATTGCTAAGCCAAAATGAAAGTAAATCATTTAATCCGCATTTCTTATAGAAGAAAACTGAGTCGGGGTAATAAGTAGCACATCCAGGACTGGAACCCCAATCGTCTGGCCTTCCATTCAGTGTGTATGCTCAAGTCAATAGTCACCGCCATGAGAGACAGACTGGAAAAAATTATACAAAGTCATTTCAAACATTAATTTTCTTTCCAATGGTACAGTTATTGTTTAACGGTACTCTATTTTTGCTCATATGTTTTCAAATATGAGTCTAAGAGGTAGTCTAAGTGTGACACTGGTACTGACATTTACTAGCTATATGAACATAATTTCTCTTAATTTGAATTTCCTCATCTGTACAATGGGGGTAAATAGTATCCAACTTTTAGCTTATGGAAGATACTTTGGTGTGAGAGTATGTGCTGAAACTAAAACACATATTCCTGAGCAGCTTAGAGTTTAAAATCCTGTTTTTCTAAATCCTATACTTAGAGAATCTCAGCCTGGCATTGAGTAGAGCATATTTAGATATGGATTCATATGTTCACTAACAAATATTTACAGAGAGCCCACTATACGTAATTCAGTCTGGTGCTCTTATTTTCTAGTTCATGATGTAGCTTGCTTAACGCTGAGTCTCAGTTTTCTTCGTTGTAGAAATGGAGAGAAATAATACTGGTCTAACAGAGTGGTGAGAATTAATTGACATAAACTATGTGAAGGCATCTAGTAATGTGTCTGCTTTGCGCTCGGGGCTCAAGAAATATTAGTCTTCATTCCTCTGTCAGTACCTTCTTAAATATTAAGGTGAAACCAGGGTAATATTAGTACAATACTAGGAAGCAAATGAAATTGTAAAAACATGAGAGAGAAGAAAATGGTTGTATTTCTTACTCTATCCAGGCACATGGTGAAAATGATAAAACTCTCCAAGGTGATGATGACATTGATGAAAATGACAGGAAACTCCATTGGATAATAATCCGTTAGCACATCCCATCAGAAAATCTAGTTTCTTTGCCTTAGTTTGAAATTTGGACACAGAAGAGAGTCCATTTTATTGCCTTAGTTGCCAGGAGTAATTATACAAATTACACATAAACATAATATTTAAGGGTCAGGTAATTGGTTTAGTAACTTGGGGGAACTATTTTAGTAATAAAAGAAGCACTCTCTTATCTCTTCTTAATTCTGAAATCTAAACTTTCATAGTGCCAGTCTGCTTTAAAATCAGATGATACCGCTGCTAGCTGTCGTTCCAACATTTCCAGAGAAAGTGTTGAGCACTTAATAAATTCAGGGGTGTGTTTCCAGTGATGAGAAGTGCTGTCTTGTGTTAACAGTGTCAGTGTGAGAGAGACTTGAAGGCACAAAAGACTATGTTTATGTAGGTGTTCTTTCATGTCGGGTGCTACACTTATTGCTTTTGATTAAGATGTATGATTGAGTTACTGAATATGACATTTGTTGAGAGAAGGAAGATTACCATGGGTGAATTGCAAGAGAGTAAAGAATGAGGTGGTGGATGAAGTGTGAATGAAAGGTTACATGCATTGATGTCTTGTTTATTTGATTTAGGAGTTTGAGATAGAATTAATCTATTTCATTTCTTGGCATGTTTGGAGAACTATCTTAAAAATGTGCTCTCCAATACATAATCAAAATATATCAAAATAGATGTTGGCAGGTAGCTTAAAGTCAGTTTTAGTTATACAAAAGTGTGTTGGGGGTGGGGATGAGAGTTGGGGAGGCTCTTAGAAAAGCTTAAACAGTTTTCACATATATTATTATGCTGTTTATATCCACAGTATTCCAGTACAATAGGTAAAGCCAGATTTTTTATGAAGTTTAAATGTTTCAAATGAAAGCCCATTTTGTTATTTTTCTGAAACACTGTGAGTGCAAACCAAAACTCATCATCTCTGAACACAAAAATTAAAGAATGAAATGGACTATAAACTGAAGCTGAATAATCTAATTTCACTGTTGCAGTTAATATGGTGAGAAAAACCTCAAAACCATGGACATTTAAAGGGCAGAAAATAAATACAGTGTTTGAAGCTGAATTCTCTAAATGGCACCTGGATTTGGGCAGCTGAAAATGATGCTAACATTCACAATGAAGAACTGAAATTCTCCCCAAAGTAATCATGCTCTGAATGTACAGTAGTCTTCTCCGACTATTTGCTAATTCTTCTGCTTTGCTAAAGGGTCCTGCTGGGCATATTACTGCCTCCATTTTACAGATGGAGAAAAAGGAAAGAATGAAATTCTAAACTATCAGTTCACGAAGTGAGTCAGTGACACAGGCAGAAACAGAAAACTAGATCTTCTTGCTCCCAGACCAGAGCTCTAGTCATCAAACCAAATTCCTACCCTGTAGTCGATTCTAAATCCAGTTGCTGATTTGTGTCTACAGAATGGAACACAAGTGACCAAATACACCCCAGAGTTGAGATTATTAGCCCTCTTCAGTTGGTCTGGGCTGGCTTCACACTCCGGACAGCTGGCTGCCATTGATGAGACATTTTTGCATGCCTACTTCTATTTTCTAATCAAGACCAGCCATTACAAAGCAGTCTTCCCGCCCCAAGGCCTCTCATCTTCATTTTGTTTGGGAATATATTATAAAATGACTACATATTTCTTACTGAGTTTTTAGAAATGCTTTAAAATTGGAGTTTATTTTTCCAACTATGAAAGCAGTATATCTTCATTTTCGAAAATATTAAGCAAAGTAGGAACAAAATAAAATTTCATGGTCCACCACTAGGAAGAATTAACTCCTGTGAAGAATAAAATAAAACAAAAGTATTAATTTCCATTTTTAACTAATTTAGATGGTTTTCCCCCGGGCTTAAAATGGAAAGCTTTTACTGCGTGTGTGTGTGCGCGCGCGCATGCACGTGTGTGTATCAGTAACTATATCATACAGCATATCAAAGAAAGTATTTCCTCCTTCCTACACTCCATTATGATTACTTTTTCTCTATTTCTCTGTCCATCTACAAGAAAATGGTATTGCTAGAAATGGAAAAGGGATCACAGTAAGTCAGATAGTGAACTTCTCTGTTGAATCCCAGGTCACAGAGACAAGTGCTATTTTTCCTTTTCTCCCACACAAGGTAATTTAAAATTGCATTCATTTTGTGATTTCTCTTAAAACATACACAAAACCAAAGGCCTGATTGAGACTGTCTTTCAGAACAATCTGGAATTTAGCAACGCCAGCCAGGCTCAAATGACTGCCTGACCCACTGGGACCCCGATCAAGTGATGTGCCAGAGGGCATGGATGGAATATGATATTAAGGCAGCCTATTGATTCTCTAGATTACCTCCTTGAGAAACTAATTATCATTTAATCTTTATAAGTGAAGATTTTTGTATTTTAAAATCTACTTTTTTTGTCACCAAGAAAAATATTAGTTTTGATCCACAGAAGTTCTTGTCTCTGATTTTAGAGATATTGCTTAGTTCCCCATCTTTTATGGTATCAGTAATTTAGTGGAAATAGTGGTGAATAAATCCCATAGAAAATAGTTAGAGAAGATCAAACATAACCTTCACTGCAGACATAGAGGTGCCTATTCTTCTTCACTCAAAAAAATAAAGAACCTGACTTGGAGATGCCCTCTTCTTTCACGGAACCAATATATTATTTTTTTCACTAATATTTTCACTAAAATAAACTGTTCTACTTAAATCACAGACCAGATTGTTTCATTAGTTTATTCCTAACCAGGTATCTTTATAAAAGCCTAAATAACACCATATGTTTGGTGACTAGAAAAAGAATATTAATCAATTATTAACTTTTAATAAATGATGTTGCTAGGAATTTTTTAAATGTAACTTCATCTTGCCGCAGTGCATTCAACCAAACTGTGTTGTTAAATTACCTATCTAACTTCGATATTTGGAGGATTATTTCCTTTTTCATATCTAAGAAAGATTCTTTGAAGTATATTTTATTTAACTTTCTTTTAAACATAAAAAGTAATTTTTTTCACTTCACCTGTTTGTGACTTTGAAATTTCTGAATGTTTACATTTTTTTCTGCAATATCACATTATTCCAACTAGAGTTTTCATGACAGAAATAACTTAGTATCTTGGCTAGAAATGTTATGAAGAACCTTATGCTAACATGGCAATTAGGTAATGAGGGGTTTGTAAACCGAGTCAGAGCATGTAATTCTCCTCATAGGTTGCTCTCTATCTAGATTTTATGACTTTAAGTACTTCATGATCAGTAAATAATAAATTCAATTTACCAGATAGAAGTTTTTCCACTTAGAAATACTCACTTGGAATATATATTTCTTAATTGGCATCAATGGCACATTTCCCAGGAAGCATAACAAAATGGATCATTTAATAGATGCCCAATCTCTCCATCCATCTATCTATCAGTGCGGCACATGATGTTTTGACTTTAATATGGTAATTATCTCAGGCTGACTTCAGAGCAGGAAGCTGCCTCCCACACAGCAGTGCTTAATTACTTTAGACTTCAGCTTGCCAAGTGAAAAATTGACTGTTTTTTTGCACATTGCATGGAATTGAAATGATTTCATTGTCATTTCAGTTGAAATACAGCCTGACATCAGCGTAGAATCATGGGAAAGATAATGCAAAATTTCTCTGAAATTCTAAAATGGTCTGAAAGCTGCCTTATTTTTTTATGAAGCTGCATTTCATTTTCAGAATGTTAATGAAGATCCATTTCATCTTGAGAGAAGCAAACTTTTAGGAATTCACTTCTGTGAATATATTCCAATGACAAATCAATAAAGGGCAACGTTGTTAGGTAGCTACACTTGAATGTGAACTTTGACAGTTAGGGGGCAGAAGAGCCATTGGAATTGGTGTCGACATAATTAGTAGTAAAAATTGTTAGCTTGGCGTGGAACTAATAAAATAAAAGTGATAATAACTACCTCATTCAGAAAATTTAAGAAAGTGTACCTTTATGTAGAATATGCATAGTAATACTTTTAAAGTGCTGGTGTGCTACATAAAGTAAACATCTGTACAGTAAAATTGTGAAATAAATCCAGAGTATCTTTGTGTTGAAATTGATCAAAATTTTTTTTCTTCAGATTTCAGCTGTCAATCACATGCTACTAATTGAATAATTTTTAAGATACTGATGGCAGGTTTCATGAATAAAATGTCCATATAAATGTACTATTGGATAGAGGGAAAAGGTAAAATTATGAAGGAAGGCATCGGTATAATGGAGCAAATCATATCCAAGCTTTCGCTTTGACCAGAAGCACTCCGAAAGTAGCAATGACACCTTTGCCATGTAAACCGCAGGGGAAAGTAATTAAATTTAACAGAAGCTGCCCTTGATTTAAAGCCACAGGGGAAGTAATTAAATTTAATAGAAGCCACTACTTCTAAACAAAGATGTATGGTATTTCTATCACCAAATGCTACTTTTTTTTTTTTTTCAAATGTGCCTATAGCTTCTAGTGGTCTGCCTGTCGAAAGCAGTTCCCAAACACTAGTGGACAATATGTGATTGAATATTGTGAGCTATATTGGATAATAATCTGATGTCAGCACATCTAAGCTGCAATTCCAGATACGGCATGGTACTGCCCTGTATGGCCACCTACTCAAAACCAACATGTGGACTTAGGATGAAGATGGGAAATTTGGAGAATAAAGTAAACTTGTGATTTTTTGGGTCAGTGTTGATACATTTTTGTACATCTGCTTAAACTGTCTCCCAACTTCCACCCCGGCTGCTGCCATTGGCTTGTTGAACTGATTCAATATCTGGGCTCTGGAAGAAGTAAAGTTCTCCTTTCCTAAAATGTGCACTCTTGCCATCAGGGCTCTCCAGGTCTGACCGCAGGGTTCATCATGGTTATAGTGATATATGTGTAGGATGCTTACTGCAAATGGCAGTGTTTTCACCAAGCCTTGTATCCTGGCTCTGCCTGCCTGGCAGAAAGGGTGCTTTTAAAAAGTTGTGTGTCAGAATCTCCTACTTGTCAAGTCAAGCATCTTGTGAACTTTGTCCTACATCTCACAAAGTTTTGGAAGGGCCAGCACAGCTTGAGTTGTTCCTGCCTTCCTTTCAACTTTGTGGCAAGAATACCAACAAAAATATTTCTTGACTATTTTGCCGAATTAGATTGAAGGTGTAGTATGGATGAAGTATGACAGAATTTGTTTTCCTTGCTTGCTGAAGTTAACATTAAGAAACCCAGAGGTGTCCTACTTACTCAGAGCGTAAGTGGTGAAGAAGCAGTGGAATGGGTGTCCAACAGAGGAGCAGTCCCAGTGAAGACTAGTTGCTCAGACAGTTTCAGTCTTAATCTAACAATGTTTACAGAGGCAGAGTCATGAATAGCCCAACTCTGACTAGACAACTTGAGTTTGCATCTGGTACAGCCATTCCTAGCTGTATGACATTGGCAAGTTACTTTCCTTCATCATAGTTTCAGTACATGTGAAGTAGGGATAATAATAGTATCTGCCACACAGAGCTGTAGCAAGGATCAAGTCGTTTCACATGTGTAAGTGCCTAGAACAGCACCTGCTGCATAATAAACACTGTCTAAATGTTAAGGCTTGTTATATACAATGTATGTTGAAGTTCATTGACGAGTGACAGTAGCAGTTCCACATCATACCCAGGGCCATAGAAGAATATCCCCTATGGGTTTATTTGAATGGCACACTCCAAACTACATTGTGAACATGGATTCCTGTGTATTATTTTTAAGTGAAAGCTATGCAGCCACAGTCCCTATTGCTTAGAGAGGAGTGGTGGTCCTCTAGTTGGAAAGTTGGGGTGGGAATCTAGAGGGCAGGGGAGGGGTGTTGAGGGGATGGAATAGAAGGTAAAGCTAGCAAGGAGGTATAGTGGTGAGAGGTACAGGTCAGTATATTGTGCTAAATCCCCAGCAAAAGCCCAAATCATGCCTCTACTGCAGTTTGGATTATGCTGGTTTTCCTGGCTAGCCTAGAACTGGCACCATGATGAGTGAAATCAGTTGCTAGAGCCCTTTCAGGACTGGACGTGTAGTCACAATATATTTGTCAGTTGTGTATTTTCCTGTCAAGTAGTTGTTGGGTGGAAAACCACCAAAAAAAGAATTTTTCTTTGTCAGATAAACTTTTCACAACAGAAGAGTGTAGTGATGGCTTCTGAAATAAATCTAGTGGCACTGGGGAGTTTACAAATACTAGCATATTAATATACAGCTAAAATAATAATAAAAAAACACCATGCTGCTAAAGATGTTTAGTATTATCAGCTCACTGCAGGAGTTTATTAGAAACTCCTGCTTTCTTTTATTAAAATTTCAATTGGCTTGGTGAATGAGATCCTATGTTAGTGTCATAAAGTGAGAAGGCAGAAGGAGAGGATATTGGCATTTAAGTGCAGATTTCATTTTAAAAACACTTCACATTATAAAAGAAGATTGCATATTGTAAATATTATGTATAATGTTAGTGGTGTTAAAAGCAGTGTTAGTAATTTTTAAAAATTCATCAAATTGTCTTTATGATGATATCTAGTAGATTTTATATTTCTGTAGTAAAGCAAAGTTTCAAATTTATCCCAAGATGTTTTTAGCTATAAGCAGCAAACATGGTTTGTAAAAAGTTTTCATAAAATGATGCGTAAGTGTAATTTAATGGGAATCCTCTTTGGCAGTAGCATATGACGATTGCTTACTTTTATCATGATCCTATATTTTCACTCTGTATTTTGGAAGCTTTTGTTAAACTAACTTGTTTTAGCAAGGCAGCTGGACAGATTACAAACCTTAATTTACTATTGAATGTTTGGGTTGGTGTTACAATAAATTACATGGAGCACCTTCTGAAGTAAGCCCAAGATTTTCTTTCCTGGTATTAAATGATCACTGCTTCTTTACCTGGTGAAACACTGAGAAGATGGCGGCATGCAAAGCTCTAAGGTGCAACAGCTGGGGAGCCAAGCTGAAACCTCTCTTCCCTGTCTCAGCATCTGGAGTCTTCATGGAAGTGAGAAGTTTGCAGGTTTGCAGCTGCAGCCCTTTCATGACAAGTTCGGTAAATTTTACACATGGTTGCTTGCTTAGAAAATATTTTCCAGATTTAACATGTTTACAGCATTGACATTTGAAGCTGAAGCCCCTTCCTTCTTGATTAGAGCAGAGAGCACTCACAGACTGCATTCTAACTTTATGAGGTTGGAAAACTGGGAATGGGTCATTTACAATTTTCAAACAAATCAAAATGTACTTTGATGTCTAGTCCAAGTTTCTTTAAATGCAATGAGTAATAATAATAAATTAGCCCAACTTAGCTATTTTCCTCTTAAATATGGTCATTTTTAATGTAATCATTTTATTGCATTCTAAAATTTAACCAACATATTTAATCCATCTTATTCAAAGTATATATTTTCTGAGA
This sequence comes from Macaca thibetana thibetana, assembly GCF_024542745.1. Classification (NCBI taxonomy): domain Eukaryota; kingdom Metazoa; phylum Chordata; class Mammalia; order Primates; family Cercopithecidae; genus Macaca; species Macaca thibetana. The sequence goes on along the minus strand of NC_065578.1, from coordinate 83,031,447 downwards.
AGGAACATTAACTCAGGAAATTAAGTAGAGGAGAGACCTCTGTGTGTGTGTGTGTGTGTGTGTGTGTGTGTGTGTGCATATTTTTATATTTTCAGCTGCAACACATTCTGTGAGAATAAGAATGAATAATAAAAGCAGCATTTATCTTTACACATATTTTCCAATTGAAATCTCTCATTTTATCTATAAATCTCTAGGTGCACTGAATGTTGTCAAAGCAATGTATGGAGCATTTTGGCAATAAGATAAATTCAAAACAAAGAGACTGTGCTCTTGGATTTTCCAGTGCTTAAATAAAATCCCTAATTTAAAATTTTAGATTAATTTTGCATTAATACTATCAGTTCTGTTTAACATTGATTTAGATCGTATTGAAATAAGGTGAGAAATCATTACCTTGTATTGATACAATCTTTTGTGGGGAACCATAAATGTCCAGTTGGCTGTCTAAATGCCCTTTGGTTTCTAAGAGGCATGTAAAAGGCATTCATATAATGTGATACATTTTACCATGCTCATCTCCACAAGTGCAAGCCCTGTTGCTTTAAACTGGATTTACTGGAATCCAGATGCACAATCCTGAGAATTTTCTTTAACAATAGTCACATTGTTGAATGCAATATTTCTTCTTACGATTTAAGATAAACTATGGCACATACCATATGAAAAAGCCATTTATAGAATAGATTTTAGATTATGAGTTTTAAATACAAAACAACAGCCACCTCTGTCCCTCTAGCAAAACAAAACAAAACAAAACACCGTACCATTGTGGAAAAAAAATGCATTCGGTAGGTATCAATATTGTGCATATAGTTTGAAAAGAGAGATGACAGTTTGTTCTCTTTCATACTAAGTTTACTTCGCCTTTTCCCCTACCCCATAAATAAATGCTAGATATTTGCTCTAAGTAATGTTGAACTCAGCTCAGGAGTGACTTCTACGAGCAGCCAAATGGTTTGTATCGATTTTGATTTCTACATTTGCAGAAAGATATTTTAGCAAGTCTTTTGGAAAGAATAAAATACTCCAAAATCAAATTCATTTGTGATTAATTGCAGAGTCAAACATTTTAATTTTAGTCAGGAGAAAGATGAGAACAAATGAAGAAATATGAAGATCCGTAATGAAAAGCAGTAAAATAATCTAAGTGAATCATTTTATTAAAATGGTTGTTTCACTATAAATAAGGAACCATAAAAAATACAATTTGTATATTCTGTTACAAAAGGCCTCACTGTAGGCAGCCAACTACTAAAATTTTATATGAAAAAAAAAAATGCTCCCCTAAGGAAATGTATGTATCTGTTGTTTCTTTTCAACAAAGATTGAGATGCTTATAAAGAATTTAGCAGAGACTTCTAAAAATAAAACCTTTTCTGCCATCCTCACCCCCTCCACACACACTGTATATGTGAGAGCTCGTTTTTTTGTTTTTTTGTGTGTTTTTTTCCCTATTCACGCTGAATTGTCTGGTTCCAATTTAAATTGCTAGTCAGTGTTTCACAGCTTTGCATAGCACTTTCTAACCCTTTCCTCTTGGGTATCTCTATTTGAAATGAAGCCTTACTGTCTCATACACCCGAAACAAACAAGTGTACCTACTTGATGGTTTAATTGTAACTGGCTAAGCTCAAAAAAATGAGCAGCAAATTCAGGAAAAAATGTGTGGGACACGACCAGCCGACAAAACTAAAACCCTCAGCAAAGATGCTAATGATATTTTATTATTTGAAACAGCTGCTGTGTAGCCTCACTTTTTTTATTTTCTACAGATTTTTCCTAAATAACTTCATACTTGTGTGGTATATCCTTTCATGCTTTCCCTGGTGACCAAAGCTCTCATGCCATTTACCTTGCTGCAGGTAATTTGGGGAAATACCACAGACTTGTATCATTACAGAGTTTGCGTAGTTGTTTGGCTGCTAATTGATTCTCAAAGGAAGCAGACTGATGCTGTCACTATAATGTGATGTTGAAAATTCTTCCATTTAAGCATGCTTATTTTAGCAAAATTAAAACTGCTAGCTGAATGGATATTTGACTGAAAAAGCTTTTACAGAAAAGGTGATAATAAATATTGTCTTTATGAGTCAAAAAAAGAAATCAGTACTGAGGTGCTTTTTTTTTTTTTTACTTTTTAAATTTTTACTGTGATTTTAGCTGTTACCTACTTAATACATATATTATGATAAAAATTCAATCTGAGTACTTTTAATCCATGGTTCAAGAGGATTCATGCCCTGTAATCAGAATCTCAGAGGACAGTGTAATAACTACTTGTTTTAAAAATGGTTTCACGCTTCCTAAGTCTTTACCGGGTAACCCTGTTTTTAATGTCAGTATTGTCATAAATGCTGGGACATAATAAACTTCCACATAGACATGTTCTTACTTTAAACACAGAGCGTGATGTCGATTTTTTAAAGGTACATTATTCTTGTGAATGGGTTTATCAGCAGTACAACAACATTACAAGACAAGCTAAGCCATAAAAAGGATTAAGTGGCACTGTATAATACTGATTAAGTAACAGAGCAATGCATGCAGTTGTGAGAGTAACTAGTGCTGCCAAGTCTTCTGAAACAACACGGCCATAAAAGTTTACTTTCCTTGCAGACCCAACTTTTTCCTCTGGGATCTTCTCTAACAATATTCAAACATCAGCTCTTCTACAGTCACTAAATTCTGCCTGCATTAAAAACCATCTTCAACAACAAAAGCCAATTTTAGGTCTTCCTGTTGTAATAACGCTTCTGTGACATGTGGATAACCTCTGTTTAATTCTGCCTCTGCCACGTATCAGCTGAGTACAATTCTCAACCTTTTCAGTTTCCTTATCTGTAAAATGGGGGTCATGAGACTTAAACTGCTGTTTTTCAGGTCAAAATGGACAATGCATAAGGTGCTTAATACACCTAGCACATTTCAAGCACTACAGATACTAATTCTTATTAAGGAAGATAATTGTATCTCATTTTCCCTCCAATGATAAATATGTTTTGAGAAACAGACCTGCTATTGTTCCTACAGAGATATCCTTATTATTTTATTCTTATGACAACACTCCAAGAATATTCTAAAATATTCTAAAAAGAATACGTTTGGAGTGTTGTCATAAGAATAAAATAATAAGGATGTTTGGAGTGTTGTCATAAGAATAAAATAATAAGGATGTGGCAAATACCCCCAGAATATGTATAATGCTGTGCCCTAGAAAAGGGGCCCTGAGAATGGTCACTGATTTAGATTACATGAAATTTAATATAGGCACAAAAAAGATTTCAGATACATGCACCTTTAAAATGCTTTTTATAAATGACTTGAATTATTTGCCCAAAGGATATGTTTAATGTAAGAATATTCCAAAACTGAAGTTACCTCACTGAAGATTCTTCACCTGTCAGCTTACAAGAAAAGTTCATCCAGTTCAATTTTTATGTGAGAGATTAGTTTTAGGAGATAATTTCACTGATATCAGTTGAAATGCTTTTCATATGGGCCATGGAGTGTTATAAATTCTAACGTAATAAAAGGCGAAGGAAAAAAAATGCCTGTAGATTTCACACATGGAATCCATTCCACTTTGTTTTTGCTAGTTTTTCCAAGACCCCGAGGGGATCCAACAGCAATAGGTTATATTGAGTACAATTAGAACCATAATGCAGAAGCGAGTAAATTAAGGCAGATGTTGATATTTCAAAACGAGTCTGCTTTTCTTACATTTGGACACAATTCACGAGATGTATTGAGAAGTACTGTGATTACTGACAACGTCCCCTCTTCAATATATCAAGACTGTTTACAGCAAACAGAAAAAAAGCATCCATTAATGCAACTCCAAAATCTTACCCTAAACAATGTTATTCTGTTATATGGTAAGTGTTGTAATTATGTAACTGCACCCACAGTTGGAACCCTAGATTTTAAATGTTTAAATTTAATTCTGCATGTCGCCTTTCTGAGTTACGCTGCAGACAGATGTGAGCCGGAATGGGGGGCAGCGGCACTGGAGTTGGGACCAACAGGGTAGATAGGGTGAGGATCGTTGAGCAATGCTTTGTTATTAGACATCAGCGTGTGCTGTCAATGGCTTAGTGAAGCTGCTTGTGATTTGGGAGAGGCTTCTCTGGCTAAGCAGGACAGAAGCCAAAGGAAAGAAGGAACCAAAGTGGGAGTGAACAGGAGGTGTGGAGGGGTCAGGGTGGTCAGCGGTAGTCTGCAGAAAAGGAGGGTGCCTTTTAGGAGGAAGCAAGCCGATGGAATGCGAATTCAACTGGGAATAGAAGCCGGAGCCTTGGAGCAGCTTCAGGGAAAACTACTCCCCAGTTTTCTGTCTAAACAGCATAGCAGTAGAGGGAGCCAACCCCAGAGGACTTCTGCAGCCAAAGAAACTCTGAGTTGGGGGGAGTATATTTTATTTTTGTTTATTATCACAACACAGACTATAAATTTTAAAACCTATTTGAGTAATTTCCCTGCAGAAGAAATCTGACCCTATTCCCACAGCCTCCCTCCTCTCAAAGTGCTAAGTGTGCCACAAAGCATTTGGAGTGCTTCCTTCAAAGTTCCAGGTCGTCCGGCCACTCCTACCACTGCAGGTCTCTCTCGGTCCTGCTGATACTGGAGCTTATTTATGAGGGCTGTTGAGGGGTGGGTGGGCAGGGCGGTAGCTGCCAGGGTCTGCCCCCCACCCTGGAAGATTTGTGGCAGGTGGAGGGGGAGGGGGATAAAATGACCATGTGCAGACAACCTATTTAAACAACTGTTTGTGATACAATAAAAATTACTCGGTGGCTCTGAGCATGAACTCTCTAAGGGAGGGTGCTGTGGGAGGCAGTTGGAGACTTTGTTTTAATCAAATGAGCAAGCAGGAGCTTAGGGCTTTGTTGTGAGAGGGGACGGCTTTGTGGCGGCCTTTCTTGCTGCCTCCTGGCTTCATTTGCTTGTCAGGCAACAGTGTGGCCCCTGGGGGACTCCCCTAGATAAGGCAGCTGCAAAAGAGAAAGTCTCTAGAATTGGGAAGGGGTAAGTGTAACTCTGAATCTATAGGGAGGGAGCTGGGCAGAAAAATTTTGTGAAGCACCTTCCAAACACACAGGTAAAGGTTACTCCTTTCAGTTATGTACATTTTCATAAGAACAGGAGCAAATAAGATTCATGCCATGTCCTAAGACACCCTAACGTACACTGAGTCTCAGCTGTGGTAACTGACAGAAGGAGCGATTTCCAGAGCCAAGGGCCCTGAGAACTGAATCTCATGAGCCTCTAGAGGGGAGAACCAGGGGCCAGTGGCAGCAGAGCTCCCCAGCTGAACTCAGGCACCAGGGAGCCTCTGGATTGCTGCACAGGGGGCACGGCAGCTCCAGGAGACAATCTCTGAAATTCCACCAGCATCCTTATGTGTCTGCATACTGCAGGAGAATGTTGATGTCACACACTCTGATCCTCATCCCTGGTTCCAGGCCCCCATAGCCTGAAATGATTTTTAATGTATGCTATTTGCTTATTTCAAAGAAAAGGGTCAATCATGGAGTGAGAGGAAGGGAAAGAGAGTCCGGAGCATTTGAGCATAAAAGTGAGGTCAGATAAAACCATAGCATTGTAGAGCTTGCATATAAGCTATATTTCTCTATGGGTTTTTACACCAAACAAAAGACAAACAGTTCGTCTACCCATTTGGCCACGGGAATTGCAGGGAGCACAGTTCTGGCAGCCAAGCTGGCCTATGGAGAAGCTAAGTTCTCTATCATGCCTAGGGCTGCCATTTGGGGCTGCCCACCAGCTTGTCAATCTCAGTGCATGTAAAGCTAGTGATTAGAGGACGTAGTCTTCGTAGCTCATCTCTTTGAAGCTGATTCTCCACTCAGAGAATCTCCCTGCTATAGAGAGACTGGAGTCTTCCGCAGGTTCCCCCTGCAAGCTGTTCACCCTGCTTTGTATTATTTCTTGGCATTTGTATGTACCCTGCTTGCATCTAATGTATATTTATTCTCAAGGACCGAGAGCCTCAGCAGGCAGCTGAAGATTAAGTGGGTGAACGGCACAGCCGCACTGGGGAAGATTCATTATTGGTACATTTCTAGGTTATTTGACATGGGAGAGTTTCAGCAGTTTATGTGGTGAGGAGAAGGCAAAGTGACAATGTGGGAACCTCTTCTGATGTGCAAAAATGTGCAGCCGACACAGGATTGCCATTTATTAAATCATAAATGTGATGCCAGATTGTTTTCCAGAGAACAGCAGGGAAGATAAATACCTGAGGCACGGGCCAGTGTCCTAGAACTAGCCCTGGGTCCTGTCCATTACTCAAGCCACCTCCCAGGGACTCCGTTTCTCTGGATGAGCTTTAGCTCTCTTAGCAGCAACATTATGAAGCAGAGTTACTAATACGACGCTTTTGAATATGAAAAATAGAGAGAAAACCGTTTTTAATCTTTGTTTTTATGGCTGCAAACATGATTACATAGAGGAAAATCAATCCCAATGGAACACAATGGATAATACAAAGTAATTGATTGGCCTTTATCATTTTCCATTATGATATTAAAATAACACCATAATATCAAGCGGCAGCCACTGATACATAAAGGAAAACCGGAGATGATTATGTCTAAGGGTAATCAGGTCAGGGAAGTGTGAAGGTAAGATAAATAAGGTAAATACAAAAATAAAAAAAGGCTTAAAAGAAGCAAAAGGGAGTTGGTGGCAAAGAAGCTACATAATGGAAGGGAGATCTGATGTTTGGAATATCATTAAGCAGTAAGCCACGAGAGACAGTCTATTGCAGCTGTGTGATTGCAGTATGTCTCGGTTGGTGTCCCAAGCCATGGGGGCAAAAGCTGAGTGACTTTAACTTCTCAGGAAGTGTAATAATCCTTTCAGAGTACAATGCCTGCAGCCCTACTGCCATCAGGCTATGAAATTTAGAAAATGAAATAGGGGAAACATTTAGCTCTTCGTATTTCCCAGGCACTAATGCCACCAACATGGCATCATAAGCAGCCACAAAAGAAGATAGAAAATCTTCATTTACAGCCAACTTTTCCAACTGCTGGCAACCAGTGTGGCTTTGCAGACCCAGGATACCACAGTTTGTGTCCTATTGGCAAGCAGTTGATGTGGACCCCTTGATAAAAATCTCATCAATATAATGCCTGGATACATTAATCTATGTTATTCCCTATTATATATTTTCATACAGATTTATTTTCTCTCTTTTAACATACATTGATGCTGTTCCTATTTATACCATTTTATGTAAACATAGGATCAAATTTTAATTCCTACCAACTTTTTTCTTCTTTGGAAATGCTTTGTATTAAAAATACATATATGTGCTTTGTGTCTGATAAATAAATAAATATATGTAGGAGCCAGTTAATTAAAAATATACAATTGTTTTGGTTTCTGCATCACTACATAACATGCTTCTAATTTAGACTTCTTAACACAATGTCACACATGTGTTAAGCAAACATTGCAAATAACCCTGTTGTGGCCGGAAGTCAGCATTCACACTTAAAACATAGTAGAAAAATGTCATGCCCACCAGAGTGATCCTGCTCTTTAGATTAGCAGCTATCAGGAATACAGGTTAAGGTGGCAGAATAAATCACTGTGTGGGTTGAAAGTGTTAGTGGACTGGTTAGCTGTGATACCCTCAAGAGGTGTGGGAAGTAGTTGCTCACTTCGCAGAAGGACTCCAGATGTTATAGAATTTGTTTCTGACTTTCTGAAATTCTGGATTGCACTCATTTATTCATTCATTTGTTTATTTGTTCCAGGAACACTAAGTTCCTATTATGGATGAGTTCAGAACTGAGGTTACAGAGGTGGTCTCAAGAGACACTGTATTAGTAAATGTCCTCCAGAGAAACAGAACCAATGGGATATAGCTATCACTCTCTGTCTGTCTGTCTATCTATCATCTGTCTGTCTGTCTGTCTGTCTATCTATCTATCTATCTATCTATCTATCTATCTATCTATCTATCTATCTATCTATCTATCATCCATCAAAAGTGATCCATTTGTTTGACTTATGGAATTGGCTCACTTAATCATGGAGGCCAAGAATTCCCACTATCTGCCATCTGCAAGCTGGAGAACCAGGTAAACAGATGGTGTAAGTCCTGGTCCAAGTCCAGAGGCCCAAGAACCAGGGGCATAGATGCTGAGGTAGAAGAGGGATGTCTGAGCCCATATGGGAAACAAATTTGTCCTTCCTCTGCCTTTTCGTTCTGTCAGGGCCCTCAGTGGTCTAGATGATGCCTGACCACATTGGTGAGGGCAGATCTTCTTTATTCAATCTACTGATTCAAATGCTCATCTATCCCAGAAACACCCTCACAGAGATACCCAGAAATGATGTTTTTACCAGCCCCCTGGGCATTCCTTAGCCCAGTCAAGTTGACACATAAAATTAACCATCATAGGTACACAGGCTAATGGGGAGGACTGGTGCATATAAACAGATATTTTAAAAAGGTCCCAGATGATATGACGCAAGTGCTAAGAAACACACAGAGAAGAGATGTCACGAAACAGCTTCCCAGAGACAAGTATAGATGGAAAAGTCTGCTTTTCTATGCAGATAGAATAGATGAGAAAGGGCATTTTAGACAGCACAATCCTTCCACAAATTGTCCAAGAGACACAAAGAGCTACTGTGTTGGGAAACAGAGGGAAGGCCAGAATGACTCATGTTCCGGGTATAGGGCATGGAGTGGTGGGAGATGACAGGATTGCAGGTGAAGCCCAGTGCATAAGGGCCTTGTCTGCCGTGGAAGAGAGTTGCCCCTATGGGAAATGGGAAGCCTGTAGAGGTGTTTAAGAAAAGATACAGTCTGGCAGGGTTGTTTGGGGGTGACAGCACTTTGGTATACAATAGAAAATAGGTAGGACTGCGGAAAAGAGGGGCCATTACACAAATTGATCCACTGTTCCGGTTGAAGCTTAATGCACCAAATGTGGTTAGTGTGGAGAGAACACACCAAGACAGTCATACATTGTATAGCAAATGCTCTTGGCAGCAAGTCACAGAACACTGGCTTAAGCAATATTGAAACTTATGTAACAAGAAGTGATGGCTCTGTGTGGGCTATGCCAAGGTTCCAGCTCCACTTGTCAGCCAATCTCTTAGCTATGCCTCTTCATGTGTTGGCTGCCTCCTCTGACTGATAGCGATATGGCTGTAGCAGTTCTGGCAGTCCCATCTAGACATACAATGTCCAGAGGAAGAAGGACCATCTTTTTCTTTTCTTTTCTTTTCTTTTTTTTTTTTTATCTCTTTCTTAGGAGTGAGGGATCCTTTCCCAGAAATTTTCAGCATGCCTCCTATCATTGGCCATATTAGGCCAAATGACCATTTCTAAACACTTGATATTATTTTACAACAAACTTTGGGAGGTTAACTACCATGTGTGTTCTGCCTTCCTCTAAATATCTTCTCTTTTGATCTTGCATTTGCTCCCACTGAAAAGATAACTTCTAGCTAGTTCTGTAATAGGCAATGGACTCTTCCATACTATCCAGTGTACAAGTACTGCTACACTTCCCTATCAATGTAGGCGTATCCATGAAGATTGGGGGGATGTCTTGTACACTCACTGTTCATGACTCCCTTCTGTTTCTTCCTGCTGTTGGATGGAAATCCTGGTGTTTATACAGATCAGAAGATATGAATAGGACCTGATCCCAGTCCACTGCACCTCACTCTTGTTGTCCTTGCCCAGGCCTATAAAGTCTTCTCAGATGTGATTTAAGATCCCACAACCCTCTCAGAATCTGTACATCTCATCCCATTCACAGGCCCTGGGGATTCAAGTTCTTCCCAGTATAGATCCTGACCTTTCTATACAAATCCAGATAAATTCAGCTTCATTGTCTCAGTGGGTGTGCATAGGCCTGATTAGTGATTGTCTGCTTGGGTTTGTTTCTACCTGGCAACTTCCCTCCAGATCTTGAAAACCCAAATGCCTGGTCACCTTGGCAGGGGAGACAGAAGATGTGCAGGTGGAGAGTTTATTCAGTTCTTCCTGACGAGTGCATCACCAGCCAAGTATTCAAATCAGTGACTCATTTGTCCATTCTATAAGATCGAGTGTTCTTTAATGTCCTGATACACAGTGCATCAGTGCATTGAAGGAAGAAGCAGCTATGCTGGGCTGGCCTGAGTCTTAATTGGTCTCTTAGAGGAAGTCTGGCTTTGGGGGGTTCCCCAATCCCACAGATCCAAAGTCCTCTTCTATTACCCTTGCTCCTCAATCCCCAAGACACTACCATTTCCTGAGTTTACTGATTGGAGGTGCTTCAGAGGGGAAATGATCAGATTGATCAATTCACACCAAGTAAGAAAAACTAACAATTCTGATTAAGATGATATTCACATCAGAGCTATTTGACATTTTAAAAAGGTATCTTCCAACTCAGGTAGATCAACTTCTAATGGTGGAATTTCAGGCAATATAGAGGAATATATCTATTGGCAGAGTTGCAGGTGTTATTATATGTTCCAGTAGAATCTTCTATACACATTTATTGTGGAATATTATATTTTAATTGTCTGCTGAAGGGCCTTTTTTCCCCATAAAACTGTGACTTTCTTGAGGCCAAGACCATGCCTCATTTATTGTCCTGTCTTCAGCCCCTAGCACAATTCCTATCACAGAGAAGTTTAATGTTTTTTGATGGTTGCTTAAAGCATCTCTTTGCAATTAAACTGTTACATGGTTCTGGGGGAATCAAAGAGAAAATTAAGAAATCACTTTTTCTTTTTCTGTCCACTAAATAATCCATAGTGCCTAACTTTTCACTGTATTTATATTTCATAAATCTCTATTGCACAGTTTGGAACTTTTTAATTGCCCTACAATTCCCTTAAAATGAAATGTCCCCTTCTAGTCCTTGTTATCTAGATGTTTTTATGACCAGTTAAGAAGTTCCCATATTTGACATATTCAGTGTGAAGTATGAAGATGTAACTTGCCTGTTACCTCCTTTGGATGTTCACATGTGTTTCATAGATATTTTGTCTCAGGTGAAATTTCTCTGATTTTCCTGTTAAAAACTCCTATTTCAGTCTGAGCCTGGGGCTGAAGTTTAACTTTTGAGAGGCTCATTCCCTTTGAGCTGGAATATGATTGTAAATATGTGCAGGGTCTGCAGATAATTCTCACTCATTCTTTAGCAGAGGTGGCACTATTGCAAGGTGAACTAGCAATAAGGCCTCACACACTGAAATGTTCTGGCCTATCTAAAAAAATGTATCACAGTTGATCATTTTACGTTATAATGAATAGCTGCTATGTTGTCTTCCCAATATCTTTTTCTTTCAGCAATTGTCCTTTCCAACCCGTTGAAGATGTTGGCTATAAACAGATGTCTCCCCTGCCATGATGCTGGGCATGTGACTCAATCTGGACAACTAGGGCACCCCCTCTCTGCTCTTGTGATAGTTCATAGATGGTCACATGACTCAAATTTAGCCCATTAGAGGCATCTTCAGGAGTTTTGCAGAATTTGTTAGTAAAGAAGCCCTGACTTCTCTGTCATAACTAACTCTAACATACGTTTTGAGTTGAGTTGTTGGGGATTATTTTTGCCATAATGTGCAAAGAGAAAGCAGAATCAAGAGATAAATGAAGGAAGGGAGGGAGGAAGGGAGAGAGAGAGGAGGAGCACCAATGCAGTGTTTGAAGACCTGGACCCACCAATATCTGATAATTTGATAAATTCTCTTTGATTCAGTTTAAGCTAATTTGAGTTAGGTTTCTGTAAGTGACATCAAAAAAGACTCCAGGTAAACAAACATGTTCCCAGTTTATGTGCACAAGTACAAATTATATGAGATTTACAAGATAAAGGTGTATATATTTTTAACCATTTTAAAATTGCATTTTGAAACCTCTCATCTGAATCCATTGAACTGGGTATTATCAAATATTAACTTTGAACACAGTATTAAAAAAAAAACTAGTACATGTTTTGTTAGCATGACATTACTTTACTATAAGAGCAATTTCTACAGCCTACATTTACATGAATGTGCAACTGATTCAGGATCCAATGACTTCTAGGGAATTCAACTAAATAGCTGTTAGTAACTAATTTTATATGTATCTGAGAAACATTGGGAAAGCAAACAAACTGGTTGTGGACTAAAGTTAAGATTATACTCAGCATAAAAATAAGAGAAGAGAGAGACTATGACAAGAGCAGAAAGTTTGAGTCAAGTTACACGGAAAACAAAGTAGCTGATTTCCTCAGGTATGTACAGGCATTGGTAGCCGTAGGATCATTCCTATTCTTCAGGTTGCAGCTTGGATACTACTTCCTCTGAGAAATTCTTCATCATGGCACTCAGTACTTCCTTCTCAGCTAGCCGTTACTATACCACATTTGATTTGCAGATTTACTTTCTGGCTCCCCAAACAGATAATGAGCATTTTTGAGTGTAAGGACTGTCTTGTTCTTTGCTACGTCTCTCTTATTTAGCTCAGTGCTCTGCATCTGGCACATTCACAAGGCATACTGAGCAAAGGGACGTGTCAGTGATGTCTCAAGGTTGGCCACGCAGAGGACCCATGCTGTGGGAGCTTTACCCTCTGGGTCCAAACCTGGAGATACTGTTCTTTCTTGATCACCCACCATCCTCTTTAGGTTGATTATTATGCTACGTTATTTATTGTGTTTAATACTTAGGTGCCTCCAGCAGAGTCCAAGGCTCAGCAGAAACGTGATCATGCAGTGGAAACTGTATGCAGATGTATCTGACCTTGGTTTCTCTCCTCCTTACATTTTGTACATGTTAAACTGCTAATAATGTACTGTTAGACTTGGTTTCCAGGGCACAAGAGGAAAAAAAAAAAAGTATTCTAAATTTACCAAGAATGGTTTTAGGTATTTCAGGCTTGATGTCATTTAGTCCTCCTAATTACTGTAAGAATACTATTTTATTTTATAGTTGATCAAATTAGACAGAAGGCAACTTCCTCTAAAATAGCTTGTTGTGAGGTGAAATTTGAATCCAGATCTGCCTAACTTTCCAAATCTAGGTTTTTTGCACACTTCTATTTAGAAGGATAACTTCAACCTAGGATATTCAAATCACGTTTTGAATAAATCAATTTATTTATAATTATATATTCCTTGACAAAAAAGCAATGTATTATAAAGTGAATTCAATTACACTCCTCTTTCAATTGTCAGCAATAACAAACACTGTGGGGAGAGCAGATTACCAGCAAATTTTATATGGATAAAACTCATAAATAATACGTGAGTAACTAAAATTTGCCATCAGACTGTATCCTTGGCTATAAAAAGAAACTGGTTATAAGTGAGGTGTGATGAGTACCATGTTAGGTCAATTTACTCCTCCAGAGTTTATGACAAATAATTATTTAGCAGATGGAATTTTCTGTAGGAAATTTCATTTACTCGACTTCCTCTTTACGTACTCAATTTCTTCCTAAGATTGAGTCTACTTAAGAATAACTTCTGGGATACTATTTGGGAGAGAAACACAGACTTACTTTATTCCAGAGGGAAAACAAAAGATTGTCTAAACATCAGCTTAATCCATAGACTGTAGTAGAGGTAGTATGTCTGTTCTCCATGAGGAAGTCTGGGGAGAGCAGAATAAATACTCTGTGTGGAAAATCCAGAAGGGACCTCTGTCGTGCAGTCTAAATTATGAGGTGTTCTCAGGAAACGTGTATTTTATCCCAGGCCGAGGCCAGCTGGGGTTAAAAAGGCGGTCTCCAATGATTTGACATTTCCCTGATACCTCCTGGAGGAAATACTCAGGTTCCTAGAGGGGAGTGTGTTCTGGGCTGACAACTCATGTCTATTTTCAAGGCACCATTACCTATGGCAGGTGATGAAATACTCTGTAAGTTTTGACATTGTGAAGGGTGGAATAATTCAAAAGGGTCTTGTCCTCATAGACTGAGAAGGCTGTCTTCCCTGTGAGTCTTTACAGGCCTCTACTTCATGTGTACACATGTATAGACATAGAAAACTATGCACATGCATGTACACATGCTCTCTCACACACGGAGACACATTGCTGATTTTTTAACTTTGTACTTTTTTAAAAGGCTTTTATTGTGGTGCTTTGTAATAGGGATAAAATTTTGAAAATACTATACTATGTATTTTATTACCCCTTAAATCTTATTCTCTTGAAACTTTTTACCTCTAAGACTGAGTATGAATCATTTGACCCCTGGAAAGGCATGGACTGAGGGATGTACCACCCAGAGCAAAGAAATCAAAACTGTTGTTACTATGGATAGAATGTTTGTGTTGCTCCAAAATTCATTCTATTGAAACTCTGATCCCCAGTGTGATGCCCTTTGGAGATGGGATTTTTGGAAGGTAATTAGGACACGAGGGTGGAGTCCTCATGAAAGGATTAGTGCCCTCCTAGGGAGAGATGGAAAGGAGCCTCCTTCCATTCTATTTCTCTGTCTTTGCCATGGGGATTACAATGAGAAGAGAGCCATCTGCACACCCTAGGAAGAGGCTCTCACTAGGAACTGAAATGGCTGACACTTTGATCCTGGACTTTCCAGCCTGCAGAACCATGAGAAACAAATGTTTGTTGTCTAAGCCACCCGATGTATGGTAATTTCTTATGTCAGCCTGAGCCGCTTGAGACAATGAAAGGGAAGCCCTAGTTATGAAGGAAGAGAAAATAGAAAGATTGTGCCTTCTGTCATGTGTGATGGTGGAAAGAGAAAAGGAAGATGTAAGGAAATGACGTGTTCTGAGTTCTAATCTAGAAAATAATTTGGGAGGTTATTAAATAGAGGTCACAGACCTCAGTGCAGTTTCAAGTTTGAGTAGTGAGACCCAATTTTGGAGTCATTCACCAAGGGAGATGGCCTGGTTCTCCAAGAACTTTGTTAATTACAGCTGTTCATTTCAAAGGTGAACACAGTAGGATGTCCAGCTAGGATACCCTCAAAGCCTAGACCAGTCAGCCTATCACAGACCCCTGCCTAGGTACCAGCAGGAGACCAAGGGCCTCTCCATCCCCAGTCATGAAGACTGTAACTTAAACATCATTTGGTGAAAGAAGAGGAGAAAGGAGAAGCAGTTCCATTAGGGAGTGAACTTTGAGTTGACTAAAAAATTATCCCAAAGAGGCTGTGTAACCCAGAGGAGCTGAAACATCATTAATAGGCAAATTTAAAGTTAAAGCCTGTTGCTCCCCACCCTCTTTACTCCCATCAGCCAACCAGCAGGGTGGAAGCTTGTGAGAAAGATTTTATCACTTGTAGAAAATAAAGAAGCTCCCCTTTCTCTGCACATCTGGTGTGTTAATTGTGACCCTACCAACATAAGTAATACCTGCAGCACAGTTTTGGAATCCCTGCTGGGACAAATGTCATTTTCTGGGCCCAGGAAAAGAATCATTAGGTAAAACTTAATGCAACTGGAAGTCTTGCTTCTTTAACTTCAAGAGCCTTCCAAGTTTGGTTGGTGCTTGTTCAAAGAATGAAAAATGCCTTTTGGCCTGTGTTTCCCTGTGCAGCTAAAGATCCTAATTGTGCCATTACAAGCTGATACATAAATCTGTGCCAAGTTTCTCATAATATTATATCTGCAAATGAGATCTTAAAGGTATTGTTCTCCCTTTCACCTGATGACAGAACAGAACGCTTCATTTAAAAATGGGAAAGAAGGATGATTGAGTTCAATTCAGCCTGAGATTTGGGTTTGTATATTTTAGGGCAAATGAACTCAGAAGACAGAACAGTTTCAAATGCATCAGGAAAACAGGCTGAAACATCTGGAAAAATCCCTTTGAGATTGAAAGCATATGATGCACAACAAAGCCAACAACGAAGTCTCAATCTTAGTGCTTTTACTATTTCTTGATTGCAGTGGAGAAGCAGAGTTGCCAGCCATCTATGGATCCTAACTAAATTGGTCCTTGTAATACTCGGTATTATTTGCCAAGATGTTGAAAAACCTCTCAACAGTGAGAAAATAAGATGCTAAATATCTAATATACTCTTTACAAATTTAAGGGAGTCAGAAAAAAAGTAATTGAAGCATCCAGGAGAATTGGATTACGAGTTAGTAGATTTCACCCAAATCTCAGTTTTATTTGTGGCTTTTTTTCCCCTGACAGAATATTTACTAGAGTTAATAAGAAGCCTTTGTATTTGTTAGCATATTTATTCCAAGTAGCTCAAAGGCTCCACAGACAGACATTCTTTTATTATTTCTTGCAATCTCTGTAAGGTTTTTGGCAACAGGATAGGTATTATCCTTGTTAAACCTGGTACAGAAAAAGTATCTATTTTCAAATGTAATTTACAAAGAGCACCTCTCAGATGGAAATCTAAATTGCTGTTAAGAAATTCTCTTTCGGGAATGTTTTTCTCCTCTTTCCTCTTTAATTTAAAGTATGACGCTGTCAATTCTGTCATTAGTCATCGCAGAAACTTTTTCCCATTCAGACCAAGGTCAAAAGTCTCCCGCTGTTAGTCTATCCATGAAAGTGCTTGAACATACACAGCCACATGTCATGCATATTTATGTTGCACAGGTATTAGAGTAAACATAAGAGGGATGAATTATTAAGGGCAAAGTAGGACTGATGAAATGCTGTTAGTTTGGATAGTTGACTGATTTGTTCTTTTATGGGCTTGCATGAAGCTGTTGAACGCAAAGGAAACAAACCTGATCTTGCTGTTAAACTAACTCCTTAAGAATGATAAGTCTTAGGGGTTGAGAATGGGGAAAATGATAAATACATATTGCTATAGTTTGAATGCGTCCCCTAAAATTAATGTATTGAAAACTTAATCCCCAGTGCAACACTGTTGAGAGGTGAGATTTTAAGAGGTGATTAAGTTGTGAGGGTTCTGCCCTCATGAATGGATTAATGCCATTTTTGTGAGAGTGGGTTAGTCATGGCAGGAGTGGGTTTCTCATAAAAGGATGTTTGGCCCCTCCCCCTCCCTACCCTCTTGTCTTTCCACCTTCTACCATACAATGAAGCAGCAAGAAGGTCTGGACCAGATGTGAGCCCCCAAACCTTGGACTTCCAAGCCTCCAGAACTGTAAGAAATAAATCTCTGCTGTTTGTAAATTTCCCAGTCTCAGGTATTCTGTTATAGTAGTACACAATAGACTAAGACATGCATATATACATATGTACACACAGAAAAAGAAATGACCAATTGTGTATGTGTGTGTGTATATGAATTTGAAATGTTCATTTCACAGGTGAACATAGTAGGATGTCCAGCCAGGGCACCCTCAAAGCCTAGACCAGTTAACCTATCATGGACACCGGCCTAGGTACCAGCAGGAGACCCATGGCCTCTCCATGCTCACATCATGAGGACTGTACACACTCAAATATATATACACACACACACATACACAGTTGAGTTATTTCAAGAAATGCACAAAAACCTCTACTTCTTATTTATCAGGGTGTGTAGGCCCCTTGAACGATGCCATGTGGGGGCTTCCATCAGCCCTTGGTTCTCTTGTCGATCTTTAGTTGCATTGGACTTTTTAAGCTCAAGAATTAGTATCTATTTCCAAAGCCACTTTACACTCAGTTATCAGAGCCTCTGTCTGGAATGAAGGTCTGTTTTCCGATCTTTGGCTCTGACGTAGATAGTGAAATATTATTGCAGCTCTCAGGTGGGTTTTTAGAGACAATCTTTCTTCCATGTTAAATAAGCCCAATTGTCTGGTGTTTAAGGGGCATCATGCTTTACAAAGCCTGAAGTCAGTTCTTTATTGGAGACTAAGATTGTGGTAAACAAGCCCCAGAAGATTTCAAGGGAAAATGCATCCAGTCTATTTATCTGCTAAACCTGTCCTGCCTTTTTTTTGTTGGGACTCCTCTCTGATTTCTTCAGGTTGGCTGAGCAAGGAGATTGCTGAGTGCTCCAGTCTCCTGTAGCAGTTTGTTTTAATCCGCGCAAAGGAATGCAGAGCTGTAAAGGTACAGCTAGAGGTGTTTTTCCCTATTCCTTTTTGAAAGAGTTCTGTGGATGAGGTACTGAAATGAAACTGTGGGCTGGGAAGATGTGGGGATGAGAAGGGTAGCTGACAAAGAGTCAGTTAAAAGGCAGGGTCTGGAATATATCTGGAGATCTCAATTTTGTGCTGAGGAAGAGAAGGCCAGATTTCAATATCCAGGGCTGCTAGAGTCCTGCTTGGGATGTTATCTCTTGGTTGTTTCTTTTTCTGTGGTTGAAGAGGTTGAAAGTTATCAAAAAGGGAAACAAAAATCTCAAACTAAAACATGCCACCAAAAGTCTTGATGTAGAAAAATCTTTACTCTTCATTTTGCTCAAAGGGAATAAAAATCCTCTCTTTAAAAGAATTGTTATTGTCTGAAAAGAGGAGAGAGATCCTCCCACTGTGCTCTTTAGCTAAATGACAATGACAACCAGTCACTTATTGCCTGACGTGTTTGGATTATTGTGATTATTTTTCATACTTCCTGACCTAAAACATCCAGCATGCTAGAACTATGTACCCATCAGATAGACACATTTTACAAAGTTACATTTAAATAGAAGATTGTCACATTGACCAGGTGGTGCTTATCATTTAAAAAGTAATTATTTCTTCCCTATTGCTTATAACAACTACTTTAAAACTCAGAAATGAAATCTATTTCCTCACCTCAATTTTCTTTCCTCCATCAGGTCTGCATACACTGGGGGCTTCCAGTGACTGCTGGGATGCTGGCATTGATCTTTTCTTTCCCTGGGGGCAAAAACTGACCTTGGATTTTTTTATCCTTTAGGGGAAAATACCACACCTTTTACAGATAACCAGGTTTTCTTTTCTTTCTTCTGATTTGGGTTATTTTGTGTTATCAAACAGTCTTGGGCTGGTTTAACAGTCATTTATCTATCCATTTATATATTTATATACTTAAGTATTTATCTAATCATTCATGTAATATTTTTATGCCTCACATGTGCTGGATATTGTGCAAGGTGTGTGACATAGTGAATTGACTAAAGCAGATGCTGCATGTGCTTTCCCAGAACTTTAGAACTATCATGTTTCATTAAATTGAGGAGAAAATTATACTATTTATTGTATAGAGGTTGTTCTCATTTCCGTAAAAAATGATAAGAAGAAGCTGGCCAAAGAAGGTAGCTGGTACAAGGAGCTTACCTTTGGATTCATTAATCTTGACAGTAATCTACTGATTACTTTGTTCAGTTCTTCACTGTGTGATAGGCTTTTAGAGATATTAGATCAATTCTGAAAGGTAGGAAAAAAAAAAGGAAATCATGGCATATTTGGATTTTCAGAAGTTATGTGGAAGGTTAGGAATTAATATGGTATATTAATTCCTCAGTAATTTTTACCTGATTAGTAAAGAGAGTATCAATCATTTTATTATATATGTTCTCTTATAACTGGATAGCAGGCCGGGCGCGGTGGCTCAAGCCTGTAATCCCAGCACTTTGGGAGGCCGAGACGGGCGGATCACGAGGTCAGGAGATCGAGACCATCCTGGCTGACACGGTGAAACCCCGTCTCTACTAAAAAATACAGAAAACTAGCCAGGCGAGGTGGCGGGCGCCTGTAGTCCCAGCTACTCAGGAGGCCGAGGCAGGAGAATGGCGTGAACCCGGGAGGCGGAGCTTGCAGTGAGCTGAGATCCGGCCACTGCACTCCAGCCTGGGCGGCAGAGCGAGACTCCGTCTCAAAAAACAAACAAACAAACAAAACAAACAAACAAACAAAAGAACTGGATAGCAAACAACATCTTAGACCTGGATAGGCAAGTACCACCTTAGATCTGAATAGGAGAGTGTCATCTTAGACTGACTAGGACAATTCATAAGCATTGAGGGAAAATTAAGTGTTGTTAATTAAGATGCGCACTGATGCATTTTAATATCTGACTTCCTCAAACACATTTGAATCTCCCATATCAAATCAGAGCCAAGTAGAGGGCTCTGGTATCGGTGGTAGCCTTAGCTTCTTATGTGTGAGATTTGGTGAGTACAAGTTGACTTAGGTCTGTGATTTCACCAAATGCAAATTTTCTCTTGGAGTCTGAGCTGTAGACAAGAGGAAGTTTCCACTGCCAAGAGAGTGGGGAGCAAAAGGAGGCCAATTTTTGACCTCTCATTTTAAAGCCACTTACCTCTGTTTTACTGTTTCTTCAATACTGCATGAAAGCAGGAAACTTTCAAAGTCCGGGTGAAGCAAGAGAACGCTACTTTTCCAGGGGCTAGGGTAGCTTTCATTAAAACTGGGTATTATTTTGAAATGATTTGCTTTGAATTTGAACCAAAAATAAGTGAAAGAGGAAGAGAGAAAAGTAGAGCAATTGATGATCTCCCTAATGGCAGAAAGATCAATTAATTTACAATGAGAAAAAAAAAGAACTGTATTACAGATTTACAAAATGTTCATTATCTATGGACTTTGGCTATGACCCGTCATCAGCCTAATATCCAAGGCAGAGATCTGACAGTTCCAACCCTGAATTACGGGACCCGTTGATAAATTAAAAATCATTTTAAAATTTAATATTAAAATTGATAATTGCTCTGTGGGAAATAGATTTTTCTGAACTTACACCCTTTTCCTGCACTGCTGAGCAAATGCAAAGCGATAAACTGCCCATTTGTCACAATGATAGATAGACAAATCCTACTTTTACCCTTGTTCCTCAGTACTCATACATTTCAATTAAGGAGAATAAGTGCTACCATTTGTAATATGTATTCATATTGTCTTATCTAGTTCTTCAGGGCTTAAAAAATTCTCCTTAGAAATAGAGAAAATGTTCCCCAACACACTCCATATCACTATCGGGTTGTATTACTCAACCCTTCAAGGAACATGGCAGGGGGGCTAGAGAGTTCTTGGCTATTATCAGTATCTTAAAGATGTGATGTATAAAGTAGTATCTGGAAATAATTGCTAATCTTCTAAATTGATGGAACAGTTAGTTCTATCATGTTAGTCCTGCTGAATTCTCCTCTACCTTGCTAACGTTTGTTTACACTTCAAGTTCTTAGTGCCATTGTCACTTGAGGTATATCAGATTACTTTTTGCTGTTATTAACTTACTCCCTTTGCTATGGAACTTTGCAGAGAACTAGAGTAGGTGGAGTAGACTTCCTATCTCATTGATGTTAGGCTTGGTTATATGACTTGCGTGAAGTCATTGAAATATTAGGGGATATTATGTGAGTAAAGACCTTAAATGTTCTTGTGAAATGGTATTTGAACACTTGGGCTCCTCTGCTCATTATGAGGAGGGCAAATCCTAGGTATTTGTTGCTCCTTCACCCTGGGCCCCAGAATGAGATACACAGAGTGAACATGCACCTGACCTGAAACATGTAGCCAAGTCCAGCCAACCCAGATTCCAAAGCAGAACTTCCCCCAACAGCCCACAGACCTGTGAAGGAAATAAGAAATGCTCACTGTTGAAAGATACTATGTTTTGGGATAGTTTAGGGCTGGTTTATTATGGAGTATTAATTGCAGCGATAGCTTCCTAACATATCATTCCCTAAGGAAAACTTCTCTTCGCCTCAAGACTATGACTCACTGTAAGCATTTATTACAATGATAACAAATCTATATCTTGCTCACCATTCTATCTCCAGTGCATGGTATATAGTAAATTCTCAAGTGTGTGTTGAATAAATAAATGAAGAGCTTCTCAGGTCTACTTCCTATTTCACACCATGTCCAACTGTCTTGGCTCAGTTCTGTGGCCATAGATAACATTCTTAGTAAGCCATATTGAAAAATATGTGACTTTGTTTTCAGTTGTGTCTATTCTCAAGTGTTTACAGTCCTGAAAAGGACATAACACAGATTAATCAGTGCTGTGAAAAATAAATGTTTGGAGAGCACAAAATTTGGGAACTGAACTCAGGCTGACAATGACGTCATTAGGGGATGGGAGATTTAGAATATCTCGAAAGACATCCAGGGCAAGAAATATTTGAGTCATTTTAGAGATGTTGATGCCAAACTTTGAAGTTAATGACAATAGTTAAGCATTTGTGCCAAGTACTCTATCTGTTGTCTTATTTGAGATAGATGTTTTTGTTATCTCCATTTTAAAACTGTGGAAAATGAGGCTCAGAGAAAGCAAGTAATTTGCCTAGGTGCCTAAGTTCACAGAGCTAGTAAGTGTTGAAGACAGGGCTTATATCCCGGGCTGCTTGACTTCGAAGTCAGCTTATAACACTAACCAAAAAATACCAACATTATAGTCACTGAGTCCTGAGCCCCTGGATCCCAGATGCTGTCTCCCTAGATTTCTGATTTCATTTTCCTGGGTTTGATCATTGTCTCCTATACTCTTCCTTCTCTTTTCCTGAAACAAATCCATTCATAACTATAGTTGTGGGTAGGGAAGGAGGTGTTCTTTCTCTGTGCTACAGAGAAAAGAGAGTATGCAGGAAGGGGGCCACTAATTAGCTGGTCCCAGCCCTTCACTAAGCTAGCATGGTTTCTTTATTTTTAAGGCTTCAAGGCAGGGGCCAGGCTGGGCAAAGAACAATGAGTAAGTCATGGAGGTGATGCTTTTAATGATACATCCGCTAATGAAATGGCACTCCATGGGTTCACTTATTAGTAACTTAGCTCAAACAGCCATGTCCTACTGTCAGCTTGCCATTGACAACCCAGTGTGACCTCAGAATTGTCAGCTCCACCTGCAAAAGAGCAAATGTAGCAGAAAATACAGAAGCAGCAGCATAATTTGGAGTGGAAAGATTAGCAACAACAGGGAAAACTCTCAAATCTCTGTATTTCCAGTTTGCTGTGAAATTATGCCAGAAGTGTAGCTATTTGAAGAACAGGCTAACCTTGCAGTATTTTGGTTTGCATCTGATTTGTAAACAATAGGATGACTTGATTGAATGTTTTCAGAGGCTGGATGACAGTGTTGGTTCTGGAGGAGTTACTAGCACAACTCCATTCTCAACTAATTATATAGCATAGATCTTTATGTTTTCCAGGGCATTTGGGATTTTTAACTTTATGTTCAGAAAATGATTTATGGGGGAAAATACGTCTGTACAGATCTTGTTTGACAATTGGGGGATCATGAGTGATATATGGAAGTGAAAGTTTATGATACTTCCCACTTATGTAACCTTATTTATTCAAATAACTCAATGCCCTTTAAATCAATGATTGAATTTAATCACTTAATATACCTCTGTAAAACGTGAGGTGTGTATTGACTCTTCATTTTGTAGTTGCTTAGACAAGGCTGTGATGATTTGAACTGTTTTTCTTGAGAGATGAGCCAAATCTTACACTCATGCTTTGCATCCCTGGTTAAAGGCTATTCCCTAAATGTGCACTAATAAATGAAATTTTACTTTTTCATGCCTATTTACATTCTCATTAACAATTCATGATTCCTATGCATTTGGTACTTTCTTTGTGCAAAGCTAAACACACAATAGTTTTTTTTTTTTTAAATTTCTGAGGTCTGATTGTAAAACTAGAGATTTTCCAAGGTAAAATGAATTCCTAGGAATCTTATAGCGTGAAAGCTATAAGGTTTTTATTTTCACTGGTGAACAAACCATGTTTACTAGTGGTAAAATTATGGAAAGGGCAATGCATCTGAAACCGAATCAGCAGCTCGGGTCAGAAAAGCATTCCAGATGTCAGATATATGTTTGAAAACTGTTGGAGTAGATCCCTTTTTCGTGCTGTCCTCTCAGAGTCTCTTTTTATAACTTTTGAGGTCCGTGTGTCCTTCTACATAACTCTACCAACTTCTCATTTTGCTTCCTTGTGACTTCTGAGTAATCAGTTCATTTCTCTCAGACTCGGAAACAGCCCCACTCACCACCAGGTTCGTTCCCTTCCTGCCTTTGGCTATCTAGTCACGAAGCCAAGAAGTAATGAAAATGGGCTTCATTAAACAGGAATCCTACTTATTTTCTCAAACCACTATGCTAATAATCTCCCTTCTCAATATAAAGGCTTAAACACATGCCAATATAAGTAGGTTTTTTTTCAGCTATTTTTTTCTAAAGAAGATTATTTCCTGAGGATAAAAATACCCCTCTTCAAAATCCCAGACTTTGTTGTTAGAAATGAAGATCTGAAGTATATAGAACTCTTTTTTTTTTTTTTTCCTCCCAAAGTGAATGGAGCTTGAAACTCCTACCTTTTTAGTCATTCAGTTTTGAAAATGACCACAGAAGAGATATGAAGAGCTAAAACATTTCCTTACTAGAGCATGAATTTTGCAGGCCTTTATGAATAAATCAAGATGAGTATTAGAATACAGATAGATATACTTTGTAGGCATATGAATATGGGTAGTAGAAATATAGCTTTTTCCTCCCTAGAACAACTGAAACATGTACCAGGATGTACATAGTTTAATATTGAAGGAATACAAGTCTGTGGAAACTCTAATGGGCATTGTGTCTTCCTTAAAGAAAGCCATGCACAGCAGACTGTCACCCTTCTTTCCTGACAGGCTGCTATTGCAGACACTATCTTGATTGGGGTTGAAGTTCTTCAGCTTCTGTCCTCTATCTAATGCCTGTAGTTTCTAGTTGAGTATCTAACTTCCTATTTGTCTAGAGGCCTGTTTTGAAATCATCCTTCTTGGTAGTTATCCTGACATTCTGCATCACAGCCTCAATCTTCCCTTTTTTTTATTTTTTTCCCCTTTTCCCTGTCATGAAGTTTGTGATCATCAGCAAGAAGTCAATTTTGACTCTTTTCACTCTCTGGAGCTTTTAGAGCTCTTTGCAAATACAAGGAGCATGACCCTGGAAATTTCTTTTCCCCCAGAAAAGGAAAAAGCTTCACTTGTCAATCAGTCATTCTGAGCTTACGTGCTCACAAAGGAACTCAGAGCAGCCCCCATCTAAATCCATCAAGGTGGGGGAGGGGAGCGAGGAGAGGGGACTCAAGTTACTGAATAACTGCGATCAGCTTTAAAGCCTAGCTTCAGTTAATGCTTACAATGCCTTTCATACTACTCAAACAGAGCACAGATACACAAAAGAATGAAAGAACACTAAATCCTTTGTTAGAGGACAAGTTTGAGGAGCAAGGCATTCTGGTTAACAGAATTTCTGGTTAATCGGTTGTTAACTTGTTTATGGAGAGAGCTTGCCTAGGGCAGGGGTTTTCGTGAAGAGTACAGAAAGATGAATGTTTCTTTTCAGATGTGCACAGTTCACTGATTCACCCCACACTACTTTGTGTCTTTCTTCTGGTTCTTATATTTGTTTTATTTTGTAATGTGTTGTCCATATGTTTCTCTCACCCAGGAGGTTATAAACAACTTTAGAGGAGAAGTGTTTTTCCATTTTTGTAAAACCTGTAGAAAATATTTCACATTGTCAATGTTCATTAATTATTTGCTGACTTGAATTGGTGTTGCCTCTCTAATATGTTTTTAGATACATATTGTTTGACCAACAGCAAATGGCCACTATGTATGTTAATGCCTCATGTACAAAAAAACAGTCCTGAAAAATGTGAGGTGAATGTGTACTTTGGTGACTTTTATAAAACTTAAAAGCAAAACTTTTCCTTAGAACTTCAAATGGTCTCAAAGTAATACCCGAAGTCCTGAAAGGTCAGACACACACACACACACACACACACACACACACACACACAAACACACACATCTGTTTGAAATACATTCTACTAGAAAAGAGAAAACATAAAAATGAATCCTAGAACAATGAAACCACTTGAAAACACTAGAAATATTATTAAGGAGACTGAAAGTGATTCAATAACAATTATTTATTCAACACCTCCTAGCTTCGCAATCTGGAGCTCCACTTGTCAATCAGTCATTCTGAGCTTACATTCTCACAAAGTCCCTATAGCAGGTACTTTGAGGCTACAAAAATTAGGAAGCTAAAAATTGAGCCTCGACTTTGCTTCATTGCACTCTTTTAGGTCTGTAAGATACATTAGTTAACAACAAAATATATTCCTGCTCCTTGCCCTCATAGAGCTAGAAGGGAGAGCCCAACAATTAACAATTAACATAATTAGTAAATTATATGATGCTTAGAAGGGGACAACCATAGACAAAGAAGAAATAGAGCAAGGTAAGTTGAAAGTGGCTGAGTAGCCAAGTTAAATCGTGTGATTAAGGTAGGCTTCATTGAAAGGGTATTATTTGAACTGGGACTTAAAAGGGGTGAGGGAGTTAGGCAAGCAGATATCCAAGGAAGAGCATTCCAGGCAGAGCGAGCAATGAGTGTGAAGGGAGAGCATAAGCCTGGCAATGTGGAGGGACAGCCAGCAGGCTAGTGCGGCTGGGACATAACCATTAGGGAGAATAGGAGGAGACCATGTCAGAAGGAGAGTTTTGAAGGGACAGATAAACGGTTGAGTCAATTAGGGATTCATGGCACAATTTTTAGCAGAAAAATGGGACACAATCAGATGTATATTTTAAAAGGTGTGTTCATCTGCTGTGCTAAGATGTGAGGGTAGAAGCAGAGAGGCTAGTTCAGAGGCGTCTCTACAATCCAGGTGAGACATGGTGATGCCTGATTACTTGTCTGTTTCCCCCACTAGAGTGCAAATTCCCTTAGGGAAGACAAATCTTGTCCAAGGTGTCCTTTCTAACACAGGTTCTACCACCAAGTAGGTGCTCAATAAATAAATGTTTATTTGTTGAGTATATGTAACTTCAATGTGTCACAGAAAATGACTAAAATTTCCCCCTAAAGGTTAGAATATAAAACTATAGACATGGGGAGGAGGGTGAAATCATCTGTAACTTACAAGTTTTGTCATGGGAGAAATATTTCAATGGGATTAGAAGGACTGACAGTGATGATAATGATGGCAATTGTAGTAAAAATGATAGCAGCTACCATTATTGAGGAGATACTATATTCCAGGCTCTTTGCTAAATAATCCACATGTGTCATCAGTTGCAAAGACTAGAGACAGGAATCCTCAGCACAGGATATAAGGAAGCAATGTTCTGAGTTTGAATAGGAGTTATTTCATTGTGTTGAAAACCTGATATGTAATGAGAAATAAAGTTGGAAAGTTAGGTTGAGGCTGGATCATTGAAGACCTTAAATTTATACATCACACAAATGTGTTGGATATTATTCAAATTTTGAAGTAAGTTTGCTTATTTAGCAGAGGAGTGATAGGTTTAAAGCTGAACCTGGAGAAGATTAGTATAACTCTTAGATTACCTCTGGATCATTTAACTAGAGAAAAAACTAGACGAACAGTTGTTTCTAAGGTCAAAATTACAGTTTTATCATTCGAAAGCACTGATGTGGAAAACAGAAAAATGACGAACCCTCGTATTTGTATGAGCCCGTGCATTTTACAGAGCCCTTGCATAAGTATCAGCCCACTTGATCATCACAGCAACCCTGCTAGGTGGCATTGTTATCACACTTTACAAATTGAGATGATTTATGCAAAAGAGATCAGTTGCAGTCTGGCCTGTAGTAGGTACTCAAGAAATGTTAGCTAAAGTCAAAAAATAAGGAAGCACAAGCTTAGGAAGCCTAAGCATATTGCTCAAGGTCATATAGCTGAAAATAAATGACAGGGCCAAGACTTAAAGCCAGTTTGTCTGAGTGTGAGTCTAATTCTCTTTGCTCATATCCTAACACCGGAGAGCCTCACAGGTTCTTGAAAAATGACAGGTGAAGAAACCAAGCATGATACCTATTAGCTAACCTAACACAAACTCCCAGTGTAGAAAATATTGGTTCACATTTAGTAAAAAGTTTTATTTTGTCTTAAGGGATTCTGACATACACATATGCATATATATTTCTATGTATATTATATATAGACATATGCTTCTATGTTATTCCATATATGCACATATATATGAATGTTTATGTGTGTTTGCTGGGCTGCCATAACAGAAAACCATAGACTGGGGGACTTAAACAACAGATATTTCTTTCCTTTTTTTTTTTTTGAGACAGGGCCTTACTCTGTCATGTAGGCCGGAGGGCAGTGCTGAGATCATGGCTCACAATAGCCTCTACCGTGTGGTCTCAGGTGATCCTCCCACCTCAGCCTCCTAGGTAGCTGGGACTACAGGCACACACCACCATACCTGGCTAATTTTTTGTGTTTTTTGTAGAGACAGGGTCTCACCATGTTGCCTAGGTTGGACTTGAACTTCTGGGCTCAAGCTATCTACCCACCTCAGCCTCCCAAAGCGTTGGAATTACAGGTGTGAACCACTATACCCAGTCCAGAAATTTATATTCTGACAGTTCTGGAGGCTGGAATTCCAAAAGCAAGGTGTTGGCAGATTTAGTTTTCCTGAAGCTTCTTTCTTTGACTTGTAGATAGCTGCCTTCTTGCTGTGTCTTCACAGGGTCTTTCCTCTCTGTGTATGTATCCCTACTGTCTGTTTGTGTATCCAAATTTTCTCTTTTCTTTTTTTTTTTCTCATTTGTTGTTGTTGTTGTTGTTGTTTTTGTTTTTTTGAGACAGAGTCTTGCTGTGTCACCCAGGCTGGAGTGCAATGGTGTGATCTCAGCTCACTGCAACCTCCGCCTCCCAGGTTCAAGTGATTCTCCTGCCTCAGCCTCCCAAGTAGCTGGGATTATAGGCATGTGCCACTACGTCCAGCTAATTTTTGTATTTTAGTAGAAACCGGGTTTCACTATGTTGGCCAGGCTGGTTTTGAACTCCTGACCTCAGGTGATCTGCCTGCCTCAGCCTCCCAAAGTGCTGGGATTACAGGTGTGAGCCACAACACCTGGCCCAAATTTTCTCTTTTTATAAGGATACCAGTCATATTGAGTTAGAGTTCACCTTAAGGGCATCATTTAACCTAATCACCTCTTTAAGGACCCTATCGCCATGTCTGGTCACATTCTGAGGTTCTGGGAATTAGGTGTCAACATAAGAATTTTGGATGATATAATTTAGCCCATAATGTGTACACACAAATTTATTATTATTGTTATTTTGATTCACAAGCCTTTTAGAAATTGTTTGCACATCCGATTTCCTTCAACTTTCCCAAATGTGGTATTTGTTTATTAAATATTTATTTAGAAAAACTAAGGCCCCCACACAATGATATAAAGTATGGATACAGCATGGTATGCCAGCGGTCATGGCATGGGCTTTGGACCCACCCCCCCATAACCTTGGAAAACCAATCCTGATTCTATTGCCATCTTCCACCTATGTGGCCATGAGTTAGTAACTTAAATTCACTTTCTTCATCTATAAATTCAGGATGAGAGGGCCTTCCTGGCAGGTTTGGTGAAGATTAGGATAATCCATGTGAGCATGTCTAGGACAGGGCCCTCCCCTTCATAGGAGAGTGAGTGTTAGTTCCCTCTTCTGTCACTGCTCTGCAGGAGCTCATGGGGCCTGCTCCCTCCATAGAGTCAAGACGGCACACAGGTAAGTACTTTAGATGTGCCACAGAGGTTACATGCATCAAAAGATCGTGTTTGCTCCAGTGTTTTTAGTATTAGCGTAACCAGTATGTTTATGTGATAAATACTTTAGGTACCTAATTCATGATTCTATGGAAAGATCATTAGTGAAGCTTAAAAAAAAAAAAAAAAAAAAAAGATATATTATATCCCAGCTAGGAGGATAAAGAAAAATTTAGTAATTGTAAGCCTGGACATCTAACCCCACTGCTAGGCAACCTCTAAAGTCTCCCTCAATGATCCCTGCCTCCTGGTACTCATGCCCTTATTCAATCTCTACCCTCCCTTGAATGCAATTCCCTTCTAACAAATAGACTAGAACAAAAATCATAGATGCCACTTCTGAGATTTAGTTACAAAAAGACCGTGGCTTTTGTCTTGAGCATTCTTTTCTGGTGTATTTCTCACCAGCTCCCAGCCCCATTTCTGTGTCTCTCATCACCAGCTGCCGTGTCCTGAAGACACCCAGGCAGCCTATGGAGAGGTCCACAGGTGAGAAACTGCATGTGTGAGCTGAGCTTGGAAGTGGATCTTCTATGGTTTGCCAATAGCCACGTGACTAGTTTTGGAAGCAGATTCTCCAGTCCCAGCCGCACCTGTGCCAGAGGCACCCATTAAGCCACACCCAGGTAGATTCTTGACCCACAAAGACTTTGAAATCATAAATGTTTGTTGCCTGAAGCTGCTAAGTTTTGGAGTAATCTTCCATGTAGCCACATGCAACTACTACACCAACTTGGACCAAATATGTGTTTTTCTAAGCACAGGAATATTCACACTTTATTAAACTTGAGTATTCCAACAATAGGATGGAAGTCCAAGTTTTATTTCTCTGCTGGGACCCTCACATGCATGTATCCCATATCTACCATTAAAAAAATGAAGGACAAATCTAATCAAGGGGTGACTTTATATTGATTTTTTTTAGCTTAGTAGAATCAGTAAGTGAAATGTTGTTAGACTTAGTAAAATAAAAAATAAGCAAAGTTATTATATACCCACTAGTAAAGAAGTTAGTCATGGCATTGCTGAAAACACTTTGAACACCACAGTAATAAGTCACAACACAATTTAGGATCAAGGTTCATAAATGAGATCTGTGCACAGCACTCTGGGTGTCAGAAAACTCTGTAATAACAGGGATCTCATGGAAAGGAGTCATATAACTGAAAGCAAACATATTTTGTACTCTACCAGATAAAACTGCAAATATATTCATTATCCATTTTTTAAAGTGTGCAAAATATATAAGAGTATTGATAGGTTGGATTTACAGGGAGTTTCATGTCTGTTTTTCATATCTTTCATGTCTATTTGTTTAATATTAATAGTTCAGTTGTGAAATAGGTAAAAAAATTTTGGCCCATTTTACAGATCAGAAACAGGGATTTAACTCTATCACCTTGGGGATGCAGATTGACTAAACCATCTTTCACTGCTATAGTTTGAAAATTTTACATCCTTCATGAAACAATCTACCTACCTATTTACCTATCTATCTACTCATCCATCCATCCATCCATCCATCCATCCATCCATCCATCCATCCATCCATCTGTCCATCATCCACTCACCCATCCACCTATCTTCTGTCCTTATCTAAAGGCCAGCTGCATTAGGCCATTCTTGCATTGCTATAAAGAAATATTTGATACTAGGTAATTTACAAAGAAAAGAGGTTTAATTGGCTCACTGTTCTGCAGGCTGTTTAGGAGGCATGGCACCAGACATCTGCTCAGCTTCTGGTGAGACCTTAAAAAGTCCACAATCACAGCAGAAGGCTAAGGGGAGCCGGTATATCACATGGGGAGAGCAGGAGCAAGAGAGAGCCGGGGGAAGATGCCACACACTTTTAAACAACCAGACCTCACAAGAACTCACTATTGCGAGGACAGCACCCAAGGGTATGGTGCTAAATCACTCATGAGAAATCCGTCCCCATGGTCCAAACACCTCCCACCAGGCCCGACTTTCAACATTGGGGATTACATTTCAACATGAGATCTAGAGAGGACTTCCAGACTATATCACTAGGTATCTGACAATTACAGCCTTCTGCAAGCTTGCAGGGAAGGCAAAACATCCTCATAGGAAACATGCATGCCATAGAATACGTGCACAAAAACCTAGGCTCCAAAATGGGAATACTTCATTTTGAAGAAGATCTCAGACTTCCTATGAAGAACCTGTGGACACTTATTTCAATTAAACACAAATCTAACTAAAGTTTGTCTCCAAGACCAGAGCAGACTAAACGAGAAAACGCTAAGAAAGGTAGAGAGAAGCTGACACACTGACTGTAACTCAATTATATGACAACAAGGAGGGATAAAGAAGAAAAATTTAAAAACAACCCATGGAACTAGAGAAAGCAGGGTTTGGACAGTTTTAAGGTGGTGATAAACATAGTGACCCATTTCAAAGTGCTATACAATCATTCATACTCATAATTATCACCCCAGCATCATTAAACTGTCAAACGAAGGTCAGCATATTTAAAGAGACAAACTGTTTGTAGCTAGCATGTACTGAGTATCTACTTTGCAGCAAGAACTGTGCCAGGTACTTTACATACATTATGTCTAATCCTCTCAACCTTTAAGGTTTAGGAAATAAGAAAAATGAGATTTTGAGAGCTTAAACCACTTTTTTAAGGTCATGCAGACGCTAATAAACGTCTGAGCCAGGATTCAAACTCAGACTTCTCTGATTGAAAAGTCTCCCCTCTGTCTACTATCCCATATTACTTGAAAGATGCTTATCAAAAACTGCTTCTGATGGGGAAAAAAAAGTGTTTCAGTGCCTTAGGATATAGTCTGCTAATCTAGAAACTGAATCAATCCTGTTCTCACTATCATTCCTCCAAAGTATTATGTAAGTTAATCTTTGTGTACTTTTTTGAGGAGATGGGGAGAGAAGTATATTTTCTTCTTGACATGAACAGGATTTAAACAACACAATTAGAATTATATGGCAGCAGAACAGCCTGCTTTGTGAGATGGTGAGTTTCTCATCTATTGAGAATATTGTAGCTATCAATACTTAACATTTTCCTGGGATGCTGGAGACATTAATTCTATATAGAAAAGAAAATGGATCACTAAGAACCTGCTTCATTTCTAAGAATCCTTGTCTCTAAAATCCTATTTAATCTTAATATGCAGTGTTTCTAACAACTCATAAATGGTGAAGAAAGATTTGCTACTAGATGAATTGTCATTCTTTAGAGCACAAAAATAGTGAGTTCAACCCTCTTGGCAGCTGCATTTAGTTAAGCAATTTTTTGTGTCCTTAATTCTTTGGTGTCAAATGGATCACTGCATGTTTAATGCTTAATTACCGAATCTTCATCATCCCCAAATACTTCTGTGCTTAATATTTATTAGAACCCTTTTTTCACTGAGGCAAACCTCATCTACTATCTGAAATCTAATTTTCATGACATTTTGTAGATAGTAGTTATGAGCTAATAATATACAGTGCTGTTTGAAATCATCATTCCTTATGTTATACTATAAAATTAATTTTTTCCGTTTGATTTTTAATATGTTTCCCTTATTCTATTCAAAGAACAGTAGGGTGCCCTTCTAGTGATAATTTTGACCACCCATTTAAAATTGTTATTCAAAGATGGACTGAATAGTGTTTTACATGAATATTTCTATTAAATTTCCTGTGATGTGACTTATGGATTAAAAAATAACTTCTGTTGTAGAAAAAAAGCCAAAGAAATATATAATCAAACGTCTATGTCTTACTCAGAATAGATGAATTAAACCTTAGTCAGCTTATGTAAGTAAAGGTAAATATCTTTTAGAAGACTTCCATTGATGAATACATTTGGTCATTCATTCCAGGACTGGCTTATGCATTAAGCTCAGTAGGCACAGTGTTTAGGATTCAAAGGACTTTTAGGGCACATGAAAGTGTTTTATTTTAAAATCAAAAGGAAAAAATGAACTTTTGAGTAAAAAAGTTTTAATATGTAATATTAATATATTTATCTTTAATACTAATGCAATCACAAAATACAATTTCAATTCTTTATATAGAGAAAGTGGCCCATGAAGTCCAAAGTGGCTAGGGGGTCACACAAGACATAATGCAGTCCTAATTCACTCATCCTATTGAGATCACTGAGCTACCTGCTATTTGTCAGAGACTGTGCTAGCACTGGTAAATATTTGGGACAGGAAAAAGTGGGTGCAGTAGTAGACTGGATAAAATGATTAGGATCCAGCTCTTGTCCTCAAGGAATGCATGACCTCCTAATGAGTGGAGAAAGGATGTGAATCTATGATTACGATACACTGTGGTAGGTGTATTGTATTGCATATAGACAAGGTGCTAGGGAAGTGCTGAGAAGGAGGAAGTAAACTGCTCTGCCTAGTGGGAATGGGTAGAGGGAGGGATTCATATAGGACATGAGGGTTACACTGAGTCTTGAGAAATGAGAAAGATTAATAAAGAGCAATGAAGTGGACTGTGTTTTTGGCAAATGCGTGGCATATGCAAAGGCCTTGGGGTATGGTAGGCCTTAGTGTTTTCCAGAAACTTTAGATAGTTCATATGGCTGCACAGAGTGCCTGCAGGCACCCTGGGGATTATAGAAAACATAGTCAGGGCCCAGAACAGAAAAAAAGCTTAGGTGCCATCCTTCCCATGCCAATGAAATTGCACTTTATTCCACAGGGTAAGGTCTATATTTCTGAACCTTGGCATTAAACACTTTTATCATCTGACATTCACTACAGTTCCATCTCCCAAGATGCTCTACCAAGGTACTCTAATGACAACCATCCTAGTGAATTTGCTTTCTCACTTCTGCTCTTTTGCACGTTTTCCCTTTATCTGGAATGTATTTTTTCAGATCAGCTATTTCAACATTGACTTTCTCCCTAAACTACACCAGCCCCAGGCAAAGACTCACAAGGCCAAAGCAGTTCAACGCTGGGAAAGACCTCTGGGATTTTTTAGACATTAACCATCATCTTACCGATAAAATAGAGGCCCAGAAAGATCAAGCAACTTGTGCCCATTACAGTCAGTAAGAAACAGAAGCAAATTCACCTGACTTCTGGTGGAAACAATTGCTGTAGCAATTATCTTCATAATTCATTTGGTGATTAATCATGTACTGTCTTGATATAGCTAGTGTTATCTTTGACTATTTAAATGTTAGTTTTACTTGTTTATACCTTGTTATATATTTTGCCAACCAAATTTTACCACCATGTGGGCTAGAATCATCTCTTATGGTGATTTCCCACAGGACCTAAGTCAGTGAGTCAACATATCAGGAAGCCCTTAAATAGTTAATAATGTGATTTAATGTCCTCACTGTCACTAAATGGTTTGCTACATTATAGAGATTATGAAATCTATGACAAGACAGAGAAGGAAACACTACCAGTCTTGAGTCTCCAAGAAGCAGAGCTTGTGATATAGGTCCTGTAGCCCTTGATTGATTGAGAGTTTGCTATTCTGAAAAATAAAACCAAACAGAACAAAAAACCTGAGAGAGTAAGGAAGCAGGAAGGGGAAAGGGAAAGAGCCAAGTCTAATCTTGGCCTGATTATAGGGGCCTTTGGAGCATCAGTCTCACCACAGATTTGCCCTGCCTTGAGCCTTTCAAATCCCCTTGCTCAAGGAAACTCATTGTTCGTGGCTGCCCCAGAGTGGGAGGTCTGGTGGTGAGGGTAATCTCTTCGGTGAGGGGACCCTTGTCTGCTAAAGACAATTCTCTGGAGAGAGTGGCAGCTGTGAATCATTGGTAGATGACAGTCATAGCAGCTTGGGATCGTGTCCTGCTCAGTAAAGGGGATGTGGGCAGAGCACCAACAGCATCTATCCCCACTTCCATCTGGAGGACAAAACAAAATAAAACAGAGCAAAACTCCCCAAAACCACCAAACAAGAAAACAAAACCAAACACCCAGAACCAAAGACCTGATCTTCTTTATTGAAAGTCTGGCATCTTCTGTTAGATATACATTTTCTTCAGTTACTCCAGAGTCACCTAAATGAATGTCCACACTAACCCTTGTTCTAATAAAAATAGATTTAATATACAAACAAGTTATTCATTTCTTCTAATGGCATGGTTTGCTATCTCAGAGGAATGTAGTTACTGCTGAGAAAAAAAAATACCACTGGTTGTTGAATTTGAGATAATTTCTAAGATTTTAAAGAACAAATACTGCAGTTTTCGATTTTGCCTTCAAATAGCCACAATGACTGAGGAAAGCACCAATGAGTCTCAAAAAGAAAAAAAAAAAAACCCACCAATAATTTTCCTTACAGATAACATCAAAAAAGATTAAGGCCTATTTAAATGGAGCTATTTCTTAAAGATTTCATCTGGTATAAAAATGTCTGTTGAGTGCAGAGGCATAGTTCTGGGGTTGAAACACAATCTACCCAATCCTGTGGGGTCTGGCTCTGATAGGTCCTAAAGACACCCCCGACCCCGCTTTAAGCCACAAAAGTAATTTTGCTAGTTCTAATCTTAGTTTGGGCCCAGCAATTAGAATTCCATCAGGTTTCTGCTACTCCAGATGATCCCTGTTCTTGTTCCCATATTCTCACAAAAGGAAGTCCACGTTTGACTCAAGCCTTGGACACCTGTTTATTCCAGTCAATCTTCATTGCCTCCCATCGAGTGCGTGGGTCTGTATCTGAATTTGGGCTTAGTAACCAAAGGAGGCTTTGTCTTTTCCAAACTTTACCCAGTGATGCCAGGCAGTAAGAAAAATGCCTGGTCCCATTATATGGTTTCTTTCTCTACAGTGATCTTTACTTGCTGCTCTGGGGTTGATTTTTTTAAATTTTCTTTATTTTATATACCTCTTACAGTGTGAAATTTAGAATAATTCAGCATTCCATTGGAAAGATACGGCAGGAGGTTTGCACAGATATATGTGAGCATCGCAAAGCTTAGCTTGGATCCCAGTTCTTACGCTATTTCCATTATTAGCCTCAATTGTACCAGATGCCAGGTAGCCCTTGTGACTTTGCACAGGATGCTGTGAATATAAATTTGGAGAGAAAAATAATTAGTAATAATAATTCCTAAGAAAACTGGGGTCAAAACTTCCATAATCTCTACTTTTCTCTTGAATTTATACCTGATTACATTACATTTAAAATATGACAAACTCTTAATGCATTTGGCATAGAAAGAAAAACCAATTAACAAATGAGCACTCAAAAATGTTTCTCTGAGAAACCATTTTATCATGCAACCTCTGTAATTAAAATTCCTTAACCCTCAGATTTTGCTTGAACTCATAAAAAGTTAAATAAGCAGTCAAATGCACACAATTTCTCCAAACCCTCCCTAGATTTCACTGTGCTTGGCACGTTTGTTTAAATAAAAAATAAGCCTGGGCAACATAGGGAGACTCCCATCTTCACAAAAAACAAACAAACAAACAAAAAAACTAGATGGGTATGGTGATGCATGCCTATGATCCTAACTGCAGGAGGATTACTTGAACCCAGGAGTTCTAGGTTGCAGTCAGCTATCATGTGTCACTGCACTCCAGCCCAGGTGACACAGCAAGACCCATCTCTAATAATAATAATTAAGGATTCTTTAAAATGAGTAGACTTTCCCATGATCTATTACCAGTTACCAAATGAGTTTTAACTGGAAGGTCATGGAGGAGAGAAAAGTCTTGGGTGGCTACAAGTTTTCCAGCCTGGGAAGCTAGGACAATAGGAGCAATATTAATGAGAATTTGGGAAAGAAAAAGAAGGTAATATTGATTTTGGATATGGTCTATTTGAAGTGATTTGGGACAGCTAAGTGAAGATTCCACTTGGAACTATGAGACGTTCATCAGAAATAAAAAATAATGACAAATTTGGGAGTTACAGTCATCTTTTGTACCTGTGGATCTCTCCTAAATGTCATAGATGTATTAGTCCCCATCCACTTGTTTTTAAGAGAAAGAATGAACTAGGCCTTGTGTGACTGCACAAGAGACGCTGAGTGAAGACAGGCTGGCCTGTGGACCACACAGCCCAAAAACCCCTGTTGGTCCATCCTCAAGAGAAGGAGGACAGCAGCTGAGTAGCTCCTGCAAGACCCACTCTATATGTTAATACTTTTAATGGGTTTGTCCTGATGAGAATTCAGAGGCTAGAAATTGGTCTATTTTCATTCCCATTCAACTGATAAGGGGTGGTCAGTGAGATACTTTAAGCCCCAGGAGATTAGGGGCTTTGACTTCGCTGCCCACATGACTAAGGAGAACACAATTTCTGATAATTTTTCCTCCCAGAGGGTAGAGAAAGGGAATGAGGGAACTATTAGTCTGGCCCTAATTCTGAACTGCAAGTGGAAATTGGTTGATGAAGTAGAAGTGATTGAAACCTGGGGGGAAAAGTGTCCACACCGTGTCATCTTGAAGTGACAACCAAGAGTGAGGAGGCTGGACCTTGTCAGATGTGTCCCCTCCACTTCAAGAGGGCTGGCATTTTAACAGGAGAGGAGAGCAGATAGGCATAATTTTACAGCAAAATTCTGAAAGGGAAGAAAATTTAAGAGAAATGGAAAACATTCAAGAATGGGATTCCAACTACGCAGTTTCAAATGATCT
Source organism: Macaca thibetana thibetana (assembly GCF_024542745.1). Taxonomy (NCBI): domain Eukaryota; kingdom Metazoa; phylum Chordata; class Mammalia; order Primates; family Cercopithecidae; genus Macaca; species Macaca thibetana. The sequence goes on along the minus strand of NC_065578.1, from coordinate 82,993,380 downwards.
TAGAGAGTAAGCAAAGGGAGATGTAATGAAACTCAGGATGAATAAGAGAACAGAAAATTCCTGATAAGTTCAGATTTTCAAAGGACATGTACAGCTTTCAATGAAAGAGACACAATTTATTCAAGTAGATAAAACTTGTATTCTCAGGATAACTAAGATTTATTTAGTTAGACTAAACATTCCAAATTATTTATTCTACTTATGTTAATTCACACAGGAAAGACTGAGGCTCAGAGGTGCTAGACGACCGGTTAAGATTTCTTGACAGCCAAGTTTTTCTAATTCTTGGTCCAGGCCTCTCTCTAACACATCAGTGACTTCTAAATAATCATCATTTGAAAATTCTGAGGTGATCCTTGTTGCCCCCCATTCCTCACCATCCAAGCCCATGTTCAGCTGAGTTTATGTTCGGTTTTACACATATGGCAATAATGCATGATTTAACTTTTAAAATGAATTTTGCTAAAATGTTTGAAAACCTGCACTACCCCATGCCACTTCATTGGAAATAACTCCAAAAATACTGAACCCTAAGAATATTGAACCATATTGTGAGTTAAATGAAAATGGAGGCTCAAATATATTTACATTAAAAATATTAAATACAGGTGTGAGCCAGCATGCCTGGCCTTGGGAGGCTGAGGCGGGCAGAACACTTGAGGTCAAGAGTTCGAGACCAGCCTGGCCAACATGTTGAAACCCTGTTTCTACAAAAAATACAAAAAATTAGCTGGGTGTGATGGTGCGCTCCTGTAATCCCAGCTACTCAGGAGGCTGAGGTTCGAGAATTGTTTGAACTTGGGAGGTGGAGGTTACAGTGAACCAAGATTGTGCCTCTGCACTCCAGTCTAGGTGATAGAGTGAGACTCTGACTTGCAAAAAAAGAAAAGAAAAAAATTAAATACAAGTGTGATTCTCAAAAAAGCTAGGGTATATAAGCAAAGAGGAGACAGAAGTCCAGATCTGTAAGAAGCTTCAGAAAGCCTAGAGCTAGGAATTGATGGAAGTTTCTAAATATAAAAGTGGAAATGTATTTTAAAGATTATATTTAGAAGTTGATGGTCAAGGACCACAGCTTTGCTAGTTTTTTTTGTTTTATTTTTAGCCAGTTATGGTAAGTGGGCATAATTGTATCTTGATCTTTACCATATATACAAGTATACAAGTATGTAATAGAATCTTAAAAATATTTTAACCACTATTTATTCCAAACCTAATGGATTATAATCTGGCAGTTATTTATCCAAATGTTTTTGGAAAATTAGGTTCAACTTTGAATATCCATGGCTGACTGTTTGGCTAGAAAATGTATGGTTTTGCACATTCACTCAGAGAAGTAACATTCCAATTTCTGTCCTTTGCCTTCATTTTTTTTTTTTTTTTTTCCAGACCTTTATCTTGTGTGCTTGGCTAATAATGATGGCCTCTCAGATTTTTGGACTCCCCTAGTCCTGAGCATCCAATGAGTCTTGTTAATGGTGAGCTGCAGCCATTTGATTTTTTTTGGTTCCTGCTGCAGAGAACTCGATTAGCGCACTTTGTGACCTGCCTGCTTCTTGCTTTCTGCTGAATCTACATGTGCAGAGGTTGGATCATGTCAAGTCCTTGTGTTACCTGGCTGCCTTCAAAACTTCTAGCTCAGCACCTCTTGATTTTGCTCATGTTTATTTAGAAAATAATTCAGGATCAACTAAAGAATATTTTCTGCTACATATGCAAAAGGACTATTCATGAGGATAATGGTTGGTCTCTGCCCAGGTTGGAACTCTGACTTGGCAAGGTGTTTGGATGCCGCTATAGTGCCTGAGGGCCAGGGATTTCAGTTTTGGTTCCCTCAAGATTGTCATTCTGCCCTTTGCTCTAAACCAGTGCCTACTGTACTCAGAGGCTTGCTTTGTTCCCGTGGAATGCAGGTTGAAGCATTAGCTGGTGTGCCCTGTGCTTTTCCTGCCTTTGCGTATTTTCCTGTCCTGGCTCTGACTCTGACCATGGTTTCATGCATTTGACTCCACAGTTTTCTCCCCTAAAATGTTCAATTTATGTAGCTCATGACCCGAACCTATATCTTCGGCCTCATCACCTTATGCTCCTACCACACTGAATTAAAAACTGATCACTAAACTTTCCAGACCTTTGCATAATCATGCTCCTTGAGTGCTCTTTTCTCTCTGCAAATATCCTTGAACATTTGTCTCTCTTTTGTGAAGCCTTTCTGAGTCTCTCAGAATGAACCCACATGCATTTTGATCTGTCATAATGTTTGATACATTATGTTTGTTTATTCATTTATTGTTTCAGTATGTTTTATTAGTCATCTACTGTGTAAGGTATGTTAGTATTAATCACCTACGATTAATTACTAACCTATACTGTAAGGCACTGGGGATAGAGTGGCAAATAAAGCAGATAGTCTCCAATAGCAGTGATTGAAAGGACAGATGATTTGAAAAGTACCAACTATTAACTTAGGGTGAAGAAGTACATCACACATGGGAACATAGAGCAGGAGAATAATGTATTATAGTTTGGGGCTTTGAGAAGGCTTCATTCGGGGCAAACTTTTCAGCTGTGAGCCTGAACCCTTGAATGAAGCAGGAACCATGTGTACACCTATGTATTCCCATACATAGTGCCTAGTAGTCACTCAACAAAAGCTCATGGAAAAAATGAATGACTTAATGTACTATATTCTGTCAGTGGAAGTTTGAGGACCTCATTCAAATTTAATTTCAGCCAACTCATCATAACATGATTCTAAGATACAGGGTAAATTATGTTTGTGCATATGTATCCATGTATATTCAGACAGAATTTAATGAACATACACCTACAAATATGGCACATGATCTTGAAAATGTTTTTGCGTATTCTCAAAACTAAAGCAATTTTCCAAACTCCAGGCTACTTGAAAGAAACTCCAGCCATGGAACCTATAGGTGCTTGTAGTGGGCTGTGCCCAAACCAGGCCCTCCCCCAGTTTCTCGGAGAGTTGCCAATTGAAAGCCTTTGGGTCCAGCCCTCTCTGTGAAGTGTCCTCAGCTAAAGGGAACTGTCCTACTCAAGGCCACCTTCATGCCAGTCCTGAGCATCCAATAACTGGTTCATGAGGTAGCTATAAATGTATAGCTCTCAACTCAGGACGACTCTGAAGGACCATCAGAGTCCCAGAGCTCCTCAGAAAGCTGGCTGAAGACTTTTTTCCTGACTGCCCAGGTCCTCCCTCCCTGCACAAACCTGCTTCCTTCTCTTCTGCACCAGTGATATTCCAAGTCTTCCCTAATAATCTTGTACTCTAATCTCTGTCTCAGAGTCAGCTTCCCAGAGAAACTGACTTGTGAGAGGGCTCAATGTGACCCAATAAGGAAGTATCTGCCTTCCTTGCATGAGCTCTGAGAATACCCCCAAATAAGGCAAAAGAAAAAGAGATGGGAAACCAAAACATCACTGTTATTACTGATAAGGCTAATACTGAAAACTGTGGCATCTATCTGTGAGCAGACAACCTTGCCTCATCTCACATAATAGATTCACACCCTCTTATCCCCCAGTAGTGATAGTCTGGGCAAGACTGACTCTACAGAGACAAAGCCTGATCCTATCAAGATACCGCAAGTGGAGTTTGAATCCAGCCTGGGTAACATAACAAGACCACATCTCTAACAAGAACAACACAAGGAAGGACAGAGAGAGGGAAAGAGAGCTAGGCATGCCCAGATCCTGCAATTCACCTGCCCATTAGAGACCTCTCATGGTGTTGTATGAGATCTCTGTTGACTACAGTAGGGATGTGATCATATCTGAGAAGCTGAAAAAATACCCAGAGCTAGCAATCAAGACATAGGATTTATTGGGGGGACTTACATACAGGAGTTCAGTGGCCATGGGCTGGACAGGAAGACAATTACCATTTGTAAAAACCATGCAGTTTATATAGTATTTTCACTTAACACCCTCCACCTAGCAACCTCCATTTAACCTAAAACAAAGAGCCTTGATCCTCTATATGGCCTATATTCCAATGAATGGGCCAGGGGTTTGAAGATCTTCATGTATAAAAAATAAATCTTCAGGGTGTCCACTCCCAGATTTCTTAACTTGGAACTCCAAACCAGCACTCTTTTTTAGACCACAAAGTCATCCTCAGAACATGCTGCAGTTATAACTGTCAGGTGCCTCTGCCATACATATGGTGGGGAGTTAGAAAGTGAGAGAAAGGGCAAGACGGTCACCCCAGTGGCACTCCTACCCCAGGGGAGGAATTTCAGGATTTGGCAGCAGCCACTCCTCTCCTCTCACAGTATACGCAGAGCTGAGCTTCTGACTGCACAAGCAGGAGAGCCAGAGCTCTAGCCTGGCTGGAAGGTCCTCACTACAGGCTAGCTACTGTGCTTTTGACATTTGCCCCTGTTGTGGGTATATTCAAAAGAATAATGAAAATAAAATCACAATCGCAAAAACAAAGAGAATTTTCAGTTCCTATGTCCAAGGCTCCAGGATGAATCCCTTTGCTACTTATTCTGAGCTGTATTGCTCTTGTCCATTTTGATAGGGACTATTTTCAATACAGAAGGCAATTGACATACATATATACACATATTCACACAAGTATAAAAGAATGCTTATCTGATGTATAAGTTAGTCTACAAAGGTACAGTGGAGATATGTATGAAAAAGAAAAAGAAATTAGAGAAGCTGACTTCTATTTTTTCTTCTATATTTAGATAATATTATTAATATTATTAATAATATTAAAGGAAATTTTAAGAGAACACAATTCTATTTTGGCAAAATTTTATTGCTGCAATGTGTTTTGTATTTCCATCATGTTTTGTCCATAAATATTAGTATTTCTGCATACACACAAATTTGGATCACTTTTCTATTTTTCTACTTGGTCTTTTTAATGATCACTTTTAATGTTAAATTAATATTCTACCTCGTTAATTTACTACAATTTATTTAACTATTCCTTCCTTACTAGATTTTTAGAGTATTTCTAAATTTTGTAGTAAGAGATACATCTGCTTTTAAAAATAGCAGACATAAAATGCAACAAGTAATTTTAAAAACCATTCACTTTTATTATTAAAAATATATGAATCATAAATACATATGAAATCTTAGGTGAATTGAGTTTTAAGCTATACTGTGAAGGATGGGCAAGGTCTGGTAGTTTTTTCTGTGCACTTGTTTCTTGTCACATTTAGATCACTCTTTACTGTGGCTGCTGATGAGAATGTGAACTCCTTCATGGCAGTGACCATATTGTTTAAATTTGTGTCTGGAAGGCTTGGAAGGTGTAGCAGGCATTCAAGCAACGTTGGTGCAATAACTTAATTTAATTAAAAATGAATGTGGGGAGTGGGGTATTATGACAGACAGATCTAGAAGGTCCAGGAGCACACTTCCTTCCTCCTTTTGGTGGCTTAACAGACAGCTGGGGCAAATTGTGCAGAAACAAGGCCTTTGGTTGATGTCAGTGGCCCTGGAAGGCACAGCTGCTGTCTGGGTACTCAAAATGGAGAACTTGACCCTTGATCCGTGTGCTCCTTAGCAATGTTTCTGAGCCTGGAGTTCCTTTCCTACTTTCTAGAGATCTTGGAGAAGCTAGGTGTTCTCTAGCTCCCCCTAGGCAAGCCTATAAGCAAGTACCATGGTATGGGACAATTACATGTAATTACGGCGGAAGACCAAGGGGAAGCAAGGCACGTCTTCGTAAGGTGGCAGGAGAGAGAGAGAGAGAGTGAACAGGGAAAACTGACACTTTTAAACCATCTGATCTTGTGAGAACTTCCTCACTATCACGAGAATGGTATGGGGGAAACTGCCCCCATGATCCAATTTCCTCCCACCAGGTCTCTCCCTCAACACTTAGGGATTACAATTTGAGATGAGATTTGGGTGGCAACACAGAGCCAAACCATATCACTTGCTCTCTTTGCCCTGTGCTCCTGGGAACAAGTCCAGCCTGCTGACTCGGACAGGCCTTTTTTGGCTGAAATTTTGATTATATTAGTTTTAAAATACCTATACCCAGCCCATGTTATGGAATAATGAGATTCAGGGGGCAGCATACACTCTGCTACTTATCTGCTTCTAAGTTTTTCCCAATAAACCCTGTTTATATCTGTACTATGTGGCACTAAGGACCCCCTACATAACACACACACACAGAGAATAGTCGTTGAAGAGAAATAGTGAAGCTTTAGTGATAGCATGAGGCAAAAGTCAGATGTAGAGACAAAAAAATCAACAAAGGCACAGAAAGATAATCCGTATACATACTAAAATCAGTGGAGTTTAAGTTACACTAACAGGTATCAAGACTTTGAGTGTGCTGTTATCCATGCAAGGGTGGACAAATAGGCCAATGAAATTGAATAAAGAATCCAGAAACATACCTGTAATATATGGCTACCTAATCTACAATGAAAGCACCACTGCAATTCAGTGGGGGCAAAGGTGTGTCTTCTGTAAATGGTGCAATTGGATATCAACATGGAAAAGTAATAGATTTGAGATGGATAGACCCAAACCTGAAAGGTAAAGCAGTAAACTTTCTAGAAGAAAATACACGGGAATCTCACAGCCTTAAGATAGGCAATGGTTTCTTAAAGAAGACATGAAATGCACTAATCATAAAAACAAAAGATTAATACATTGCACTTTGATAAAATGGAAAACTTCTGCTAATAAAACCACCATAAAGGGAGTGAAAGTGTGGGTCGCACAGAGAAGACATTGACAATGCATATGCTAAACTAGGACTTGTATCCATGGTATAAACTCCTACAAATACAAAAAAATAAAATAAAATAAAATAAAGAAAACACAAAAAAGGAAAGACAATCCGATGAAGAGATGGGCAAGATACTCAAATAGGCACTTCACAAAAAAGAATATCAAAAAAGCCAATAGGACTATAAAAATGTGGGCAACATCTGAAAAATGCAAATCAAAACTACAATGGAGATGCTACTACATACCACAGTTGCTATAGTTAAACAGACCAACAATACCAAGTGTTGAAAAGGATATGGAGAAAAGAGGATAAATTGGTACCACCACTTACCAAAATTAATTGGCAATATATATTTAAGCAAAATGTACTCCTATCTTGGTTGGGCATGGTGGCTCACACCTGTAATTCTGGCACTTAGGGAGGCCGAGATGGGCAGATCACATGAGGCCAGGAGTTTGAGAGCAGCCTGGCCAATGTGGCGAAACCCCCCTCTACTAAAAATACAAAAATTACCTGGGCATGGTGGTGCATGTATGTAATCCCAGGTACTCAGGAGGCTGAGGCACAAGAGTTGCTTGAACCTGGGAGGTGGAGGTTGCAGTGAGTCAAGATTGTGCCATTGCATTCCAGCCTGGGCAACAGAGTGAAAAAATAAATAAATAAACCTATCTCTTGACTCAACAATCCTATTCTTAGTTAAATACTCAGACATGTACATAATGTTTATAATAGTTCTATTCATAATAAAAACAAATACATTAGGAAACATCCCAAAACTCTTGTAACAATTGAATGGGTACACTATAGTATATTCATATAATAGAATATTACATAGCAATAAAAAATATGCCAAGTACAAAAGAATGCATGGTGTATAACATTTATATGAAGTTCAAGAATTGGCAAGACTAACTTATGGTAACAGAAATTGGAATAGTGATTATCTCTAGGACTGGAATAATGATTATGAAAGGATATAAGGGAGGTTTTGGTGATGCTGGAAATGTTCTATATCTTGATCTTTGTGGTAAGTACCTAATTTATAAATACAAATTTATTGACTTATTAAGATTTTTGCATTTACTGTATATACATTATACCTCAACAATAACAAAAAAGTCAAAGGATTTTTCTTAATCTCACATTACAAATGTTCATGAATACACAATACGAAGAATAAAATTTGCCTGCCTTCTCCTAACCCCCATCTGATGGTATCACACAAAGATAGCAGCTGACTTGAGTGACTGGGTGCAGTAGCATGTGATTCAAGGAAAGCCAAATTGTGGGTTGGTCAAGAACTGGATTGTGCCTATAGTAAAATAATAATCCAAACCAGATCACTCACACTGGCAAGGCTCCCAGTAAGTCCAGAGGATGGGGTGTTACTATGCACATGATTTTACTTAATGTCCTACCTGTACTCAATAATTCTCAGCCTCTCCTCCCTCCATCACTGCTAATCCCTGTCAGATCACGGCTATGCCCAACTCCAGCCCCAAGTCTATGAGTTCAACCTGTAACTCTACTGATGAGTTATTCAATGGATTTTGCGTACTGTCATTCTTCCATCCTCCATCTATAGTACTAATGTTGTATTCTCTTCTCTTAACATTGCTTAACCATCTGTTAACACAGCCTTCTGCCCAAGGGGGCTAGTGGGGAGATTGATTTGAAGGTTCTGCCGAACTGCTTTACAGTTGGGGATAGTCCATTAATTGTTGATTTTGTTTGTATTCAGCATTCTGCTTCTATCCATTGTTTTAATTGATGTGAGCATGCCTAGGGGCTTATGCTGGACCCAGCTGTATAAATCAAATAAATAAATAAATAAACAAACAAATACATAAATGAAGTAAATCTTTCCTGGAATAAATAGATAATATAGTTTTCTTAAGCTTTTTTTTTCCCCAACAGTGCTTGTAAATGTGCCCTGAGGCTTATATATGAGGGATGCATCTAAAGTTTAAAGAAATAAATAATAAGGATCCATAACTAAAGACAAAAATCACATAATGACACCCCTTTGTCTTAGTATGGAAGGTATGGGGGGATTTGGAATATTTCTTTCTTTTCATTCCACTCGCCCCTTTATTTCAGATTGGTCTGGGGTTGCCCTTGCCTCTGATGGTTTCTTTTGAAGGTAAAACAAAAGCAAAACAAAATAAACAAGTAAAAGGAAAAATCTCCATGGCATATTGTAGTACTGCCCATGGGGCAATGGGGAATTCTGAAGAACTGATGTTCTTCTTCTCTTACAGGGGATAGTTGAAATCTGTCACAGTTCAAATGCAGGCTTTTTAGTAGGCACAGAGCCAGAGAGCAGAGTGTGAGCAAACTCAGTGTTCACACCTGAACAGAGGCTTTAAATGTGCTTCACGTGTCTTATCCTCATGTGTGAACGACTTGCCCAGGTAGGAGCTGCGCGCTGAACTTGCCCCCAGAATAAGACAGGTGAGGCCAGCCGGAAAGCTGACCTGGAGCCATGCCACAGCTAAGCCACCGCAGGTCCTCAGACCCAGAGTGAGAAAGAAAGGTTTGTTGCAGTAAGGCACTGAGATCTGGGGTTGTATTTTACTAAGGCAAAAAGCCACCTCATAAAGAGACCATGGTTTCTTCAAATTTCCAGAGATAGAACCATAAAGCCTCAGAATTAGCAAAGAGTCTTGCTGATGGCATATGATTTCTTGTATCTCTACCATCCCGTCCTGGAGTTGGCCACACTTCTGTCTCTGATATGGGAAGATGAGCTCTTTCAGAGGAGGGTTCTATTAGCATGGTTTCCCCTTAAGACAACTGGCTTATGTTGGGGAGGCAAATGAGTACTATAGTGTGAGAACCCTGGGCTTCTGAAGTCAGACGGACATGAGTTTGAAATACATGTCAGAGAAAAACCTAAGACGGTTAAATTTAATACAGTTTATTTGTGCAAGAAAAAGTTACTAAAGATGGGCAGCATTACAAATAAAGATGGTTCAGAATGCCCCACCTCCACTGTGGTGAGCTATGTTTATAACCAGAAAGCAGAAAATGACATACAAGGATTACCTGCTACCTGATTCTTTCCTTATTTGGGCATAAATTGGCCACCTTCAGTCCCTGATTTGCTGAGGGTTGGGCTGCTATGATTGGCTGAGACTGACCAGCTTGCTTACAAGGATATGCTCCTAAGTTCAGTGACGTTTTGTTTACATATCAAGCTAGGTTACAGTTCACGACCATACAGAGGACTCTCTGGGCCAGACTTTATTACCCAAATATGGAAGCTGCTTTGAGCCAAACTTAGTTTAATTCATGGTTCTGCCACCTGCTAGCTTTCTGATCTTGGGCTTTGAATGCCAGTTTCTGTATTTGATTGAATAGAAATAATATTGCACGCTTCCTAGCATTAAATGAGTTGGTATCTATGCCTGGCACATAGTAAAGGCTCAAGAAATGGTTATTATTCTTCTACCCTTGGGCTCCATTATCTAATCCATCTTCCTGAGGGCAAACTTTCAAATATAGGAACACCCTTTTTCAGCAACTGTTCTTGTTCAATTTGCTTTTTGTGCCTTCGTTTCGTCGACTATCCAGATTAAATTTGTTCTGGTTATACACAGCTCATGGGGCCAGCCGGTGGCTAGCTTTACAGATTCTCATTCTGCCATCTAATGTATTTACTATAACTCTCAGCTTTGCATCAACCACAAGTTTGAGCAGTATGTTTCCCATTTCCTCACCCTAATTGTTAATAAATATACTGCAGGTGTTTCATTAGATAGGCTCTTAGAGTCCTTTGGAGTAGTAAGCTCACACGTATTGTATTCACACAACACTCAGGTGTTCTAAGAATATGTCATTTCTTTATTTCTAGTTACTGATCTAATCTTCCTCACAACCATCCCACACAGTGTGTTTCCGATAAAAAGAGCTTTATTTTAAACTTCCTAGCCCACAGTATCTCAGTTTCTGCTGGTTTAAACGATCTGTTTTTGAACGCTGTCTAAATAGGAGTGAATGCTCAGGATTTGCTTTCTCCCTTTCCTGTTGTTTTCCACATGGCACTGGGTAATGTATTAATATGTAACCTTGTGGAATTGAGGTAGGGTAGGCATTGGGGTTGGACCTGCCAAACTCCTGCTGGTCCTTGGGCTGGCCCCCACTCTGGTGGTGAGGGGAGGGTGGGGAGTGATCATTCTTGTCCCACCTTCTGCTGCTGTCCAGGCTAAAGTTTGTGGCTGATAAAGTTTGTGGCTAATGCAACTCAGTGTCTGTTCTCCTGCATGGGTAAGATTCCCACAGAGCTTAGTCATCTCCCTAGCTGACTTGGATGCACTTCTTTTCACACCAGCCCTGTGGATCCTCTAAGGTCTGGCTCTGACTCCTTCTGGGCCTCAGCTTGGGAGGCCCAGCTTGCACCTGTTGACCTCAGTTTCACTATGGACTTGTTCAATCCCCAGCCAGATTTTCAGCTAAATTGTAGATATGCTATCGCAGAAATTGGGAAAAAAAAAAAAAAAAAAAAAAAAAAAAAAAGCTTAAGAGGATAGACTGTGTAGTCAATCTTCCTGGGTTTGATGTCCAACTCTGCTGCTTACCAGCTGAGTGACCGCAGACAAACTGCTTACCATACCTGTGCCTCTGTTAGGTCGTCAGTAAAATGGGATTAATAATAGCACCTGCCTTATAGAGAAGATCCTTGTGAGGATTATATGGGTTAATTAATACATGTGAAGTCCTTAGAACTGTGCCTGGTAAGCTCAGGGTACATGCTTGGTAAGTATTAGCTGGTAGACAACGAGAAAATCTGTTGTGGGCACTTGTAAAGGTTATATTACTTCTCTATGCCTATATTTTCTCATATGCAAAACAAGGGTTATCATTGTAACTCTCTCAAAGGTTTCTTGTGAAAATTAAATGACTTACTATGTAAAGGAATTAGAACACTGTTGGGTACAAAATAAGCCCTTGTCACGGTTGTTATTTTGTTGTTCCCAGGCCACTGGGGAGCCTAGGGCAGCCAGGAGTGTCAAGTCGCATTCATGCATTGTCTACCTATCTGTAGCTATCCAGGTGGCGGCTGGAACCACCCTTGAGAATGGAACAAAAGCCCCTTCTCTTCCTGAATTCAGCTCTCCCCTCAATCCACTGTCATATCTTTCCCTTCTCAGATGTGAGCCTGCTGCCATGCCTTTTCCACGGCCAGCTTCTACTCTGTCTCTCATTTTCCTTTCTGCAGTGACCAGATAGGACAAGCTCTCCTCTTCACTCTCTTTCTGGAAAGCACCTCCCTTGAGTAAGACTCTGTTTCCAGTTGCTCATGTCTGACTCTGTTTGTTTGTTAATGGAATCTTAACAGAATTAAGATCTCTTTATCTCTCCCTATAAATTTGATTCTCAAATCTGTCTCTAGCCTGTTAACTCCAAACAAAAGTCAGCTTTGAAATGATGCTGAAACGATGACCATTAAGTGGATAAAAACCATTAATCAAATGAGGGAAAGTCACCAAACAACAGGATATATGGGAGATGTAAATATATATATATATATTTATATGAAAGTATATTTATATGAAATATATATATTTTTTTTATATATATATATGAAAGTTTTTTTTTTTTTAAGTATCCCTCTAAAACTGACATTTAAGAATCCTTTCTGACACCCTCTTTCTACCTGCTGCTGGATTATGACTTGGGAAATGTGCCCTAGGGGAGCTGATCAAAGAGGAATGAGTGTTACACTTATGAAATATCTGGGAATCATAGTTTATTTCCTGCTCTGTGACAAAAACAAGGAAAATAATGTGAGTACCTACTTGGAGTCAGTCACTGTACTAACAGGTTTACATTGTTCCGTCAGTCACGATCATGTATTGAGCCCCTTCTATGTCCAGGCATTTTATAAGGTACAAGAGACATAGTGGTGAGAAAGGCATGTTCTTGTAAAACTAACATCAGCTGTATATATGATGGGTGTTATTATCTTCATGTATAGAATAAAGGAATGAAGTTCTCAGGGAAGTTAAGCAAATTAATGTCATGGAGCCGGTAGGCAGCAGATCCAGGCCTCTAGCTCTGAGGCCCACCCTTTTCCATGTGGTGTTGCTGCCAGCTTGACTGTTGCAGAAGGCTGACAGAGATGACAGGGCCTTGCGTTCTGCAGGCCACTGAACATTTAAGCAAGAATAAAAAGAAAATTCTAATGTTTCATTCAAAACTATGCTTGTGTGTTAAAATGTGCATTTTTCTTAGGAGAAAGGATTTATGGTTTTCCTCAGAGCTCATAAAAGTTCTGTTAATGAAGAGCTGGTTGATATGGTTTGGCTGTGTCCCTACCCAGATCTCATCTTGAATTGTAGCTCCCATAATTCCTATGTGTCATGGGAGGGACCCAGAGGGAGGTAATTGAATCATGGGGGCGGGTCTTTCCTGTGCTGTCCTCCTGATAGTGAAGAAGTCTCATGAGATCTGATGGTTTTATAAAGGGGAGTTCCCCTGTACATGCTCTCTTGGGTGCCGCCATGTACGATGTGCCTTTGCTCATTTTTTGCCTTCTGCCATAATTGTGAGGCTGCCCCAGCCATATGGAACTATGAGTCCATTAAACCTTTTTTTTTAAAAATAAATTACACAGTCTTGGGTACGTCTTTATTAGCAGCATGAGGACAGACTAATACACTGGTTTTTCCTTGAGTGTTTGGAGACAACTTTATCTTGGCATTGCCATTGCTCTAAATATTTATTTTCCCAGGCCCACTGAAAGGTACAATTAGAAGATTGCTGGGAAGTGATGGAGAAAGACAGAAGGTAGGGAGAAAGTGGCTCCAGGAATTGATGCTCAAATAAAGTACTGAGCCTTTTAGATCGTCAGCCTCTAACAACCAAAATGGTGGGAACTTTTCCTGTCTTCCACATGCCACCTGCTCGAGTGCTGTGCTAAATGCTCCCCAAAGCCTGGTCTCCCTACATGAAAAAATGAACATGTGGGTGTGTGCAGATTTGCAGTGATGGTGAAAAGAATAACAGTATGATTTGCTTCACCTGCTATTCAGGCTGGCTCTGGCCCACATCCTAGCACCTTTATGATATGCATGGATGAGACTCATTGGAAAAAAGAGGCGACATCTGGGGCAAAAAGACCAGGCTGAATTAGTTGCTGGTTCTCCTCATATTGCCAGGAGCTGCCTCCTCAGCATCTGAAAGTGATTGACCATACTCTGAAAAATATTATTCTGTCTGTGGACTGGGCATCAGGGGGTAATCAGGGAAGTGAAAGGAGCAATAATTGCTACTCAGAGGTGGGGAGGCCGTGTCTGTAAACTTGCAGATGGAAAAAGAAAACCAGAAGTAATTAAATGTTTTGAGGTCTCCCTCAGGGTACTTCATGGTGCCTTATTTATTATTATTGTTATTTTTTGTATATCTTCCTATTCATTCCCCAGCATAGGGCTAAATATTTTCAGATAATCCCCACATATTGTGGATTGACTTGAGACATTGTCTATCACGTTCTTTAACCCAAAATACTGCATCACCTGAATGACGAACATATTAGTTTGGACGGGTAACTTTTAAAAACAATATTATTGTAGTCTTCTCTAAGCACCTCTAAATATAGAGGATCAACAACAAAACCTTCAGCTCTTTTATTCTTAGAAATACAATTTAACCAAGCCAATGTTTATCGTAGCATAAGATCTAGAAACGATTAGAGATGTCACATATATTTGCATTTTTGATAACATTTGCAATGTAAATGATAGAATAATGGAAGACTTTGGGAGAAACATTTGTTTCCCCCTCTGTGCCCTATGTACTTCTTTCCACAGAGGACACTGATTTGAGGAAAGCAGCTCCAAAAATGGAATAGATAATAGAGGTGAGAATGTTATTTGCATTTGGGATTTATGCATTTCTTTTATTGGATGAGGTAAGAAAGCATAGAATAAATGTCACCAAAATGGCAAATGTTAAATGATTCTTAGCGTGTATATGTGTATTTGTCTGGGTGTGTGTCAATAGTGGAGGGGGTGTCTTTGGAGGTGTGTTTCTGTTCTAGGTGTCTGTGGCTGTTTTGTGTGTGTCTATTGTCTATGGCTGCCTGGGGGTAGGGAGATGGCTCTTAGGGGGTGTCGGGTGAAATTTTTTCTACGATATATATCGGTATGCTTCCGTGGTGATGGCAAATGTATGTGTGTGTCTTTGTTTCCTATGGCTGTATAAGGGGATATTTATTGGGAATGAAGACTTAAAATCCTAATCTCTTCTAATTAGAAAGGGGTTTACAGGTAATTGATTGTAACCTCCTAAAATCGCAATCTGTTGTCTGTTGGAAGAGTGAAAGACTAAGATGGAATAAACATCTCAAAGGTGAGAGCTAGTCAGTGAAGGGATATTTGATAAGCACCAAGACGTATATATAGATATATCAGACATAATTCTGGACAAGGGGGATGCAACAATGAATGAAAGAGTCCTAGTCCTCAGGAAGGCCAATATTATAGGGATGAAGAGTCATTCAATAAAAAAATCAATCATTTAATTATGTGTGTTAAGTGCCACAGAAGAAAAGTACAGTGGTCTAAGGAAGCACATGCAGGAGGCTCAACCTGGACAGCAGGATTAGGGAAGCTTGCAAGAGGAAATGATACCTAAACAGAAAGCTCAAGTCACCCTGCACTATAGTGGTGTTCAATGGCCTCCCTCACCCCATGTGAGAGCAGTGCTCAATACTCCTCCACCCACTACCCCACATGAGAGTGGCTTCTGCTCTCACCCACCCTAGCTTTGCATGACAGTGGTGATTATTGGCACCCACCTCCACCCTGCATGCTAATGGTGCTCAATGCCACTCCTCCCACACTGTACGGTGGCAGTGTGCTGTGTGCAGACCTCACATGACTTCTGCCTTACACACCCTTCAGATACTCCAGATTTTGTTCATCTAAAGGAGGTGTTTAGAAGTCTTAGAGGAGACCAACTGCCAAAGCAAAAATGCTAAAATTTCACACTGGAAATTTGCTTTTGTGTTTATGCAACAATCAAAGAAAGGTGTTCCTGGTTAGGGTGCTCTCTGGAAGCAGTGACTTGGGGCCCTAGGCTCCTTCCATATTGAGCCTCTGCTATCCTGCAGAGTCTCAGAGTTCTACACTTTACTTCTAGGCAGAAGACAAGGAAAGGGAATGAAAGGTAACCAGCAGAATTTTATGGACTGAGGACACCACTGCTGCATGCATTTCTTTGCCTAGAATTCAGACACGTGCCCCGTTTAACTTCAGGGAAGAGTGGGAAACAGAGTCTATCTGTCCATCCACGAGGAAGAAAAAATGAGTTTTGATGCAGACTCAACAGTCTCCAACACACTATGGCTGTCTCTTTGCAATGCCCGAGAGAGATTGTGGCAGTGTCTTAAACTTGGAAAGGGAGCTGGCTGTCCACTTTTTAGCAGGGGAAATGGATGATACAGGAAATTGCAGATGAATAACATGACTTGATACACTAAGATCTGAACTAATTGCTATGACAGTGCAGATGTTATTTAATTTTCAGAGAACTTTTATTCTGTCCTACACCTTGTAAACATTAAAATCTTTGAGAGAAACAAACACAATAATTTGTATTTCAAGACTGTGACATACCTGTAAGCTTGCTGGGAAAAAAAATCACTATGAATAAAGGTCCTACACTGATATTCTATGAGTTATATCTAAATCCTATTATCAACCCACATCCTACCCATCTTTCTTCTCACCTCATCATTGATTATTGGCATATACACTAACCATTCCATCATGTCTCTGGTTTAAAAGCATATTGAAGGAATATTGAAATGTTGATAGCATAACCTTAAGAAGAAGGATGCCATGTGCTAATGAGCAACAGAATTCCTGCACTCAACTATTAGGTAGTGCAGAATTTGTAGTTTATTGTTTAAAACAATAACAACAATATTACAAGGAGAGACAACAAGTTCCTATCAGTCTACCAGGAAAACAGCACTCATTCTGCAAGAATCAGTTTCTGGTCTCTGTCAAACCTTCTGTGACCCACTTGGGCAGGGCTGAACATTCCCTTCTTTGTGCCCACATTGTTCCTACAGCACACCAAATTATAGCAATTTATCTTTAAGCCTATCTTTGCAAGAGGCATGTGAGCTCTATGATGACAACAAAAGAGTCCTTATTCCCCATTTTAAATTTCAAATCCTTCTTTTGAATTCTTCTTTTTTTTTCAAATGTTTGGTATAGTAGGGCTAAGGGTTTGCTGAATAAGTGAATGGGTTGATGAATGAAATACAATGGCTTTAATGAGAGAAAATAAGCATGCCTCCAATGTTCAGCCCTCCATTTGACCTTTCCCCAACTTTCTCTTTCCTTTGGGTATGAGACCTGGGATCAGGGGATCCACAGTTTTCTGAGCCAACTGTTGGGCTTGCATCCCAGCTGGCCTCACCTATGCAAAGAAACCCACTTAGGGCAGCTCCATATGCATTTACACTGCCCATTTGGCAACCCACATTCAAGAGTCTTGATTTTGATAGCCGGAAAGCAGAGCAGAGAAAAATGCAGGGAGCATAGCCTCTTTTCTACAGGTTTTCCTTTCAAAACAGCCTGTGAGGTCTTGTCAGACTTGGATGACCTCTAGAATAAAAATAGTAACCCCCATCATAGGATTGTCATGCGAATGAATACATGGAATGGGTTTAACATAAAACTTGGCATAAAGCAGGTATTCAGTCAATGCCGGCCGGTCTTATGCTGCCGTCACTGCTTGTTTTATTATTTTAAAACAGGCTTTTTGCCAGAATCTCTTTCTAATCCAGCACACCCTGATTCAGGAGAATGGGGAGAATAAAGTCAGATTGATCCATTGTGTTAAATCAAATTTTGTGAACATTAGGTACCAACCAAAATGACATTCATCATCTACTGCAGTGAAATGTTTTCAATAACAGGCTGAAAATCTCAACTTTCTGATAGTTATCCATTTGGGCTTCCCAATTTAACATTCTGAAATAAAAAGCTGGCCTTTTCAAAATTCCACAAAATGGTTATCTCTGGGTAATCTGTGATTTGTGTTGAAATATAGAAATTCTAGCCAGACCCCAAATTAATAAAATTGTGTGACATATAAAGCTCTATGATGGATGGCAACCAATAGTCCAATACTGTTTTACTCTCTCTAATATACTGTTTCTCTGCAAAGGCCAAGAAATTAAAGAACGGTTTTATTCTCCCCTTCCAGCCTGTGCAGGGTAATTATGTATTATTAATAATGCAGCAGCACAAATGATATTAAATGAACTACATTTGTTAATGCAGATCTTATCTAACTGCTTTTTCCATCAGTGGACTGTTTCTCATCAGGGGGTACTAATTAGCTGTAATATGTAGAAAGATGGGACAGAAATCCAATCAGATAAATGGGATCTATTTGGAGAGATCCAGGAAAGAGAAAGAAAAGCATTCATGATTCTGTGAGAATTACTACAAGTAGAAAAGATGAAAATTTCTGCCGTTTCAACTTCATTTACATTTTGTGGTCACAGAACTTAAAATGCAGTATCACTGGATTGCCTAAGCTGCAAAGGCCTGCAAATAATTTTATTTATCATGACTGTAACACTGTTGTCCTTGCAGTAATAAAAGTGCATATGGCTCTATAAAAATCCCAAATGGTTTACATGGCCCTTGCAAACATTAAACCTAATGTATTAGGGTAGAAACTGATGTTCTCCAGATTTCTCCAACTAATGCAGACTTGCAGGAAACTCACCTTCTAGAACTTCTAAGAACTGTTTTCTTAGAGAAGGAATCACCTGAACCCCTCAGGTAGGCTCCATGTTGAAGAATGAATAAATCAGATCCTTTAAAAATCTCCCGTCAACTGAAACTGGGTGCATACGTGGCCCATCTTCAGATATTACAGCAACATTTTTCACCTTGCCTGCCACCCTGCCTGTTCACCCTGAGCACACTAGCCAATGTTAGGGACTCATCAGTGGTTCATTTATAAAGCAAGTGCTTCACTAACCTGACAACATATTTATCACTGCTCTTGTAGGATTATAGTTGCTTTAAGCCACCTCAAGTGAGCTGGTGGGGACTCAAAGGGGAGGGACATCCATTCTCATTATGAAAATGGACACAAAAGTGAATTATTTCATTTTGGCTAGCTCCGTTCCTCAAATGTAAAGAAAGGCTTGCTATGTACTATTCAAAAGCTTGCAAAGAGGTGAGCTGATTATTGAATTTAATTTTTAAATAAAGCCTTTCTTTCTTTTTCTTTGCCTGCCTATTGTCAGAACCAATGACACCTTTTTGCTCCTTTCTAAATCCTAACCCAGTAGGCACTCCAACATTGATTTCTGTATATTAGGGAAACACTGTAATATGTGGTAATATCTAGCATTGAATGAGGGTTATATGCATGTTCACTATTAGTATTTTTCAAATTCTGAAAAATATCTTTTGGAGCCTCAAATTTTGGGGAACTACCATATCACTGTTGTGGCATCCCGACTCAAACCATAGCATACTCGATGTCTGAAATCCAGACATATTACAGTTTAACCTTTGAATATTTGAACTTACTTTTGGAATCTCTAATGGTCATCAATTGAAAACATTTATTCTTCCCATTCTTGGTTTCTCTCCAAAAAGGCACAAAAATGTTTGAAGAATTTGGACTTATGCTTGAATTGCCTTTAAAAGGTGATCTCATGATTAACCAGTCTAAGGTTGGGATGGACACAAAAGATTTTACTAGTTGGGACCCCACTGGTCATTGGAAACTAATGAAATATGACCTGGTCAAATAGAATGAGACTTAGTGCCTCAGCAATTTGCAAATATTCAACACCTTTTTAGCAAAGTAATCATGAAAATTCAGGAGACATCATTATAATATAAAATCGTGCAGGCATCTAGGGAAATATATTTGTGTACCTCATGACAAAACTTGAGTGGAAGCTCAGGAGTACTATTTACATTTATATATACTTATATCATGTAATTAAAGCCAACAGATAAACACATCAATATGTTAAAACAGATGTAAAAATATATAGATAGACATATTGCACTGAAACCTTGATATTGCATCCAAATGAAATCCTGTATTCCAAATATGCCCCGTAGGAGTTTTGCTCAAGGCTATGCTTAGGTATACTCAAAAATTCCCGATAGTAAGTCACCGGGGAAAACATGTTCTTTTACAGATAATTGCTACTGGCAGCCAGAGACCTAGAGAATTTGATGTGCAGTAATGTGACCTGACTATGTATTAAACTTTTTTGAAGGACATGTGTAAAGTAATTTTTATTTCTGTCACACACCTTGGGTTTTTCCCCCTACTTGCTAGCACATTTTTATTAAATAAATAACTTTTCTATTTTGAATGTATCTGTTAGGTTTTGTCCTAATCAATTTCAATCATAAAAGATACTCATATTGTTTTCTTCTTCAAGAAAAAAGCAAACTAGAGACAAGAAAAAATGTCCACCTGAGTTGTAAGGAATATGTAAACAAAGCAAAGTTATATTATTGGTAATGAACTTTAGGAAAAATGTGACAAACAATAGATGCTTGTTCACAGACAAGAGAAATTAGAGATCAGCTGATTTCTCTAAGGTTGGGAGGCATCTCTGCTGCTATTTAAGGCAATAATCACTAGCTTTTCATTAAATCTAGGGATGTTTAGGAGATGGTTCCTGAGGATTTTAAATATACTGCTTCAGAAGTTATAATTAATAACTTGAAAAAAAATTATAAATTGGCAAGGACACATATGTGCAATGATACAATTCAGTGAACAAGTATCATTGCTGCTAATTACTTTGGTTCTAATTTTTCTGTGTTATTATGCCATCTTCATTTTATTGTTCAATATTAACACGTAAACCTTAATTAAGAATAATGTCAGAAGGTTCCAAGAATATTACTAAAGATTTTGCAAGGTAGTTCAGAAGCTTGTTTGGAAAGAATCCCTGGATCAACTGGGGAGTGTAATTTCTAAAAATTGTGCTTTTGTGTTCAGCGTTATATGAATTATTATGGGCTGACATTGGAAATTAGCTTTTAAGAACTTAAATCCAGGAGAGAAAAGTAAAATCAAACTAACATGTAGCAGCACAAAAATTGGGTATGGGAATAGGCTGCAAAAGCTGGGAATGTCACATCAGTTTCTCTAATGATAGGCAGCAGTTCACAGGTTTACATGCTTGTATTCTGGTGCCAGGAAGATGAACATGCAAAATGACAACTTATCAGGAAAGCAATATATTTCTAGTTTCCATTAAGATCATTAAAAGCCCCATTCTCTCTTCTGGTATGCAAATGGATTTTCTATAGAAATCCATGAACAAGGGTAAGACTTGGCTTGTGTTCAGAGCTGCAAAGAAAGAAAGTACAGAGACTTCTACATACTGTATTGGTTATCTAGGCCTGTATCACAACCCTTTCTTCTTTTCAATTTATAACTTGGTCTATTAAAATTCCATAACCAGAGGAAGTTTGACTGCCTGTTTTTTTTTCATTAGAAGTATATTCTCCTTGAGGGTAGGAACTATTTTATTTTATAAATCCTTGTACAAACTGGGAGCACCTCAGAAAGGTTGAACTAATCTCAAAACAGATTGAGTTTATTGGATGAAAAGGCAGTATATAAATAAAAGAAACCAGGCTTTATTAAGAAAAAATCCCCGTACATAAAATGGAAGGCAGCCTTTTAAAAAGATGTTAACCAAATCCATTTAAAATAATAGGTGTCTAAATTGTACAAAACTCTCCTTCTGGTGACCTAATGTCATGTCAAATATTTTGAAAAGAACCTAAAGAATAGTAATATATCTGTCAATTTTAGTCTTTCAGAATTCCATTCCAGAGGGATGGAAAAACAGATATCCCAAGCATCATTCTTTAATCAAGTTCTAGAACAGCAATGTCCAATAGAAATATAAGCTATGTAATTTTAAATTTTCTATAACTAGTTGCATGGAAAAGAAGTAAAAAGAGACATGTACAATTAATTTTAAATAACATATTCTACTTAACCCAGTATATCCAGAATATTTTCATCTCAGATGTCATCAATGTGAAAAAATTATCAATGAGATTTTTCACATTCATCTGTTTCCATACTAAGTTTTCAAAATCTGGTTTGTTTTTTACAATTACATCACATTTCAACTTGGACTGGCCACATTTCAAATGCTTCATAGCCTCATGTGGCCGGTGGTTACCAGATTACACGATGCACTTCTTGTATGGTTAGGCTTTGTGTCCCCACCCAAATCTCATCTTGAATTGCAATCACCAGGTGGTGAGGGAGAGACCTGGTGGGAAGTGATTAGATTGTGAGAGCAGTTTCCCCCATGTTGTTCTTGTGATAGGAGCGAATTCTCACAATATCTGATGGTTTCATAAATAGTGATTTTTCTTTCAGTCTCACACTGTCTCTTTCCTGCCACCATGTGAAAAAGGTACTTGCTTTCCCTTCACCTTCCGCTATGATTGTAAGTTTCCTGAGGCCTCCCCAGCCATGCGGAACTGTGAGTCAGTTAAACCTCTTTCCTTTATAAATCACCCAGTCTTGGGTATTTCTTTATAGCAGTGTGAAAACCGACTAATACACTTCTAGAATGAGAGATGTGGGGAGCTGTACCCTTAGAAAGTGTCAGGATAGTATTTGTTGGTCTCAATAAGAGCTCTGCTTTGAGTCTCTACTTAAAAAAAGATTTTACTAGGGTCTTTGGCTTTTGGTGTCATTTATGTTGGACCCGTTACAATTCTTGTTTGTTAATGTTCTTTTAAGTGTGCACAGAGTATCCGTGTGCCTTTCTGACACTTGGTAGTGAGATCTGTTTGCTTAGAACAAATGGAAATCAGCTTTGCAATTCACATGTCTGAAGAAAACTCCTGTTGATAGCTGCCGGGGCAGATTCCAGCACACAAAAGGTGAAAGAAAACCACATGGGACTTTTTTTTTTAACCACTAGAGGTGGAATAAGGAGATGGAGGGAATGCCTTCTTATAGTGCCAGATAAGACAAACAGGTGGCACAAGGAAGGAACAAATAAGGGATGAAGGGAAGAGCAGCAGGTTAAGGCCTCAGGCAGAGCAAATACAAGATTCAGCTGCTGCAGGTTCAAGCCTGAGGCAGGATAATAGAGCTGACTGTGGCAGGAAAAAATCAGATCTGTCAACAGTACAGTTCATCCATGAATGCATATGGGTAGAAGAGTACAGAAAGGACTGCAGGGCCTCTCCGCATTACTGTTCAGCCTCACTGTTACTGCCCTACCCATGAAAGCCGCACCATCTCAGAAAGAGGCTCAGAACACCTGCATTTTTAACTAGATGATACCTACAAACACAATGACACCTACAAATGCATAGGTGCCATGACGTCTTCTATGGTTTAAACATTTCTTTTCTAACTTTGCACAGAAAAGGGATATAGGCAGTCAACCCCAAAAGCACGCAAACACACTACAACTGGAAAAATATGAAGAGAAATAAAAATGTTTCTAAAAATATTTCCCTATAAGGGGCCCTACATATAAATGAGGAAAAACCAATAACTTCCCTCTTCCACACAAATAAATCATCACGGAGCAAACCCCAATGCCTTCCGAAATGAAGCCTGACACTAAAAAATACAAATCCCTAAAAAATAGAAAATATGTGCAAAACCTATCATAGATCAGGGAGAAAAACGTGTTTTTCTTTTTCTTCCAGTACTTACTGCCTCCACATCCATACACATTCATTTTATTTCCTTGCCTTTTCCAGCTCCTAGGGGCTGCTCCCTTCCTCCATCTTGGAATCTCCCTCTCTCTCAGGGAGGTTATATGCAGCCTGAAAAGGTTCTCTGTAAGGATTTGTGTGATTTGATTGGGCCCACCTATATAATCCAGAATCATCTCACCTCAGATCCTCAACCTTAGGTTATTTGCAAATCCCTTTGCCATGTGAGGTAACCTATTCACAGGTTCCTAGGATTAGGGCGTGCACACCTTTGCAGGGCATTGTTCTGTCTACCTAGGTCTTTCTAGATTCAGGTTATAGGAACATAAACTGCAAAGAACTCTTGCCAGGGTGCGTTCCAATGGGTATGAGCAGCTGTGAGGGCTGCAAGGCCCGGTCCTCAACCGGGTAAGCCAACGACATGGAGGGACTGACATTCTTTTGAATTGCCTCATCAAATTTCATGGCTAAACAGTTCTTCAGAATGCCCAGAGAAACCACCAGGTCTCTTAATAAAGAAAAAGTGGTATTTAGTTTTGAACCACATAAAATTAGTTATGTTCTCATTGTTTTAAATAATAATAATAATAATAATAATTTGGAGAAAATTAGGCTAACTAGCTGATTCTCCTCTACTCCACTCTATCTCCTTTTCTCCGAGTCCTTCCCTTGCAAATATGGTCTCTGATGTTGGTCTTCAATGTAACTCATAAGCCCCAAGAACAGGACTTTAGTCCTAGAAGTTTTTCTATAGCCATTGGAAACTGCACACAACCCTGCAGAAAAAGGGGCCTTGTATCCACACTGCAGGAACAGTGTGAGTGATGTTTCTGCTCTACTCAGAAGCCGATCAGAACAGCATAGGGAGAAACTTGAGCAGAAAGCCCTTGGTCTACGTCTTGGGTGAGAGGGGTGAATACATTGCTGACATCCACACATCCTCGCCAGTACCCCAGCAATCAGCCAGCCTACCTTGCTCTCTAACTCTCTTCCCTTAGGATAATTAGAGTGTCTGTCATACCATTTTCCTGCAGTCCTATTACTTTAGAACTGGGTTGTGTTTTTGGTATCAACTTTTCCATATTATAGATAAGAAAATCGAGCCTCAAGAGAGGTACATGAACTGGCATAAAGTCACCACAAAGATAATTTCACAACCAGGCACCAGATCTCAGGGACTCAGTTTCCTTTGCCCCGTCAAGGTCAAGGGCACATAAACAGGCTTCTGAGAGTTTGAGCAAAAACACTCACTTGTGGTTAGAGGTAGGGAGTTATGTCAAGTAAGAAAGGAGGAAGATTGGGTGGAATCTAGAAAGACCTAGGTAGACAGAACAATGCCCTGCAAAGGTGTGCACGCCCTAATCCTAGGAACCTGTGAATAGGTTACCTCACATGGCAAAGGGTTTTGCAAATAACCTTAAGGTTGAGGATCTGAGGTGAGATGATTCTGGATTATATAGGTGGGCCCAATCAAATCACACAAATCCTTACGGAGAACCTTTTCAGGCTGCATATAACCTCCCAGAGAGAGAGGGAGAGAGAGATTCCAAGATGGAGGAAGGGAGCAGCCCCTAGGAGCTGGAAAAGGCAAGGAAATAAAATTCCCCTCCTAGAGTCTGCAGAAGGGACTGCAGCCCTGCCAATACCTTGATTTTTAGCTCAGAGACCCGTGTCAGATTTCCATCTTACAGAAGGGTAAGATAATACATCTGTATTGTTTTAAACCACTCAGTGTGTGGTATTTGTTACCACAGCAATAGAAAACTAGTATCACCCTGCTCATAGCAAATATCTTCCCCATTCAGGGCTGAAACCCTTTCCTTTCTTTCTTTCTTTTTTTTTTTTTTTCTTTCTTTCTTTCTTTCTTTCTTTCTTTCTTTCTTTCTTTCTTTCTTTCTTTCTTTCTTTCTTTCTTTCTTTCTTTCTCTCTCTCTCTCTCTCTCTCTCTCTCTTTCTTTTCTGGGAGGAGTCCTGCTCTGTCACTCAGGCTGGAGTGCGGCGGCGCGATCTCGGCTCACTGCAAGGTCCGCCTCCTGGGTTCACACCATTCTCCTGCCTCAGCCTCCCAAGTAACTGGGACTACAGGGGCCTGCAACCATGCCCGGCTAATTTTTTTGTATTTTTAGTAGAGACGGGGTTTCACCATGTTAGCCAGGATGGTCTCGATCTCCTGACCTTGTGATCCACCCACCTCAACCTCCCAAAGTGCTGGGATTACAGGCCTGAGCCACTGCGCCCGGCCAGCAACTCGAACTTTTGACGGTATTATCAAACCAGTGCTGGTTAAACAAACACCAGGAGCGAGGGGTTGAGGGTCAGCAGGGGTGGTGAGGTCAGGAGGGAGAAGTCTGGGAGTATGGAAGGATGATAAAAGCAAACACAGATAACAACTGCAGGAAAAGGCTTCCATCCCCGGGGCTGGGAGGACAAAGAGGAAATTGGACTGGAAGCTTAGAAGAGGGGTCTGTGGGGACTCAGCCTGGGAGGACAGGGTGCCTCTCCCTCAGAGGGACAGAGTGAGACTCGTGTTGGGAGTGCCAGTGGGAGAGCTGGAACCTGAACACCTGCTGCTGTTGGGTGCGGGGTGCTGCTTACAGGAAGAGTAAGTACCCTGGAGAGAGTGAGTCTCTTCTGCTTCTGTCTGCCAGTCTCTGTGTCAGTCTGCTCCAGCTGCCATCACAACAGCAACAATAAAACAACTACACACTGGGGGTTTCCACCACAGACATTTAGTTCCCACAATTCTGGAGGTTGGCAGTCTATGATCAAGGTGCGGGCAGGTTTACTGTCTCCTGAGGCCTCTAGCTGTGGCTTAGAGATAGACAGATACCTCCTCGAAGTGCCCTCACAGTGTCCTCCCTCCGTGGGCAGAAGTGTGCCCCTGCTGTCTCTCTGTGTGTCCAGGTTTCCTCTTCTTACAAGGATGCCAGGCAGATTGGATTAGGGCCCAGCCTAATGGCTTCATTTTAACTTAGTCACCTCTTCAAATGCCCTATCTCCAAGTAGAGTCACAATCTAAAGTACTGAGCATTAGGGCTTCAACATATGAATTTTGAGAGGACACAAGTCAGCCTCCAACACTATCCCCTCTAAAAGTTCCCATTGATGGAAGCTTGCAGGGTATCAGCTGACAAGTGAGAAACGTAGTTTTTAGAGTCCCGGTCCCCAGTGTCACAAAAGCAGAGGTATAGAAAGGTGGGATATGTGACTTAGCAACTGGCCAAGGAAGGGGCTAACAATGGAAGGAACCCCCTTGGTGGAACCCTGCCTCTGTGGCAAGGTGGCACAGCAGCCTTCCAGACCCCTAAGTGGGGTCCGTGTATATCTGGGGA
The DNA here is from genome assembly GCF_024542745.1 of Macaca thibetana thibetana. Taxonomy (NCBI): domain Eukaryota; kingdom Metazoa; phylum Chordata; class Mammalia; order Primates; family Cercopithecidae; genus Macaca; species Macaca thibetana. Next base: position 82,966,573 of record NC_065578.1, on the reverse strand, counting down.
GTAGTGTGACGTGCATGGCTGTTGAGGGTAGTCATTGTTTCTATCCTAACCTTTTGCCTGAGAGAGGCCTGGCTCCCTCTCAGGGCCTGGGTCTGAGATACCAGGTGGAAGTGAGAGCATCTACCCCCTAACTGTGGCTGGAGGAACCAGAGGATTATTGCTCAGGAGGAGTCCTGAGGGTCATAGTCAGAAAAATGAGCTATCGAAACAAGGTGTCAGGATCTGAGCCACACAGCACACAGCAGAGTCAGCAGGTGACAGCAGCAGTCTCCCAGAGGGCCCAGGCTGGATGTGGGACGTCGGGTATTAGAGATGACTTCCATGGGAGTTAGGGGGAGGCCACCAGGAGGAGGACTGCAGAGTCCCGGGGGATTCACTGTGGCAGAAGGACACAGAAGAAGGGGGATATGTGGACCCAAATCTGTGCTTGTCCAATTGTTTCCTGCTTCATTGGGCGGGCCCTACGTGAAACACAAACGTGACCCTTTATTTCTCTATTATTACTATTGGTAGTAGTAGTAGTGGTAGTATTACTCTTTGCAAAGAAGGTGAAATTGGAAGAAGAGTGAAGAAAAGCTGAGATAAGTGCTAGATCCCGAGAAAAGCTCTGAGTGACCTTAAACTTTAGAATCCCATGGGGAACACACAACCGGTGTCAGTCTGGTACAGGAGACCCCTTTTCCCAAGGCAATTGCTGCTACTTCTATATGCACTCCTCACAGATGGTCTGGGGGTTGTAGACAATATTAGGTATAAAAGTGTAGAATAAGTTTATTTCAAAAAGAGAGCCAACTTTGGCTTAATATAATGAGCCTCTCATTTTACAAATGAATGTCCCATTACAGCCAAAGAAATAAATGTTGAAAAAATTCATTTCAGTGTTTACTGAGTGACTGCTATGTGCCAGGCACAGTCAGGTTGCCTCTTTTTTTCCTCTACTGTGTACATTAAGTGACAGCTATTCTGATGAGATACAGCTAATAATAGCAGCTACTGTTTGTTGAGATTATGCTATGTACCAGTTACTATGCTAAGCACTTTTCATACATTATCTCATTTAACCCTCAGAATAACCCATGGAGATAGGTATATTTCCCACCCTTTTCAAAATTTAAGCAAACTGGGGCTCAAACCTGTTTGCTCAAAGTCACAGAACAATTAAATATCAGAGCTAGAATCCAAAATAGGCTTGTGTCATTCCAAAATCTATGCTGTTGGGTTACCTATTTTTCTTCCTACCAAGGATTTCCTGCACAATGGGCCCCGTGGTCTTTCAAGGTAGTACCTACTGAATCTGAACACAGTACTTACATGTGAACTCATGATGGTAGAGAATAGTCCACATGAAAACTGCTAGATGTGGGCTGAAAACACATAAACAAATGCAAAATACATTCTAAAGAGTACATTGCCTGGGAGTGGAGGGGGGCCAGGAGAGGAAGGAAAAGCAGAAGCAGGTGATTAGAAAAGGTTAGGAAGAAGTGCCTGGTAGTGATGGGTATATTCAGTATCTTGATTGTAGGGATGATTTCATGAGTGTTTTGCTGTGTCAAAACTTAACTGTATACTTTAAATATGCAGAGTTTATTGTACTATATGTTGTATTATAGAGCTGTAATAAAAATAACACATATGTAATAGTCAGCTATTGCTGCCTAACAAACCACCCCAAAACTCAGTGGCATAAAAGAACAATTTTTATAGCTCATATTGGCATAAAACAACAATCAATTTTTATAGCTCATATCACCATGAGTTGGTTAGAGTTCTGCTGATCTAGGCAGGGCTCAGTTGGAATAGCTCTTCTCCAATCTCTCTCATCCTCCTTGCATCCATGGGCTGGCGAGGCATGAATTTCTCATGGTCATGGTAGATACACAAAGGGGAAAGCAGAAACATAGCAGAATATTGAGAGTCTTAGCTTGGAACTGGCTCATTGCCACTTTTACCTACATGTCATTTGTCAAAACAAATCCTATTACTGAGCCCAAAGTTGGAAATGGAGAAGTACTCTTCCCACAATGAGGCTAAGGCAGGGCTGTAGATGCTGGGAGGGATAAAGAATTGGAGTCAATCATAAAATCTATCACAAAATGTAAGAAACTAATAGACACAGGGCTACTAGAGATAGCGATGTCATCATCCAGATAGCAATCTGCTTTTCTGAAAGGCAGTGTTTGAGGACATCTCTGGGCTCACAGAAACAAGACCCTAAAACATCAAAAGACTATGAGCCTGCTTATATTAGGGTATCTCTCTCCAAAGGAGTTAATGGCATTCTCAGAAAAGTGACTGACTCCCCTGAGAGTTGGGACATGATATAGGACCATGGTAGGGACAAAACACAAGTCCATTTGGGGAAAGAACACTAAAGTGTTATTGTCTTAGAAATTTGATGAGTAAAATACATTACCAAAAGTAATTAAAGCAACATGAAGGAATCAACTTTCCTTGGTTAATTTATTCCAAGCAAAGAGAAAATCTTAGGACTAAATTTAGTTGGAAACTTTTAAGTAAGTTTGCCTTTCTTGAACTAATTTGTATAGTTTGGATTGTCCTGAAAGTTCCCTTTGTCATCAGTGACTTAAAAATACTGCTACTGGGCAAAAGAAATCAATGATCTCTACATTGCAGGCTGAGTAATTACATAATAATGATTTGCATTAATGAAAAGACAAGTTGGTCTGGATCCAGATGTGCCAGTGACCACAGTTCCCTGTGATGTCTAAGCAGAATGCTGAGGCTGGAGAAATTTCAGCATTGGTTGTGAGACAAAATGACTGGTTAAAAAGTCTTTCCTAATCAACATCACTTAATAGCTCTTTAATGACTGACTCATCATTTTCCTCCAAGTAAAAGTAAATTTAAATTTCAAAATAAAGCAAATTTTACTTATATCTGTGGCACAGAAGCAGATGTTTCCCTGACATGTGCACACAAGCTGTTGACTGTGACCTTGCAGGATAAAGCAGTTTTGAAAATCAGCTTTTGTCTTCCAATCTGGGGAAAACAATGCTGCAGTGAAGATTTAATAAAAAGTCATAGCTTCTCACAGAAGCTTATTTCAGCAAAGTAAACTATTAATTAAAATAACAAATGTCAGCTGTTTCGAGGCTGACACTTAACACAATGCAGCATTTGCTTACCTTGATATACAGGATGCATGGGACACTGGATGGATCTATAATTCATTCCAGGTATGGCTCTCTTATGCCCTAATATAGTGATAACAGAGTGATAAATTAGCTCTCGTTCAGCAGCTTCATTAGCAAAAGTACTTGGGGACTTGGGGAAAACCCACCTAGAGAGGGCCTTTTGGCAGGCTGGAGGAATATACACTTGAACAGCTTGAATGAAAGTTTCATGGAATTCCTGCAAAACTTGAGTACCAAGAGAAACAGTTGGGGAAAATGTAAAACTAGGTGAGAGAAAGACTAAGAGATACAGTTTGCCAGAGCAGTGCATTACAATCTGCTTTTGGCCACAGTGGTAAAAGATTATTAAGTAGGGGAAGGACCGTATCACCCCCAAGAGACCAGGAAAGAGAGAGGTTAGGGGAAAATGAGAGGGTCAGGTTTTAAAGAGAGGGGGGAATGAGCAGGCAGGGAAGGCAGAGAAGTGAACAAACCTCTTCTACCTTCTCTAAAGTCAATAATTTAGAAGGGGTTTTGGGGCAGACCAGGCCCAAGTACAACACATGGGGAAATTTATTTTAAGCTGTTTCCTAACATGATTTTGTAGGTGAGAATAATAAGTATAAAAAGCTACATCCACTCTCTGAAGCATGCTGGTGGGGAAATCTGTGTTAGGGTTTTTCTATTCAGATAGACAGCTCAGTAACACATCTATTGTAAAATTAAAGAGGGAAGAAAAGTCCCTGGAGTTAGGACACCCCGTAAAAGTGTGTATGGAAAGCCTGAAGGAGTGATAGCTGGAAATGGAAAGGTAACCTGGAGGAAGTGTCTGGGCAAAGCAGATTAAAGGGGAGGTGGGAATGGGTATGTTGGGTGGGGCTGAAGGAAAATCTGTTTACTATCAAGATAGGTGCTTTCAGGGAGATGCGGAGCTCTTCAAGGCTGGTTCTGCCTCTTCACTGGATACATCAGAAGGCAGAACAAAAGCACATATCCCACAGTTCAGGTGTTCCATGCTTCTTTTTAAAAGAAAAGAAACGTAAAGAAAAGTAAAGAAATACAAAAAAACAAACCAATTAAATAGCAACTGGCTGCATGAGGTACCAGCTATTCATTTTCTTACAAAACCCATGATGAACCAATGAAGTTATTTTTTTCAATTTCTGGGACTATTTTAATCTGTTCTTATGGTGGAGGCATCTACATTTTAAAACTCACTTATCATTTCTACTGGAGTTCAAACTTACTGCATCATTAAGTGTGCTTCAGTTCACTGGTCCAAAATGAACCAATAACAGAGCCCAGAGCAAGCTTTGTGCACAGTTCCTGTTCCTCATTATTCTCTCTTTCCTTATTGGCCTGGGGACTCCTTCTAAGGTATAGGTTGTAGATAAAAGGTATTTGGAATTCATAAAAATGAAGTACATGCGAGGCATACAAACAAGACTTTTGGTCACAGACATCGGTTTCAATCAAGCTAAAAAACCTGCCCCAGATTAATGACCAGAATCAAATGCAAGGAAGAAAAGGCGAATAAGTTTGGATGAAGTCCTCTCTGACCCTTTATTAAAAATACGAAGCAAGCAGAATCTTTTCAAAAGATCCCAGAGTCAGCAACCTTCACCTAGATGTTTTTTTGTCAGATGCCAGTATTCTTAGGTATCTTTCTAAGTGTGATAAGGCTGGGTCATGAGTAGCAACAAGGAAGAACTTGCCCCTCAGGGGAGGCACCACATTCTGGAGGGTTGCAGGGCCACTGGCTAGCCCACATTGGGTCTACCAAACAGTGACATCAGCTTTTGTATCCAAGGTGAATCTGGCATGGGTTTCATCATGCCCATTTTCAAAAGAATCTTATCCACCCATATTCCAATGTAAGAAACTCCTTCACTGCACGACCCTAATTTTCTCACCACCTTGGGAGTTTTAAGAAAAGTTAGGTCTAGACAATGTTATTATAAACACCTCGTGTACTAGAGAGAATTTACATTTCCATACAAATCTGCTGAAAGCAACCTAATCAAGGGCAGCCAGTATTGAATCATTTCTGCTTCCTCCTTTTTTCTCTCCTGCAAATGTTTCTGTGACACTACGTTGTCCTATTTGATAGGCAATTTGCTTCTGCGTGGTGTTGCCATTAGCACTTGTCTCCATGGTTCTTCTCCCTCAAGGGTTTTTTCCACCAGAGTTCAAATCTATGGCAAAGCACAAGCTGCAACTCTAATGCTCAGTAGATATGCCAAAAAAAAAAAAAAAAAAAAAAAAAAAAAAAAAAGTTGGAATGCCATTGAAAAACTAGGACATGACTATCTTTGTATTGAGTTTATTTAGGGAGAAAAACTGAATTCTGTCACTGCTGCAGTTTGTGGATGCTTTATCTCATGTAATTGCCAAGGAATTAATGTGATTTAATAGCCACAACAATAAATATAGTCTTGACAAGGTGATTATCCCATAAGACTAAAATCATGGTACAGCATAAATCAATACCAGCCCTAAGTATGTCTCCAAAAGGGGTATATATTTCTACATTCACTGCTAGATGTTGAACTAATTTTGGAATTAGAAGCTGTATGAAATGCAAAAGCTATTTTTCTAAGTGAAAAATTACAGAATATGTATGATGATCACTCAGAATATATATTGCTCATAAAATGAGTAGAAGGAAAGTAGTCAAACTTTTAAAGCTAGTTCAAGTACAAACCTCTGTTCCTAAGGACATGCTTCTCTCCACTCCAAACCTACCTAGCTCAGCCCAGGTCCTCTGATTTTCCTGTCTCTGCCCCACTGTGGCCCATCAGCCCACCTGAGAGACTAACTTGACCTTCTCGTAGGGGACTAGCCATTTCAGCCTTCTCTACTAAAGCAACCCAATTGATTCACCTGCTTGAGAGAGCTCTAGCTGGTGCAAAGGCCCCTTAAAATCTCCGTGGCTGGAGTTACATCATACAGAAAAAGAGGATATTGATCAGGAACAATTTGGCTTACCTCATCATGGGAAGTTTCCCCAGAGATATGGGCACATCTAAGTTTTAAAGGGTATTAGCAATTCACAGCCCTTTCTTTAACTAAGGTAATGTAATTTTCAGCTGGCTTTTCTGGAAGTCTGGGTTCTGTGCCTTTCAACCAGTCCCTCCCTCCAGGGAATCAGATGGGAACTTCCTTGGAGGTGAACTGCTTCTCAGCCTTCTCTGGTAGCCCTGTGCAGGCACAGGGAGATTCTCCTATGCCTGGCTCCACTGAGCTGAATAGCCCTGTGGATGCTACACCCCTCTCAACCTCCAGAGCAGCTCTTACTTAGTGAAGAGTGCCCTAAAAAAAAAAAAAAAACCATTTAAAGCCTTAATATATGAAGTGCCTTCTCTCAGAGCTGAGTTTCCCACTGCCAGATAAGTGCCGCCTTAACTACATTTTTGTGAAGTAGCTGCAGTGGCACTCAATAGCTGATTATGTTAATCCTTTAGGGATATTCGAGAAAATATCTGCCTCTTCTTCCTATAGGAGAGTAATCAAGATTTGATGCAGGTATCAAACACCTGACAGGCCTTCTAACTTATATGTTCGCAGTGTGCCCAATATTGTATTTTCACTTTTCAATATTGTACATTTTTTTCCTGCTTTGCTCCCGTCCTCTGTAGTGCAAAGATTTCCTTAGTCACAAAGGATTAAATAATTCACCTATGAAAAATCCTTTTAAAGCATCAGTGTCTGTCTTGAAAATGGCTTCCCTTCCCTGCCAAAAAAAAAGAAAAAAAAAAAAAAAAAACCAGAACAAAGAACAGTGTTAATCTTTTGATAACTGACTCTATTTTTTACTAGAATTTGTCTTGTGATTATTTAATACATCTCTAGTTAATTTCAAACAGTTTGTTCTCAGCACACATCCCTAACCAGAGACAAGTTGTCCAAGCAGCAGGGCTGGGGAGGGCTGTTTTGTTTGAAACAAAACCCTAACACAATAATGAATATAGCCCAAGCACACTGTTCAAAAATGAAATTGGCATTATTTATTTTGACAAAGAGACAAATGTACTGGTGGCTTCATTTACCACACAGAGCTCTTACAGAAAGTCTGTTCGAAAAGAGACAGATAACTTCCTACTCTGATGGGCATATCAGTAGGAATTTTATTTGTGTCTTCCTGTAAATGCAGGAGAGCTTAGCTATTGATGAGTTCAATTCTACAGGCACCGGCGGTTTGTATTTAGCCTGAGAAATAACATTAGCGAGTTCATCTGATGGGCCCGATAGGCTTAGCTGTGCTGCGGACAGGCCAGGGTACAATGTGATTACACGCTCATTCTGGAACCTCTTCCCCTTCTCACCCCCTCACTCCCCTTCTTTTCACAAATGCAGAGAATTAACAGATGTACACTACTTACTTCATTATTCAGGCTAATACTTGCAACTATTGATTCAGTCAGTGCTGTCGAGGTTGTAAAAATCTGTATTAACACATGGGTTAAATGGAAAAATATTTATTTAATGCTTTTGTTTACTCTTCTGCCTGCTTCTGACACTGGGAAACACACAGGGATAGGAGAGACCCCAGCCGGGCTCTGTCTGGCTTCTTCTTGGGTTAATCACATTTCACACGTCCCCATTTCTGGCAGATGCAGCACCTGACCTCCCCTTTGTCCCTCTTTGGATGAAAGTGTGAGGCTCCATAATTTCCCTCAGGCACAAAAACAGTTTGCTTTCCTGCAGGAGGTGAAAGTGACTCCCAGAGCAGGCACAGCTGGGGCTTTTATCCACCCTTCAGTCAGTGCCGGGTGGCTGAGCTCTTTCACTTTGCGTGAAAATAAAGCTGAGATTGGAGACCCTTATTTTGGCTCTTCATAAAATGGGGGGCAGGGGTGGGAGTGAAAGGAACCTTGGGGGCTTGGTTCACCAAGTAGGAATTAGGTTGGGTGTCAAGCGGGCTCCTTGGGAAGGAGGTGACAAGTGCTCCCGACAGGGGCCGCGCTGGGCCGCTAAAGCAATTGAAGCCAATGAAAGGTTCTTTGCAGGAGTGAAAGTGTTGGCACAGCTGTGAGAGCTGCAGGAACTGCCTTAAGGGTAGGAGGTGGAAGGGACAGGTCTGTGACAGGAACTTGCAGGAGCTCACTTACCAGGGGCACTGCTTACCCCAGACAGCTCCGGTGATTTATCTGAGAGGCATTTCCCTCCCCTTTTCCTTCCCCACTGTTTTAAATGCTCAGTAGCTGGCTGACCCTTGCTCTCCATGGGTCTGCCTGCTGCGAAGTCAGTGGCTGTTCTCTGTGGGACTGAAGTCAGCAGATCCATTAGGTTGACTAATGGTGATGGAAAGATCCGTGGCCATTTGGGTTAGGGTAACATTTATGTTTGGACACCCTATGATTACTGGCAGGCTCCTGGGTTGTTTGGGAAATGTTCTGGGAGCTGGGGCTGCGGAGAACCTGCCTGAAAGAGTGCAGGGGTGAGAGGCAAACCATGACAGGGAATGAGCCCAAGCGGCAGCTCATGTTGGAGATGGTGCCGAGTGGCAGCCGCTCCTAGGCACCTGGCAGCGGAAGGCTATGTCCTAAGGTGTTCTACCGACATCTACCAGAGCAGCTGGCGCCTGGTGGAAGGCAGATGGTGTTGGATCCCCCAAGTGTCGCTGTCTAGCAAGATGCCATGTCCACTGATTAAAAATAATTAAACATTCCTTCCTCTGGTGAAGGAGAATGGCACGCACACCAGGCAGGGAGGTTGACAATGGCATTACGCAGCAAGACATGGCAGCAGCAGTGAGTGCCCAGGGTAGCAGGTGCGTCTGGCTTGGAGAAGGTGGGGTGGTGGGGGTCCCAGGTTAGCAATGACAGCAGAAAGAGTTTAGTGAGGATGCATATGCATGAGAGATGTATGAACGGGATCATGTTGGATGACTTTCTACTGTTCATCCGCGTTTATGGAGAATGTTTTCCGATTTCTGAATGGAAATAACGAATTTTATGTTCATGACCCAATCAATATGCACTGATCACCTAATACATGTTTTTATACTAGGTGCTATGGACAGAATACATTCATAGATGGTGTTGTCTATGTCTTCATTGTACTTACTTTAGTTGAATTTACTCACTTATTTCTCCATATATATGGTTTTTCTTTTGCAATTTGATGAAAGGTTTGAACATACCTTCAGTTGAACAGTTTGATGGAAAGAGTTTGATGAAAGAGTTGAACATACTGATATTCCTCAGTTGTATTGTGATAAATGAGACACTGATGAGTGTCATAAGTGTTCCCCGTAAGAGTGTTGGCTGTAAGGTCATGTATGAGACTGTTTTCCAAGTGTGCCCAGGCTCATAAATATCTATATCCTGCTGCCTTCTCCACACCAGCTTCTCATCCCCCTACGCACCCCTTCCCTTTCATAGACCTAAATGTTGTCAGCAACGTGACGAAAAGGCAGCCCCGTTCCTCCAACTAACTTGACAAATGATTGGAGAAGAGGAATTAGACACTGAGTATAGGTAAATCCTTCAAAGAATTTTTCTGCTATTTATTATTTAATTTTAAAATTAAATTATTTAAACTTATAGAAATTTGCTGTTAGAGGTGGGAAGGTCAAGTACAAATGTTAAAGAGTGAACAAATATATTGGTGAAGAAATTCTCTTGTGATTGTTCAATTATAAGCTGAAATTTACTGTGCATTTGTGAATTACTTCAAATTTATAAATAATAAGCCCATTTCCCCAGGTTTCTAAGACATATGGGAGATTTCTGTTTGGACTGAATGATTTGATTTCAGGTCAGTGGAAACCTTCTAATTTCCTGTTAGTTACAGAAGAGATTTTTCTTCCTCACTTGGGTTAAAATCTGCAGTATTTATTTATTTGCTAAGTATCTATATTCTATGACTACTACATGCCACTCCATTGTGGAAGTGGTAGCAAAAACAATACAAAATTCTAAAAAATCCAATATCACTCTGTATTAGTTTGTTCACACATTGCTATAAAGAACTACCTGAGACTGGGTAATTTATGAAGAAAAGAGATTTAATTGACTCATAGTTCCACAGGCTGTACAGGAAGCGTGGCTGAGGAGGCCTCAGGAAACTTACAATCATGTCAGAAGGTGAAGGGAAAGCAGGCACATCTTTACATGGTGGAGCATGAGAGAGAGCTAAAGGGGAAGTGGTACACACTTTTAAACAACCAGATCTCCTGAGAACTCACTCACTGTCATGAGAACAGCAAGGGGGAAATCTACCCATGATCCAATCACCTCCCACCTCATCCCTCCACCAACACTGGGAAGGAATTGCAATTCAATGTGAGATCTGAGTGGGAACACATGAGCCAAACCATATCACACTCCTTGAGGGGAGGACAGTTTTGCACTGAAGATGTGATCACAATATGATAGCATCACTTGGGGAAGGCAGGCACCTTAAAGGCAGTGAGATATAAGCTGGCTGTTAGAATTTGGGGTTGCCTGCATATTTGTGGTGAAGAATAGGAGAGAGTTCCAAGGATGGAAGAAAAATTTCAGCAAAAGCATGAAGAAAGAAATGAGTGAACCAGAAGTTTTTTTTTTTTTTTTTTTTTTTTTTTTGAGACGGAGTTTCGCTCTGTCGCCCAGGCTGGAGTGCAGTGGCCGGATCTCAGCTCACTGCAAGCTCCGCCTCCTGGGTTCACGCCATTCTCCTGCCTCAGCCTCCCGAGTAGCTGGGACTACAGGCGCCCGCCACCTCGCCCGGCTAATTTTTTGTATTTTTTAGTAGAGATGGGGTTTCACCGTGTTAGCCAGCATGGTCTCGATCTCCTGACCTCGTGATCCGCCCATCTCGGCCTCCCAAAGTGCTGGGATTACAGGCTTGAGCCACCGCGCCCGGCCAAACCAGAAGTTTAATTTGGCTGATTGAGAGAGCCCACAATTTTTGAAAAACCAGCAAGTGAGTACCTCCCTATTACTCAAATAAGGATAACTGTTTACGCATATGCGGCATTCCTCACAACATTCTCTAAAGACTGCATGAGGGACATAGGAATGTTAAAATCTCAGAATTCCCCTGTGACAGACTTTATTTTAGTCCTTTCAGAACCCATTTTGAAGGGTTGCCTAGCTTGATTCATAAACCACAAGGGCTAGAAAACAAACTTCACATTTCCCAAATCCTTTGTAGCTAAAGTTTTACACATGATCTGATTTCTGCTGACTAGTTGCCATGTTAGTCAGTTCAGGCTACTATAATACCACAGACTGGGTGGTTTAAACAACAAACATTTATTTCTGAAAGTCTGGAGGTTGGAAATGCAAGATCAGGGTGTCCGCACGGTCTTGTTGGGGTCCTCTCCCTGGTTTAAAGGTAGCCGTCTTCTTGCTATGTCCTCACATGGCAGAAAGATAACTAGCTCGCTCTCTGCTCTCTTCTTGTAAGGGCATGAATCCCATTCAGAAGGGCTCTACTCTCATGCCCTAATTATCTCCCAAAGGCCCCTTCTCCAAATACCATCAATACCATCTAATCCTTGGGAGTAGAGTCTCAACATATGACTCTGCAGATGCTTCGCAATCCATTGCAGGTGCTTTCTTGTGAGACTTAGAAAAGTAATTGAGTTCTTATGAGACAACAGATGCTGGACATGAGAACTGATCACCAGGTAAACCAGGAACGAAGGCATCTGGTCCTTTAGGGAAGTTAAGGTAGAATTTCTGGAGCTAGTACCAAGTGGCTCAGGTGTTAAGCAGGAGGTTTGGCAGCAATGGTGTTTCTATAGAACAGTCCTCAGTGATTGGATATTTTTTCCAGGCTGCTCTTGTCTTGATGGCACATCATCCAAGCCTGGGTTTCTTGGTTCTACCTGAGATTCTGGAAACTATCTAATATCTTTTATGAAAACTTTTTCTAAACTTAAACGAGGTAGATCTATGATCTACAAATAAGAACACTGACTACTATAGCTGCGTTATGAGTGTTCCTACTATATAGTGCCAACTAAATGAGAAATCTTAAGGTACACATAGGTGACTGTGTGACAACATACCCCACCTTTGATACAATTGATTGGATTGGGGAGGACACCTGACCCAAAGGGGCACATTGATTGGTTGACTAGTAACTTAAAGTGTAGCCTTACAAGAGACCTTTGCCAAGTAGGGTCTATAATGACAAGCTAGACCAACTAGATCTTGGTTAAGAGTTTGAACTGTAAATATGAAAAAAAAAATCAATTGACAAGAAAGGAAATATGAAACACTCACAGATAAAAAGGCAGGCAGGCCAAAAAAGCAGTAGTAAACATGAGTAATAAGAAACTATAAACATGTGCAGAATAGACTGCTGTTAGTAGTAGTGGGATTTGCAGTAGGTTAGAAGTAGTAGGATTAGTAAAAGAAAGTTCATGGTGTTAAGGGTGTGTCAAACATGGTGCCTGCTGTACCCAACTTCTCCTTCTAGATGCAACTACCTCCTTAACGGCCTTCTGCTTCAGGAAGTAGGGCTGGTACATTCTTCATGCTGGGACAAAAATGAGCCAGGGATCCTATCTGCAGACTCATGAGATCCCTGGTGTGAAGTTCTCAGCCCAATATGAACAGTAATGTTAGTCAAACCAATCAGACCATCAGACCAGTCTACTTTTGGTTGGGTTGGCAAGTCAGTTCAGAGAGGACAATAGAGGAGAAAAAAGAGAAAGAAGACACCCGTGAGACAGAGAGAGCTGAAGAGTGAAGCTGATTCCTAAGACAGTCTTGCTTTGGCATGGATTTTTCCATCCAGTCCACATATACTTCTGGGATGGACAGTCCCACTTTTCTAGCCCAATGAGGCTTCCAAGCACATGACCACATTCTGAATGAGGCCTGGTGAGACTACCGATTTCTAGAGCAGCTCTGGATCCTGAGTAACCATCTGGCCCCAACTCTCCTGGCTTACCAGGACCACCAACTTTATGCTTTCTCTGATGACAATGCCAACTTGTCCTACTTTTTATGGGTCTTTTATGAGGCCTGGCTACCCAACTTCTTATCTTGTTTCATAAAAATACCTGAGGTTCTGCTCCCACCTTATTCATAACACTTACAATACCTTGAGAATTTGTTTCTTGTGTCCTTAAGGATTTAGGTAACATAGTACATTTAATAAACAAACAAAACAAAATCATTGTTTCACCTGTCTTAGACATATAAGAAGTGGAATAAAGGAAAAAGTGCAAACTTTTCTGACTTGGATTTAGAAAAATCTGAAATGACTTGACTTTAGTTCTTTAGCATTTAAATGGCGGGGGAATAACCCTTGGAAAGAAAATGTTGACCAATCTATATGTGGGCCACTATTTAAGTCATCTTTTAAATGTAGTATTTGATTACCACGCCTACTGAATAAGAGCTTAAACTACCATTGTCATCAATAAAAGGCATATGAACAGATCCTTACACTTGAGTGGTAATATACCCTTAAATTAAACTATTTTGGCCTCTTTGAAAGTCAAACCATTTTTAGTAAGTGCTTTCTGAAGCCTCATTATTATTATGGTGACTACTAATTTATACACACATAATGCATTCTGCCTTATGTATCTGAAAATTATATTTCAGAATCATTTTTACCCACCTGGAGAGAAGCATGACAGCTATTCCATAGCACTCAGCTATGTCTCAGGCCTGACAATGAACAGAGGAAATGGCTGTAAATATGCCACTTACCCCAGAAAGGTGGAACATTCTTTCTAAAGGGAGTTTGACTTTGACAGGTGAATCCAGCTATCTGGGAGGCTGTTGGAGGACTGCATAATCTTCTTCTCCATCTATCACTCATCCTGGCCTAGTTAGCTGCAGAAAGACTCTCATCAATGATTTTCAAATTTGGTTGAACATTAGAATCTCCTGGAGAACTTAAAAATATATTTATGCTTAGATCCCACCTTAGACCAACTGAAAGTATCACTGTTGATGAGGCCACGGCTACTAGGTTTTAAAACGTCACAGGTGACTCCAATAGACAACTAAAGTTGAGAACCACTAGCCTACAACATTGGCTTTCAAATTTTAGGTTCCATCATAATCACCTGAGGATGATCCTGCCCAGCCCTACTAAACCAGGTGACTCTGATACACATTAAAGTTTGAAAACCACTAATTTATAAACTACTAGTTGGTTATGTGATTATTTCCATCTGCCCCAAGGCTTCTGCTCTTTTATTTCCCCCCATATCCTGCTCCAGTCCTGGTAATAGCTACTGTTATATATATCATGGTTAAAATGCAGTCATATTAATCGGAGTGATAACATATCAAACTAAACAGCCATCATTAAAATGTTCTCAGAAGACAGCAGAGCCTCGAATAAATAGACAAAGCATAGCTAAATTTTGCAGGTAAGAGAATTCTAATGCTCTCTGCTTCCCTCTTCATCAGGTTCATAATGGATCCAATGATCACTGTCCACCACAACCAAGCACTAAGCCATGGCTCTTTTTCCCCTGGCAAAAATAGAAAAACAATATTTATTATCTATTAAAGGACTCCTCCAATAATGTAACACTTCTGGTATTATCTCATGTTACTCTTACAATAACATTATTAAGTATATGTAATTATTTTCAGTACCCAAATGAGAAATCTGAATTTGGAGAAAGTGAGATTTTGTCTAAGGACCCATAACTGGTGAATGACTTATTAAAGATTGGACCTCGAGCCTCTGGACCAAGGCTGCCTTCTTAACTTCCCTATTTCCTGCATCGGGCAGATATTACAAACAGAAGAAATCTGGTTTTAATTTTTTGAAGGGCTTTTGTGCAGAAAAAGCAGGCCTAGTCTGTACTATTACAGAGAGTAAACTATGGTTCAGTAGGTAGAAATTCAAGAAAGGCATATCTCAGCTTAATCTATTATAATAAGTACTGATTAAAATACTAATAGTGATTTCTTGAACATTTTGTGTTCAGCACTAAACTGAGCGCTTAACTTAGTGCATCTCATCTGATCATCACAACAACATTATGACAGAGGTACTATTATGATATTATTTTCTAGGTGAGGAAGCTGAGTCTCATGGAAATTCAGAAACTTGTCAAAGGTCATAGACCCCCAAATTGGTGACTGTAGTGGTGGAATCAGAATTAGCATGCAAGAAACCCAGTGCTCCATACAAGCTACTCAGGTCAGTCAGGACAGAATTAGCTCTAAAGCTCTAATGAGAGAATTGACAAATAATGGGTTGAAATGCTTTATAAAATCAGAAGTTTCTTGTTAGTTACTGAAAACACTTTAAAAGGTCTGAATGATCATGAGCCATTCTGGCTTCAGACCCTTCACCTCTGCACTTCTTTGCTGCCTTGCTCAGGCTGTGATCCCTTGCACACAGGTGACTGGACCAAAGATAGAGATCTACCCCTACAAGTCAGAGTTCATATTGAGATTGAGTCAATCTTTCTGAAATATATACATTTGGTTGCCATGGTTGCTTTCTTCCAATTACCCTATAGACTGAGGATTCCTGTAGTAAATTCTACCTTTTAAAATCTATGGTACTGACATAAAAATGGGCATATAGACCAGTGGAAGAGAATAGAAACCCTGGAAATAAATCCAAACATATACGGTCAACTAATTTTTGACAAGAACACCAAAAAAGGCACAATGGGGAAAAGGATGATCTATTTAATAAATAGTGAAGGTAAAATTAGATTTCCACATGCAAAAGAATGAAATTGTACCCTTATCTTACACCACACACAAAAATCAACTCAAAATGAGCAAAAGGCCTAAATGTAAGACCTGAAACCATGAAACTCCTAGAAGAAAACATAGAGGAAAATCTCCTTGACATTGACTTTGGCCATGATTTTTTTTGGATGTCACACCAAAAGCTCAGGCTACAAAAGCAGAAATAAATACGTGGGATTATACTGAACAAAAAAGCTTTTGCACAGCAAAGTAAATAATCAACAAAATGAAAAGGCAGCCTACAGAATGGGAGAAATTATTTGCAGATCATGTATCTGGTTAGAGATTACTATCCAAAATATGTCAGGGACTCATACAGTTTGGTAGAAAAAAATCAAATAATGAGATTAAAAATAGTCAAAGGACCTAAATAGTATTTTTTTCTGAAGAAGGCATACAAATCGTCAACAGGTACGTGCAAAGGTGCTCAACATTACTAATTATGAGGGAAATGGGCATCAAAACCACAAGGAGGTATCACCTTATGTCTGTTAGGATTGCTGTTATTAAAAAGACAAGAAATAAGTATTGGCAAGGATGTGGAGAAGAGGGAACTCTTGTATATTGTTTGTAGGAATATAAATTGGTAAATCCATTATGAAAAACAGTATGAATATTCTTCAAAAAATTAAAAATAGATTTATCATATGACTCAGCAATTTCACTTCTGAGTATATATCCAAAGGAAACAAAATGCATATCTTGAAGTATACTGGAAGAGATATCAGCACTCCCATGCACACTGCAGCATTATTTACAATCACCAGCAGATGGAAACAGCCTCTGTGTCCAAGGATGGATGAAAGAATGAAGAAAATGTGGTATACACACATATATACATATCCATGCACGCAGTGGAATATTATTCAGCCATAAAGAGAAAGAAGTCCTGCCATTTGTGACAACATGGATGAATATTGAGGGCATTATGTTAAGTGAAATAAGTCAGACAGGAGAAAGACAAATAATGTGTGATATGACTTATATATGGAATCTAAGAAAGTTGAACTTGCAGAAACAGAGAGTAGAATGGTAGTTGCTAGAGACTAAGAAGTGGTGAAATTGGGGATATGTTGGTCAAAGAGTACAAACTTTCAATTATAAAATACATAAGTGGGGAGCTAATATACAATGTGGTAACTATAATTAATAATACTGCATTGTATAGTTAAAGTAACCATGTGAAGTAACGAATATATTAACTAACTTGATTGTGGTAATCCTTTCACAATATATATGTATATCAAAGCATGACGTTGTGCACCTTCAATACATACAACCTCAATAAATTTGGAAAACATAAATCTAGCTATTTCAAACTGATTTCTGTTTGAACTAGTATGTGGGAGTATGGATATCATGAAATATGGAACACAAAACTACATGTAAAGATGGTAGAGCCTTCACATGTGCTCAAATTGGAGGGGCTGCTGGTCTCACAACAGTATCAGTGTAACCTACTTTTTCTGGTAACAAGCTCCTCTACCCCAAAACCAGGATCAATCATAGTACTTAACTCTCCTGACCTTGGTTATAAGCCCAAGAAGTGGGCATATTACGTACGTTCAGCTATCTTTCCCCAAGGATTTATAAACAGCACTGGTAGTGAGTACTCTTGGCTAAGGTTATGACATTAAAAGATTATAATCTCAGGGTTGCTTTCAAGCATATTTTCTATGACATGGAGAAAGTCTATCCGCACTAAGGACTGCACTTGGAGCAGAGCAGAAATGAGAGATGGTGGCAGACAGATGGAGGGTGAGAGAGAAACAGGGAGAGGAGTATTGAGCTGGAAACACTGACTCCATTGGAGAAGGTGACCACCCACATGGAAGAGAAGGGTCCCAGTAGAAGTGGCCACTGTGTTCTGATCAGCTCCTGGTTCTCCTAGGGTGCCCTTCCTAGTTGCTGATCTGATGCCAGGTCTCTGGTGCCTTCTCCCCAGGCTGCTGAGTCCTTTCTATACCACACTCTGGTGTCTTAGTTTTCATATCACTTTCCCAAAGAAAGATTTTCCTTATGATTCAGGTTCCCTGTCATACTGGCAAAGGAAATTCTGTTGCTTGGTTAGTAACCCAGAGTTTTGTGGCTGGGTAGTTATACTATTCACAGGGAGTCCAGCAACAATTGGAAAATTCAGTAAGTGGGACATTCCAGAAAGGGTGACCTCTATTTGTGCTCACATTGGAACAGAGGGTGTCAACTGTGAACTGCAGAACAGCTAGAGGATGAAACTTGATGGGGGGATCTGCGGGTGCATAGAATATTTACCTATTTTCCTCTCCCATTTTAAAATGTGTCTCTAACATCTTGCCACAGCCATTTCCAATACATTCACTCGGGGATTTGCAAACTTTCCCAAGAGAGTGCATCTAAAAGTAGAGGAGAATGAGCAACCCCTAGTCTCAGTCAAGAATTTTTTCCGGCCGGGCGCGGTGGCTCAAGCCTGTAATCCCAGCACTTTGGGAGGCCGAGACGGGCGGATCACGAGGCCAGGAGATCGAGAGACGATCCCGGCTAACACGGTGAAACCCCGTCTCTACTAAAAAATACAAAAAAACTAACCGGGCGAGGTGGCGGGCGCCTGTAGTCCCAGCTACTCGGGAGGCTGAGGCAGGAGAACGGCGTAAACCCGGGAGGCGGAGCTTGCAGTGAGCTGAGATCCGGCCACTGCACTCCAGCCTGGGTGACAGAGCAAGACTCCGTCTCAAAAAAAAAAAAAAAAAAAAAAAAAGAATTTTTTCCAATATCCAGGATTTTATCTCAAAAACTTTCTCATAAATTTTTTCAGGTATAACATACTCACATTTTTAAATTATGAAAATAATTTTCTTTCTATTTTTGAATAAGATTGATGGGTGAACATTTATTTACATCATGTTTATTTTGCGATTGGCATAACCTTGCTGAGCCAAAGCTCAACTTGGAGATAGCATGGCTACTATTTGAGATACCACATCTCTCTTAAAATGCTAAGATTTTGGAGGAGAGGTCACAGTGAGCCCTTAACACCTTGGCCTAAATCTGCTTTTATTTTCTAAAATAATTTTTCTATTTATCAAAATAGAAAAAAACTATGTCTTTATATATCTATTGTTAAAAATATCAAATGCTAAGAAAGCTCCCAACCCCCATTTGCCATGGTTTCTCAGGACAGTCCTTTTGGTTTTACTAAAGAAAGAGCTCTTAAAAATATTCCTTTTTAATACAAAAATTAGCTGGGCATGCTGGCACGTGCCTGTGATCCCAGCTACCTGGGAGTCTGAGGCAGGAGAATTGCTTGAACCTGGGAGGTGGAATTTGCAGTGAGCCGAGATTGCACTACTGCATTCTAGCCTGGGCAAAGAAGTGAGACTCTGTCTCAAATATATATATATTCCTTTTTAACAAGGGAAGACACACATCCTGGGCAGTCCTGATTTGTTTGTCCTAGTGTAATTTATTATTGCTATTATTTTACTCCAAAGTATCATGGTTGAGATGTTAAATTACATGGTCATTATCTGGGATGCCACTTTTGATGCTTTCAATGCTTTTTTCCTAGCAATAACCCCTATGTGTTCAAATTTATAGTTATTTACTTGTTTCTTTCTTTTTTTTTTTTTAATTTATTATTATTATACTTTAAGTTGTAGGGTACATGTGCATAACGTGCAGGTTTGTTACATATGTATACTTGTGCCATGTTGGTGTGCTGCACCCATCAACTCATCATTTACATCAGGTATAACTCCCAATGCAATCCCTCCCCCCTCCCCCCTCCCCCATGATAGGCCCCTGTGTGTGATGTTCCCCTTCCTGAGTCCAAGTGATCTTATTGTTCAGTTCCCACCTATGAGTGAGAACATGCGATGTTTGGTTTTCTGTTCTTGTGATAGTTTGCTAAGAATGATGGTTTCCAGCTGCATCCATGTCCCTACAAAGGACGCAAACTCATCCTTTTTGATGGCTGCATAGTATTCCATGGTGTATATGTGCAACTTGTTTCTTGATACTGTATCTAATTTAGGCATTTCCTATTGGCTTCTTGCTATCATGATTACATATTTAGCTTACCTGAATTCCCATCTCTATTCATCACTTCCTCTAAATAAATATATTACTCTTTAGTTCATCTGTTGGTTACCTGAAAAACTGTATTTCTTATTTCATTAATTATAGATAATTTTTCTTGACTTTCTACTTCATAAGATAAAGATATTAGTGACTTCACACCTTTCTATACCCATCTCTCTCTTTCACCTGAATCCTGTACTTTTTAACATTATCAAAGTTGATAACATTTACATTCGGTCCTATAGCCAAACATTAATCTCGTGTTGAATGTATAGAAAGGATGATTCTGAATGTTGAAGGTCAGTTGGTAGTATTTATGTTATGATGTCCATATATTTGTTCCCTGCTAAATAATGCAGCACTGTGCTATGATTTCAGCCCTTTGTTGTAAAATTTTTTGTCCTTTTCAGTTTTTGCTCTTATACTCTGTGTTCATCTTCTAAGTTCTTCCAATGTTTCAGATGCCTTACCTATTCTAGAAATCATCTTTCCCTTTTTCTCATCTCTGGTCCTTCTAAAACCATCCACCTCCTTGCTACAGTCTGGACTTCACGTTTCACTGCTGTAAAGTCAATTATCCCGAATCTAGTCTTCATTGCCCTCCTGCCTTGGATGCACCATTTACTGGATTCCACGTCTCCCTCCTTGGTTTGCTCTCTTTTTAGTCATTGTGATTGTTGCTCACATATTTATCCTCTTCACCCCCATTGTGTGGCAGCCATGCAGTTTGAGAGGAATTGACTTCAATCCCAATTTCTGTAGTTGGTCCTGATTGGTTGAAATCAATCTAAATATTCCCGTCCCTCTTAGTCGCTTGGTGGTGTTCTCTACCAAGGTTGTGGAGTTAAGAAGTAACCTTATCCAAAGACCTTTGTGCTTGGCCACTGGGGAGTAATCTCTAGGTCCTGGAATGTCCTGCCTGATTGGCGTGTCTTGGTTTGCATGGGGAGTTTGTTCACTGGATAGTCAGTCTAGCAATGTGATTTATGAAAGGGGCTTTAAGCCACTTAATATCAGTTCCAACCTGTGGACTGAAGATCAGCCTGACCTCTCAAGAAGTTGGAAATTAATGTTCAGCCATGCAGGCAGTGTTGAATAGAGCCCCAGTAAAATCTCTGGACACCAAAGGCTTGGGTGAGCTTTCCTGGTTGGCAATACTCTGTGTGTATTATCATATATCATGGTCAGAGGAGTTAACACTGTCAGTGCCTCCATGGGAAGAGAATGACTGTGAGCTCTAAGTCTGGAGCTCTCTTGGACTTTTCCTGTGGTTAATTTTAATCTATATCATTTTCCTGTAATAATCATGAATATAACAGCTTTCCTCTAATTCTGTGAGACCTTCTAGAGAATTATTGAAACTGAGGGTGGTCTTGAAAATCTCACAGACTTGCAATTGCTGTCAGATTTGAGGGCATTGATAGGGACTGTGTCCCCAACTCTCTTCGAAGGTCTAACCCAATCAGGCCGTGCATCCCACTGGACACAAGGGTGGCCTACTCAATGGAAAGCCTGTACTTTAGGACAATGTTTAAAGCAAGTCATATTCCTTCTCTCCCTGGATGTTACTGAAGTATCATGTAGCCACCAATGCTTATCACAGGCATGTTATAACCATGAGAGAAGCCAAATTGAGGAGACATCCAGGAAAGACTGACTGAGAGAACCACTGAGGAGCACAGCTGGAACTCTGATTGCATGGCACCACAATTCTAGCCTGCTCCTGAACTTGACCGTTATGCAAAGTAATGAATCAGCTTACTTCTTTTTATGTCAGTTTGTCTTGGGTTTTCTGCTCCTTGTTACCAAAAGCATCCTAGCAAAATCACTACTTTGACTCATATACATCCTAAAGTAGTTTCCTAAGAAAGGGTACAAGTGAAGTAAACCTCTTATGTCCTGGAATGCTTTTATTTATTCAGCAATGACTTAAGTAGGACTTACTTTGCAACATTTTCCGTTTTAAGTGCTTTTATGAAAATAATTCATTTAGTTCTAATAGCAACATTGAAGTAGGGGTTATTAAAATCTCCCTTTTATGGAGAAGGAAACTGAGACAAAAAGAAGTTAAGTCATTAGCTCAAGGTTACATGGCTATTAGGTAGTAACCAGATTTGAGCACAGGCAGCTGGCTGCAGAGTCAATGTTCGGGTTTTTCACTCTGATGTGCTACTGCTCAATGGCAAAAACGTCTTCCCACTTTACTGTTGCTCAGAATCCAGTGTTGCTGATGAAAAGCCTGATATCAGTCTAATTGTTATTCCTTTATCAATGTACTTTTCTCTACTCATACCCCATAAGTTGCTTTTAGGACAACCTATCTATTTTTAGAATTCTTAAATTTGTAATTCTGGAGGCTGAAAGTTCAAGCTTAGGGTGCCATCATGGCTGAGTTTTGATGAGGGCTCTCTTCCTGGTTTGTAGATGGCTGACTTCTTGTACCCTTATGGGTTAGGGAACAGAGAGAAAGAAAGCAAACCTTTGCTGTCTCTCTCTTTTTTTTTTTTTTTTGAGACAGTGTCTCACTCTGTCACCCAGGCTGGAGTGCAGTGGTGTGATCTCTGCTCACTGCAAGCTCCGCCTCCCAGGTTCACGCCATTCTCCTGCCTCAGCCTTCTGAGTAGCTGGGACTACAGGCGCCTGCCACCACATCTGGCTAACTTATTGTATTTTTAGTAGAGACAGAGTTTCACCATGTTAGCCAGGCTGGTCTCGATCTCCTGACCTCGATATCCGCCCACCTTGGCCTCCCAAAGCGCTGGGATTACAGGCGTGAGCTACCGCGCCCGGCCTGTCTCTTCTTATAAGGGCACTAATGCCATCAGGAGGACTCTACTTTCATTATCTAATTACCTCCTGAAAATCTCATTTCCAAATTCTATCAAATTGGGCACCAGAGTTTTAACAGAATAATTGGGTGTAGGGGACATTCACGCCATAGCAATGGCATTCAAGAACACATTATACTCATAAAACAAAAACAGGTATTCTTGAAAAAAGAACAATATGGAGCTTTTGGAAACTAAAACTATGATTGCCAGCATGAAACATTTTAGAAATTAATGAAAAAGGTATAGGAAATCTCACAATTGGTAAGATAAAAACCCACGTGTCCCCAAACACTGTGCTTTGTTTTCTTTATGTAGTTCTTTCTTTCTGAAATCACATTGCTTACTTGTCATTTCAGTCACCTAGTTTATGGTATTCTATTGTAGCAGCTCAGACTGGCTAACACAATTATGATACCAAATCACTATGGTAAAAATTAAAGTATTGTGAAACTTCCTTTAAGGTCCTAAATTATCTCTGCTGACTCTGCTTTTCTCTTCTTCCTATTTCTATCATCTTGGTAGCTCTCCTTCATATTTCTGGCTTTTCTCAAATGTCTTGGCTTTCTATCTGTATTAAAGAATGAGGCTACAGAGAAGCTGCTTGGGAATTCTGAATATGTGGTCAGAGATTGTCACGTGGCAGGCTATACTGTAAAGTAAGCATGAGTGTCAAGATGCCCAGTAATTTTATCTGAGACACAAAAACTTGACATCAGCCAACATAAGTCTTCTCTGATAATTTGCTCAATTTATTTAGAGTGGCCCTACAGTTTTGTTATAACTGGATGAAATCTATGGCTTTGACTCATTCTGTATACATAGATGAAAAAGTGAGGTCAGAGGTAGCTCCATTCCAAATTAGCTCCCTCTTCTCTTCCCCTCTTGTCACTTCTGCCCTCCCTCTCAATAGCCTTCTTTGTGCCTTGCACCACATGAGGATTCTGCTGGGCAGGTCATCTGCCTCCTTGGTTGCTGTGCCTCTCACATCAAGGAGGCTGTGGCTTTATTTTAAAGCTTGCAGCTTGCCAGGTGTGGTGGCTCACTCCTGTAATCCCAGCACTTTGGGAGGCTGTGGTGGGTAGATCACTTGAGGTCAGGAGTTCAAAACCAGCCTGACCAAGATGGTGAAACCCCATCTCTACAAAAAATACAAAAATTAGCCAGGTGTGGTGGTGCATGCCTGTAATCTCAGCTACTCTGGAGGCTGAGGCAGGAGAATCACTTGAACCTGGGAGGTGGAGGTTGCAGTTAGCCGAGATCATACCATTGCACTCCAGCCTGGGCAACAAGAGCAAAACTCTATCTCAAAAATAATAAATAAATAAATAAATAAATAAATAAATAAATAAGCTTCCTGCTTCCAGAATATTTGCAAAATTGCAAAATTTCTCATCTCCCCATGGCCTCCCACCTTTAGGGTGTTATTTTTTCCTTGATCATAAGTATATTAGGTTCTCAAGTAGGAAAGGAGAAAAATATACCTACTCAGTTTACCATGCAAAAATAGTTTAAGATGATATTCCAAGCGTGGGTATTATGAATAGAGAAACATGAGGGAATAGTCCTGAGAGAGTAACTTTGATGGGAAAAGGATTGAAAGCCAGATTTGAAGAAAGAAGTCTGTCCCTGGGAAGGGTAAGATGGTTTTCAGGGGCTTCATAGTTCCCAAGGAGCCAATTACTACAGACTGAATTGTGTCCCCATCCCCTACTCCCAAATTCGTATGTTGAGTCCCTCAACCCCAATGTGACCATATTTGGAAACAGGGTCTTTAGAAGGTAATTGAGGTTAAATGAAGTCCTAAGAGTGGGGCTGTAATGCAATAGTACTCTGGCCTTATAAGAAGAGAAAGAGAGACACATCTCTCTAGTCTTTCTCTACCATGTGAGGACACAATGAGAAGGCTGCTGTCTATAAGCCAGGAAAACAGTCCTCACTGGGAAGAAATCAGCCAGAACCTTGATCTTAGATTCCTCAGCCTGCAGAACTATGAGAAAACTAGTTTATGTTATTTAAGCCACTCAGTCTATGGTGCTTTGTTATCACAGCCCAAGCTAAGACACTGATAGTCAGTACAAAGTTGCAAGAAGAAGACACAGATGTTGCTGATATGTTTGCTGAGGATTGGGGTATTTTCAGTGAGAGCATTCTGAACTTGAGCCAGGAAATTTGCTAAATGATGTTCTGTCTCTGCTATTAGCCCAACAGACTTTGGGCAATCACTTAACCCACTGGGGCACAATTTTCTCATCTATAGAATGGAGCTAGTAATTCTCATCTCCTGAGTCTTGATGTGAATATCAAATCAGCTATATTATACCATAATCATTTATTTTATCTCGTTATTTATTTACAATTCATCCTCTTGACTAATCTATAACACTGGCAGTTGAGTCTATGAGCCAGAAAAGATAAACAAATATTAATGAACATGGCTAGCATGGTACTTGGCACTCAGGAGATACTCACTAAATTTAACTGTAAACTCCATAAGTAACCAGATGGTTATAAAAGTCTACGCCTTTCTGATGGTTGTTTCCCAGTAGGGAGGCTCATGGAGATCTTGGCAGCAGCCATTCCTTGAAGAGCTTGATGTTCCTGTTGCTCATTCACTTTTGGCCAGTCCAAGACAGTGCCCCTATCATCACTACTGCTAAGTGACTTAATTCAACCTTCTGTATTGCTGGGACCCCCTATCTCTATCTGATACTTAACATGTTTAATAAAAATGATTTGGTAAATATTTCTGTCCTGCCTTCTAGACTGAGATCTTCTCTGAGGCATAGGCTATACTGTATCTGAATTATTCTTATTCCCAGTGGTTAGCCCTATTGCTCATCAAACAGTAGGTACTTGTTTTACTGGGAGTTCTCCTTGTGCAGGAGACATAGGACTTCTGCTTTCCCCCAGATTGCTCTTTAGAACTGTTTGAGGTCCCTCTGTACTCATCTATCTTTCTGCATATGTTGAGGACAATGGATCTCATTTCTAGTTGCAGTGACTTAAATGAAATCAGACTGTGTGACTCTAGGGCCACGCTGCTGCCATCTCCAACTTTATATTTGATGTGAATTATGGCTCAAAGGGGGATTCTGATGAGATTGTTGAAAAAGCTATATGTCTCATTCTGTGGCAGCCTCCAGTCCCATTGTCATAGACCACATTGAACACATCTTGTATGCTATTGACCTTTAATCTGAGTCTGGAGATGAAAGCATGTTGACACTATGCTTTGTCAGCCATTCTCCCAAAGGACATCCTGGCCTATTGATATAATTTTCCATTTTGAATGTAACACATAATCTGTCATTGTTCTCTCAAGGAAGTGAGAGCATTAACAATTTCAATTCTCTTATTTCTAACAGTGATGTTGGATTTCTTTAGTGTCAAGTGGTACATGTTTTTAGTTTCTTCAATAATGAGACCATGGCACTTCAGAGAGTCTGCAAGGTGGTTTAGAATTTACCAGCTTGCCTTTCATGTTTATAGTTGCAGAACATTGCAGATAACTAAACTGTTTTCATTGGATTCCTTTATTAATCAAACATTGATCAAGAACTTTCTCTGTCAGGTGAAATGTTAGCCTTTGACTTGAAGCTGATGATGATGTTCTCCAGCTATTAAGCTGAAAAAATAGAAAACAACATGTGACTAATTTCAAACATTAGATTTCAGATAGTTTGCTGTATAGTAATTATAACATTTAATATAAAAATATGTATATATGAGTATATATATATGTATGTACTATATAAAAATATTTATATATTCATATATATAATTATATATTGATTTATATATTCATTATGTATGTATCTGTAATCTACATATTTATATACCTGTATTAGTCCATTTTCACTCTGCTGAAAAAGACATACTTGAGATTGGACAATTTACAAAATAAAGAGGTTTAATGGACTTACAGTTCCCCGTGCCTGGGGAAGACTCACAATCATGGAGTAAGGCAAGGATGAGCAAGTCACGTCCTACATGGATGGCAGCAGGCAAAGAGAGAGCTTGTGCATGGAAACTCACATTTTTAAAACCATCAGATCTTGTGAGACTCATTCACTATCACGAGAACAGTGCAAGAAAGAACCACCCCCATAATTCAATCACCTCCCACTGGATTCCTCCCACAACATGTGGGAATTGTGGGAGTTACAATTGAAGATGAGATTTGGGAGGGGATACAGCCAAACCATATCATTCCACCCTGGCCCCTCCCAAATCTCATATCCTCACATTTCAAAACCAATCATGCTTTCCCAAGAGTCCCACAAAGTCTTATTTCAGCATTAACTCAACAGTCCACAGTCCAACATCTTATCTGAGACAAGGCAAGTTTCTTCTGCCTCTGAGCCTATAAAATCAAAAGCAAGTTAGTTACTTCCTAGATACAATGGGGATACAGGCATTGAGTAAATACAGCCATTCCAAATGGGAGAAATGGCTTGAATTTCTGCTCAGAAAATGGGACTTTCTGTTCTGTTGCATTGTCAGGTTGCAATACTTGTGTGTACATGTATGTATATATTTGAGATATATTGGTATTAGCTATATATACATACACACACACAGACACACATATAACAAGCAATCTATATTTGGTTAATACTGATATTTCACAAAAGTGCACTGTATTTTTTTGATTAGCAAAATACTTTAGCACTGAAAAAAAAAATTGTTCTGGGCCAGGCGCAGTGGCTCATGCCTGTAATCCCAGCATTTTGGGAGGCCGAGGCAGGCAGATCACAAGTCAAGAGTTTGAGACCAGCCTGACCAATATGGTGAAACCCCGTCTCTACTAAAAATACAAAAATTAGCTGGGTGTAGTGGTGGGTGCCTGTAGTTCCAGCTACTTGGGAGGCTGAGGTAGCAGAATCGCTTGAATCCGGGAGATGAAGGTTGCAGTGAGTCAAGATTACGCCACTGCGCTACAGCCTGGGTGACAGAGCGAGACTCTGTCTCAAAAAAAAAAAAAAAAAAAGAAAGAAAAAATAAAAATATTATTATTCTGATCCTCAACAGCTCTGAGAGGTCTTTAGGATATACATGATATTTCCACATGACTAAAACAGGTTTCAAGTCAATTGCTCAAGGGTACAGCACAAGTTAAGTCGCAGAGTTGGTCCAGGCTAATTCTTAATGTGGTGTTCTTAATACTAGATGCCCTTGCCCTCAAAGAGTTTCTGATTTAGATATTATTTAAGACATGCATACACACTTAAATTATTGATCAGTTAAACACTACTAGACAGTGTGTAATTATGTTTATGTGCTCTTTTTCATATGAGTGCAATAGATTTTCAGAGACAAGACAAGAGCAGTACTGTCTGAAATTGTTAAAGAGCTTCATGGAGAAGAGACAGATCTTGAAGAAGGAATAGAATCATGGGTGGGGAAATAAAACTGAATAGTTCTAGTGAGAAAAGGAAGTGCACAGTCTTGAATATTAGGCTGAGAACTACGGGGCTTTATTCTATAATTAACGGTAACGTGTTAAATGTATTTTAGTAGTTAACTAGCTTGCTACAGTTTCTCCATGGCAATTTGTAGAAAGGATTAGTGTGAGAAGAATCTGGAGATTTTGGCCAGGCGCAGTGGCTCATGCCTGTAATCCCAGCACTTGGGAGGCGGAGGCGGGTGGATCACGAGGTCAGGAGTTCGAGACCATCCAGGTCAACATGGTGAAACCCTGTCTCTACTAAAAATACAAAAATTAGCGGGGCATGGTGGCACACACCCGTAATCCCAGCTACTCAGGAGGCTGAGGCAGGAGAATTGCTTGAACCTGGGAGGTGGAGGTTGCAGTGAGCCGAGAGATCATACCATTGCCCTCCAGCCTGGGTGACAGAGTGAGACTCAGTCTCAAAAACAAAAACAAAAACAAAACAAAACAAAAAAAGAAGATTCTGGAGATTTTAAGTTTTATTTTATAGGAGAGTATTGACAATATTGTGCTGGCTAGTCCCAATCTTTTCTACCTTCCCATTGTCCACAATTAGGCTAACTGGGGGCCTGCTCTGTCTGTTTAGCTCTGCCCAGCTTCAGGGAAAGGCTGTGCCTGGGGTCTCCACCTTTTTGGTTGTATCTATGCCAGGGCAGTAAAGCAGGGCAAGCCTGTCTCCGCCTGACATATGACTGTACATGGACTTGGTCCGTACATGCCAAGACAGCATCAAGTCTCAGTGTCTTGATGAGCTGCTCTGAGCATCAGGTTAGTTTACTATCTATCAGTACTGACAAATGCAAAAATATACCAGCTTGAGCATACTTTATGGTGAGTCTTGACAAAAACGAGTCCTAGCAGGATCTTTTAAAATGTTAATACTGCAGGATTTCCCCAATATTACTACCGTCAGCTTAATTTTTTTCTTCAAGATAGCAATCTAATATTCTCAACACTGGAGGCATTTGGGCTGCACTCATTTGTTAAAGAAAACTCTAAGCATGTATTTAAGTAATCCCACTGAGTTTTTCTTGTAAAGCTGTCAGCAGGGATCATTTGTACTATAGGCATATGTGGCAAGAAGCGGGGCATTCAAGTAGACAATTATAGTTCTACAATCCTAGGTGATGAGCATTGAACTTGACTCATGTAGGGCCTGTTGAGGGGCTCCAGAAAAAGGAATGAGACTTAGTTTACATGGGGAAGGGTAGTGTGACCTATGGAGCTGGTGGAGGATGACAGACAGGTACGGTGTGAGGCAACAGTGCTATCAGACTGCGTTTAGATACACAAAAACTCTGGGTTGTGTGGATAACGGAGTAGATAGGAAGAATAGGGAAGAGGTCTGGAGGTAGGAGACCAGTTGGGGTTCTCCTGAGAAACAGAATAGAACCAAGAGGGTGCATGTGTATATCTGTGTGTGTGTGCGCGTGTGTGTGTGTGTGTGTGTGTGTGTGTGTGTGTGTAGGGAGAGAGGGAGAGATAGAGAGAGAGAGATTTACTTAAAAGAACTGACTCATGTGATAGTGGAGGCTGGCAAGTCTAAAATCTGCAGGATGGGCTGGCAGGCTAGACCCAGGGAAGACATGAGTTTAAAGGCAGACTGGAGACAGAATTCCTTTTTCCTTAGGGGACCTCAGTCTTTTACCTCTAGAGGCCTTCAACTGATGACATGGGCCCATCCACATGACAGAGAGTAGTCTGCTTTACTCCAAGCCTACTGATTTAAATATTACCCTCATATTAAAAATGCCTTCACAATAACATCTAGACTGGTGTTCGTTCAAACAACTGGGTACCATGGCCTAGCCAAGTTGAGACATAAAGTTCACTATCACAGGGGCCAATGAAACTTTATCCTACAGGTGTGAGGAGAAGAATTATATCAGAGTGTAATTGTGTAGACTTGTTGAGCATCTGGTTGTAAGTTGTAAGAGGCTGCAGTCTGAGCATCTGGAACAGGGATCCCTAACACATTTTCCTGTCAATTTATCCATAAGAATGGCCTAACAGCCATTCCCCCTCCATCCCGAGTTCATCGATTCTATCCTTTATTGAGTAGCATGTGCCAGGCACTCTGCTAGGAACTGGGGACAAAAGGTTGCTAGAACACATTGTTTGCTAGAACATATTCTATTCATAACTCTGTACTTGCAGCTTTGCAGAAAAAACTAAGAGCCACTTCATGTATTTAGGTGATTTTTTTTAAATTAACATTTAAAATTAAATAAAATTGTATATGTTTATCATGTACAACATGTTGTTTTGAAATACATATCCATCGTGAAGTGGAAATTTAGTTGATTCTTCATGTTACTTGGGCTTTCCTGGAAATGAGAACAAGAATGCATGGCAACAACAAACCAACAAGCAAATAAAAAAGTAAAGCCCTCAAGCTTGCTTACATTGTTTGTTCCAGGACTGTTGTGAGGGTGGAGCCAGTTTTCTCTGCTCTAGCTCTGTACTTGCTGGTTAGTTCACACACACTCATAGCCCTGCAGAGAACCCTAGGGTGGTGTCTGACCTTGGCCTCTCCCCACAACAACAAACAAAAAGGTTTGCTAACTTGAAACAGGGTCATGGCACAGGATTCCATAAATTTTCTGTAAAAAGAGAATCTCCACAACACTTTTGTCTTGGTCCCTAAGAGACTTGCAGAAGTTGCAGTCAGAATGACAAGAATGGGAGCCACAAAAAAAAGAAGCTTCTTTGGGGAAAGATATACTTTAAAACGTTTAGTGTGATGTTATATGGGATTCCACATCTGGTTTTTCCACATTTATCATGCCAATAAAACATGCACCTGTTAGTTTTTCATCACAAGCCATATTTCTCATCTGTCTTGCCTGACCTTGTCACAAGACATTTCCCTTTTAGCACTCACTTGGATTTTTGTACTGAGTGGAAGCTGGAAGTGATTGCAAAGGAAGGCAATTTCTTTCGACATCTCATGTATGACCCATTTATCTCTTTATGGAACATAGTGAAGTATTGGAGAGGAGCATTAGAGAGTAAGAAATAGTTCTGTAAGTGTATAGTGCTATAGTTTCATCTTAGTGATTATATAAATATATATATACATACACATACATATATATACACACAATATGTATGCCAAATAATATAGTATAGGTATAATTATGTGAATGTTTATTTGGATATGGAGACCTGGTTTGCCTTGTTAGAGAGACAGAGTAACTGACAAAACTTTTCCTAGATACTGATCTCGTTTTAGTCTTTCATTTGTTTTTATTATGGATCATTTCCAACACACAGGAGAGCAGAGAGAAGAGTACAATGCTCTGTCATACACCCATCTTCTGGCTTCAACAATCACCAAAAAGGGACAAACTTGTTTCATCTATACCCTTCTTGTTCCCCCAAGACCTTTTGGATTATTTTGAGACAAATTCTAGACATCGTGTCATTTCATATGAAAATACTTCAATGTATATAGCTCTAAAAGATAAGTCATTTTTCTATTGCATAACATAAAATACCATTATCACACCTAAAACACAATATCTTAATATCATTAAATATTCAGTCGATACTCAAATTTCCTTGATTTTGTCATTTGTTTAAAACAGAGTCCAAATGGTCCACTAAAGCAACGATTGCATATTGTTGATACTGCTTGAGTAATTTCAAACATAACCCCACTTCTTTTTTAACCTTCCAATTTTTAGGTTAAAGTAGGGGTGTCCAATTTTTTGACTTCCACTGGCCACATTGGAAGAAGAAGAATTGTCTTGGGCCACACATAAAATACACTAACACTAATGACAGCTGATGAGCTAAAAAAAATTGCAACAAGAAAACCTCTTAATATTTTAAGAAAGCTTACAAATTTATGTTGGGTTGCATGCAAAGCCATCCTGGGTCGCATGTGGCCTGCTGGCTGTGGGTTAGACAAGCTTGTGTTAACGAAACTGGGTCATTTGCCCTGCAGAACTATTCATATTCTTGATTGTGCTGCTTGAATCCTATAATGTCACATAACATATTTCCCTGCTTTTCATTCGCCACCAGTCTTTATTTCCTGTAAACTAGAGATCTAAAAGTGGTCAAATCAGGATGTTTGGCAGGAACCCTCCATAGGTTGTGTGATGAGCATTCTATTGCATCACATCAGGATGCATCTACAATCTCCCTGCCTCTCTCTAGGTGATGATGTTAAGACTGATCAGTGGGTTTAGGCATTGTCAAGCTGGTCCATCTATAAATTCCTTTAGTAACCAAGGACTCTTGCCTAGATTCATTCACTTTTCTTTTTTTTCCGTTATAATTGCAAAATGGAAATATTCTATGTCTATCATTCCTTCTTCATCAGTGGGAGACTCTGGTTGATCTGTCTTTTTTACATGACCATAATTTTTAACATAAAATAAAGTATTAAATATATGCAAAAGACGAAACACGTTCACTGAAAGAACAATAAATGGAACAGAAGATGGAGCATGTTCATTCATACTCACTGAAAGGGAAATTCAACACCATTGATGATTTCTTTAAAGCAATGCTTTGAATTGCCAGGACTTGAGAAAAAAATTCTAATAGATGAATGTTTAACTCCACAGATAAAACCCAGGACAAAAAAATGGGAAATAAGATGGGCATTGGCAAGAGTTAAACCTTAACAATCATACTAAGCCAAAATGCCAAGGAGAGTAGCCACTGAATTTAAAAAATCTACAACTCAAAATGGCTTAACATGGTAACTCAGTTTTAAGGTTTGAAGCTGCATTAGAAAGATGAATATAAAACTATCTTACTGCTTGTCTTTTGCTTCACCACAATTTATGTCTGGATAATTTCAAAACAAAGGGAATTTTTTTTTTGGATTTTAGAAATTTGAGGGCTGAAAATAATATATTTAAGTGTTGGTATCATATACGTAGTTAAATGAACTATGCATCACCTTTCTGAGTGGTTTCAGTAATTGTATTTTACAAACATTGAATACTTTCAAGTGATTTCCCAAGGTTTATTTTCTTCATCTTGTAAATTTTCCTTTGAATATGGCAACTGCTTACAAGGCCTTGCTGTGTCAACTTTTGCTAAAAATGAGCCAAATCTTATCTGAATGATCCTATTCCCATCCGTACGTTGTCAGATGTAGGACAACACTTTGGATTGCCATTTAATGTGTTGTGCACTGGTGTTCATTTGCATCTGTAGCGTTAGGGAACTTGGCTTTTTCACTCTAAGACTGTACTCTTTCTGGGAAAAGAGAGTGAAAGGCAAGAAAACTATTCAGTACCTTTTAAATTCCATGTCTGTTACACATTTTAATCCATTTAATTTTCCCATATTTGAGTGGTTGGAAGATAAATATGGATAACTTTTAATAAATTACACTAGATTCTCACTCTTGGTAGATATTATCACTAACCTAAGTTTTAAAATGATTATAGAGCCATATTTGGTACCTATCATAGTCATTTTGGAAACAAGGACACTAAGACTCAGAGCATTAACCTATCCAAGTTCAAGCAACTAATAAGGGACAGAGTCAGAATTTGAACGCAGATGTCTATCTGACACATAAGGTTGGCTTTCCCCTTAGATCACCTGCCTGCTAGCCATGTCAAAGACGAGGGTGGCAAGTATTCAGAAAATGTGCTTTATCATCAACATTTAGCATAGATTTTATAAAGACTGGTTGTTACCATATGCTTTTTTCTTTCTGAAGAATCCACTGGATAGGAGACACGATCTGACAAAAAGGGGCCCATAGCCTTGTTCCTCCCCTCATTGGAAATATTATAGAATGTAGAATTACATAAAATAAGGGTAACCTGGTATGGTGCTATGTGAAGTGGAATTCTGTAAGCTGTGGCCCAAGCAGAAAGTCAATACATTAAGAGCCAGAAATCACCAAGGAGCAATGTGCTTGGAAATTCAATACAGTAATAAGTAACTCAGTCCTATATCCATGAAAGATCCTTTATTGCCTACCAAAAAATGTTAATGTGTTGCCCCTTGGTGTAGGTTAGTCTTGAATTTTAAAAAATGGACATAAAGGAAATCAATGAGGATTATTTTTTTCTTCCTTGCAGTTTGCTACACAGTCTTGATGATATTATCAAGGCAAAAACTCTATGGGATTATTTAACAATGCTGGATGCTTTTGTTGTAAAATTGAAATTAAATTAAGTACATTCAGAATATGCATTTTGTGTGAGGCTTATAATTACGTACATATAATTAAAAATTAAATTAAAATAGGCTGGTTCCTTCTATACAAAGTCCTTTGCCTCTGTTATTAAGTCACTGTATTAGTGGTGATTATGAACACAGTCAATGATAATAGACCTTCTGCATTGTTTTGATTTCATAGCTTCGTTTAGACAGGAACTAGACTACCTTGGTTAAGAGTCAGGCTGGATGCAGTGGCTCACTCCTATAATCCCAGGACTTTGGGAGGTTGAGGTGGGTGGATTGCTTGAGCCCAGGAGTTTGAGACCAGCCTTGGCACTATAGTGAGACCCTGTCTCTTAAAAAAAAAAAAAAAGACTCTTGATAACACCATGTGTTTATTGAGTGCCTACTATATGCAGGGCTTTTGTTAGACTCTGAGTAAGCAATGAAGAGTAAAACGAATTAATTCCTTGCCTTGAATCACATATTACTGCTAAGGACAGACACATGAACAATCAAGTATACTGTGTATTAAGTGTTTGAATACTTTTAGAAACATAACAGAGCCATCTTACTTACCATGGGGCAGGAGTGAAAAGGAGGTTCTGAGAAGGTGTGGAGGAAAAAATGACATGAAGCTGAGAGAAAGACAATTTGGAGCTAGTCACACTAGAAGGTAGGAGTTGAAAGGGTAGAAGATGTGGGGAGTCATGCATATTCCAAAGTGAAGAACATCTAGGAAGTTCTCAAAGCTAGAGAAAGCATGGAGCACTTGACAAACTCAAGGACAGTGAGGAAGGTGGAAGTGAGGGCCATGGGAAATATGAGGAGTGGGTTCTGCAATGATAAGTGAAGAGTGAAGCTATAGGAGGAGTCTTGTAAAACACATTCAGATGATCAGACTTAACTCTGGGGGCAATTGAAGAGAAGCAAGCAAGAAGGCGAAATGGTCCAGTTTGTGTTTTAGCTGCTGTGGGGGAATGGATGGGTGCAGGCAGAACTAGCTGGGGGGATTTGAAATAGTCTAGGTAGGTGATGCCAGTGGCCTCACCTGGAGCATTGGCAGTAGCAGACAGGATGAGCAGGAGTTCACTGGTTGGATGGGTGGTTACCAGAAATGCTTGACGGGACTCAGCGATTGCTTGGATGAGGGCGGAGAGAGTGAGGATGGAATCCAGGATAACGTCTGGCTTCTGGCTTGGCAGCTGCGTCAGTGGCAGGCAAAGAATAAAGGAGGAGGAATGGGTGCCCAGGGGGACATAATGAGTTCATTTCTGGACATGTTAGGATTGAAGTGTCAGAAAATCTATCTTCTTCATGTTCTAGTATTTGCCAAAGAGCAAGCTGAATTGTTCCTGTGAAATAACAGAGATAGACAAGTGTCTGTGTAGATGCAATGGCATCCAAAAGTCATAAAAACCTGACTTTTTGAAAATGATTTTTTATACCAATAACCAATAACTGTGGGATGGGGAGGCCCTGTGATCTCCCTGAAGACAGCGATGGTTTGTTTCTTTTTTTAAAAGATTACTTTATTAATATATAATTTACATACCATACAACTCACACATTTAAAGCATAAAATTCAATGATTTTTATTATCTTCACAGATATAGACAACCATCACCACAGTCAATTTTAGAACATTTTCATCACCTCAAGAAGAAGCCCCATATGCTTAGCTATCACCCTTCTATCCCCCACCCCATCCCTAAGCAACCACTAATCTATTTTCTCTCTCCCTAGATTTCCATATTCTGGACATTCATATGAATGGAATCATATAGTATTTCATGCTTTATGACTGGCTTCTTTTACTTAGCATGTTTTCATGGTTCATGTTTGAGCATGTATCAGTACTTCGTTCCTTCTACAGCCTAATAACATTCCACAGTTTGGATATGCCACATATTGTTTATTCATTTGTCTGTTGGTGATCCTCTGGGTCATTTCCACCTCTTGGCTAGACTGAATAAATATTGCTATAAACATCTGCATATACAGTCACTGCTTTTGATTCATCTGTGTGCCTCCAGGTCTAGCACAAAGAAGCGTGAACTTTTCTTCCACTGGTATCATCCCAGAATGGATCTGTGAAGGCAACAAATGGTTAGTGGCTCACGGGCAGCCTCCAGGATCTCAGGCACAATTGCAAAGTAAGAAAGTCATTGTATTCACCTTTTTCTTACCCCTTGTCCTTTCTTTCCTCAGTAACCTAAATGTTGGAGTCCTGATCTCTTTCATGGATGGCTCTGTTTCTGAAAGACTGCCAAAACTTCTACCCCTCTAGCTTGCTCTAATACAAGCCATCATTCCTTAAGTATGGCTGAAGGGCTGAGAAATTCACATAAAGGTGTGAATGAGGCCCCCAACACAAAGATTCCTTTTCTTTTTACAAGAGGGGTGTTGTCCTAAATGAATCCTACTGTGAGAAGGGAGGTTTCTTTAAAATTTGAGTTTGGGAAGCTTCTGAGTTCTGTGACTCTTTCCAGGTAATTGTCCTGCTTCCCTTATCCTGCGTCTCTCACACCTCCTCCTTCCTGATCTCTGTAGTAAGTCAGTCAGTCAGTCTAAAACTTTAACCAGAGGCATTACTTGGCATGAATGCCTAAGTAAATAAAAAGGAAGTACTCAAAAGCTGCCCACCTTGAGTCTGGGAATGCAACCACTATTTTACATTATTTCAAATAATTAGCAAAATGAAAATGGGACAACCAAAGACTATGTGTTTTTCCATTTGCAGTTGTGAAAACTATAATCCATATCACCTGGAAAATGTCCCATTGATAGAAATAGAAGAGCCCATCTGCAAAGATTTCATTCGCTTTGCCTGAATATGAGGGGAAATTTAGCAGGATTCCTCATAGTGTGAGCTGTGTCCCTGCTGTATCCAGACTCACTCTGGGCTCCATTCCAGTTACTGAAGCAACATCTCTTGTAGGATGTGACATAGGGATCTGTCCTTTAAGCAGCTTTCCAGATGATTCTTACGCACAATTGTGTGTCAGGGTCATTCAAAAATATCAGGGCTTCAATTTTGTGCATGCTAGATATGTAGAGGTGACCGTAACATTTCTGTTCAAACTTAGGAGAGTGTAAATACTGTAAACCGGTATAAGTAGGTTGAAATCAGGATGTCAGCAGGGCTGTGCTTCTTCTGAAGGCTATCGGGGAAAATCTGTTCCTTGTCTTTTTCAGTTTTTGGTGGCCATGATCATTCCTTGGCTGGTGGTTGTACCACTCAAGGCCAGCATTTTCAAACCTCTCTGCCCTTCCGCTCAACATCACCCACTTTTCTCTGTGTGTGTCTCATCTCCCAGTGCCTTCTGCTTAGGAGGATACATGTGATTTCATGTAGGGCCCACCCAGGTAATCTAGAATAATCTTCATATCATCATATCTCAAGATCCTTAATTTAATCACATCTTTAAAAAACATTTCTTCACATAAGATAACTAATATAGTTAGGTTTTGTGTCCTCACCTAAATTTCATTTTAAATTATAATCCCCGTAATCTCCACATGTCAAGGGAGAGACCAGGTGGAGGTAATTAGATCATGGGGGTGATTTCCCCTATGCTGTTGCAGTGATGGTGAGTGAGTTCTCACGAGATCTGATGGTTTTATAAGGGGCTCTTCCCCCTTTGCTCAGCACTTCTTCCTGCTGCCTTGTGAAGAAGGTGCCTTGCTTCCCTTTCACCTTCTACCATAACTGTAAGTTTTCAGCCATGCTGAACTGTGAGTCAATTAAACCTCTTTCCTTTATAAATGACCCAGTCTTAGGCCGTTCTTTATAGCACTATGAAAATGGACTAATACAGTAATATTTACAGCTTCTAGGGATCACAACCTGATATTTTGGGGCCATTAGCAGCCCACCACAATATTTAGTAAACCTTTGGGGATGGTGAGAGCAGGCATGCATCATCATTTTCATTTCATAGTCGAGGAAGCTGAGGTTCAGAGAATTTAAGTGGCTGGTACAAGATCATGAGCCTGTCCCAGCGGCAGACAAGGGACTGGAAATGCAGTGCTATTCTCTTTAAACTAGAGTGTTCCCTCAAGGGGGTCTGGAGGACAGATGGTGTGTGGCCCATCTCTTTACTTCTCTGTGTGTCATTGGATGGTGTGCTTCCAAAGCACATAAAAATTGGTTCTTGGAGTTGACTTGCTGATGGAAGCGTAGGACTTACCTGCAATATAAAGAACTAGGAGAAAGCCTGGACTGGAGATCTAGCTCCAGCTATGTCATTATGAGCTATGAGTTGTGTGAGCTTGGGCAAATTTCTGTGACTTTCTGTTCCTCAGATTGCTCATGTTTAAGACGAGAGGATTGGGCAAGAAGATATCATGCTAAAATATAGATACCATTTATTGAATGCCCACAATGTTCTGAGAATATCAATGCTGGACTAAGAACTTGGCTTACATTATTTGCTGCACTCTTCATAAACATCCTAATGAGAGAAGTATAATTATTGTCCTCTTTTTACAGATGAGACTTCGAGAGATTGTACAGTTTGACCAAAGCCACACTGTAAACAGTTGGTGGGCTTAATTTAGATCCAGACTTTCTGGATACAGCAGGGACGCAGCTCACACTATGAGGAATCCTGCTAAATTTCCCCTCATATTCAGGCAAAGCGAATGAAATTTTTGCAGATGGGCTCTTCTATTTCTATCAATGGGACATTTTCCAGGTGATATGGATCATAATTTTCACAACTGCAAATGGAAAAACACATAGTCCTTGGTTGTCCCATTTTCATTTCGCTAATTATTTGAAATAATGTAAAATAGTGGTTGCATTCCCAGACTCAAGGTGGGCAGCTTTTGAGTACTTCCTTTTTTTGTTTGACACCGAAGTCCTTCTCTGACCTGGCCC
The DNA here is from genome assembly GCF_024542745.1 of Macaca thibetana thibetana. Lineage (NCBI taxonomy): Eukaryota > Metazoa > Chordata > Mammalia > Primates > Cercopithecidae > Macaca > Macaca thibetana. Next base: position 82,927,385 of record NC_065578.1, on the reverse strand, counting down.
TCGATTCTGTCTGTACTACCCATTCACATAGCACTGTGATACCATGATGCTGACATGGCTTAGGAGTCTGGGCCCTATACCTAACCAGGCCAGATTTCACATGCCAGGACCCACTTGTGTCTACTGTTTTCTAAGGAGCAGCTGGCTGTAGGTTAGTTTTTGTTGAGATATCCTGTGAGAGACATGCAATCTTGAGCGAAGTCAGGAGTTCCCATGGAATGTCTCAAGAAGCAGAACTGTGGAACAGAGGCAAACAGTGGTCCTATGTTATCAGTTAAACAGCTTGTATTCAGTAAATATTTATGTCTTTTTGGTCTATAAACCCTAAATTCTTTGTCTCCATGACTATTGAAATAATTTGGCAGAATTCTAGCATATCAGGGCCACACTGCTTGTAGACAATGCAGTTCCAGCTCTACATTTTCTATTTGAAGAAACAAAGTATAACTGAGTAAAATTCCTTTCTTCAGTAAACCCTACTATGTTTCAGATACGGTGCTAAGAGCCAAGTTACCAAAATGAAACAACATGATTACTATTTTAAGATGTCTATGCCGAGTTGGTGAGGTAAGCTCATAAACATGTAATTTCCATAAATATGATAAACACCATGGTGATTGTATTGAGAATTTTATGAGAGCCCGAGGGAATCAGCGGAAACTGATATTGGAGGTAGAGAAAGAAAGTGGCAAAAGACAAACCAGGCCAGCGAATCAGAATCCTGGATGGGTCAGGTGTGTTGAGAGAATGACGTGAAGTCAGTGGGGGCTGGAACATGGGGTGGTGTGGGGAGGCTGCAAAGGCTGGTGTGAGACCTCTCAAAGTAAAATACCTTCTGGCCCGTCAAGATACAAGCATTTCAGTTTATGCCTCAAGTAGATTTCAATGACATTTTCCTTCGATACTGGGCAAGACTTGGCATCCTTCATCTGGGACATGGGATGGCTTTCATATGCTGCAAAACTTCTCAGGGCAGCTGACAGGTCTGCTGACCATGTGGGATAGTTTTGTGGTGTGTGTGAATCCACCTGGGTTCTTCTTGTACTTTATTTTGTTTCTGTTTCCAGCCCACAGCAAAGTTGTATCTCCCGCCCAGCATGGAGACCTCTTACACAGTGATTCTGAGAGTACCTGGTACATCTCTGTGTGTGCATAGTTGAAAATGCCTTCTGAATAAAGAGATTGTTTTTTAATCACTAAAGGAGAATAACTGAAAATTCAGAGATTTGGGAATGTTCTGTCTTCTATGTAAAAGAGAAAAAGAAAGACATACTGCTCCCTCTCTGGATTTCAAGATTAAATCCACTACCCTTTTATCGCACTTCCAGGTTTTCCTTCAGAATTCATTAACTGTGAGTTGGTCCCCCATCTCCATGATGCCTATGTATATTTGATGTACTTTTACAGACTGGCTGAACAGTATGATGGAAACAGAGGTGAGGCTCCACTGCTAATAGTGGTCCCACGACATTCCTTGTCCCTTAAAATTGGTGGATCCTGCCAAATTTCTTTCCATTAATTATAATAACAATAATAAGAAAAGCTTCTTTTGAGATCTCCTCTTTGCTTTTATAATACAGTTATGTCTCTGTTATATTCCCCTTAGGATATTTTCTACTTAATGAGATGCAGTGATACATACTCTTCCTTGCTGTTTCTTTCTTGGCTGAATTTCTCAAGAAGGCCCCTACAGTTTTGGTCCTGAGTGCTGGAAAAGAATCCTTAAAGAAGAAGGAAACAAAATTCTGAGGCTAAAATTATGAACTCAAGAGAAATATTTATTTTCTTTATTTAGCATTTATTGGTGGTGTAATCTATGTGCTGTGCTAGATTTTTGAGGACATAAAGATAAATCAGTGTATGCCCACAAGGAAATGAGTTGTGTGTGCTGAAGACTGATGAGTAAACCAACAATTGCAATACGGTTTGAATAGCATCAGACACACAAATAGGAAGAACAGGCATCTCTTAGGAGCTGGGGGAGAATCAGAGGAGAGCCACTTGGCCTGCTGAGGATAGGAGCACAAAGGGAATACATTTCCAGAGATATGCCACATTGATTCTTAAAGAGTAGAATTGAGGCTGAGTGCCCTGGCTCAGGCCTGTAATCCCAGCACTTTGGGAGGCTGAGGTTGGAGGATTGCTTGAGGCCAGGAGTTTGAGACTAACCTCGGCAACACAGTGAGAACCCCAGCTCTACAAAAATTAAAAAAAAAAAAAAAAATAGCCAGGTGTAGTGGCATGTGCCTGTGGTCCCAGCTACTCAAGAGGCTGAGGTGGGAGGATGGGTTGAACCTGGGTGTTCAAGGCTGCAGTGAGCCGTGATTGCTCCACTGTACTCCAGCCTGGGTGACAAAGCAAGACTCTGTCTCAAGAAAAAAAAAAAAAGGAATGAGTATTGGGGTGGAAAATTGTGGAAGAAGGGGAGGAGGGAGAACTGAGGAGGGGGAGAAGACACAAAGCATAGTGAAATGAAACAGAAAGGAACATCGATTACAAAGAGATGGAGGTCAGAGATTACATGACATACGAGAGCACATGCAAAGTAACATGTTAAGGAGAGGATCAAGATTTTAACTAATATTACTGAGGGCCTCCTGAATACCTTTTCATATAATATTATCTCATACATGTTGCTTGAATAAATGACTATGGTGATATTGTATCTTTATAAAACTCTAGTTCAAGAATGGTAAGCCATTTTCCCAGGACCTTGCAGCTACTTAATAAGTGAAGGAGCTGGAATTTTGATTCCTTCTGGCTTTTGGTCTGGGCACTTTTCAGCTGCCTCACATGCATTCGCAGAAGCCCTTGTTAGGCTTTTTTTTTTTTTTTTTTTTTTTTTTTTTTTTTTTTTTTTTTTTTTTTAAAGGAAATCTCAGTAGCACTATGTGAATTAACAACCACATTCTCTAGGTCTTTGAAGAGACCTCTGTAATGTGTGTGGGGGTGAGTATAAAATCAAGGAAGAAAAAGAGTGGTTCTTTAAAGAAGAGCACTGGATGAGTTGAAAAGAGAAACCAAGAATGAAGAAGGTTAAGTGACGATGAAGAAAAGAAGGAAAGTAATTAGAGTTCAGTCAACTAAAGATACAATTTAAAGACTTCTCATAAAGGAGCCAAGGTAGGAATGAAAAAAGAAAAACTAGATTGCGAGGTTTCTAAGGGCTGCAAAAGCTTTAGGGCAAATCAAAGAACTGTTACCAATTCAATAGAATTTTTTATTATTTTAGGAGATTGACTGACAGTCCATTAGCTGTAAAGCCCAGGATCAAGAAGAGAGCTGAAACACAGGAAAAATTCTGGAAGCCTCATATATTATAGGATTTTGATCTAGCAACATGTTGATGCTAGAAAGGTCTCAGAGGTATCTCCTATGACCTCCTCACTTTACAGCTGAGGAAATTGAGGCCAGAAGAATGGTGTTAATTCTACATGTGACTGAATCTACTGCAAAGCAGGATTTGATTGTAAGCTTCCAACACCCAGTATTGTGCTCTTCGCCAACAACGTGAATTGCAGATCAGGGCGTTGGTTTCCGAAATTGGTAAGGACACCAGGCCTCTCCATCCAACAGGCCAATCATGGAGCCTGGGGTATAGAATCAAGGACTTGAATTGCAAAGAACGATGGGGACAGTAAGAGAAGTGTGACTTGAAAAAGCAAACACTAGAAGGAAATGACATTTGAATAGAAGGGTTGGAGATCAAAAAAGTTCCAGTGAGAGTCAGGGGAGGTGGAGGAACACAGAGGCAAAAAAACAGACCAAAATACTATCAGTACATGTATCAAAAAGACTCTTTAGTTTTATGGAGAGTAAGTCCTCATTTATACTTTTATTAGAACGTTTTTGAAAGGTTCAAAGTTAGACAGTTTTGCAGGATAGATGGCATGGCTTCACGAGGAGGGTGTGGGCTTTGACCCTTAGCAGTCCTGGATTGAAATCCTGATTCTGACTCCCTGTCGGTGTTCAGTCAAGAAAACATGGCCACCAAGTCATTTTGACAGAGAGAATTTATTTTAGGAAAGCTGTTAAATAATTATTGAAAGATGGAAAAACTAAAAGGAAACACTGAGAAAACAAAACTGCAGGAAGCAGCTGTATCCCCAAGGGCTAGGAGAACCCAGGGACGAGGTTGGGGGTTTTGGAACCTAGAAGCTTGTACCAGGCGCCCTGACGGAGACTTCTGAAGATGGGAACTGCTGTGCTGTGCTGATGCTAGTGCCTCAGGGGCTCAGAGGAGGAGCCTGCAAAGCCGGGACTCAGAACATAGAGAAGAGAGAGCCACCTTGATGGTTGGGATATTGGTAAGGGGGCACAGTGCTGACGGTTTTAGCAGTAGAGGAAAGAAATAACCACAGAAATTGGAACCAACTGCTGCTCGCAGAAGCCGCTACTACGGAAGTGAGGAAGCACTGCTGGGGAGGTACTGATGGGAATTGTGGAAACAGGAAGGAGCATGGACATTTCCCTTTATTTCAGTCTCCCAGATCTTCCTAGAGTTCCCTAATGGCAGAACTTACAGAGAGCCAGCCAGAAATAGAAAAATAGGTTTGTAGAGTCTTAGTCCCCAAAATTTAAAAAGCAGAGTTGAGAAGTATGGATTTGGACTGAAAAGTTGTAGCTTAAAACCAACATAGGCCAGGCGCAGTGTCTCACGCCTGTAATCCCAGCACTTTGGGAGGCCGAGACGGGCGGATCGCAAGATCAGGAGTTTGAGACCAGCCTGGCCAATATGGTGAAACCCTGTCTCTACTAAAAATACAAAAACTAGCCTGGCGTGGTGGCACAAACCTGTAGTCCCAGCTCCTCGGAAGGCTGAGGCAGAAGAATTGCTTGAACCCGGGAGGTGGAGGTTGCAGTGAGCCGAGATCATGCCACTGCACTCCAGCCTGGGTGACACAGTGAGACTCCATCTCAAAAAAAAAAAAAAAAAAAAAGAAAAAAAAGAACAAAACAAAACAAAACAACATAGACTCTCATTAACACAGGGATCCCCCATTTGCATAGATCTCTGATCCTAGAAACAAGTCAACTCTCCCTTGACTTTATAATCCTTTCTGGTTCTGATCCCCTTTTTCTCTCATCCCCTTTCCCTTTTATGGCAAAACTCAAAATGGTTGTCTGAATTCGGACACTCAAAATGGTTGTCTGGATTCAAAATGGTTGTTTGGATTTAGGCATCTCACTTTTTCTTGAACCTTTTCCAGTCAGGTCTCATTCGTAACACTCCATGGGAAACCAACCTTGCCAATTCTAGATCATGGCTCCATTGACTTCCATGGTGCCAAATCTAATGGCCAATTCCCAGTACTCACCTTATCACACTTGTCAGTATTAGTTAACAGAGTTGGTTACCCCTGGGAACCAACTTTATTTACTTAGTTTTTAGAACCTATATATTCTCTTCATTTTCATCCTACCTCCAAACTGCTTCTGCTGTCTCGTTTGCTGGGTCCACATCCTCTTCCTAGTTCTAGACTTTAGAATGTCCCAGGAAGTAGTCCTCCTTTTCTATTCTTAGGCCTCCTCTTCTTTTCTTTCTTTGCTCTGTTGTCACACCCAATCTCACAGAGGTCTCCCAGATTTGTATCTTTAGCCCAGCCTTTGTTGCTGAACACCCACTCCTTGGTTGACATTTTTACTGATATATTTAATGGAAAACTTAAATTTAACAAACCTTCAAAGCATACTCTTGAACCTTTACCTCCAATGAATCTCATAGGTTCATTGTAAATTGTACCTTTACACATCCAGATAATCCAGAAACCTGGTTTTTATCATCGAATTACCTCTTTCTCTCAGTTCCACCTACAATTGTTATCAAGTCTGTCATCAAATACTGTAAGATCTACTTCAATCTATGCCCAGAACTCAATGCTGTCTCACCATGTCTACCACAGCTACCCTCATCAGAGCGATGAGCATTTCTTACATGCAATACTGCAGTACTCTCTGCTTAGACTCTATCTACATTCCCCTCTCTTGTCAGTTTATTTTCCACATGAGAGTCATGATGATTTTTTAAAATTATGTAAATATTATATCATTGTTTTAGTTCATTTGTGCTGCTGTCACAAAATACCTGAGACTGGGTAATTTATGAAAAAACAGAAATTTATTTCTCATAGTTTTGGAGGCTGGTAGTCCAAGATCAAGTTGCCAGCATTTGATGTCTGGTTAGGGACCAGTCTCTGCTTCCAAGGTAGTGCCTTGTTGCTGCATCCTCCAGAGGGTATGAACACTGTGTCCTCACATGACATAAAGGACAGAAGAATAAAAGGGGGCCTAGCTAGTGCCCTCCACCCCTTTTAAAAGAGCACTAATCTGTTCATGAGGTTGGAGCCCTCATGACCTAATCACCTCCCAAAGGGCATCCAGCTTAATATTGTTGCATTAGGGATTAAATTTCAACATATCAATTTTGTGATACTCATGCAGACCATAATCATAATTTTGTTCAAAACCCTCCAAAGGCTTCATGCCACAAAAAATAAAATCCCAAGTTCTCTCCATGGCATTCAAAGTCCTACATGGTCAAGGCTCTGGCTGCAATGCTACATCTATAATTATCCTCCTCCTTCCTCATTCCTCTTTGTCACATGACCTTCTTGTTATTCCTCAAACAAGCCAAGGACTCTCTGACTCAGAGCCTTTCCACTTGTTGATCTATCTTTTCCCACAGATATCAGCATGCTATTTTTTTTATTTTTTGTTTTTTGTTTTTTTTTTTTGGTGGGGGGGGCAGTTCTCTGCAATATGGCAACTTCTCAAAGAAGCTTTCAATGATCATTGTATCGGCAATTCTAAATCCTATTACTTCCCAGACCTCCTTCCTGTTTTCTCTTCCTTTATAGTCTTCTTCAGTATTTCTTTACTATCTGTCTCCCTCTCCAGGATGCACATTTCATGAGGTCGTAGGTTTTAACTCTTTGTTCATTGTGGCATACCTGAAGCCATTATAGTCTTCAATACATTGTATGTCCTCAATTAATATTTGCTAAAAGATTGGATGAAAGCTCTGATGCAAATTATTTAACTTCTCTGAGACTTCTACAACTATAAAATGAGAGCATAATGCTACCTTCTCTTGGCGGGGTAACTGAGAATGTGCATAACGTGCCACATTCTTAATAGTGACTTAATAAATTTTCTGGAAGGAATGGTTTGGAGACTTTATTATGCTATTGTCTTAATTCTATTTACTAAGGGCTGATCACTTGCCAGATACTAAGGGCCGTTAAAAGGAAGAATCTGTGTGTCATTCTGAATCTAAGCCACTCAGGCTTACCTGTTTTCCATTCCCAAAAGCTATTTTTGTTTCTAGTTGTGTTTATGTTTCACCTATAGGATGATAAAACAAAAATCGCATTGCTCTATAAAGAAGAGATGTAAAGTCCAGAAGGAAGGCCTAACCAGAAAACCTTATGAAGGAAAAAATAGAAAACTAAACACCACCCACTTGTTGTATCAGACCAAGTTTTCAGACTGGTAAAAAGTAAAATGTGTTTTGCCAATAGAAAAATCTGTTACTCAGAATGTCACCTTGAGGAGAATATTAGCTCCACCTGTAGCTTTCCAAATGGCTCACTTTAGGGGCTGATTTGGGGCTGAGGGAAATGAAGAAAAATCTTACCTGTTTTTGCACGAAAAATGTCGACAGTGATATCTGTTGCTTTGTTTTCCTCACTTCCCTTGATCATACTCACCATCTCTTCCTAGTCTTCCAAACTATATATGCAATTTAGGCTGGAGAAAAATCCGAGTTGCCATTTTGATTTAACAAATAATCATTGTTAAGTATAAATCCTAACTTTTGAATCTCTAGTCCAGAATATCCCACCAGATATGAGCAGCTTTGAAGCAACTTTTAATCTATAATTTACATTAAATTGAGCTCTTTATCCTTGGAAAGAACATACAGACACTCTGAAATTAGAGCTATTTATATTTTCTTTTAAGTAAACAATTTGAATATGAGCTTTGAGAGGTTGGAGGAAGTTTCTTTTGATAGGAGACTTATACATATCTTTGCTACTGGAATACTCTTCACTCACGTGCACACAGAAACCCTTTCTTTAAACCTTCTCTTTAACCTTCTTTTCCTGTGTCCTCAAATGAGTATTCAGATATTATGGAAAAGCCTATCTTGATTGTCATCTATGGAAAAGCTTATCTTGATTGTCATCATCTTGAAAATAGGATAAGACATAAAGTTTAATGTGAAAAGTAAGATGCTGTTTGACTGGGGGTCAAACAAAGGGCCTTTACTGGCCCTTTCTGGTTCTATCCAAGGCATTACATAAGCTGTCAAAGGGTACTATGCCACATTGTGCTTCTAGACCCCCAGACAAGCTGGCTCGTGACTGTAAGAGAAACGAGGACATCTACCAAAGTTAATGATATACTCCTGGAGGTACTCATCTGTGGTAAGATACAAGGCTGAAAATGAGACAACAGAATAGAAGAAGAAAATGCAGTTACTTCTCGATATGGCTGTACACATGTAAACTTTAATATAGGGTTAAATTTTGGCTTGTGAACCATAATCAGAGAAATGCCAACCAGTTCCTATGAAGTCTATAGCAAGCAACAACACTCTCACAGATTTAAGAAAAGCCCTAAATAATACAAAAGATTCATCTATTAATAACTTCATGTCTCAAACATTTCTTTTCTACCATCCAGGCAATTAATACTCCCAATCGTTCAACAGTTAGCAGAGAAACAATTTAGTTGATATTCTAATTATCATCACCCTTATTTGGGTAGATGAAAATGTCACTTTGACAAGTCCCTTGAAAAAACAATTTGCGATTGAATATAGTTATTTCAAAAGTTCTCTTGAGCAATTTAAACAAAAATTATTTCACAGATATTTTAATCTTGTCATTTTTGCTCAAGGACCAGCAGTGATTTCCTATGGATTCTTAAATTAGATACAAGTGTCTTCACCTACTGCCAATTGCTCAGCCCATCTTCCCAATCTAATTGTCATTATAACTCTATATTAACACTCTGGTTTGTCATGTTAACTTGTTTCTTCCCCCCAAAAATCAAATACATAATTATAGCCCCCCCCAGCCTTTTTTGAAAGACCATCTCATTCACCCCTTATTTTCATCTAAAGCCAGGTTGAGATAGGCTGGGTCCCATGGCTTGTTACTGACAGACCTGGGCTTAGGCCAGGTCACTTTTCTCTCTGCCTTGTTTTTCTCTTAGACTCTATTAATAGCTTTTTTTTTTTCATTTTCACCTTGGTGCCACCATTCAACGATGGAACTGCCTGAAATGCCATCAGCTTTCCTTTTAAAATGTATGTCTTTCCATTGCCCTGTGAACATTGCTTCAAAACTCAGCTTCTTCAGAACACTTGGCCTTTAACCCCAGGTAGCTCTAACCTGTCTTCATCTAGTGTCAAAATATCTCTCCAAATCCCACCAGCCCTCTCTCCTTCACATACTCATGAGTGAATTCAAGCAAAAGCTGTAGGACTTTGGGTTGATTCCACTTCCTGATATTAGGTGCTCTTTGTTTCTCTAGTCATCAGTTCCTTCATAGAATTCCCAGCATCATTTTCCCCTACTTTCTATCATAGTGCTAAACACAGTGGTTCTTTACATGGATAGTAGTTTAGTATCCATCAGCAGAACAACTGAAGGAGGCCTGAGTTGTTTCATCTTGTCTACATCTTCTTGTTTTTAGGACAAAAAGAATTCTCCTTCTGTTAGTGCAATGCCTGTTCAAAGCTGAACACAATTGACCAAACATATTCTGTATCAGTTCTTGACTTTGGAGTTGTGATTGAGAGGGATATTGTAAGTAAATTGTTACCTATAATAGAACATTGAATTTGGAAATATTTTACTTCTTATTTAAAGTAGAGGGAATTGAAAGTTATATCTATTAGATCACCCTTAACAATACGTTCTTGAGCGGCTAGAAAGGAGTGGAGTCACTACCTTAATTAACCACTCCCTTTAAAGAAAACCTTGCATATCTCTGCAAGGTTTCATGTTCTGCAATGCCAGAGTTTAATTTCTAGAGATGACTTATTACTCAGTAAAAAAGTTTTTTAATTTTTTTATTTTATTTTTTTTGGGGGAGGTATAGTGTGTCAAGAACAGTGAAGGCTCTGAGATTTCACCCTGACCACAAGATATCAAGTTAGTCTGCCACCGATTCATGGATACTGGCAGAAGAATGAAGATGCCAAAAAACAGTTTATTACTTACAGCCATAGCAGTAACAAAATAATTCTCATTTATGCCCATTTCCAAGCCCCATTTCCCACAGTGCCACGTGACAAGGGCTAAGAGACAGACACTTGTCTATGCTGTGGATTGTGTTACAGGAGAAGCGCACTGAGCTTAAGAAACCTTAATCCTAATAGTGTGTTGCAAGCAAACTTACCCAACCGTTATCCTCAAGGAGACATCACTACAAAAATATTCTTGGAAAGTTAGTCTGAAACAAAAGGCTGCCAACACTTCTGTTCATAAGACATGAAGAAACAGAAGAGAACCATGGAGAATTGTCTCCTTGTAATCTTGTACCAAATACATGGCTCTTGTCCATAGATCAGAGTCATAGTAATGAGTCCAGTTGGTCTTTGTGGAAGGTGTGACCATGGCAACAAAGGGCCTCTGGCTTCACCTTTGCAACTGAAGGGAAAGAGACATGTGATACCTTACTTAGCTAAGGAGGCAAAAGAAAGGCAAGTGTGAATCAATTGCTATGCATAAAGGATTGTTTGATCATTGAAATTAACAGAACCGTGGTCCATGGAGAATAAACATGAGTAGGGAAAAGGAATAGTGGAATAACCTAGCTGGAGACCCCCCCCCAAAAAAAAAATGTTGAAGAGAAATGAGGAAATGCAAAGATAAAGAACAGAAGAGGAGGAAGAGACTGGGCAAAAGGTAAAGTGTTGATGAATGACAAAGGGAAAGCAAAGCTCATCAGCTTTTACTTTGACTTCATCTCTCTTAAGGAGAGCAATATTCACAGTAGAACTGATATCAGGGGTCAGCAAACTATTACATACAGGCCATCCTTTTTTCTGCTGCTTTTTTGTTTGTTTGTTTTATTTTTGAGACAGGATCTTGCTCTGTTGCCTAGGCTGGAGTGCAGAGGCACAATCACAGCTCACTACAGCCTCAACCTCCTGGGCTCAATTGATCCTCTCGCCTCAGCCTCCTGAGTAGCTGGGACCACAGGTGTGTGCTGACATGCCCAGCTAATATTTGCATTTTTTGTAGAGACAGGGTTTTGCCATGTTGCCCAGGCTGGTCTCCAACTCCTAGGCTCAAGCGATCCACCTGCCTCGACCTCCCAAAGTGCTGTTCTAAATGAATTTACATTCCCTTGACTTTATAAATGAAATATTGGTATCCTAAGACATCCTACACATTAAATAGTTGAAATATTATTAGTAGTTAACTAAGACACCATGTGTGCAATAAGAAATAGCAAATGGGGGCAAATGCAGTTGCAGTTTTTGAGGGAGAAAAAAGTATTAATACTCCCAAACTATAGATAAGTGGGTGTTATGGGAAACTTTTAGAATGAACTCTGAAGATAATAGATTTTATGTACTTAGTAGACAAAGAAATAGTGATCACTAGTAACCAGCACAGGATCTTCAAGAGAATACTAGTGGTTCATAGTCATTTATGGGACATATTCTATGGGCCAGGTGCTGTACTAGACATTGAGCTTACATCTTAGTGGGACAGCACACCTGAGCCTCTGAATAAGGTACCTCTGAATAAGTTGTAAATAGATGTATTTACAACTTACAGGAAAATTTACTCTAAGGCAGGTGATTAATAGATCAGTGTTTACTTAAAAATGATTAAAGCAACAAGCATGGATATTTCTTACTGTTTTATCTTTCCCTACCTTTTTGTCAGTGACATATATGATGAAAATGAAGAGATGATTACTATATTGGTGCTGAATTAAAGTTGTGAAGGCCAGGCACAGTGGCTCATGTCTGTAAACCTAGCACTTTGGGAGGCTGAGACTGGAGGATCACTTGAGGTCAGAGGCCAGTCTGGGCAATATAGCAAAATCTCATCTCTTCAAAAAATTTTTAAAAATTAGCAGGGTGTGGGGCTGCATGCCTGTAGTTCCAGCTACTGGGGCGGCTGAGGTGGGAGGATCACTTGAGCCTCAAGGCTGCAGTGAGCTATAATTACACCACTGCATTCCAGCTTGGAAGACAGAGTAAGACCCTGTCTTAAATAAATAAATAAATAAATAGGGAAGGATGGTAATATGGTAGACAAGATCTACAAATATCTTTGTGGTTTTAATAACAAACACAATTCAATAAGATGAATGTAAAGTTCTGTCCATGGGCCTCAAAGCCCAATGTTATGAGGTGGAGGCTATAGCAAGACCGACTCCAAATTAACCCAGGAAAGAACTTTCTAAGAATCAGAGCTATTGTCCAGAAATGGAACAGACCATCCTAGAAGAAAATGTGTTGTCCTCACTGGTGCTTTCTAGCAGAGGCTGAGCAGCTACCTGGCATGGCTAATGTGAAGGTGCTCTCCCTCCCTCGCCTCCCTGCCCCTGGATGCAGATCGGAAAGGGGAACCTGCTAGAACCTGACAGTCCAGGCGGTCCATGACTGAAGGATAGAGGATGAGGAAGGTTACAAGGGTGTGGAAATTACTCAGCCCTGGGGTCACAAGCAAAGCTGGATTCTCAGTAGGCAAGATAAGCGTAGACTCAGAGCACTAGCACAGTAGGGGGTGTCTACTGACAGGAAAAACGCTTTCTGAAAGCATGTGACATGAAATATTTCCAAAAAGACATTTTAAGTTAACCCTAGTGGGAAAAATCAGAATGTTATAGTGCCTCATTAGACTGTTTAATGTTTTGTATTGAATGACATACTGGTGGGTACCACAGTCCTCTTAGAGTTTACTAGACTCTCTGAAGGCCTTAACCTGGACCTAATTAGGAAATGGTTCCTTCTGGTTCACTGTGTACTTTGGGCTTCAGTTTCCTTTTCTTAAAAAGTATGAGTTTGGCTAGATAATCATTCAGATGCTATGATGGCTAAGTTGCTTTGCATTCTTTTTCCTCCCTTTCTGCATCACCCCGCTGAGGAGATGAGCCTGCCCTCACAAACCTTTCATTTCCACGGTCTGCAGACACTTGTTAGGCCTGGCCCAGATGCCTCCAGCCTGTGGTGAGAAAGAGTAGGCTTGCCTGGTTCTGCCAAACCTCTAGGCCAACACTAGACATTTTCGTTCATATTAAAAAATAAATCTGGAGTTGTTTAACATTCCCAGGCTGGTCGTGTAAGAGTGTGTGTGTGTGCGTGTGCATGTGTGTTTATGGGTATGTGCACAACACGCAAAACTTGAAAGCAGAGAGTTTCAGCTGGCTCAGAACCTGCCATTTCCATCCAGCTGTTGGCCTTGTGCCTCACAATAAGCTCACAGCCCATATGAACAGCTCTTGTGAAATATGCCGTTATTTTACCCAGGCAGTAAGATTCCCAACAGCTGTGGGGAACATCTTTTGACCCAACAACAGACAAATAGGATTCTTCATCTGGTTGGAGACTGAAAGCTGGAGTGTGTGAAACAATACTGAGACTTTTAAAGAGAATCCATGTCACCCAGTTAATTACTAGAAAAAATAAAATTCTCCTGCCAAGATTCTGCATAGGATACAAAGGTTTTTATTTTAGACATCATTCCTCAGCCATGATGTTCCTTCCTCATGAAAGTCACAGATTTACTCAAGTCATGACTTGAAAGAAAGGAGAGCAGGATTGTAATTTACCACTTTTCAGCTTCTGGAATGTCATCTTAAGTAAACAAGCAATATTTTAGGCAGGACTGCCCTTACCAAACTTTCAGTTTCAAATGATTAAGAGGAGGATGTGGGAGGCAGGAGGAAGAGGTGTGGCTTTTGTCTCTGCTTTTGTTCTGCTGCAGTCCCTGGGACGTTAGGGAAGACTGTCAGGGGCCCTGTTCATCAGCTTGCCCAAGACAGGCCACTGGATTTATTTGATCAGTGAGTCTTGTGGTATTTGAGCAGCCTCCACCTAAAGAGGAGCATTTACTACTTGGCTCTTTAAACAATGTGTGATAGTGAATGCGTGGCTGGCAGCTTTTTATCCATATCCACGTTTTCCACCTCGCCCACGTTTTTGAAGATCCAGCTGAGTGAAATGTTTGTACTTGCTGACTGGCTGAACTCAAACAGGGCATCAGAATTTTCTGACTGGGACCAGAGACTGTCAAGCTAATTTGATAGGGTGCTATTCAAAAAAATACAAATACATTCGAACAAGTATTTTTAGATTTTCATTGGAGACTTGTCTCATCTTTCTTCAAGAGTCTTGATTCAATTAAAAAAACAGAAACAAAAAACTCCACCTGGCTCCTATTCTGTCAAAACCAGGCTTTTTGTTACTTTACAATATTACGGTACCTACCAGTTGTTTTTGGCTTTCAAGCTGTTCAGCATCTGAGCACAAAAATTCATTGTATAATCCGTATAACCTCTTTGTATTTTGAAGACTCAAAGGCAACAAAATGAGCTTATATACTTTTACTCTTAACTTAATTGTGTATCAAGCTTTGTCACTTTCAGAATAATGTCACAGTAAATCTGAGATGATATTCTCAAAAGCTTGTTATTTGGAATCACATGGTATTTTTCAGTAATTATGCAAATTAATAAAGTAAGACAATCTTATTTAGAAGCAATTCACATGATAAATGAAAAATAAAACACAAGCATAGTTAAACTCAATTCTCATTTTTACAAGTCGTGTCTTATCGTATTACTGAACTGAAACACAGGCTTTCATTGTGAAATGCTGTATTTGTAACAAGTAAGATTATTTATTAAAATTAAGCATTAAAGGGTATATTCTTTGCTCTTTCTTTATGCAGCTTCAGAATGTAATGTATTCCTCAAATTGCTACCATATTGTTTCAGAAATGCTTATCAATATGAAGTGTCATTCAATTTCATGGAGTCCTCTGTTCCCATTCCCTCAATTGTAAACCAAACAAGAAAACAGATGTGTGATTGCAGATCTTTTAAGTACTGTAACAACTTTCAGAAAGATGTGCCTTTCCCCCACATTCCAAATAATTTTGCTTATTACCCTACTTACTGCAGTTAGCTGCTTTCTTTCACTGGAAGAGGCATTAGTCAAAACTGTAGCATGAAAATTTGTCTTCAGAACTACCCATCTCCTCTTGCCTTTCAGGGACTTTCTCCTCTCCCTCTCTCTTCCATCTTAAGGAGCTCCATGCTATCTCCTCTGCCCTCCTACCTATTGAAGACAGTGTCTAGGAAAAAAGCTTGTATTGCTGGTGTACGTAGAGAATTAGAAACTCTACATTGGAAGGGATTCTAGAGGCCTATGCCATTTGCTTTCATTACTTCAAAGACAGAGGTCACTCTTTTTCCACTATTGTTGCATTCTGGTGGAGATTTTTAGTGTTTGTTTTGTTGTTGTTGTTTGTTGGTTTTTTAGAATGCTCTTTCTTTGGGTGAGCTAAAATCTGCTTCCTTTTACTTCTTAATCATTGACCTTAATTTGCCCTCTGGGGTAATATAGAACAAATCTAACTACCTTTTCCACTTGAGAGCTTTTCAAATATCTGAAGACAGTAACCATGTCTTTCCTTTGCCTTCTTTCAGTCAAGTTAATCATTCCCAGTTCTTTCATTTGATTCTGCCAAGCATTTCCCCATTCTGCTACCACCCATCCTATCTCCAGCAGTGAACACACTCTAATTTCCCAAATGTTCTAAAATATGGTATCCAGGACTAAACATGACATGCCCAGGTTCTTTAAGTGACATGGGGATGGCAAATGAGCTATAATTTGGTATCTACACTTCTTTAAAGCAGTCTACCAAACTCCTCAGCTTTCTCTCACTTAATGTTTTTAAGATCTACTATGCGTCAGGCGTGGCATTGGAGATACAATAGTGAACAAGATCCAGTCCTTGCCCTTGAAGAGTCTGTAATCAGCATCTAGTCATGTAAACAAATATGACAATGTGGAGTGAACACACAAGATAATGCTATGTGTAAGGTATAGGAGTGCAGAGGTAACAGTGATTTCCTCTGTGTGGGCTTGCTGAGGAAGAAGTACTGAACAGGAGTTTGATTGCTGCCAACCCCGGTCTTTCCTACCAATAGTAGATTTTCCAGTGCAAGAGTGCATATTCTCTGCAGCTGTGGAATGACAGGCTTTGTTGATTGTTAATGAAATTTCAGGGCTGCCTCATCAATGACTCAAATTTCAACTCCACCTTCTCTGAGATTTGACCAGCAATCCTAACAGTCTGTAATTCCAAAGGCAACAGAAACAGATCTGGTAGTTGGTATCATTTTGTTACTCAAAAGGTCTAGAATTTACACTTGAAATAACCTTTTCTGGTGGAACCAGCCTCCTGCCAGTGACCATTAGTCTTATTTCTCCAAAAGATGACAATCAGGACTTAAATTCACACGTCTAACCATGTCCTTAAAGATATACAACCAGATGCTACTTCAGGAGAAATGCATACATTAGACTTATAGCAAAGACTTAGTTGCCAAATTTTGTACTGTTTTCTTACCCAGTAAATTGGGTGGCTGTTAATAACTCTCTGACCTTTCTTACCTAAGGCTACAACTGGAGATAAACAGGAAACCTCATCATTCCTTTAGTGGGCTCTTCATAGAAAGCAGAAATCAGTTCTATACATATCTTACTATATCACTATTGATTTTCAGTTTCTTCTTTCTTCCCATAAATTTCAAGCGCTTTACATGTTGGTCCATTTTGTTCTCGATTCATGTTATAACTGTTCCTTGTTCCTGAATGGTAGGGTATGGGTGTGGAGGGAAGGTTAATGGGAGATTTAGTGAAGAGGGAATGGGTGGTGGGAAGAAGGTGGGAAGGTGTAGAGAGGCCTTAAGACTTTCTTGAGGGTAAATGTCATGTCTAACAACATGATTGCCACTCAGTATATTTCCCAGGAAACAGATTCTGGGATTGCAACCCGGTTTATTTCCCAGGGAGCAGGAAAATTTTGCTCGCTCTGCTTGAGAAAGACTAGGCTTTATGAGGCACCATGGGAGAAAGTCCTGGTTGGCTGACTTTCACATGAAACCAGAAGTATGGTTTACTTCTTTTGCAGGTGCTAGGGCTGACAGAATGTAGATGACCATCCGATCATAAACAAAGAGATTAACACAAACACTCAAGGAAATGCTTCATTTACATCACCATTTACCTCTGTAATCATGATCTTTCCTTAAATAAGGCTGAAACACAACTTCATCACCTGTTGTTAATCTCTGAGAGATTGTAGTTTTATGGCTTCAGAGCTTTAATTCTTTAGCTTCCAAGGTGACCTTGGTAGTGCCAAGTTCTTTTTATGATAATGCCTTAAATTTGTGCAACACTTTACAGTTTAATAAAATCTTAATACACATTATCCCACTTTGAGTTAAATAGGAGGGTGTTATCTCTACTTCACAGGAGAGGAAAGTGAGACTCAGAGGAGCGCAGAGTTGCTTCAAGGTCACAGGTAGCAAATCATTGAGTTGGTAGTATCTTCAGGTCTGTGCATTCTGGCTTCAAGTCTTCCTCTGCTGGACAGCACTGCCTGTCGTTGCATGTAGGTTACAGTTTATCACATCCTAGTGTATTCTTTATTTTTGAGGGATCCTTACAATGGGCCTCTAAGGTAGGCAAGGCAGGCATTATAAGGCATGCTGTTTCTTTTTCTCAGTTAATAGGCTAAACTAGAAGAGAATTATGCTCAATTGAAAGCCAAAAAAACCTTCAGATATCCATGAGGTTTTGTTTTGCTTTGGAGTCTCTAACGCTTTTTCACACCATCATTCGTGCAGTACACCTACTAGTATTTAGGGAAGCTCTTATTGCTGAGTGAGCTCAACAATTGTGGCTGTTATCAATTTTGATTAAAAGAAAGAGATGTTAATAAATAAGAATTGACACTCACAGCTTCTGGGCATGACTCATGACTGAATGTTGACAGATAAAGTATAAAGTCACATTGTTAATCTTATTTCTTTCTTCTCTTCATCTTTCACATCTACACTCTTCTATCTTTAATAACACTTCAACTCAGTCATGCCGGCAGCTTGTGACTTATCTACACTTTGAGCCAGTCATTCATTACCAGACCACACTAGCTACCTCTGCGTTCTTCCCACTTGCACTCCCAGTTGCCCCCACCAGATAAAGCTTTCTAGAGATCAGCTTCAAGGGTGTGTGACCTGTGCAGTTAGTTGTTCAAGATATCATACTTAGAAGAGCCCATGCCATGTTTAATGCTCTGCCAACACCAGCGTGAAATTCATATTAATATTTCGACAAGGGCTCCTGCATTTTCATTGTGTCTTAGGCCTCACAAATTATGTAGCTAGTCTTGGTCTCCAACCAAACTCACTGCAGCACACACAGAGGTTTACATTCTTGTTCCTTTCATTGATTTGATGGGGATGCAGCCCTCTATCCAGGGCACCAGATCTAGCCTTTGACCAAATTTTACCTGAAGCTCCAAAAGCTTTCTGAAATACAGAGACTTCAGGCTATACCTTCTTTAAGAAACATCAGTTACGCAGCTATCTTAAAGTTCTCACAGTACAACTTAGGTCCCTGTTTTACAAGAAAATTCTCCATGAAATAGGGTGGGTTATGGGGAAAGAATCATCTGTAGATAGTAATGAGTAAGTTCCAGACAGACTCTTGGGGTTGGGGGCTGAAAAGCTCAGAAAACTAGAAAGGATAGGATATATTCTTATACGATGGGAAGGGAAATGCTCACCCATCAGGTTGTATCGATAGCAGAAGAAATGGCACTGAGTTTAGAATTCTGTAGAATGGGTTGCCAAGAGTGGAGATACTTAAAGGGTTAAGATATGTGACATTTTCTCTCCTTGCTCCATCCCCTTGGTCTGGTACAGATCTCTCCAGAAATCCCCTTACCTTTTTTTTTCTTTTCCTGTTTCCTAGTTCCCTCTCAATTTATTTTTCGCTTTCCTAGCTTTTTCTTCCTCCACTTTCTTTCCATCTGTCTATATTATTTTCTGGGGTTTATTGCCTATAAAGGTATGTCCTTGGTTCTTAATTTTGAAAGCAATGGAAATATTTATACAGCCCTAAATATTGTGCTTTTTTTTGTTTGAAAGCAATGGAAATATTTATACAGCCCTTGTGCTTTTCTTAAGCCACAAGAAGGAGTGGGGTTTGAGGTCGGGGGGAACTAAATTTGAATCAACATTAGAAGAAAATACTTTAAAAGTTAATTAGTTTGATTTTCTTTGATTTCTGTGATTTTCTTTGTTTCCTCTCCAGATTATTACTAAAACCCCCTGAAATTATTAGTAGAATTATTTTGTATGACCCTTCATTTTTTCATGTTTATAGGTTGTCCCTGATTAATTACAAAGTTCTCCAACTCAAATTTATTTAATGACTATAAGAGCATATTTTTATACAGTAGACTGTCTTGTCATGAAAGGAATTCGATTACATAATTAGTTTCAAAGTCCTCAACTTAGTGCCTTGTTATCTAGGTTTTTTATTTGTTTTTTGATTTGAATGTATTTCTTTCCTATCTCTGTAAAGGCAAGAAAATAGACTTTAGAGTAAAGAAATGAGAAGCATGTTGCCTCCCTCATGAAGTTTACAGAGTAGTGGGAGAAGAAACATGCCCAGTACAGTATAGTATGCTAATGTTTAGCTGGGAGGTGGAGCCATAGTGCAGCAACAGAACCTGCAGCAAGTGTGGCATCATCCAAGACTTCAATGAGATCAGAGAAGGCTCTCAACCAGCACAAGTGGCAATTGTGGGCAATTGGGGGCATGACTTTCGCCAATTTTCAAAGTTATGAAACATTAAAAAAATACTTGAATACTGATAGGAATGGGTTTTTCCTTTTGCTAGGAGTATGGAGATATTTGATAGGCATTGGTTTACAAGATACCTTTGGGAAAGAGGTGGAGGAAAGCATAGCCAACTGGCTCTCTCCTTGACTTGATGCTAAATATTAGTAAATAAGAGGACCAGTGGTAAGCAGTTACCTCACCTCTCTATGTTATTTCCATACCTTTAAAATCAGTATAAGAACACTATCTATCTCATGTGGAGTTACTATTAAGAGTTTGCATCCTTAGTACAATGAAAGTGTAGTAAATACTAACATTATTATTTTATTGACAGCTTCAAAGAAATGTCCACACTTAAAGGGATTTTCTTCATAAGCAATCAAGCCAGATACAGATTTTTCCCTCATGCGTCTTTTAAAGCTGAATGTCAAGCAGGCAAATTAGAGGACAGTTTCTTAATCAGTGGCATTGATTTTCAATTTCTCAACACATCATTGCTCGTTTGTATTGAGACTTAACAGTGAATAATAAAAAATGTTGACCACCAACCTTGCTTACAGAGACTCATAGAGGCCAGTAATTGAAGAGGCACTGAGCTTCTGTGGGATGGTGAACTGGGCCATGAAAAGAACATTTTTCCATGGTCCGCACATGACTGAAAAAGCATGGGTTCAGAGCTGGGAGCACTCTGCTACTTCCTAGCCATGCAACCTTGAGCGAGTTATTGAATAATTCGGAGACCCAGTTACTGATCTCTAAATGGGAAATGTAATTTTTAAAAATGCACACACAAACAAGAAAAACCTACTTTCTTCACAGGGTTATGTTGAGCTTTATGTGGAAAAATGTATGTAAAAGTAGCATATAATTTGGTATCCAAATTCTAGTTTTTATGTCTTTCTTTGATCAAGACTAAACCTGTGTATGCATTGTAGAATTATGTTTACGTTGTATTTATGGTAAGTATTTCATTCTTCTCCTGCTTATTTTATAGTACTGGGTAATCTAAGTCGGTGTTCTGCAACCTTGGCAACACACTAGAGTCTCCTGAGGGGCTTTTAAGAAAGACAGCAGTGGAGGACCTACCCCTGGGGATCCCGATTTACCTGTTCTGGGTTTGGCTCAGTCATTGGCAATTACAGTACAAAAAAAGGAATAAAAGACACATTTGCAAACTGTTGTTTATGAAAGAGGCAGAGTTGGAAAATGGCAGAAACTTTTGACTAAATGGGAATTAACAATCCATTCTGCCTTAATTTCTAAAGCACCTTTTCTGAATTATTATGTATTAATTAAATCACGTTGGTTGTGGACAGTTTTAACACTGTAGCATTGCCTGGGCTTTTCTGGTTTCACTTTTTACAGCTGTACTGAGAAGAATAATCTCTTTTTTTTCCTATAGAATTAATTTCCACAGATGAATTCCAGGAACCCTGTATTATCTATTTATTTCACATGAAGTTTTTTCAATTTCTTATCACCTATCATTTGTTTGGACTTAAATGTCTCTGGCTCACTCTCCACTGACAGAAATTTCTCCTGGGATGCCTTCCTGAGCCTTTACTAACCCCTATTAGGCACACACTCTTTAGTGCTCTCCATCTCCCCCCATTCTTTGCACCATACAGTATTCTCTGCTGTTCAGAGGGTGGAGAACATGAAATTTCCTCTGAGTCCATATATGCTTTACACTGTACATTTATACTTCTTGGAAGAAAGAGAGCACTCATATATATGTTCACAATGAGAAACATGTATCAATACTTTGTATTTATAAAATATAAAAAAATCAGGATGTAGATATTTATTTATACCTGGTGTCATACAAGAGACTTTGACCATATCCCTTTTTTGTTATGTAAGTGGGTCAATACATAATATCTTTTCCTCACCAGAGTCCTGAACCGTTTTAGAACTGGTTAAAATATTTTTTTAAAAAGGAGTAGGCAGATGGAAATCAGAATATCATTTTATTTCTGATAAAGGACGGGTTGGGGAAAGCATTATAGGCATGAGGCCCAATAGGTTTGCTAATGCTGAACCCAAAATGAAACTGACTCAGCCACCAGCCACAGGCAACTGGGCCACTACAACCCTTGCTTCTCCCCAGGAGGGCCTCAGACATAATCACAAAGGTTACTGATGCTTTCAACAGAGCAGTCAAGACCTGAACATAGTGAGGGAGAAGGTGCTGAGCAGTCCTGCCCACCTCACTGATCACCCAAGTCAATTTGCCACCTGGGGGGTTGCAGCAGGAGATCAAGAGAATTAGAGGAAAGATTCTTTCTCATGGAAACTGGCTGAGTAGAAAAGATGGGTTTCTTCCTCATCACTCACTGTCTTCATTTAGAGAGAAACAATGAGACCAAGAAAAATTTACCTACTTTGTCAGAATCACACAGCTAATTAATGGCAGAGTTGGTATTAGATTTCTTATCTCCTACTTTGATATTCTTTTGCAGAGGAAAGTGAACCAATGAGCTAATTCCTGCTAAGACACCTATCCAGTCATTCCACAAATATTTATTGAACACACACTATGTGCCAACTGCTGTCTGTTCTCTGGGAATAGTGATGGACAGTATGGAAAAACAACTGCCTTCTTGAAATTTTCCTTCAGTTGGGAAGACAGATAATAAACCACTAGCTAAGAGGAGGCTGATGAGCCCTATGAAGACAAGCAAAACGGAGGAATGGTGACAGGCTGTTACAGGGGACAGCCTCTTTTATAGAGGGTAACTGGGGAAGGCCTCAGTGAGGATGTGAGATTTGAACAGAGGATGGGCTGGTCATGGGATTTCTGGAGGAAAAGTGTTTCAGGCTGAGGGAATGCCACTGCAAAGGCTCAAGTCCTCAAGTGTTCGGTTTTGAATGTGAACCTTGCTCTTTCAAAGACAGGAAGAAAGTCAGAGCGGGCCACAAGCAAATGAGTGGATATTTTGGATCTCACACCAAGCATGTCTACTCCCCACTATTCCTAAGGCTAATCTTGCCGGCACATATCAGTGATTAAAATCCTGGTTGAATTATCCCTGTAAGACCTTGCCAACGCTGTTTTAATTCTCAGATGAGTGGTGTTATTCTAGGTTACTCACCTGGAAGAATGCTTTGGAATGATCTTCACTGTCTTTTGATTCTCCCATGCTAATACGGTAGCACGATCTCCAAGCAGGGAATGCCATGCACATTAGTGGTGAGAGTGTCTGAAAGTCGTGGAGCCTGTTTTATTACTTGTTCACTGTCATCCCTTATTAGTGAAGGTGTCACAGACCCGACTTCTATCCTGTTGGGCATTTGATATGTTTCTGGTGAATGCTTGTATTACATTGATTTTGAATCGCCAACAGTATTAGGAGAGTAAACAGCACAGCTTAAAAGAAATCCTCTAAGCTTTTGGATATTAAGATATTCTTAACTTCTGCTCTACATTTGTTAGAGTCGAGTCTCTGGTAAATTCTGAAAGATTGTATAGTCTGGTTCATCATTAGATTCAGGATCCATAAAACTTGTGTTTCGAGCTAGTTACTGCGGCTACAGTGTGGCACAATAAAGACCTGCACTGGCGTGGGATTTCAGGGAAACTGCACATTAAGAGCCAATCCCTTCAGTTCACCTGGAAGAAAAGTCGTTGGGCAAGAAGTGGGAGGGTAGCAATGCCCAGGAACATTAACTTGCTCAGCATGGTGCTGAGCTAGTGTCTGCCAGGGGGCTACATAATTAAGGCACATGAACTCTCCTGACTGTGGGAGGGGATGAAAGGTAATAAGGACTGGAACAGATCTGGAAGAAGCCTAGCTTTGTGTTGTATGTGTGTGTGTGTGTGTGTGTGTGTGTGTGTGTGTGTGTGTGTGTGTGTCTTTAAAAAGCACAGGTGAGGGAAATGCCTCTCAGAAGTAAGGAAAGAGAATTGAGGTGTTTAATCACATTTCTTCCTACCTTCCATCTCTCTGGGAAAAGCCAGGGATAGGAAAATGGGGGTGGAAAAGTACACTGTGAACTGGCAATGGAAAGGGGCCAGAGGCAGGATCTGAGTGTGACTTGCCCAACATTACTTTCTCTCCTGCCCCAGCATTCTCTAACACAGTGCCTGACACACAACAGAGCAAATACTTCTTATTTGTTGAACGAATTAATAAATGAGTGAATGAATGAATGCAGTGTAGGTTGGGTACCTTGACTCAAAGCCCAGTCCCTTTTTCAAAGCCTACCTGATGAATTGGTTTTTATTTTTAAATGAACTGCATAAAGAGAGGCTATTTAAATGGATTCCATTCAGAGTTACATTGTGCCTGACTGGATGGCCTTGAATGTACTCACCTCATATTTTAGAACATTTAAAGAGGAATATGGCCATGAGGCAAAAGAAAAAATATGAACCTGTTCCTGGACTTAATATAACAGGGAAACATTTATACAAAGCCTTTCACTATAAGGTTTGTTAAACCAGTGGGTTTACTGTGGCAAAGTTTTGTTATTTATGCACACAATTCACTCTCACTGGCTTCAGTCTTACCCTTAGTTCTCTCTGGTCTGCATAATCCTTAGTTGTACTCAATTATCCAGATATCTTCCCTTAGTCATTCATATCCATTCACCTAGCCATTCATCTTTCTACCTATCTGTTTTAGTCAATTTTCATACTGCTATGAAGAAATATCTGAGACTGGATAATTTATAAAGAATAAAAGGTTTAATGGACTCATAGTTGCACATGGCTAGGGAGGCCTCACTATCCTGGTGGAAGGTGTAGAAGGACTAAAGACATGTCTTACATGGTGGCAGGCAAGAGAGCATGTGCAGGGGAACTCCCCTGATAAAACCATCAGACCACATGAGACTTATTCACTATCATGAGAACAGCACAGGAAAACCCCCCTACCATGATTCAGTTACCTCCCACCCATGACACATGGGGATTATGGGAGCTACAGTTCAAGATGAGATTTGGGTGCGGACACAGACAAACCATATCACTATTCATCCATACACCTCCATCTATTCCCTCACCTAGCTATTCATTTTTCCATCCACACATCCAACTATCCATCTATGCATCCATACAATTTGTATTTTTAAGCCCACGCTATGTGCCTGGTTGTTTGTACTGGGGAGAGACATAAAGAAGACATGGGTTTTTTGTCCTGGAAGCTTGTAGCCATTCAGTTATTAGTCCCATTTGGGCTGACACAGCACCTCCTGTAAACCCCCATTGCACTGTAATGTTTGTGTATGTGTCCATTTCCACAACCACAAAATTAGCTCATGAAGGCCATGATTTGTTCTAATGTTCTAATTATGTAGATGAGAAACCTGTGGTGCAGGTAAGGTGTGTTCTTTGCCCAACTCCCCCCAACTCTTGTTGGCTGAGCAAAAACTTAAGACTTAGGTGTTTTCTCTCACAATCCATGGTTCTTTGTTTCACATCATGTAAATTATCCCCTTAATTGTCATCTCAGATGGTGTATATCTGGGACTAACACTGAAGCAGAGTATAGACTCGGTGGGTAGTCTGAAGTCCAGGCTCTTGCTATTTTATTCAGGAAGACCTTCTAAGCCTTGGGGACCTAGAGTGACTAGAGAGTCCTCAGGAAGCCAAAAAGAGATCAGTGCTACTTTTTATTTTTATTTTTAGTATTATTATTATTATTATTTTGGGACAGAGTCTCGCTCTGTCACCCAGGCTGGAGTTCTGTGGCATGATCTCGGCTCACTGCAAGCTCTGCCTCCCGGATTCAGGCCATTCTCCTGCCTCAGCCTCCCGAGTAGCTGGGACTACAGGCGCCCACCACCACGCCCGGCTAATTTTTTGTATTTTTAGTAGAGACGGGGTTTTACTGTGTTAGCCAGGATGGTCTCAATCTCCTGACCTCGTGATCTGCCCGCCTTGGCCTCCCAAAGTGCTGGGATTACAGACGTGAGCCACCGTGCCACCTCTACCTCCCAGATTCATGCCATTCTCCCACCTCAGCCTCCCGAGGAGCTGGGACTACAGGCGCCCGCCACCACGCCTGGCTAATTTTTGTTTTTGTATTTTTAGTAGAGATGGGGTTTCACCATGTCAGACAGGATGGTCTCGATCTCCTGACCTCGCGATCCACCCACCTCGGCCTCCGAAAGTGCTGGGATTACAGGCCTGAGCCACCATGCCTGACTGCTACTTTGTCTTTAATTTCTCAAAGAATATTTATGATGTACCATTAAAGGGCTTCAAGCCTCCACAAAATACTGCATTTACAGATGACACCCACTTCAGTAAGAGCCTAAGGGGAACTCATTAGGAGACAATTAGTTATTCAAGTTGTTAAGCATTGATTCCTCTCATGCCTCTCATCTGCCTACTACAAGAAAAAGGGGGAAAGGATAGCAACTAGAGTTTGAGGAAGTTACCCAGTCCTTGCTAACAGTCCTTCTTTTTCTCTACGGTCCTAAATATTGCTTTGGTATCTCTTAATTACTCTAGGGGATCATGAAGGAGGAGAGCTTTTAAAGAGAGGGGCCAACGTTTCCTCTATTTTCTTTTTTTTTTTGAACTAACAAGCAGATGATCTTTGACATGCAAATAACACGGCTCCGCCATGCTCCTACCACCGAGGATAGGCCACAGATGTCTTGGATTCAAAAGCTTTCAAGACAGTGGACATTGGACATATGAAGCTGTGGGTGCCTATAGAAGTAATGACCACACTTTGGGAGGAGAGTGGGGCTTTAGTAAAGGAAATGTGGCACAAATAAAGGAGACAGTAACACACCGATTCTAGATTTCCAGCAACTGGGAGTCTTCGGGCAGAAGGAAAGCAGAGCATGTAGGAAAGCAGAAAAGCAAGTAGACCAGAGACCCTGTGTTCTGGAATAAAGAGGTGCAGCACTATGTCTGGAGGTACTAATGAGCAAGAGCACAGCCCCTGTGAACCATGGTTCCAGGCTGGGGCTGACACAAGTTCTCCAAGGTATGAGTGCTTCATCCACATGGCACATATTTGGGGCAAGTCTTCAGAATCATCAGTTCCCTGATATCCACAATGACTGGGTTAACATACTAAAGAGTAAACCAGGAAAGGGGTAGGCAGAGAAAAGCTACAGCTTGACTTGCAGGGCCTGCACATGCCCAGACCTATCTCTGGGTCTCTAGTAGCAAGGTGGTCTGCAGGGTGAAGATGCACTGCTCAGAAATGGCCCACACACTAGGTAGTAAGGACAATGCAAGCTGGGCCTCTTGCCACCATCTTCTTTGGTCACATTAAAGAAGCCAATAGTTTTGGAACAGGAAAATATTGACACCTAAAGAGAGGTAGAGCCAAAAAATGCAGAAAAGGGGACAGCCCTGGTGGTCAGTGGAGCCTATAGACCTGGCCTCATCAAAAGCCAACTGCACCCCTGGACCTCCTCACAAATGAGCCAATTCATTCTCTTGTTCTGCTTAAGGGACTTCAGTTGACTTTCTAGCATTTGCAACAGAAAGTGTCCTGAACTAGCTAGTTTGGGCTCTGTAGGTTAGCACTCGCCTGAAGCTAAATTTCAAGTAATAATTACTGTCATCCTCTGAGTACCTTTCACCTGTGAGTACATGTCACACAACTCCTCAAGGTAGAGACAGTTCTCATTTTACAAATGGAAACACTGATACCCAGAAAAGTGGAATCTCTTGCCTAAGGCTACAAACCTGGTAAATTTAAAAAGCTGATTTGTCTAACTCTGATGTTCAGACGTTTCCCTCTCTACCGTGGTGTCCCCAGCTGGTAAGATTTGTTCCCAAGTACGCCCTTAAGCCCCCACCCACAGCTCCCTTAAGGGTCTTTTATTGTCCTCTGCACCCCTAGGCTTCTTTTCTACCTTCCTGTCTGCAACTTTGAGAGCTTTATTCCTTCCCCTTTCTCTATACCCATCAACATATAGGGATCTCTTAATAGGTCCCCAGGATCTTGCTCACAGCCGAGGATGGCTAACTAATTCTCTGTGTATAGCATACCGATGAGCAAACCCACACATAATATCTGTATTTACTGAGCACTGATCAGTAAATAAATGTTCATGATGTAACTTAGGATGTTACACATTTTTGCTTTGCAGATATTAACCTAACCCAAAGGAGCGATGCTAATGTGGGGAGCTTGACCAGGTTAAGAGGGTTTGGTTTTGAGGGGACCCCCATTTCTCATCATCTCCCTTCTCAGCCTCTTCTTAGTTAGCTGTGCCATGCCCTGCAGGCCTGTCTGCCAGCCTGCCAGGTGGATCTTCCCTGTTAGTGCCAGCCTGCTGCTTTATGTGGCACTGCATGACTGATTTGATGACCTGTGACCTGACTGTCCATCTGGTCACTCAAGAATGTGCTTAGCTGTTTACCTTTTTTTTTTTTTGCTGTGACTGAATTTCCATTGGCCCTCTCAGCATCTGACTTGCTAACCACTCTGCTCTGTCTGTTAAATGGATGAAAAGAGAGAATGACCTCCTGCTGCCAGTTCCGCCCTGTGCCCTCCTTGTCTTCAGTCAGAATGCCCCAGTGCCTCAGAAGCTTCTTTCTCCTGAACTCCTGTTACTGCCATGGCCACCACCCCAGATTGCCATGTGTGCGGTGCTCTGTGAAAGGAGAGACGTTTCATTTTGTACTTGGCAGGTGCTGAACTCAACTGGACAGTGAGACCCAGGAAATATGACACCATCTGCTTCCTGCCATGTTCTGGCCCCGGTGCTTGATGCCAGGACATCAGCTGTTACCTGAGTGTGCTGGGTCTTGTGAAGTGAGCCAGTCAGGAAACACTTCTGCGTACACTTTCCTCAATAGCACAGTTCATACTGGTCAGGCTGCAAGGCTGTATATATATATTTTTTCTTGACTCCCAAAGTGAAAAAAAAAAAAAAAATCTTCTTGCTTCTTAATTCTGTTTTCTAAAGAAAAAATATACATACATAAATTTATTCATGGACTTCCTTTCCCTCCTTTCCTTCTATGGTCTTTTTTTCTGCTATAAAGTGACCCTATTTAAATGCCTTTGATTGGTCGCTGACTACCTTGCACTGTGCTCTGTGCCTTGGTTTCCTCTGCGTTCCAAGTGGGGGCAATGTCCTTAACTTGTGGTTAAGTGAGGATTAGATAGCCCAAGGGGAGGATTAAGCAAACAACACCATCCTAGAAAATAGGGAAGGCCAGTTGGGCCTCCCCTGTGCTGGGAGTGCCTAATCTAGCTGAGAGCATTTAGGGCTAGAGGAGGGAACAGGAGTTGTATTTCTCTCCTCCTATGGCCCCTGCAAATCTCAAGTTTCTTTGAACCTATGACCTGCCCCTCTCTAGTTCTAGAAGCTGCCAGGCAGGTGGCATGGAAGTTGCATTGGAGGCTAATTCCTTTCCTGACTTGCTGGTTATAATCCTTCTGTGGATAGACAAATCAAGCCACCTGTGTGGGATATAAAAAATGAAACAACACATACACACCAACAGTGCTGCAGATTTGTGACTGAATTTTTAGACTCGAAGTGTGCCATCTGGACCACGGTACTTCTGGAGTCTTTGTTGCCTCTTTCCTCTTTTGTATGATGTTGAGATGGTTTTGGTCAGCTACTCCTATTTTGATGCCTAAATAGTGACGTAAAACAAAATCTGAATCTTAATTGAAAACATGAGCTTTTTTTCATTTAAATTTGTTGGCTCTTTGAAGATTTATGGCATTGCAAAGTTGTGCTGGTGGAGTCTCTGAGAAAATTCTTTTTGGTCACCAGATTGTTTCCTAAATTAGTTGAAGCCTTTGTAAGTCCTCAGTCATAACAAAGATGAAACAAGCTGTTAGAATACAAGAATATGGCTTTGGAGCAAATGCTATGATTGAATTGTAAGAGTGATATAAGTTTTAGGGAAAGACTGAGAAAACTAGTGGGCTGCTCATGCACCCACACTCCAGCACAGGACAGTCTGACCATTACCTGTAAGAACCGTGACCAAACCCACCCAGCCCTGCAATAGACTGAGCTCACTGGCTTTCACTTTGGGTGAGTTGATGAAATATACATGTATG
The DNA here is from genome assembly GCF_024542745.1 of Macaca thibetana thibetana. Taxonomy (NCBI): domain Eukaryota; kingdom Metazoa; phylum Chordata; class Mammalia; order Primates; family Cercopithecidae; genus Macaca; species Macaca thibetana. The sequence goes on along the minus strand of NC_065578.1, from coordinate 82,897,475 downwards.
TGCACCCGTGCATACACACACACTGCAGTCCATGCCATTGTTGTTACACCTGCTAGAACCCATGGGCAGAATCAGTGTCCTTCCTCTGGCCAAATTAGGTCAACCCAGAGCTCCTTTCCACCCATCTTTCTCTGCCAGGCTAAGTTCTACCTTATGTGGAGTAGTGAGAAGCATAACCTGGGCCTAGAGGTAGCCTACAGGTGAGGCTAGAGGTAGCAAAGGTAGCATTAAAAACTTGCTTATGTTTTACATTGAGTGGGTTGTACAGTTATGTGGGTTGAACCATCATGTAAACCAGAATTGGTTTAATTACTAATTTCTGGTGAGTCCATATTCTATCATTTAAGATTCCAACCCTATAGAGGAAAAGAAACCTTTCTTCATTACACCTGTGAACTAGGAAATTAGTAAGAATAAAACAAAAATCAGAAGGCTGTCCTTTGTAAAATTCCCAATATAGGAAGGGAAGGACCAGGTACATAGAGACAGTGTGCTTGGCCAACATCCTGGCCCTTTCACTTTTAAAGGAATACCTATATGTAAAACGTTGTGGTTTTTCATTCTCATTATCAATTGGTATAAGGCTATGAGGATGGCCTGATCTGCTTTTTAAAGAATCAGGAAGATTTTTGTACTCCACTAAGTAAATCTTGGCTTGGACTTCGCTCTGGCCAGTGCTGGACAATCCGAAGCAAAGGCCATATAGGCTGGACCCTGTGTGGTCGTGGCCACTTTGTTGGCCATGAATGATAACAACCCTGGGCATCTTAGAAGATGCTGTGCTCTCTTCAAAGAGTCTACCACCCACAGAGAGTAAAGGATTAGAAGTCCTATAATGGAAATCCATTAAATGTTGCAGTGTTAGTAATAATTAAGTAGCATTTTATGACAGCACCTGCAGGCTAGTCAAGTGAATAATTCTTTTCAGGGTTTGCTCTGTCTCTCTCCATAGGTAAAGGATTTAGATGGATTTATGACATTGGCTGAAACAAATCAGTGGATGAGTGATTACAGGATTTGAGTGTGGTTAAGCCAAGATTAACGCCACTAATTCCTGAGAATAAAGGAGATGACTGTCACCCGAGTACCTGAACTTGCAGTTCAAGATGTGTAGGCTCCTAGCCAGCAGTTGAAAACCTCTGGGCGCGCGCGCACACACACACACACACACACACACACCACCCCAACCCTAACCCAGCATTCCCATGTCACACTGTGAAGGGTGGTAAGCAAACAACAATAATGATAGAGGGCTTGAGATATGGTAAATAAAATACTCAGTGCGAGTAAACTGCTGTTTACTAACATTCTCATGCCACCAGGGTACCATTTAGGCCAAGGCCTTAACGAGGTCATTTGCCTTTACCTATACCAGAACCATTACCTTAATTGCTACTCAGCCTTCATGAAAGTGTTTATGGGTAAACAGTTTTCACCAAGGGAGTGATTAACTACCCCCTGGATTACTGTAGGATCAGGAATCATAAAAATCATAGCAATTGTAGTCATAATAACCTATGTTGTGTAAGTATTTGCTATGAATGTCTTAAATTTCACCACCGTCACCACTACCCAGAGCAGCTTTAGGGTGAAGCACAGCATACCATGCACAACACTGGTTATTAAGAAACATGGAGGGATGAGAGGGCTCTCCTCATTCATCAAGTCTGGAAAGCAGAAAAGAGCAAAAATAACCCACCTATGATCTATAGCGTTTCACACTTTTGCTGAGGAAATAGTAGTGGACATGTGAATTGTTCTCACCCTAATAAAGGGAGAAAATGTGCTGAGTAAATATATTGTACATGCATGCCCAAGGTCAAGGTAGAGCAAGTTTTGGTAACAGTGCCAGTTTCACCATCTGCATTGGTTCATTCTATGGCTACATGATCTCAAATCTAAAAGTATATATTTCAATCCATGCCCAATAAACTTAACCAAGTTAGAGCTTTGGGCTGCAGAGACCTAGTCATTCCATTTCATGAACTGCTTCTCCATTCCCTAGCAATGTGCCCATCTAACAATGGGTTTCTTGAGCAGTTAAGGTAATGGTTCTGGTATAGGTAAAGGCAAATGAACTCGTTAAGGCCTCGGCCTAACTAAATGGTAATCTGGTGGCATGAGATGGTTAGCAGGCAGCAGTTTACTCACATTGAGTATTATATTTACCATATCTCAAGCCCTCTATCATTATTGTTGTTTGCTTACCACCCTTCACAGTGCAACATGGGAATGCTGGGTTAGGGTTGGGATGGTGTGTGTGTGTGTGTGTGTGTGTGTGTGTGTGTGTGTGTGTGTGTGTGTATACCCAGACTGAATTCTTGGTTTAGTCTGCCTGGAAATGCCTCCTGCATCAGTCCTTTGGTGTGCTGAGCTGACATTCTCCATCCATATTGCCTAATAAATTCCCTCCTGCTTCTGACTATTGAAATGTGCATTTTTTTTTCTTAGTTGTTTGCATTGCCTACAAAATAAAATTCAGCCTGAAAGATCCACGTTTCAGGCACTCTGACCTCTTAGCCCCACAGACCTTTCCAGCTTTTTTGCACAACTTTCCTACACATGTAGTACTCTGGATCAGTCACATCCCACACTTTATGCCTGTCCTGCAAGCAGAAAGCAGGATGACTTAGTTATAGTATTTGTCAGTTTCAGCAACAAACAGATCATCTATAGAGGAAAGCGATTATCATAAATATCCACACTGACTTTTGAGTTAAAGACAAAGAAAAAACTAAGTATGAACTTCTTCATGGATCTGATACACTGAATATGACTTCTCTTTCTTGATCAGTAGAGAATAAAACAATTCTAAAAACGTCTTTGAAATATTTGAGAAAATCAATCATAGATTAAGTCTTTCCCTTATTAGGGTAGTAGTTCTTGTTTCTTCAGCTGTTACAAGAAATGATGTAAAATTCTCTCTTCCAATCAGATCACTTCTCAGATGAGATCCAGTTGGTTAATGTCTCAAAGTTTGAATAGTACAGCACACAGCCTCATCATTCTCTTGATCTGGATTCCACACTCTGAGTTGCCACTTCAAATTATTAAAAAAAAAAATTTTGTAGCCACATCTTATACTACTGATTCATGTAGAGCTTATTGTCAACTAAAAAGCCTATGTATTTTAAAATCTACACATGATTATTATTAAACCATCCCTCCCATCCCTCCTTCATTCTATATTTATGCAGCTGGTCTATTGAGCATAAATGAAGGACTTCAGTTTTTTATTTTATTTTATTTTATTTTATTTTTTAGATGGAGTGTCACTTTGTCGCCCAGGCTGGAGTGCAGTGGTGCGATCTCCGTTCACTGCGACCTCTGCCTCCTGGGTTCAAATGATTCTCCTGTCTCAGCCTCCCGAGTAGCTGGGACTACAGGCACCCACCACCATGTCCAGCTAATTTATGTATTTTTAGTAGAGGCAGGGTTTCACCATGTTGGCCAGGCTGGTCTTGAACTCCTGACCGCAAATGATCCACCCACCATGGCCTCCCAAAGTGCTGGGATTACAGGCATGAGCCACTGTGCCAGGCCTAGACTTCACATTTTTAATCTTTTTATTGATACATAATTTTATTCATATTTATGGGATATGACATGTGATGTTTTGTGGGATGCATATGATATTTTATTACATGCACAGAATGTGTAATGATTGAGTTAGGGTATTTAGGACATTTATAACCTCAAGTATTTATCATCTCTGTGTGTTGGGAACATTTCCAGTCCTCTCTTTTAGCTATTCTGAAATACACAATATACTGTTGTTAACTATAGTCACCCTCTTCTGCTATCAAATACTAGAACTTATTCCTTCTACCTAAACTGTATGCTTGCACTCATTAACCAATCTTTGTTTATCCCTTCCCTCCCAAACCCCAACACACCCTTCCTAGCCTCTGGTTACCATCATTGTATTCTCTACCTCAATGAAATCAACATTTTTAGCTCCCACATATGAGTAACAGCATGTGATATTTCTTTCTGTGCCTAGCTAATTTCGCTTACTGCAAGGACCTCCAGTTCCATCCATGTTGCTGCAAATGATGATTTCATTTCTTTTTATGGCTGAATAGTATTGCATTGTGCATATATATCACATTTTTAAATATCTATTTGTCCACTGATGGAAACAGGTTGATTCCATATCTTTGCTATTGTGAACAGTGCTGCAATAAACATGACAGTGTAGTAGGGTTTCCTTTTTCTGCATCCTTGCCAACATGTTATATTTTGTCTTTTTAATAATAGCCTTTTTAACTAGGGTAAGATAATGTCTCATTGTGGTTTTAGTTTGTATTGCTCTGATGATGAGTGATGTTGAGCGTTTTTTTTTCATATACCTGTTAGCCATTTGTATGTTTTCTTTTGAAAAATGTCTATTCATGTCCTTGGGCCACTTTTTAATGGAATTACTTGTGTTTTTCTAGTGAGTTGCTTGAGTTCCTTGTATTTTCTGGATATTAGCCCTTTGTCAGATGACTAGTTTGCAAATGTTTTCTTCCATTCACAGGTCTTCACTCTGTTGTGTCCTTTGTTGTGCAGAAGCTTTTTAGTGTAATATAGTCTTATTTGTCTATTTCTGTTTTTGTCACCTATGTGTGTCAGGTCTTATCCATAAAATCTTTGCCTAGACCAATGTCCTGAAGTGTTTCCCTTATGTTTGCTGCTAGTAGTTGTATAGTTTTGGGTCTTATTTAGGACTTCACATTTATCCCTATTAAAATTTATCTTGTTTTCAGCCCAGCATTATAGCCTCGCCAGCTTCTCATTCCAGCCTTTGATGTTACTTATTTAGTCTATTTCAGTCTATTAACTAGTCTTTTCAAATGAAGATTTGATCTGCATACCACTCTTGTACTTGGTAAAATGCTCCTGTGTCTGTCCTACAATTTTAACAAAAGGAGCCCTGTCTCAGTCTAGGATATGAGGGTGAAGAGGGAAAGAGGTAGGATAATAAATAGGGAGTAGTGGGGCCTGTGGTGAACTAGAGTCTGTTATGGTGTTTCAGTTCACATTAGTTAAAATAATTTATAACAACAACAGCATGCTAACCAAATAGTACAAACTGAGCCTTGGCAGGTAGTAGGTAGAAACAGTTGTGTTACTAAGGTGGTGTCATACTGCAGTGGTGTTCAAGTATGTTTAAACTGTCTAAGACTAAAGAAGGCCTGCTGCTTTTGACATTTCAAGCTGCATCAATATTCAGTCTACTTTTCATCTTAAGACAATGCTCAAGATGCAAACCAATCAAAACAGGGCACAAGAAAACCATCAAATGAATCTTCTTGTAAACCGGGTCACGCATCTGCTGTTGCTCTCATGAAATTCTACCCAGCAAAGGAATTATAAGGAAGAGCCCCGCTTTGAGGCCATTGCCAAAATTCCTCTCTGCCCTGCTGGGTGGTAAATGCAGGCTGGAGAAGGTGCAGAGAAATTTGCTTATGTATCACCAACTAAGTAAGTGTTCGACACATGAAGCGGAGTGGTTTCTCAGGAAAACAAAACAATTACAACTAATGCACATTTAAAGCATTCCTTCATGACATGTACATATGGCTGTATATACATACCTATGTGCACACACATATATATATGCCTTTTGCATAATATGAAAACAATACATATTTGAATGCATGAATAAATAAAGAAAGAGCCTATCCAAAGTGATCTGGGATAAACTCATTGCTATTTTCCCAGGTAATGAAGATGGCTATCTTTGTGCAGAACAGATGCTATGAGATCATGTCTCCAAGAGATGAACTGAGAATGAATTCACTTAAATTATGGTGCTCACAGAGAGGATTTTAGCTTGAACATTTGTTCATATGATTTATGGCACCCTCCATCCGGTGGAGTCAATGCAAAAAAATGAAACGTAATTACAGCATACAGACAGCAGTTTGCTTAAAAGAGAGCTGAAAGTTTGTGGGGATTTTTTTTTTTTTTTAAATGGGACAAGAAACTTATCCTAAAAGGAATAAAAAAAAGCTTTATAAAACATTTGCAACTCATCAGAAGTGTGAGTCTGACCTGCAGCGGATAGGGGAGGGGATGGTACTGGCTGTGACTCCAGAGAACCACCAAAGAAATTACCCCCATCCCTAGGTCCCTACTCTGTTCCCACCTCCTCCAAGGCTATCCTCTTCCAGATTCCCTTTTATTTTAGCCTAGCCTTTCCCTTTAGGGAAGAGAGCATTATTAATGTCCTTTCTCCTTGGCAACTCAAGTCTGGAATTTTAAATTTATAGTCTAAGAACTGTTCTGGTGTTTAATAATAACACCCCTGGCTCAGGGGGTGTTATTATCAAATCCAATTAAAAACATTCCTTCTGCTAATAAAAAAGTCAACACCTTCCCATTAAGCTAGGACCCACCCTTACGTTAATTAATGGCTGTTAGTACCTTGTTTGCTTTCAAGGGTCTCTTGGGTACTGGACTTCTGAGACAAAGCAGAATCTATTTGGTCAGTGGCTTTGTTTGATGCACATTCCTGACCCCCAGCTTAATTCTAAATCTGAACCTGCATCTCTTAACCTTTCTATGCCTTAAGATCTTCTCTGGAGATCCCATCCAGAGGGGCCTGGTTAATGGTACTTGTTTGGCAAAGATTTTTGAGATCTGCAGATGAACCTGGCTAATGAATAAGAGTAATGCTTATGATACCCATCGAATGATAATTGGCCCTCTTTGGACCATTTAGGATTCAATGCCTCCACCCAAATCATTACACAAATGGCAGACTGCCTCTGAGGGTTCGATTTAGTTTTTGCTTTTAAATTTGCAAATTGGCACTGTTTTCATCAAGAAGGAAAATACAACAATGAATTAATATGACCTAACATTAAATAGCATTTTGTATTTTGCAGCATGCTTTTGGATAATACATTATGTAACTCTCAAGCAAACAGCATTTATCTTTCTCAGGAATTTGAAGACAGTAGGATTCCTGGATCCTCAAAAACTAATCACGATCACCTCTGAGACCCGCTGTTGGGTCTATTTTCCATAGATTTTGTGGTTAAAGACGTGATTGATGATTCTATTTCCTCTCCGAGAGTCAAGTAAATTTATCAGCCTCTAATTCGTGAATTCACCTAAAATAAGGTGTCTGGTCTGGGCATTCAGGCTCAGATTTGGGGGGCCCCCACCCCATTCATCCTCTTTTCCTTATTACTCACCTACCAGTGCTTTCTTGTCGTTGCTGCTGCTGTAGCTGTAATGGTGGGCATCAGCACTGAAGAGCGGCTCTACAAATGAAAGTGTCTTCCGTGAGCGGAGAAAAGGGAATGCTCTCTCACGGAAGCCTCACCTACAGACAATTTATCTAACAAACTCCATTTCCTGCATGCCATTTGCTGATATTTATCTTGTGTGTGGGCTCCCATGGAGGCTTGCCATGAAGGATTGTTCTGTTATAACCCAGAGTCATATTTTTTCCATCTAAATAATGAAGAGGCTTCAGCTTCCTTTCTCTTTTGTTTCCTACTGCCTAGATCAGATGTCCAAAATCAGAATGCTTTATTAATAGGAAGGTTGCCACCTGACTTTTGTTTTTTTTGTTTTTTTTTTTGCTTATGAAGGGGCTTTCTTTGTACTTTCTCTGCTTAAAAATGGTCTGTTGAATTTGACAAGTGCGGCTCCTTCCTTTCCCTACGTCTCTTCCTCCCTCCATTCCCCTCCCCTCCTCCTTCCTTCCTTTATTCCTTCCATCCTCTCTTCTTCCTTATTTCTTAGATATAAATTGCCAGCTTTTTTCTACATCAACTGCATTTATTTAAAGATTTAAAATAGTAATAAAAATAATAATAATAATGCTGTTCACAGAATCGCTTGACAGGGAATGTGTGCTTTGTCTTCAAATATTTTAAATTAACAGTAACCTAAATAGCATAGAGGACTCTCCATTAAGGAAGTTTCTTTTTTCTTCTTTTTAAAAATCATGCAATGGCAAGCCATTCATTTTTTTTTTTTTTTTTTTTTTTTTACATTTCTATGTTAAAGATATGCGCCCTAAAACTGCATTACCTTAATAATCAATAACTCAGTGGGAGGTCCTAATGGGGAGAATCCACTGGAGCTACATTCCAGTTGAAGTAGCAAAGGACCACCACAGGCCTGTGGGCTATAATTAGACAACCATAAAACTAGGAGGTAAATGGTTGCAGACTACATTAGCCGTAAAATGCTAACTTGCAAGTAATAAGTCTCGAATCTTTCATGTCTACTCGAGTGTCACTTATACTTGAACAAGGAAAATGTTATGTTAAGGAACAAATTTACATTTAGGATCCCTAAAGCTTAAGGACTGGTGAAGGTTAGTGTGGCAATGAGAAAACAAATGAATACAAATCTGCACACTTCACAATTTTCACTCAGTGATCCCCTTCCTTCTTTCTTTTCTGTAAAGGGGTACGTTTTTTCATCCCCCTCCAGGGTTTGAGAAACATCACAGAATTTAAACACAGGAAACCAATATAAAAACCCTCTCATGCAAAGAAACAGTGTGGCTGACTTTACATTGTTTCTATTCATGGCTCCCTAGTTTTACATTTTCTGATCAGTTACTGCCACTGAGACCAAGAGACCAGTTTCTTCAAGAGCATCCATGGACTGTCTGAAGGCCTTGCATTATTGATTTTCTGCTCATAGATTCCAGTTGCTCTGTCAATCACGGGCCAGAAATACAAGATGGCAGTTAATAAGCAAAAGGACTGAGCTCCCATGAAGACAACAAAATAATTCAGGAGATCTGACTGAAACAGAAAATGCTAAAATCCTCAAGAGAAAAGAAATCAGGTAAGCCTTCCTGGAAAGAAAAGTCCACGGTCAAACAAAAAGACATGTTATCTTTGTAAGGAAGTATATTTCTGCCGAGTATGTCTGGAATTTGTTCACCAAATTAATTAAATTGATGAAAACATGTATTAAGCTTCTGTTAGGCAACATTATCAGCAGTGATGACACAGTGAGGAATACTGTTCTGCTCCTATTGGATAGAAACTTACAATGTAAACATGTAATTACAAGAAAATGTGCTAAGCACGGTAGTACAGGTAAGTACAGATGGCTTTGTGAGTATAGAGGAGGGAGATTCAACAGCCTGAGGTGGGGGTGTCAGGGAAGATTTTACATGTGACAGTTGAGTTGCCTCTTAAAGAATGCTTAGGAGCTCTATAAGCAAAGGGAGTGGGGGACGCGTCAGGCTGAGGACCTAGCATGTGGTAATCACCCAACACTTACGCGTTCTTATTAATTCAAATTTAATGGACATATAAATTATTGAACAAGGCATTCTTTAAACTAGAGATATGAACTGAACACCCCGCTATGTTGGTTTTAAACTATTTAATGATTTTTGCCTCATTCTATATCAGCTGTAATCCCACAGTGTCTAACTCGTGATTTGGTCAAAGAAACTGCTCAATAAATATTTGTTAATGGATTGATTAGAGAGAGGAAGACTGAACATGAACTGAAGGAAGTCATAAAATACCTTTAAGGAGTTATTAACTGTCTTGAGGACCTCTTAATGTGATCTTCAAAATCTAAAAATTATTAAATGATGAGAAAAATAATATGAATTAGGCAGTAAAGCATCAATTACAAACTCAACATTTGGAAAATAGGATTTTCTGCTTGATACAATTTTCTGGTTAAAGTAAAGCTAGCCTAAACTCCTTATTATCATGCATCTTTTAAAGTTGTGTTTGTTTGAGTTACTACCATTCTTTTTGGATAGCACGCTAAGGTTTCCATTGTTTTCTGAACAATCTGACTGGGCTTCCTCCTTCCTTACTCACTGTGCCCCAGCCATAGTGGCTCTTCCAAACATGGCCAAGTGTCTTCCCACTTCAGGGCCTTCTAACAATTTATTCTGTCTTCCTGAAATATTTCCTCCCCTATAGGGCATCAAAGGCTTATGAAACTGCTGGAAGGGCTGGAGGTTCAGTCTGACTGAGCTCAGGCTTTAGCATTAACTTCTAAAAAGTTGCTACCAACCCTTGCAGCTGCCTGTAGCACTGAAGCAAATGATTTGCAGACCCTCACCCCAAATCCTCTGCAAACCTTCCCTCTGCAGTCTGACCAGGAGTCTGCAACTGTCACTGGAGAATAACACTTTCTTCTTCTCTTCCTTTCTTTTACTTATTGTGAGACTCTAAACTCAGACCATAAAGAGAAAAGGATCCTGGGAATGCAGTTTCCAGTTCTTTGGATAGACTGAAGAGACTGCAACAAAAGAGGAGGTGACTAGATTGAAATGACTGCAGGTACCCCAGCACCCCAGATAACCCAACTCCTACACATCTTTTGTTTTCACCCAGCATTTCCTGGCTCCTAGACAGGATTAAGCTCCTGTCATAATGTTTTCTTTATAACACTTAGCACAAATGAAATAATATAACTATATCAATAATTATGGGTCAAATATTTTTCTCATCCACTAGAAGAGTTAGTTCTTTGTGTTAACCAAAATATTCTCTCACTGTCTAGCATGCATTAGGTTCTCAGTAAATATTTACTGACGAAATAAATGAAGCACCTCAAATTTTCTTCAATTATTTATGCTCTTGCAATACCCAAAAGTTGTCCTTTCTGAATATTGCAGTGATAAGGTTGTGCTATAGATGTAACAAGTGGAAAAGACTGGGTTAAATTGATAGTTGTGGGGCAAATTTGCACATTGTCTTAGAAGTTAACAAAAGTGAGGGCAATTTGGCATTTTTATCAAAAGTTTTGTAAACATGTGTATCCTTCAACCCAGAAATTCTAAGGATGAATTCTAAGGACATTTTAAGCTGGGAAAGATTGATATATAAGGATTATTCATTGCATTATTCATTATATCTTCTGGAAAGAGATGTCCTTACTCTGTGTTTATACTTCCTCACCTCCCACTTAACTTCTTAAACGACTATTATATGCTTCAGTCCTCATAAACCCATTGAAAATATCTGTCTAAGGCCATTAATGACCCTCTTCTCACCAATGAACTCCAAGGATACTCTTAGTTTGTACCTGACTTGACAACTCAAAGAGCACTTGACCTGCTGATTGTTTTCTCCCTCTTTAAACATCCTCTCCTTTTGGCTTCTTGTACTTTGCTTTTCTTCTGCCTCTTTGATCACCCCTTCCCAGTTCTTTTGTGAGTGAGCCTCTCTTCCTTCACTTTGTGGTTCTGCCCTAAAATCTCTTTTCTTCTAGCTTTGCTTGGCCAAGTTTATCACCTCCCATTATTTGAAGTACTTTCTATATATTGAAAAAGCTCAAGTCTTTACCGCTAGACTGAAAGGATCTCAAAATATGCAATTGGCTACTGGACATCTCAACTCAGCAGACCCTGAAATTATCTAAAACCAAATGTGCCATCATTCCCAGCAAAAGAGCTTCATTTATCCATTCAACCAAAAGTGTGAGTATGTGTGTGTGCTTATGAGTGTGTTATGGAAATGAAGATGAAGTATCTTTTTATTTATTTTTAGGAAGGCAAGCTAATCTGTATCAGAGCATATGTGTTCCAGTGATTATGCCTTTAAATCTAGTCCTATTTTCCTCACAAATAGTAAAATTCATTCCAGATTTTGACAATAGAATTACTATTAATTTTTTTTAGTGTATTGGATTTTAAACCCCCGTCTTTTCTGAAATCTTTTCAGATATGTTAATATAATACTATTAGAAGGTTTTTTTTCTTTTTTTCTTTTTATCATACTTTAAGTTCTAGAGTACATGTGCACAACGTGCAGGTTTGTTACATATGTATACATGTGCCATGTTGGTGTGCTGCACCCATTAACTCGTCATTTACATTAGGTATATCTCCTAATGCTATCTCTCCTCCGTCCCCCCTCCCCACAATAGGCCCTGATGTGTGATGATCCCCTTCCTGCGTCCAAGTGATCTCATTGTTCAATTCCCACCTGTGAGTAAGAATATGCAGTGTTTGGTTTTCTGTTCTTGTGATAGTTTGCGGAGAATGATGGTTTCTAGCTGCATCCATGTCCCTAAAAAGAACACGAACTCATCCTTTTTTATGGCTGCATAGTATTCCATGATGTATATGTGCCATATTTTCTTAATCCAGTCTGTCACTGATGGACATTTGGAACTATTAGAAGTTTGTACCTTTGGAACCAGAATCCATATACATCGTATTTAATGGTTTCAAAATTGCATAATGTAGAAATACCAGACATTATTTAACTGTTCTCTTATTCCTCTTTTCTAATAAAAGAGGGGTTTGAAAGTACTTTAGTGAATTGAGGGTCCAGGTAAGTCGGCTGTAGTCAGTGAAGTCTTCACTGTATATTAAAGTTCATGAATCTCAAAATATTTGATTTCAAAAAGAAATTTCTAGGAGGATTATATTTACCTGTATTTCTATGTTCTTTTCCAAGAGATTTGTGTCCATTTTCTGGAAAAATCTGTTAGAAATGAAATAGAGCATCATCTTTTCAGGATTGGGGGATTCTTTTGTGCTCTATGAAGGAAGGGCTTCATATTATATAATTATGGGATGTTTTACTCTGCTTTTATTGAAGATTAGGGAAGGATAGCTTTCAAGATGCTTTTGTCTTATTGACCTTTCATAAGTCAGGTCAAATAAGAATATATCTCTGTAAGTTTGAGGACAAGAGGAAGATGATAACTTATTTTCCAGAGGAGTATGACTTCAGCTTGATTCATTTGAATAAGTGATGTTTTAGGATGAGTTTTAGTATGCTCAAATAACTGAATATTCTGTTCTGCAGCTTGCCTTCATGTAGAATGAAAAAAACACCAAATATCTGCATTTGTTTTAAAGCAAAACTAAGCTCTTATTTGCCCCCACAACCTCTGCCTAGCATCCATGTTTGCTCCTTAGTGACATTTTTCTGACTTGTTATGGTGCCTTATACAATTAGCATGTAAATAGTGAAATGTCTATTCTCTTAGTCAGGTTAGGCATTTGTTATGAATACATAAAAGTATAGACTATGAACTATTCTTCAAGATGAAAAGAATCTTACTGAGAAGAGAACGTACATGTATGAAATAAATGAAAAATAACTTAAATAAATTAGAGATCTTAAGCCTGGAGAAAGAAAGACAAGTAGCAGAGAGATGGGAAGGTTTGGCATAATAAATATTTTAATGACAGTCATGTTGAAAGAGTGATTTAACTTGCTCTTTTGACTACTAGAGGTAGAACTAAAAAATGGGTAGAAATTGTAAAAAGGCATCTTGGAATTTTAAATTATAATTGACCTAAGAGCAGAATGATTGGCCTGTGCTGAGAGAATGTTTCTTGTCACCCCAATTCATTCAAGGAGACTCTTGTTAAACACTAATTAATGCTCTTACAGAAGCGATCCAAGAGTGAGATGGGAAGGTGGACAGGCAAACCTTTAAGATTCTGACTCTGAGATTCTATATATATATACTATTTTCAAGGTAGAGATGACAGAATTTTCTTATAGTTAGATAATATACTATATAGAAAATGCAGAATTGTAGCATCATTTTAATGTTTAACAGGGAAATCTCCTATATTTATTTAAAGTCAACTGATTGTAAATGTTAACCACATCTACAAAATACTTTTCTTTTTCTTTTTTCTTTTTTTTTTTTTTTTTTGTCACCAGACTGGAGTGCAGTGGTGTGATCCCAGCTCACTGCAACCTCTGCCTCCTGTGTTCAAGTGATTCTCCTGCCTCAGCCACCTGAGCAGCTGGGACTACAGGCACACACCACCACGTCCAGCTAATTTTTGTATTCTTAGTAGAGACGGGGTTTCACCATATTGGCCAGGCTGGTCTCGAACTCCAGACCTCATGATCCACCTACCTTGGCCTCCCAAAGTGCTAGGATTACAGGCATGAGCCAGCAACACTGGCATTATTGCCTGATTAAATAACTAGGTACTGTAACCTAGCCAAGCTGACATAAAGCTAACCATTACAGCCACTATACTAATATCTTTCTGGCCAGAAAATCTAAAGTTATCATATCTTCTTTCTCACGGAATTTTGTCATGCTGGCATTTAATAATTTAATAATTTTGTACAGAGTTGGCTTTGGTAAATGAGGTTGGCAACTGATAAATCATTTGCACCACTTTCCAAGTCATAGCAATGGATGGATTTGTTCCTATTCATCCTATTTGTGTGTGTGTGTGTGTGTGTGTGTGTGTGTCTGTGTGAGACATGGCTATCTTAGATTATGTATAACACTTTTATTTGAGTGACATAGCCCCACTGTAACCCACTGTAAGCTGTCTCGGAGGATGGTAGATATTAGCAAAACCTCACTATCTTTGTGTCTTTACTATGTTACATTAATACCACAATAATAATTACAATAACCCGCTATTGCCAAATAACAATTTCAAAATCATTATTTTCACTCATGTGTGTCTTGCCTAACTTTGGCTGTAGGTCCTGGGTCACTCCATATCTGCTCTGTGTTCCTACATGCTTCTGCTACTAGTGGACTCTATGGTTAGATTTGTGTCTCCACCCAAATCTCACCTTGAATTATAAGCCCCATAATTCCCACATGTCAAGGGAGAGAGCAGGTGGAGGTAATTGGATCATGGGGGTGGTTTCCCCCATACTGTTCTCATGTCAGTGAGTTCTCACAAGATCTGATAGTTTTATAACTGTTTGGTAGCTCCTCCTGTGTTCATTCCCCTTCCTGCTGCCTTGTGAAAAAGGTTCCTTGCTTCCCCCTCACCTTCTGCCATGATTGTAAGTTTTCTGAGGCCTCCCCAGCCATGTTGAACTGTGAGTCAATTAAACCTCTTTCCTTTATAAATTACCCAGTCTTAGGTAGTTCTTTATAAAAGGGTGAAAACTGATTAATACATGGACTGTCTGAGATGTGTCTATCTCACAGTTACAGCAGAAGAGCAAGGGAGGAAAGTGAAAAAATGGAATGCTTCTCTAGGCTTGGAGCTGACTGATATACTGTCTCCTCTACTCTTTTTTATTGCTTGTTTGTTTTGTAGAGACAGAGTCTTGCTCCATCATCCAGAGTGGAGTATGGTGGTGCAATCTTAGCTCATTGCAACCTTGAACTCCTGGGCTCAAGTAATTCTCCCCCTCAGCACTTTATTGGCAATACAAGTTGTGTCAATAGGATGGAGATGTATCTTCTGCCTCTAGTGGGGAAAACTGCAAAGTCACATGGCAAAAATCATGGATACAGGGAGAAGTGAAGAGTTGTACGAATAATTTAATTTATTACATTCTTAATTATGAATAGTTTTCTATGGCTGCCGTACAAATTATCACAAACTTGGTGGCTTAAAACAACAGAAACGTGTTATCTTGCCTTTCTAGAGGCCAGAAGTCTGAAATCAGTTTCACTGAGCTGAAATCGAGATGTTGCAGGGTCAAGCTCCATCTGGAGGATCTGAAGAAAGTGCATTCCTTCCCTCTTCTACTTTCTGGTGGCTGCTGGTACACCTTGAGTTGTGGCCCTCTCTCTCCAATCTCTGCCTCAATGGTCACATTGCCTTTTCTTCTGTGTTTGACTTCTCTTCATCTGTCTATGTGAACTCTCCCTCTGCCTCTCTTTTTAAGGACACATTTGATTGAATTTAGATCCCATCTTGATAATCCAAGATATTCTCTCCATCTCAAAACCCTTAATCCTATCTTTTGCATATAAAGTAATGTTCAAAAGTTCCAAGGATTAGGATTTGATGTCTTTGGAAGATATTTTTCAGCCTACCACAGATAGTAGTAACATTCATAGAAGGCTTACAGTATATAAGATACTAATCTAAACCTTTACATTAAAACTCATTTATATTAACTTATTTATATTTCAAAATAACTCATTTATAACTTAACTAATTTAGATTTCAAAATAGCCCTTGATGTTGTTTCAGTCATTATCCTCACTTTTTGGATGAGGAAGCTAAGACAAAGAGAAGTTAAAAAACTTGTCCATCTAGTAGTGCCAGGATTTGGCTCCAGAGTCTCTCTTCATTACTGCACTGTACTGTTTCTCAACATTGCTTATAAATCAACAGAAATATAGAGGAAAACCATGGCCTCTAACTGTGGGACTTTTAATGGCAAGTTTTTAATACCATTATGCAGTTAGCTTCTTGCACTCAAATATAAAATGAGCTCGTGATAATTTTGGGGAATGGCAAAAAAGAATATCTTGGATGCTGTCACCAACCGTTTCAAAACTATTGGAGTGAGATTAACGACCGTACTGCTGGGTGACAGTCCAGTAACCGAACTCTCAGCAGTGTTTTGCAGTCTAGAACATTTCTGTTTTACAAGGTTTCTTCTCTTCAAAATGACTAAGAAATTCTGACTAGTGCTTGACGAAGTTTGTGTTCTTCCTCCCTGAAGAAAGCTGCCTTCAAGGAGCCTTAATACGCACAATATAGCAGGAAACAAAGTCTGAGTGATAATGATGTTTAGGTTATTTTGAACCAGTCATTTAAAAGACTAATGTGTTTCTTTAAACACACACATTTTCTTAATGACTAAAATGCTGAGATTTTTAAGCTTAGCTTCTAATCTACTCTCCAAAAAGGAATGTTAGCTACACAAATCATTATGTTTGCTATTTTGGCCTAAATACAACAATATCTAATTTGTTATGTTACTAAGAATCCTAACATTGCACATGGAGGGGTGAATCCAGCAGCACGGAATATGAGCTACATGTCTCTGGTGATTTTCCTAAATATTTTTTACAGGGCTTACTGAGATTTCCTTTTTTCAGTCTTATAGCCCACGTATTTTTTAAGAACATTAATTGGCTGAGTGCAGTGGCTCACATCTGTAATCCCAGCACTTTGGGAGGCTGAGGTGGGCGGATCATGAGGTTAGGAGATTCAGACCATCCTGGCCAACATGGTGAAATTCCATCCCTACTAAAAATACAAAAAAATTAGCTGGGTGTGGTGGTGCGTGCCTGTAATCCCAGCTACTCAGGAGGCTGAGGCAGGATAATTCCTTGAACCCGGGATGTGGAGCTTGCAGTGAGCCAAGATCGCACCACTGCACTCCAGCCTAGGCGACAGAGCAAGACTCTATCTCACACAAAACAAAACAAAACCAAAACAAAAATAAAAACATTAATTGCCACATATTTTAATCATTTGTCCTCAGTCGATCAAAAATATCTCATATGTAGATATCTTATTTCCAAATGGCTTTGTTGATTTTTTAGGTATGCCAAGGATTTGCCATTAGATACTAAAAGCCACTATTAAGTTTTTTCTCCAAGAATAAATACACTTAGATTTATGAGCTTTAAATATATTCCCAACTTATCAAAACTAAATTCTTAAGTCTGGTAAACTGATTTAACAGTAAAAATCACGTTGTCATTTAAGTTACTGGAAGTTGAGACAAAAGCCAGTTTCCAAAGTACAAATAATAAACTTAAAGCAACACCCTTTCTTTTCATTTTTCACTTTCTATGACTTTGTTAGAAAATTGTCATTTGGATTAATCCTAAAGAAAAGTAGGAAGGAAGATCAAGACTTTAATTAGGTTTCTACCATAGATAAAACTGCCAAAAATTAAAGATTGTATTTGAAACATGAAATTATGGGAGTATTATATCTATCTAGTCCCTGAATATATTGTAGGCACAGAGAAAAACAAGTAAAATATTAGGAGATTTAGGATGTACGTGTGTGTAGTGGAAAGGTAATATTTGAATGTTTCAGGAGCACTGGCTGCCTGCCAATGATGATTACATGAATCCTCAAGACAATATTATAATAAGCTAAGCTTATTTCCATCTTAGGATGCTAGAACCTACTCCCATTCCCTAGCCTGGAATAATCTTATCTCAGATGGTCACATGGCCCTGTCCCTTCCTTCAGGTTTCTGCTCAAATACCATTTCCTCAAAGAGTCTCTCTTTTCTTTATTTTATTTACATTTTTTAAATTGACAAATAATAATTATATAATTTGTGAGGTACAGTGTGATGTTTTGATATAATTTGCAATGTGGAATTATTAAACTGGGCTAATTGACCAATCTATCACCTCACATATTTATCATTTCATGAAAACATTTAAAATCTACTCTTTTAGCAACTTTTAAATATACAATGCATTATTATGTATTATAGTTAGCATTCTGTGCAATTGATCATTAAAGCATATTTCTGGCCTAACTGAAATATTGTACCCTTTGATTAGTATCTCCCCTTTCCCCATCTTTCCCTCTCCTCCAGATTCTGGTAACCATCATTCTACTTTCTATTTTTATGGTAGAAATGTAAATTAATACAGCCACTTATGCAAAACAATATGGAGGCTCCTCAGAAAAGTAAAAATAGAATAATGGTATAATCCGGTAATCCCACGTCTGGGTATATATCCAAAGGAAATAAAATCAGTATGCTGAAGAGATATCTGCACACCTGTGTTCATTAAAGTATTATTTACAAAAGATATGGAAACAACCTAGGTGTCCATGATCTTCAGATGGATAGATACAGAAAATATGGTATATATGTACAACTAAATACGATTCAGTCTTTAAAAGGGGAAAAACGCTGTCATTTGCAATAACATGGATGTATTTGGAGGACATTATGCTAAGTGAAATAAACCAGGCACAGGAAGACAAATACTGTGTAATCTCAGGTGAAATGAAACATGTTTCGGTGGTATGGCCATAGAAGTGCACAATCTCATATGTGGAATCCAAAAAAGAGTCCTTTCTTGACAATCCTATCAAAAACAGCACCCCCTGCCACTCTGTCTCTGCTTGTTTTATCTTCTGGACATTTATCACTACTTCATTTTATATTAAGTGTTCATTTGTTAATTGTTTATTTCCTATCTCCCTCCTCCCCTAGACCAGGACTTGGTGCAGAATGGGTGTCCAATACATATTTGCTATTCCTACTCTACCCCCATCTCATGCTTTCATTACAAATACACACATCATTCTTTTGTTTCTATCAATTGCTTATATATAGACACTTTAATCAATGTGCATTCGGAATATTTTTTGAAATTCAAAAATAAATAACCAGGAGTAAAATGAATTGTTCAAGGTCACATCACTGTCAATAATTGTGGAGGGTCTTTTACCCTACTTGCCAGTTAACTGGCCATAGTTTCATGCATGCTGGCAGAAAACATAAGAGTCTTGGATCAGAAACAAAGGACTGTTTTCACGGCCTAGCCAGCAGAATGAGCATCAAGTTTGTATCAGTTCCCTTTGTTCTCTCCCTCAATCCACCAGCCTCATGGAAGTGATGTGGGATTGCCCAGGCTGATGTTATAGGTACAGAAAGTGAGTCTGTGTCACAGCTTAGGAACTCTGAGCTTAAAGAATTTGAATATTTTATGAGTAGTATGCTAACCTGACCTCTATTCCAGAACACTCACTATCTCTATCATCCAATATTATAAAATTTACTTGGAAAGATAAGAATAGATTGTGCCATTGTTCACAAAACGTGAAGAAATGCTAGAGATCCATGGAGAATTGTCTTCCAATGTTAGCCAGTTATTAAAAATTGGGCTGACATTCCTAACTCTTAATTTAAGTTTTGATTTATTAAATTACTTAAAACCTGTACAGTATTTAGTACAATGTTTGGAATATAGTAAATACTCAGTGAAAGTTAACTGTTCCCATTTGACATATTGCCTTTTCATCTTTGAGTTTCTGCTTTATTTCTGATGTGTACTATGAATATTGGGATAGGTTTATCTTGGTGAAAGCGTTATACTCGAAAAAATATCAGTCATAATCTAATCAATGTCGAACTCTATTCTGAACACATTGAGAGAGGAAGCCCCAATTACAACAAATCACTAAATGAATATAGATACATCATGAGCATTTCATACCTTGTAAAACATAATAAATTCATGTAATTGTACAGTGGAGACTGTCAAGATCCTCTCACCCAGTTTGCCCTCCTTCCCCAGTTTTGCCAATTTACTTGTGAGGAAATGAGTTGAGGGACTAGGTTGCTTGTCCACTGTCATATTGAGATAATAGCCAAGTGGAGGATATGATAGTCATGATGAGGTAGTATGCTTGTAACAATAACTTGAGTCTTATCTTCTCATACTGAATTTTTAAAGAGATTCTCAGTCTAACTGGTTTGATTTAATTGTCGCTTTACTTATCCAGGAGAGTGAAGGACTGCCCAGACCTGAAGTTGATGAACTGGAGATGAATTGCAAGGAAAGCCAGTGGCTGCATGAGGTTAAGAATACAGATTAAAGCTATGGGAAATCTTAACAGCATCAATTAATCAGTATTTATCTATTAAGTGGGAGACAGTACATCATAGTAGGCATAAACTCTAGAGTCAGATTTGGGTGTGAATTCCTACTTGATTTACATTTTCAAAGTTATTTAATAGTGCATTGCCTCAGATCATATATAGTTTCGACATAATAATCCTATCTTTATTACAGGATTAAATGATAAAGTACATACATACTGCTTAGCGAAGTTCATACGTAGCAAACACTTATTATTATTAGGATCATTTATACAGTTATGTACCCTAGATGTTTAAGTAATTTAGGGTAGATGTATCTACTGGTCTTTCTAGATCCTTTCCCCAGCCTTCTCTGTCCTGCTTTCTGCACTTAGAGAAATAAGCCATTTTTGTTCTTTCAGTGGGTGACCTTGAGTTCAGCCATGGGGAACCCTGGTACGGGATTGAGAAAGGGAGGAAAGGCTTACTATAAGCTCACTGTGAAGTCCATAAAAAGTCTTAGCTTCTGTCAGACTATCCTTTTCATTTTGTCCTCTGTACTCGAAAGTTCTGGTAACTGCCTCCACCTCCCTGCCCACCACCTATAGAGAGGCCCACTAATATTGGTCACGGGGTATTCCATTGCCCTGTGTGGTCTCCTTAAACCTTGCTCCCACTTTTATGAAGAGTCTTTTTATTCAACTCTTCTCAAATTATCTTAATCTGAATGTGTTCTCCAATTCTTGCTGATGCATCGTTTTCCCATTTGATCTTTAAAACAGCTCCATGTGTTATGTATAATTTTCACTGAACAAATGAAGCTGCTGAGGCTTAGGTGAATTAAACTAATTCCCCAAAGACAATTGACTAATAAATGACAATGTCAAGACCAGAATACAGTCTTTTTAGGCCCAAAACCTGTGACAATTTTAATATGCCATATTTATGTCCTTCTAGCACATTCCCTAGATTATATGCAATGGTGAGATTGTGTTTTATTAGTCTTAGTATCTTAGTAATAAGACTATGTTTTATTAGTCTTTATAATAACATATACTATTAATAGTCATATACATATGTATATGTAATATGTAATAATGTATAATGTATACATTATTAGTCATATTACATTCCAAGAACATGGCAGATATTCAATAAATATTTCTAAAACTCTCTATCAAATGTAATTTAAATCTGAAGGTTATTTTTAGAGAGGCACAAATAACACCTCAGCAATATTGCATTTCATGTCCCATAATTTGAACATACTGTTTTATGGTCTGACAATAATCTTGCTACTTAAACGTTGACTGCCAAAGAACAGCACATTCTTCACGAGGAAATGCTGTTGGTGGGTTGCAGGGGAAAGAGGAGGATGACTTCATGAGTAAGTCTTGGGAATTGTTCCGTTGATTTGTTTTTTTAAAAATAAATTTTATTGTATATATTTAAAGTAAATAACATGATATAAGATAAATATATATATACACATACATACACATATATATAAAATGGTTACTATAGTGGGACAAATTCATCTTCTTACATAGTTACTCATTTTTTTTTTTTTTGCCCTGTGGCATGCACAGTTATAATGCATTCATTCAGCAAAAATTCTGAATATAATACATTATTATTAACTATAGTTATCATGTTGTATATTAAATACATTCGATATTTCAACTTGTTCATCCTACATATTTGCTACTCTGTATTCTCTGACTTATATATCTCCATTTTCTCCTCCCAACTCTGATCCTGGTAAGCACTGCTTTTATTCTCTATCTCTATATATTTGATCTTTTATTTATTTTTTTTAAATTCTACATATAAGTGAGATCATGCAATATTTTTCTTTTTGTGTCTAGCTTATCTCACTTAGCATAATACCTCCAGGTCCATCCAGTCTGAGGCAAATGGCAAGATCTACCCCTTTTGTAAAGGCAGAATAATAAATACATAAACACACATGTCTATATATACACATGCACACTATGGCTTTTTTATCCATTTGTTCATTGACAGACACCTAGATTGTTTTCTATATCTTGACTATTGTAAATAATGCTACAATGAACATGGGAATAGAATGCAGAGGCTTTACTAGGTGGTGATTTTATTGCCTTTGAGTGTATACCCAGAAGAGGGATTGCTGGATTATGTGGTAGCTCTATTTTTAATTTCTTTAGGAGCCTCCATATTGTCTTCCATAATGGCTGCACCAATCCACATTCCTACCAACAATATACGAGAGTTTCCTTTCTTCCGCCTTTGCCAACACTTGTTATCTTTTGTCTCTTTGATAATAATTATCCTAACAGGTATGAGGGGGTGTCTCATAGTGATTTTGATTTATGTTTCCCTGATGACTAGTGATGTTGAGCATTTTTTCTCATACCTTTGGCCATTGTATGTCATCTTTGGAGAAATTACTATTCAGGTCCTTTGCTCATTTTTAATAGGGTTATAGATTTTCTTGCTATTGACTTATATAAGTTCTTTATAAATCTTGGATATTAACCCTTTATCTCATATATCATTTGCAAATATTTTTTCCCAGCCTGTAGGATGCCATTTCATTTTGTTTATTATTTCCTTTGCTGTGTGAAAACTTTTTAGCTTGATGTAGACCCATTTACTTATTTTTGCTTGTGTAGCCTGAGGTTTTGGTATGACATCCAATAAATTATTGCCAAGGCCAACATAAAAGAATTTTCCCCCTATGTTTCTTTCCAGGAATTTCATAGTTTCAGGTCTTTATTTAGGTATTTTATCCATTTTGAGTTAATTTTTGTGTATGTTGTTAAGAGCCCAGTTTCATTCTTTCCAAGCACCATTGATTGAAGAGACTATTCTTTTATCATCATGTCTTTTTGGTATTCTTGTCAAAAATTCATTGGCTGTATATATTTGGAAGTGTTTCTAGAACCTCTATACTGTTCCACTGCCCTATGTGTCTGTTTTTCCTCCCATACTTTACTATTTTTATTACTACAGCTTTGTAATATAATTTTAAATCAGGAAGTTTGATGCTGCAAATTTTTTTCCCCCCAGAATTGCTTTGACTATTCGGGGTCACTTGTAGTTCCACACGAATTTCAGGATTTTTTTTTCTATTTCTGTGAAATATGCCATTGGGATTTTGATAAGGATTACACTGAATGTATATCTTGGTTTAGGCAGTATGGACATTTTAACAATATTAATACTTTTAATGCATGAACATGGACTCTCTTTTTATTTATTTGTGTCCTCTTCAATTTTTTCCCTATATTTTATAGTTTTTAGTATACAGGTCTTTCACCTTCTTGGTAAAACTTATTCCTAAGGTTTTTCTTTATTTTTTTATTTTTATTTTTTATTTTTTTGATGCTGTTGTAAATAGGATTGTTTCCTCAATTTCTCTTTTGGCTAGGCTATTTTTTTTGTGTGTCTAGAAATGCCACAGATTTTTGTATGTTGCTTTTATTTATTTAATTAACATTGAGTCTTGCTCAACTCCAGGCTGGAGTTCAGTGGTGCAATCTCAGCTCACTGCAACCCCTGCCTCCCAGGCTCAAGCCATTCTCATGCCACAGCCTCCTGAGCTGCTGGGACTACAGGCACGAGCCACCACACCTGGCTAATTTTTGTATTTTTAGTAGAGACAAGATTTTGCCATGTTGGCCAGGCTGGTCTCAAACTTCTGACCCGAAGTGATCCACCCGCTTCAGCCTCCCAAAGTGCTGGGATTACAGGTATGAGCCACTGTACCTGGCCTGTATGTTGATTTTATATTGTACAACTTTACTGGATTCACTCATTAGGTCTAACAGTTTTTTGTTTTGAGTTTTTGAAAGTTTTTACATACATGATAATGTCATCCACAAATAGCAATAATTTTACTTCTTTCTTTCTGATCTCGATAACTTATTTATTTCTATTGTCTAATTTCCTTTGATAGTACTTCCCGTACTATGTTGACTAGAAGTGGTGAAAGCGGGCATACTTGCCTTGTACCAGATCATGGAGGGAAAGCTTTTAATTTCTCCCCATTGATTATGATGTTAGCTCATGGTTTTTTTATAAATGGCTTTCATTATATTGAGAAACTTTCTTTCTGCACCAAAACTGTTGAGAGTTTTTCTAAAGAAAGGATGCTGAACTTTGCTCAATGCTTTTTCAGCATCAATTGATGTGATTATGTGGTTGTTGTCTTCCAGTCTGTTAATGTGATGTGTTGCATTGATTGATTTACACATGTAAAACCAGCCTTGCCTGCCAGAGATAAATTCCACTTGATGATAATGTACGCTTTCTTGACATGCAGTTGAATTCAGTTCTGCTGATATTTTGTTGAGGATTTCTGCATCAATATTCATCAGAAATATTGCCTTGTAGTTTTAATTCTTTGTGATCTTTGCCATACGTTTGTAATGACAGTGGTCTTGTAAATGTGTTCAGAAGTATTCCCTCCAGCTCTATTTTTTTGGAAGAGTTTAAGAAATGTTAATATTAAGTATTCTGTGAAAGTTTGGCAGACTTCATCTGCAAAGTCATGTGTTCCTGGGCTTTTCTTTGTTGAGAGGTTTTAATGTACTACTTTAATCTCTTTGTGTGTTATTGGTCCATTCAGACTTTCTATCTCTTCCTGATTCAACTTTGCTAGGTTGTCTTTTACTAGGAATTTATCCACTTCCTTTAGGTTATCAGATTTGTTGACAAATAATTGTTCATAATAGTTCCTTATTATCCTTTCATTTCTTAGGCATCTGTTGTAATGTTTCCACTTTCATTTCTAATTGTATGTATTTGAATCTTCTCTCTCTCTCGCCTGGCTAAGGGTCTGTTGATGTTGTTTACTTTTACAAAAATGTAACTCTTAGTTTCATTGATTTTTAAATGTTTTTTCTATTCTCTATTTGATTTATTTCTGTTCTGATATTTATTATTTTCTTCCTTCTGCTAAGTTTGGGTTTAACTTGTTCTTTTTCTATTTCCTTGAGGCACAATATCAGGATATTTATTTGGGATCTTTCTTCTTTTTCAATATAGCCATTTATTGCCATAAACTTTGTTCTTAGAACTGCTTTTAAGCTGCATCCCATAGGTTTTGGCGTATTATATTTCCATTGTTGTTTGTCTCAAGATATTTTTAAATTTCCCTTTTGATTTCTTCTTTGATTCATTGGTTGTTCAGAGCATGTTGTTTAATTTCCACATATTTGTGAATTTTCCAAAATTCCTCCTGTTGTTGATTCTGTCTAGTTTATACCATTGTGGTTGGAAACAATAGTTGATATGATTTTAATATGAAAATTTGTTAAGACTTGTTGTGTGGCCTACCATATGCTCTATTTTGGAGAATGTTTCATATGTACTCGAGAAAAATGTATATTCTGCTTCTGTTGGATGAAAAGTTTTGTGTATATCTGTTAGGTTCATTTTGTCTAAAGTAAAGCTCAATTTCAGTATTTCCTTATTAACTTTTTGTATCGTTGATTTGTCCATTGTTGAAACTGGGTGATATGGTTTGACTCTGTGTCCCCACCCAAATCTTATCTCGAATTGTAATCCCAACATGTCAAGGGAGGGAGCTAGTGGGAGGTGATTAGATCATGTAAGCGGTTTCCTCCATGCTGTTCTCATGGTAGTGAGTGAGTGAGTGAGTTCTCATGAAATCTGATGTTGTAAAAGTGTGGCACTTTCCTCGCACCTCTCTTTCTCTCCTGCCACCTTATGAAGAAGGTGCTTGCTTCTCCTTTGCCTTCTGCCATGATTATAGGTGTCCTGAGGCCTCCCCAGCCACACAGAGCTGGGAGTCAATTAAAACTCTTTTCTTTATAAATTACCCAGTCTCAGGTAATTCTTTATAGCAGTGTAAAAATGGACTAATACAGAATATTGGTACCAAAAAAAGTGGGTCATTGCTATAAAGATACCTGAAAATGTGGAATCAACTTTGGAACTGGGTAATGGGCAGAGCTTGGAATGGTTGGAGGGCTCAGAAGAAGACAAGAAGAAGTTGGAAAGTTTGGAATTTCTTAGAGACTTGTTGAATGGTTTTGACCAAAATGCTGATAGTGATATGGACAATGAAGTCTAGACTCAGATGGAGATGAGAAACTTATTGGGAACTGGAGTAAAGGTCACCCTTGCTATCCTTTAGCAAAGAGACTGGCAGCATTTTGCTCTGACCTAGAGATCCGTGGAGCTTTGAACTTGAGAGAGATGACTTAGAGTATATGACAGAAGAAATTTCTAAGCAGCAAAGCATTCAGGAAGTGACCTGGCTTCTGCTAAAAGCACACAGTCATATGCTGTTGACAAACAGATGATCTGAAATTCAAATTTATGTTCAAAAGGGAAGCAGAGTGTAAAACTTTGGAAAATTTACAGCCTGACCATGTGGTAGAAAAGAAAAACCCATTATCTGGGGAGGCAGTCAAGCCAGCTGCATAAATTTGCATAAGTAATGAGGAGCTGAATGTTAATAGCCAAGGCAATGGGGAAAATGTCTCCAGGGCATGTGAGAGACCTTTGTGGCAGCCCCTCCCATCACAGGACCAGAGGCCTAGGAGGGATAAATGGTTTCATCTCCTGGGATCAGGGCTCCTGCTGCTCTGTGTAGCCTCAGGACATGGTGCCCTGCATCTCAGCCACTCCATTTCCAGCTATGGCTAACAGGGGCCAAGGTACAGCTTGGGCCATGGCTTCAGAGGGTGCAAGTCCCAAGCCTTGGCAGCTTCCATGTTCTATTGGGCCCATGGGTATGTAGAAGATAAGAATTGAAGTTAGGGAACCTCTGCCTAGGTTTCAGAGGATGTATGGTGTAATATTGTGAAATATATATATTTGGTCTTTGACCCCATCTTCTGGCATACAACTCTTAAAATACTTAGAATCTCCAAAGTGATGTATTTTTGCATGACTGATGGCTGGCAGCCCTTGGGTAGCTTCTTTCTGAAGCTGGTCACAAGAAAGATCAAGATATGATTAGAGGGATTAGAGGGTTGGGACTTTCATCCATACCCCAAACCTCTGGGAGGGGGAGAGGGACTGAAGGTTAATTTGATCACTGTATCACGCCATTCTTACATTGCTATAAAGAAATGCCTGAGACTGAGTAATTTATAAAGAAAAGGGGTTGCAGGCTGTATAGGAAGCATAGCAGCTTCTGCCTCTTGTGAGGCCTCAGGAAACTTCCAGTCATGGCAGAAGGCAAAGGAGAAGTGAGGTGTCTCACATGGTAGGAGCAGGAGCAACAGAGGGCATGGGTGCTACACTTTTAAACAACCAAATCTCATGAGAACTCACTGTTTATCTCAAGGACAGCCTCAAGAGGATGGTGCTAAACCATTCATGAGAAACTTCCCCCATAATCCAATCACCCCTAACATTGGGGATTACAATTGACCATGAGATTTGGGTGAGGACACAGCTCCAAACCATGTCAATTGCCAATGGACAATGGTTTAATCAATCATGCGTACATAAAGACCCAAAAGGATGGCTTTGGAGAGCTTCCAAATAGCTGAGCACATGGAGGCTTGCAGGAAGGTGAACAAGAACTCATCCACATGCTGGGAGGGTGGAGCATCCCAGCTTCATGGGAACAGAGGCTGCTATACTCAGGACCCTTCCAGACCTCTCCTCATACATCTCTTTGTCTGGTTGTTTATTTGTATTCTTTGAAATATCGTTTGTAATAAATTGATAAGCATCAGTGCTTCCCTGAGTTCTGTGAGCCACTCTAGCAAATTAATCAAACTTGAAGAGGGGGATGTGGGAACCCCAATTTATAGCTGGTCAGTCAGAAGCATAGGCAAAATAATATGGGGCTTGTGATTGACACTGGATGGGAGAGCAGTCCTGGGGACTGAGCCTCCAACCTGTGAGAGTTGATACTTTTCCCAGCAAGACAATGTCAGAACTGAATTGGAAGACACCCATTTGGTAGCTGCTGCAAAATTGATTGATTGCTTGGAGGTAGGAAATATTGCCCCCATACACATACACACATGTGGTCACAGAAATTTTCTGTGTTAATTGTTGTTGAGAGAGAAAATAGATAAAGCACTTTGAATTTGTGTGTGAGTTTTTTCTTCTTAGACTGGGCCTCTCTCTAAAATGTAAAGAACTCTGGGACTCTGGATGCAGATGAAAGAGGTGGATTTTTGTTTTGAAAGAAGCTGAGGGAGGGAGGTGGATGTGTTTTGCTATGTTTTGAATTTAGTTTTTTTTCCTGCATTGTAGAATCTGATTTCCTACAGAAAAGTTCAGCATCTGTTTTGTGATTTGATGAATGGCTTTGAGCTGTTAATTTAATTGCCTCCTAGTAAGACACTAATGACCTTTTTGTTCCACTAAATACTAGTGTGTTTAGTTATAAATTAACCATAACTAAACACTTGGTGCTTCAATACTTAACAATTCATATTGTTCAGGTTCAAGCTGTAGCAACCAGGGTTGGTGTTATATATGGCCTGTGGATTTTGCTTCCAAAATCTGTCATAGGTGGAAAGGCCATTAAATTTCTCATAACAGCAAATTCAGAGAAAAAGTCCACTGCAGTATAAGCAGACAAAGGAGAAGAAAATAGAAAAATATCTCAACACCTCTCTAGGTCTGAGAAATCTCATTTGATATTTTCAGCGTAGGAGCTGCAGACTGGAGTTTGGATGTTTCCAGTCCCAACTACCTCATAATTGCCTATTCTCTGGGTAGCCAACAAGTACGGGGTAGTGATAGGGGAATTAATCTAAAAGTTTGGGCCCCCACATCTATCAATCAGATTTCAAATTTTCCTCCAAGAATGAGAACATCTTTATATATTTCATGGGAATAAATATTAATTCAGCACTTCTCCAGCTCTTCTCGTGTGGCTACTGAGTGTTGATTTGATTGGTTATTGAAATTAGGGCATTGATGCTCCCACTGAACTTTAATTGGCTTCCTCTTGGAATTCTGCCAAGTGAGATCTTCTCCCAAAGGCCCTCAACTAAACAGGGAGGCCACAGAAGGTCTGGGTCTGCCTTTGGCAACTAGAGTAATGCAATTGCTTGGGACATCTACATCATCAGGAGATTTATTCCCTGCCTTCTTTGCAATAGCACTTTCTCACTAACTAGGAATTCTGCCAAAGCTCCAAGATAAATATTTTTGGAAATCTAATGATATTTGATTTCCTCAAAATTGAGACAAAGATAAGGTACATATTCAGAAAAAAAAAATGCAGGAATCTCACTCTCCACTCCTAGCTGAGGCATATTTGGTTTCCAAACTGCCTACAAATGGAACAGCTGCAAGAAATTGAAAGTGAGCTGAAGCTGAAGTGAAAGGATTGCATTGCTCCTTCATTTCCAGGACTCAGGGAGAGCTGTAGCATGGAATTTGGACCTCCCACACATGGACTTGATTTTATAGCAAAGCTGGTATAAGAACCAAGGGACACCTTCACCAGAAGGAGCAGGGATTTCATAGAATTGAAGATTTGTGATAGTCATGTTAAAGAGGATAAAGGAGTAAGTGTGTAAGCCAAATCTTGAGTTCTTTTATTTAATCACTCCCACCCTAAACAACAACAAAAAAATTGTATTTAGCATTTCAATTGCTGTATTATGCTTTAGGTAAAATGATACCTTATTATTGAGATTAAATTTGAATCCTTTACAGGAATCCTGTAAAGATTGATATTGTTAAACCTCAGGTTCTCTCCATCTTTAGCTATTAGAAAAGAATATATACACACTTTTAAAAATAGTGATTTCAATTTTTAATTTTTCTGGAAAGATGTGTTTCTAACCTTAGAACTTGCTCATAGCTCTTCATGTTAAGCATGGCCATGATGTTCATGTTAAGAATGGATATTATATCTCTCAAATCACTAACATCAAATTCATCAACCAATACTGTTAGCTCAACCTTCAGAATAAACCCAGAATTAGACTGCTTCTCGCTACCCTCACTGATGCCATTTTTGTGTGAGCCACCATTACCTCTTACCATCAGTTCCCAGTTGATCTCCCTGAATCTAATTCCCTTCAGTCTTTTTGTCAAACATATCTCAAGGCAGATGAAGTTACTCTTCTCAATACTTGCTAAGAGCTTTTTATACCACTCAATGTTAAAGTCTTATAATGGCTTCCTAGGTCCTGCATGGCCTTCTCCCTATCCCTTCCTTATTCTTTCTCTTCCATCTCCAGTCAGTTTTCATCCAGCTACTCTGGCCTGCTTGCTGAAATGGAGCTAAGAGTCTAGGAAGACTAAGGTGGCTAGTTTGCGTGAGAAAGTAATTCAGAGAAGAGAGCTGTGCAGAGAAAAGGGCTGTAAAAAGACAGGAAGAGCCCAGGATAATTACAGAGGATTCCCCTTGATTACCCACCAGAGTACTAATCAGCATATGCCTGTGAGGAAACTACCTGAGGCCCGAGAAAGGACTTTTCAAATGGAATGGAAGGAGTAGTACCCAGTGCTCACAAAAAGCTAGAAAGAACCAGACTGGAAAACTTTGCATTTCGTGGAACATTGGTTAGAGCCTTTAGCAGGGTCTTAGTAGTAGAAAATAATTAGCTCTCAACAAAATGCCATTCTTGTCCCACCTAAAAGATCTTAAAAAGAAGATCTGAAAAAATTAAATTATTTCAACTATATTAACTGCATTGCAGAACCAAGTATAAGAATATTTATAGGAATATAAAAATGTCTAGCACTGAAAAAGGTAAAATCACAATATCTAGCATTGCTGAAAGATGAGCAGACATAAAAGAGGCAGAAAAATATGACTTTGAATAAGAAAACTCAATCAATCAAAACTCATCTGGAACTGACACTGGTATTAGAATTGCAGACAAGGACATTTAAACATCTATTATAATTGCATTTCAATTATTCAAAGGGCAAAATGGCACATAGAAGTCATGAGATGGACTCAAATCTAAGTTCAAGAGAAAAAAATATACCTGATGTAGCGATAGATTGTATTTGGGACCAGAGGAGGCAGAGCTAGATGGCTGAATAGAAGCCTCCAGTGATTATAACTTCAACAGGAATACCAAATTGAACAACTATCCACACAAAAAAATACCTTCATAAGAACCAAAAGTAAGATGAGCAATCACAGTACCTGGTTGTAACATCATATTAAGGAAAGAGGCACTAATGAAGATAGAAAAGACAATCTTGAATTGCCTACACCACCCCTCCCCCACCCCCTGACAGCAGCTGCATGGCATAGAGAGAAAATTTATGAGTTGGGGTAGGAAAATTCAGTAATTGTAGGACTTTGTATTGGAACTCACTGCTGCCCTGTCACAATGGAAAGCAACGTGGAGCAGAACTCAGCTAGGGCCTATGGAGGAAGCATTTAGCCTCAATAGAGGTGAATTGCCTATCCTAGAGGTTGGAACCTGAGTTCTGGCAAGCCCCACCACTGTGGGCTAAAGAATGCTGGGATCCTAAATTAACTTGAAAGGCAGTCTAAAGCAATAGGACTGCAATTTCTAGACAAGTTTGTTTCGATGCTGGGCTTGGAGCCAATGGACTTGGGGTGCATGTGATTTAGTGACACACCAGCATGGGTGGCCAAGGGAGAGCTTTCCTCACCCCTCCCTGACCCCAGGTGGTTCAGCTCACAGCTCTGGGAGAGACTCCTTCATTCTGCTTGAGAAGATGAGATAGGAGAGTAAAGAGGATTTTTGTTTTACAACTTGTATACCAGCTAAACCATGGTAGAACAGGGCACCAGTGAGAGTCCTGAGGCCCCCATTCTAGGACCTTGCTCCTGGATGTCATTTTTAGACACATTCTGAGCCAGAAGGGAACCTGCTGCTTTGAAATGAAGGGTCCAGTCCCAACAGAACTTGTCACTTGCTGACTGATAAGCCCTTAGGTCCTCAATAATCAGCAGTGGTAGCCAAGTTGTACTCATTGTGGACCTTGGGTGAGACTCAGAGCTCGGCTGGCTTCAGATGTGACCTAGCACATTCCCAGATGTGGTGGCTATGGGGAAAGACTTCTTTTTCTCGAGGAAAGGAGAGGGAAGAGTAAAGAGGACTTTGTCTTACAGCTTGGGTGCCAGCATGACCACAGTGGGATAGAGTACTAAGCTCCTGGGGATCCCTAATTCCAGGCTCCTAGACAGCATTTCTGGACCTGCCCTGGGGAGGAGGGTGCCCATTGCTCTGAAAGGAGAGACCCAGGCCTGGCAACATTTACCACAAGCTAACTGAAGATCCCTTGGGCCTTGAGTGAACATTGATGATAGACAGGCAGTGGTCACTGTGGGTCTTAGGTGAGACTTAGTGCTGTCTTGGCTTTGGGTCTGATTCAGTGCACTTCTAGTGGTGGTGGCCACAGCAGTGTTTATATCACCCCTACCCCAGCTCCAGGCAGCTCAGCACAGAGAGACTCCATTTGTTTGGGAGAAAGTAAAGGACAAGAACAAACATTTCTGCATCATATTCCCAAGGAATTCTGGATCTCACCCAAGACCACCAAGGCAGTACCTCTATGAGTTTGCAAGAGCCACAGTATTACTAGGCTTGCGGTGCCCCCTAAGCAGATATGGCTGCAGTCACCAAAGATTTACATCACAACCCCCGAGTCCCTTTGAAAACTTGAAAATCTCCCAAGAAGGATGGTACAAATAAGCCCAGGTTTGCAAACACTACAATAAATTCCTAACTCTTCAATGTGGAGATACAGATGAACATTTATAAGCATCAAGATCACCCAGGAAAATGTGACCTCACCAAACAAACTAAATAAGGCACCAGTGGCCAATCCCAGAGAGACAGAGATATGTGACTTTTCAGACAGAAAATTCAAAATAGATGTTTTGAGGAAGCCTAGCAAAATTCAGTAAAATACAGAGAAGGAATTCAGAATCCCATCAGAAAAATTTAACAAGGAGATTAAAATAATTAAAAAGTATGAAGTAGAAATCCTGGAGTTGAAAAATGCAATTGACATACTGAAGTCCCTTAACAGCAGAACTGATCAAGCAGAAGAAAGAGTTAGTGCACTTGAAGACAGGCTATTTGAAAATACCCAGTTAGAGGAGGCAAAAGGAAAAATAATAAAGAATGAAGCATGCCTGTAAGATCTAGTAAATGCCTCAGAAGGGCAAATCTAAGAATTATTGGCCTTAAAGAGGAAGCAGAGAGAGAGAGAGAGAGAGAGAGGATACAAAGTTTATTTAAGGGGATAGAGCAGAGAACTTCCTAAGCCTAGAGAAAGATATCAGTATTCAAGTACAAGAAGAGTATAGAACACCAAGCAGATTTAACCCAAATAAGACTATCTCAAGACATTTAATAATCAAACTCCCAAAGGTCAAGGAAAAAGAAATGATCCTAAAAGCCACAGGAAAAAGTAATAAATAATATACAAAAGAGCTCCAATCCATCTGGCTGTAGACTTCTCAGCAGAAACTGTACAGTCCAGGAGAGAGAGGCATAACATATTTACAGTGCTAAAGGAAAAAACTTCTATCCTAGAATCTGTCTAGTGAAAATATCCTTTAAACATGAAGGAGAAACAAAACAAAGACTTTTCCAGACAAACGAAAGCTGAAGAATTTTGTCAACACCAGAGCTGCCCTACAAGAAATGCAAAATGAAGTTCTTCAATCTGAAATGAAAAAGAACATTAATGAACAATAAGAAATCATCTGAAGGTGAAAAACTCACTGGTGATAGTAATTACACAGAAAAACAAAGAATATTATAATATTGTTATTGTGGTGTATAAACTCATATCTTGAGTAGAAAGACTAAATGATTAACCTATCAAAAATAATAACTACAACAACTTTTCAAGATAAAGACAGTGTAATAAAATGTAAATAGAAGCAATAGAAAGTTAAAAAGCAGAGGGATGAAGTTAATGTGTAGAGTTTTTATTAGTTTTCTCTTTGCTAGTTTGTTTGTTGTTTAAGCAATCAAGGTTAAGTTGCCATCAGCTTAAAGTAATAGGTTATAAAATCTTATTTGCAAGCCTCATGGTAATCTTGAATCAAAAAACATACAACAGATACACATAAAATAAAAAGCAAAACATTAAAACCTAGAGAAAATCACCTTTACTAAAAGGAAGACAGGAAGGAAGGAAAAAAGGAAGAGATGTCCACAAAATAACTAGGAAACAAATAACAAAATGGCAGTAGTAAGTCCTTTCCTATGGATAATACATTGAATGTAAATGGAAGAACCACTCTAATCAAAAAACATAGAGTGTCTGAATGGAATTTTAAGAAAAGAAAAAAAACAAACAAACAAGAAACAATGATCTCTTACCTACAGGAAGCACACTTCACCTATAAAGACACACATAGACTGAAAATAAAAAGATGAAAAAATATATTTTATGCAAATGAAAGACAAAAAAGGTACAGGAGTAGCTAAACTTATATCACACAAAACAGATTTCAAGACAAAAACTGTGAAAAAAGACAAAGAAGTTTGCTATATAATGATAAAGTGATTGATTCAGTAAGAGGATATAACAATTGTAAATATATATGTACCCAACAATGAAGCACCCAGGTATATAAAGCAAATATTATTAGAGCTAAAGAGAGAGAGAGATTCCAATACAATAATAGCTGGAGAATTCAATACCCCACTTTTAGCATTGGACAGATCATCCAGACAGAAAATCAACCAAGAAATGTCAGACTTACTTTGCACTATAGACCAGGTAGACCTAATAGATATTTACAAAACATTGTATCCAGTGGTTGCAGAACACACATTCTTCTCCTCAGCACATGGATCATTCTGAAGGATAGATCATGTGTTAGGCCACAAAACAAATCTTAACAAATTTTAAAAAATTAAAAATATATTAAGTAACTTCTTTGGCCACAGTGGAATAAAGCTAGAAACCAATAGCAAGAGGAATTCTGGAAACTATACAACAACATGGAAATTAAACAATATACTCCTGAATGACCAGTGGGTCAAAAAAGAAATTAAGAAGGAAATTAAAAAATTCCTTATAACAAATGAAAATAGAAATACAATATACTAAAACCTATGGGATATAGCAAAAGCAGCATTAACAGAAAAGTTTATATAAATAAGTGCCTACATCACAAAAGAAAAAAAAAACTTCAAATAAACAACCTAAAGACACATTTGAAGAACTATAAAATCCAGAGCAAACCTAATCCAAAATTAGTAGAAGAAATAATAAAAATCAGAGCAGAAATTAATGAAATAGAAACAAAAAAATATAAAATATGAATGAAATGAAAAGTTGTTTTTTGAAAAGATAAAAAGATAAACCTTAAACCAGACTAAGAACAAAAGAGAGAAGACCTAAATAAATAAAAGCATGAAAAAGGGGACATTACAACTGATACCACAGAAATTCAAAGAATCATTAGAGGCTACTATGAGCAGCTATATGCCAATAAATTGGAAAACCTAGAAGAGATGGACAAATTCCTAGACACATCCAACCTGTGAAGAATGAACCATGAAAAATCCAAAACCTGAACAGGTCAATAACAAGTAATGTGATTGAAACCATAATAAAATGTCTCCCAGAAAAGAAAATCCCAGGACCTGATGGCTTCATTGCTGAATTTTACCAAACATTTAAAGAAGAACTAATACCGATCCTATTGAAAGTATTCTGAAAAAAATAGAGGTGAAGGGAATGCATCCAAATTCATTCTATGAGGCCAGTATTGCCCTAATACCAAAACCAGACAAAGACACATCACAAAAAGAAAACTACAGGCCAATATCCCTGGTGGACCTTAATGCACAAATCCTCAACAAAACACTAGGAAACCGAATATATCAATGCACTAAAAAGATTATTCATCTTGACCAAATGGGATTTATCCCAGGTGTGCCATGATCATTCAACATATGCACATCAATCAATATGATACATCATATCAATAGAACGAAGGAGAGAAACCATATGATCATTTTAGTTGATGTTGAAAAGACATTTGATAAAATTCTACATCCTTTCATGATAAAAACCTTCAAAAAACTGGATATAGAAGAAATATACCTCAACACAAGAAGAGCCATATATGATAGACCCACAGCTAGTATTGTACTGAAAAATGGAAAACTTAAAGAGGTTCCTCTAAGATGTGGAACAAGATAAGGATGCCCACTTTCACTACTGTAATTTAACATGGTACTGGAAGTCCTAGCTACAGCAATCAGACAAAAGAAAGAAAGGGCATCCAAATTGGAAAGGAAGAAACCAAATTAGCTTTGTTTGGAGATGATATAATCTTACATTTGGAAAAACTTAAAGACTCCACCAAAAAATATTCGAACTGATAATCAAATTCAGTAAAGTTGCAGGATACAAAAACAACATACAGAAATCAGTAGCAGTTCTACATGCCAACAGTAAGCAATTTGAAAAAGAAATCAAGAAATTAATCCCATTTAGAATGGCTACATGTAAAATAAAATACATAGGAATTAGCCAAAGAAGTGAAAATCTCTACAATGAAAACTATGAAACATTGATGCAAGAAATTGAAGAAGACACAAAAAATTAAAATACATTCCATGTTCGAGGGTTTGAAAAATCAGTATTGTTGAAATGTCTATACTACCCAAAGCAATCTATAGATTCAATGCAATCCCTATAAATATATCAATGACATTCTTCATAGAAATAGAAAAATAATCCCAAAATTTATATGGAACCACAAAAGAACCTAAATAGTCAAAACTATCCTTAACAAAAAAGAACAAAATTGGAGGAATCACATTACCTGACTTTAAATTATACTACAGAGCTATAATCAAAACAGCATGGCACTAGCATAAAAACAGACATATAGACCAATGGAACAGACTAGAGAACCAAGAAATGTATCCATACACTTATAATTAACTCATTTTTGGCAAAAGTGCCAAGAACATACTTTGGGTAAAGGACAGTATCTTCAATAAAGGGTTTGGGAAAACTGGATATCCACCTACAGAAGAATAAAACTAGACTCCTATCTCTCACCATGTACAAAAATCAAATCAAAATGAGTTAAAGAGTTAAATCTAAGATCTCAAACTATGAAACTACTGAAATAAAACATTAGGGAAACTTCAGGATATTGATCTGGGTAAGGATTTCTTGAGTAATACCGTAAAAGCTCAGTCAACCAAAGCAAAAATAGACAAATGGGATCACATCAAGTTAAAGCACATCTGTACAGCAAAGAAAACAATCAAAAAAATGAAGAGACAAACCACAGAATGGGGGAAATTTTTGCAAACTATCCATTTATCAAGGGATTAAAAACCAGAATATATAAAGAGCTCAAACAACTCAATAGGAAAAAGTCAAATAATCCAATTTTAAAATGGGCAAAAGAGCTGAATAGACATTTTTTCTAAAGAAGACACACACACGGCAAACAGGTATATGAAAAGGAGCTCAACATCACTGATCATCACAGAAATGCAAATCAAAACTATCATTGCATCATCAACTGGGATATAATCTCCTCCTCATAAAATGGCTTTTATCCAAAAGACAGACAATAACAAACACTGGCAAGGATGTTTAGGAAAGGAAACCCTCATACACTGTTGGTGGGAATGTAAATTAGTACAGCCACTATCGAGAGTAGTTTGGAGGTTTCTTATAAAATGAAAAATAGAACAGTAATATGACCATTATTGGTAATATGACCCAGTAATTCCACTGCTAGGTATATCAAAAGCAAAGAAACCAGTATTTTGAAGAGATACCTGCACTCCCATATTTATTGTAGCATTATTCACAATAGCCAAGATTTGGAAGCCATCTAAGTTATCCATCAACAGAGGAATGGATAAAGAAAATGTGGTATATATACACAGAGGAATAGTATTCAGCCATAAAAAAGAATAAGAGCCTGTCATTTGTAACAACATGGGTGGAACTGGAGTACACTATGTTAAATGAAATAAGCCAGGCATAGAAATACAAACTTCACATATTCTCACTTATTTGTGGGAGCTAAGAATTAAAACAATTGAACTCCCGGAGAGAGAGGAAGAGTAGAATGATGGTTACCAGAGGCTGGGAAGGGTAGTGGCAGTGGGGGTGAGGGAGATGTGGGGATGGTTAGTGGATACAAAAATACCATTAGAATGAATAAGATCTAGTATTTGACAGCACAAGAGGGTGACTATCATCAACAATAATTTAATGTCCATTTAAAAAATAACTAAAAGAGTAAAATTAGATTGTTCTAACACAAAGAAATGATAAATATTTGAGGTGATAGATACTTCATTTATCCTGATGTGATTATTACAAATTGTTCACCTATATGAAAATGTCTCATGTATCCCATAAATATATGCACCTACTATGTACCCACAAAAATAAAAATAAAAATTAAAATAAAACATTAAAACATTAATGTAAAAAATACACTATATGATATTAACAGCAGATTATACCAGGTTTTCAACCTTTTTTCTTATTACCTCCAAGGAGCCCTTTTGGACATTTGTTTTCTAATCTCCTCCATTTCCCATGAAATTTATAACCACACATGTACCATATAATATTTTGTTTTTGTCTCTCAAGAGCTAATTTTTTCCTTCTTAGGAGAGAATTTCCTCTGTTGAAAATGTATGAATTATATATTATAGATGAAAAGATGATTGAAATTGAAGCTATAGTAAAGGAACTATTCAAAATTAAATACTCAGAAAAAAAAGAACTTAAAAAAATGTAAAGAACATCAGTAAATGCTATGGTTTGGCTCTGTGTCCCCACCCAAATTTCATGTCGAATTGTAATCCTCACATGTCAAGGGAGAAGCCTGGTGGGTGGTGATTGAATCATGAAGCAGACTTCCGCCTTGCTATTCTCCTGATAGTGAATGAGTTCCCACACAATCTCATGAATTAAAAGTGTCCGGCACTTCTTTTTCTCTCTCTCCTGCTGCCTTGAAGAAGGTTCCTGCTTCTCCTTCACCTTCCACCATGATTGTAAGCTCTTTGAGGCCTCCCTGGCCATGCGGAACTGTGAGTCAAGTAAACCTCTTTTGTTTATAAATTACCTGGTCTCAGGTGGTATTCTTTAAAGCAGTGTGAAAATGGACTAATACAGTCAACCACGGGACAACTTTAAGTGGCATATTACAAATGTAATTAGAGTTTTCAAAGTATATAAGAGAAAGGGAGAGACAGAAAAAAGATTGGAAGAAAATGGTTAAAAAGTTTCCATATATAATAAAAACTATAAATCCAAAGATAAGCTTATTAAATTTTAAGTACAAGAAACATGAGGTAAAATTCAACAAGAGATATAATAAATCGTTCAAAATAATAGATAAGACAATGCATGCAAAGGAGAAAAAAGACATGGTAAGAACAGAGGAACAAAGATAGGGATGATAGTGAATTGCTCATTGAAACAATACAAGGTCTGGGCACAGTGGTGCATGCCTGTATTCCCTGCACTTTGGGAGGCCAAGGCAGGCAGATCATGTTAGGCCAAGAGTTTGAGACAAGCCTGGGCAACATCGTGAAACCCATCACTTCAAAAAATAAAAAATTAGCTGGGTGCGATGGCATGCACCTGCAGTCCCAGCTGCCAGGGAGGCTGAGGTGGGAGTATCGCTTGAGCCCAGGAGGTCAAGGCTGCAGTGAGCTGAGATCATGCCACTGCACTCCAGCCTGAGTGACAGAGAGGCCCCGTCTCAGAAAAATAAAGGAACAATGCAAATAAGGCAGTGGGACAACATTTTAAAATTACCGAAAGAAAATTTATGCATTTAAGTTAATGTATCCAATGAAAATATTATTTAAAAAAGAAAGTGAAGTAAAGAATTGTTTTTCATTATGTATACAGAAACCGAAGAGTCTTTTCAACAAATGGTGCTGGGAAAACTGGATATTCACATGCAAAGAATGAAGTTTCACCCTTACTGTATTAGCTTGCGATGGCTGCCAAAATAAAATACCAGAGACTGGGTGGCTGAAACAATAGAAATTAATTTTCTGACAGTTCTGGAGGTGGAAGTCCAAGATCAAGGTGTGGTCAGGTTTGGTTTCTCCTCAGGCCTCTCTTTGGCTTGCAGATAACCACTTTCTCACCATGTCCTCATATGGCCTTTTCTCTGAGCATTCACATCCCTGGTCTCTCTGTCTCTCTCTCTCTCTCTATTTATTTATTAATTATAAGGGTACCAGTCCTACTGGGTTAAGGCCCCACTGCTGTCATCTTATTTAACCTTAATTACCTTCTTGAAAGTGATACACTTAAATGCAGTCACACTGGATTAGGGCTTAAAATATGAATTTTGAGGGGACATAATTTAGGCCATAACACATACCTGAAATCATACATAAAAATTAACCCCAAATGGATTAACCATCTCAATGTAAGACTAAAACTATAAAACATAGGGAACAAACTTGATGACATTGAATTGGGCAATGATTTTTTTGGATATGACATTAAACATATAGTCAAAAGAAGCAAAAATAGACAAATGAGACCACTTAAAAACCTCTGCGCATGCAAGGAAATAACTAGTGAAAAGGCAGCCTACAGAATTGAAGAAAATATTTGCAAATAATCTATCTGAAAAGAGGTAAATATTCAGAATATAGAAACACCTTCTACAACGATGAAACCCCAAATAATCTGATTCAAAAGTGGGCAAAAACCTAGTTGTCAGTTGCCTGCTCTCCCACCTGCACTCAGGTGGAGGCCAACATCCCTTCTTTTGCAAGCTTCTGCAAAGCCTGTGTAACAGCTCTTGGCATGGAAAGTCACATATTGAGTTGCTACTTATTCTGTAGCCTTCTGCAGCCCACAGGTTTCCAAGGGCTGCAGCTTCTGCCTGGTCCCAGGTCCCAAAACCTCCCAACATGAGTTATTGATTGCTCTATCTATATGCACTCTAGAGGCTGGCCTTTATTCTTGCAGTTGAAGAAATTTCAGGTGGGCTCCAGGATGGCCAAAGTATCCAAGTTCTTTGCTATTCAGTGGGTGAACCGCATGTTTTCCCAAGAGGTATGAATTCCTCTCAGGTTTGACTTTTTCTAGGTTCTTCCTCTCAGCTCTAGGGTGCTTTGCAGAGGTTCCTTATATGTTGCATTTACTTTTTATCATAGTTAATGATTCTTTGTATTAAACATCTCCTGTTGAATTTATAAAAAAATTAGGCAAAAGACTTGAATAGATACTCCTCTAGAAAAGATATGTACATGCCCCACAAGCAAATAAAAAGATGCCTAATATTATTAATCATCAGAGGAATGCAAATTAAAACCACGAGATATCACTTCATATCCATTAGGATGGCCACTATAAAATAATTGGAAAATAGCAAGTATTGGCCAGAATGTGAAGAAATTGATACACTTGTGCACTCTTCATTGGAATGTAAAATAGTGCAGCTCCTATGAAAAACAGTATGAAAGTTTCTCAAAAAGTTAAAAATAGAATTATGATATGAAGATTAGAATTAGATTAAAAAATCAGAATTATGATATATAGCAATCCCACTGGTATGGACTGAATGTTTTTGTTCCTCCAAAAATTATATATTGAATTTCTAATTCCTAATATGATAGTATTTGGAGGTGGAACCTTGGGGAAATAATTAGATTTAGAGGAGGTCATGAGCATGGAGCCTCTGTGATGGGATTGTTGGTCTTATTAGAGGAAGAAACAGGAACCCTCTCTCTCTACCATGTGAGAATACAGCAAATCAACCTACACCTTGTTCTTTGACCTCTCAGTCTACAGAACTGTGGGAAATAAATGTTTGTTGTTTAAGCCACCAGTATATGGCATTTTGTTATAGCAGCCTGGACTAAGACACCCACATTTTGGAATATATCCAAAAGAATTGAAAGCAGGATCTCAGAGAGATATTTACATACCCATGTTTATTGCAGCATTATTCACAATAGCCAAGAGGCAGAAGCAACCCAAATGTCTATCCACATGATGGCAGTGGTGGCGCATCTGTAGCAGCCACTATGAAAATGCCAGCTGCAGCAGGGGAGGTGTGGTCCAGGCTGTGTGCTCCGTGGAGCCAGCAGGAGCCAGGAACAGGTGGGAGCCCCACCCCCTTTTGAGTTGGCAGGGCAGGAGCTCTGTGCTACCCAGGCTCAGCTGCAGCTACCCAGATGCAGCTCCAGATCCCAGCATCCCTCCACTCTTGGGGGCCAGGATCAGTTGGGAACCCTGCCTCCTACTGAGTTGGCAGGGTGGGAGCCCTGTCCTCCCAGGTGCAGCTGCAGTTGTGGACCCAGGCATTCTTGTGCTCTCAGACAGGGAACCTGCCCTGCCCCTGCAGGCTGGAAAGTGCCTGCTCCCACTGCCAGGCCTCTTCCCACTCCTTGTGCAATCTGATTTTGGAGCAAAGTTGAGGCTAAGCCTGGGTGCTGTCATGACCCAGCTGAGTGTGTGCACTCAGGGATGTGCTGACACACCAGACCCCTGCTGCCCCAGCCCGCTCCAGACTTTGGGTGCTGACAAGCATGGAAGGGAGGCCTATCAGCCAGAGGCAGACAGGCTCCTGGGTGGAAAGGGGTGAGTCCCCAGTGAAGCCCCATGTATTAGTTTGTTTTCATGCTGCTGCTAAAGACATACCTGAAATTGGGAAGAAAAAGAGGTTTACTTGGACTTATAGTTCCACATGACTGGGGCAGCCTCAGAATCATGGTGGGAGGTGAAAGGCACTTCTTACATGACAGTGGCGAAAGAAAAATGAGGGAGAAGCAAAAGAAGAAACCCCTGATAAACCCTCAGATCTCATGAGACTTATTCACTATCATGAAACTAGCATGGGTATTTCCCAGCACCCATGATTCAATTACCTCCCCGGGTCCCTCCCACAACATGTGCAAATTCTGGGAGATATTCAATTCAAGTTGAGATTTGGGTGGGGACACAGTCAAACCATATCACCCTGCCTTCAAGCCAGGGCAGCCTGAAGCATGGGGGTGGGGATGTCAGTTCCTAGGGGAGTCCCCTGCTAGGAGTGAGAACTTATGGTGCTTTTTCTAGCCCACCCGTGGCCACCCATGGACTAATCAGCAGGCTCTTCCTCCCTTTCTTAAGCCCATAAAAACCCTGGACTCATCCAGACTCACAGAAAAGTGTCAGGACGACCTGCCTATGGACATAAGTTACACATGCCGGATCTCCTTTCTGCTGAGGGCTTCATAGATGTTGGGATGACCTGCCTGCAGATAGGAGCTACCCACTCTGGGTCTCCTCTCCATTGAGGGCTGCACACTGGACAGGATGACCTGCCTGCAGATAGGAGCTACACACACTGGATCTTCTCTCCACTGAGCACTGCACTCATTGGGAGTGCCTGTGGAAAGGAGCTACCCACTTTGGGTCTCCTGAGAGCTGTATTGTTGCTCAGTAAAGCACCTCTTTGCCTTGCTTGCCCTCCAGTTGTTGACCTACCTCATCTTCCTGGATGTGGGACAAGAACTTGGGACCAACCAAATGGCAGAACTGAAAGAGCTGCAACACAAACAGGGCTGAACATGCCTCCCCTCCCCACACCACTTGCCACATTGTGGGCAACAAGAACAAGAGAAGAGCTGAGGCCCTTTGGGAGCCCAGACCTAGGGGCTCCCCAAGCTGGGGTTGAGGTGGTGACACCATCTTTAGGGCTCTGCAGTTTCTGGTGTCTTCAAGCTTCTGGGCACCACTATATTCCTCTTGGCCAGACACAGGTGCCTACAGTGGAAGCTGCTTATGGCGCACCTGATCCAACTGCAGGCTTGCATGGAGCCAGCACCTATGTTGGCACTTGGAGCTGGCTGCTCCACCACAGCAACCAGCATGCCTGGCTGTGTGCAGTGGCTGGACCCCGTGCTCACTTCCTCATGCACTCCTCGCTGCTCTGCACCTGGCTCACCCTTGGCAGGCATGGGATCCAGGCCAGTGGCATGAGCTGAGCACAGCCTGCCAGGCTGAGTGGGTGGAATAAGCCCAGC
The DNA here is from genome assembly GCF_024542745.1 of Macaca thibetana thibetana. Classification (NCBI taxonomy): domain Eukaryota; kingdom Metazoa; phylum Chordata; class Mammalia; order Primates; family Cercopithecidae; genus Macaca; species Macaca thibetana. The sequence goes on along the minus strand of NC_065578.1, from coordinate 82,853,311 downwards.
AGGCCTGAGTTTTGGTGCCACTGGCCACAGAGGTTTCTGGTTGGCAAAATGACATCCTAAGGATGACACATGGATGAATAAATAAAATATGTTATATATGGATAATAGAATATTATTTAGCCATTTTCATTATTTTTAAGTGTTCAATTCAGTAGTGTTAATTATATTCATATTGTTGTGCAATATATCTCTAGAAATTTTTCATCTTACAAAACTAAAACTCTATACCAGTTGAAAAACAATTTCCCATTTCCTCCTTTTCTTAGCCTCTAAAAACACCATTTTACTTTCTAAGAGTTTGACTACTTTAGATACCTCATAAGTTAAGTCTTATAGTATTTGTCTTTTCAAATTACTTTATTTAGCATAATGTCCTCAAATTTCATTCATATTGTAGCATGTGACAGGATTCTGAGTGACTTCTTTGCCAGCAGACCTGCACTATAAGAAATGTTAAAGAACTTCTCGAAGCAGAAGGCATATAGCATCAGATTGAAACATGGATTGACATGAAGAAATAAAGAGAACCAAAGATGGCAACTATATGACAAACTATATGACATTTTCTCATTAATTAAATTTCTTACAAGATAATGAGTTATCTAAACAACAATCATAACAATGTATTGTGGAGTTTATAACATATGAGTAAACAAAATATATGACAATAGTATAAATACCAAGAAGATAGACATGCAAGTGTGCTACTATAAGATATATTTATTTATTTATATTTTTGTTTTCACTAAAAGTTTTATACTATATGTACAGTTGTATAACATCACTTGAAGGTAGACTGTGATGAGTTAATATATGTACTAAAAATGCTAAAGAAACCACTAAAGTTGACAAACAATTATAGTTAAACAACCAAAAACAAGAAGATAATAAAATCATAAAAAGTAATTAATACAGATGAAGGCAAATCAAGCAGACAACGGGGACAAAAGAATTCCAAGATGATAGATGTAAATCTAGTCATATCAATAATTATATTAAATGTAAATTGTCTATAACCCCCAATTAAAAGGAAGAGAATTTCATATTGCATAAAAATATGAGACACAATGTTTTGCCTCCAAGAAATGAAATTTAAGGATAAAGATGTAAGTAAATTGAAAGTAAAAGAATGGAAAAAAGGTATACCTTAATAACACTAATCGAAAGAAAGTTGGAGGAGCTATAGTAGTTTCAGAAAATATAGATTTCAGTGCATGGAATATTACCAGACATTATGAAGTTCATTTCATAATGATAAAGGTGTCACTCTATCAATACAATATAATCATCCTAAATATTTATGCCCCTAATAACAATGATTCAAAATACATGAAACAACAGTTGATAGAACTTCAAGGAGAAATAGATAAATTCTCAATTATTTCAACACTGTTCTCTTAAGAAATCATAAAATAAATTAGACAGAAAATCAATAAGAATGTGGAAGGTTTGAGCAACACTTCAACCAACTTGACCTTGTTGACATTGACAGATCGCGTTCTCCAACAATAGCAGATCAAACATCCTTTTTAACTGCACACAGAATTTTTACCAAGATAGATAATATGTAATGCTATAAAACAAGGTTTCATAAATTTAAAATGAATCAAATCACAGAAAGTATTTTTTTTCCTGACAAAAATTGAATTAAATTAGAAATTAACACAAATATCTGTAAAAATCCACAAATATTTGGAAACTAATAACACACTTCTAAATAACCTATGGACAGAGAATAAATCAAAAGAGAAATTAGAAAATGTTTGAACTAAATGAAATGAAAGCACAACATATCAGAATTTCTGGGGTACCACTAAAGGTACTTTGATAGAAATTATAGCACTAAATCTCTATATTAGACAGTAAGAACGGTATCAAATCAATGATCTCACCTCCCACTTTAAGGATTAGAAAAGAAAAAAAATAAAGTAAGCAGATGAAATAAAATAATTATCAAAGCAGAAAACAAAGAAATAGAAAACAGAAGCATTCACTGAAACCAAAAGTGGTTACCCAGAGGAAATCAATAAAATTAATAAACCTCTACCTAGCTGGGTGCTGTGGCTCACACCTGTAATCCCAGCACTTTGAGAGGTGGAGGCCAGTGGATCACCTGAGGTCAGGAGTTTGAGACCAGCCTGGCCAACATGGTAAAACGTTGTCTCTACTAAAAATACAAAACGATTAGTTGGGCATGGTGGTGCACACCTGTAGTCCCAGCTGCTCAGGAGGCTGAGGCAGGAGAATCGCTTGAACCCAGCAGTGGAAGGTTGCAGTGAGTCAAGATTGCACTATTGCACTCCAGCATGGGTGACAGACACACACACACACACACACACAAATTTAATAAACCTCTACCCAAATTAATAAGAGAGAAAAGAGAAGTCTCAAATTGCAATGTACAAATGACAGAAGTGACATCACTACAAATTACACAGATATTAAAAATATAATTAAGAAATGTTATGACTAATTATATGATAATAAACACCACAACTGAGATGAAAGTGACAAAATTCCTGAAGGACACAAACAATCAAATCTTGCTCAGAAAAAAGAGATGATTTGAATATTCCTATATTAATTTAAAAACAGATTTCATAGTTTAAAATATTTCCACGAAGAGAAGTCCAAGGAGATATAGCCTCACTAGTGAATACTACAAACCATTTTAAAAAGAAATAGTATCAATTCTACTCAAACTCTTCCAGAAAATTGAAAAGGAGAGACTGCTTTTCGATTTATTTTATGAGGCCAGCATTATCTTGATACCAAAACCAGAAAAAGACATTTCAGAAAGAAAACCTACAAACCAATATTCTTGATGAATATAAGTACAAAAATTCTGAACAGATTTTATCAAATTGAGTCCAACAATACATAAAAGCTAACACATCATTACTAAGTGGAGTTTATTTTGAGGCATGCAGCATTGATTTAACATTAGAAGATTAATCAATGCAATTTCCTATATTAACAAACTAAAAAGGAAAACATAATCATCTCAGTAGATGTAGAAAAAGCATCGACAAGTTCCAATACCAATTCCTGATATTTAAAAACTCTCAGCAAACTAGGAATAGGAGGGAAATTCCACAACCCGATTAAAGGACATTTACCGAAAACTTACAGTTACATCATACATAAGTGAAAGACTGAATGTTTCCCTTAAAATCAGGAAGAAGGCAAGGATGACTGCAATTACTGCTTCCATTCCACACTGTACTAGAGGTCTGGCCAGTGATTTAAGGTAAGAAAGAGAAATAAAAGGCAGCTATATTGAAAGAGAAGAAGTAACACTGACTTACTTCAAAGGCGACATGATTATCTAGAAAATCAGATGAGATTTGATCTAGTAAAAACACTACTATAACTAAGAACCTGTTGGCCAGTATACAAGATACAATCTCAGTATACAAAATTAATTTTGCTTCTGTGTAGTAGAAACAATCAGAGACTAAAACAAAAGGTGCAGTTTATCATAGGATAAAAATATGAAACCTTTAGGAATAAATCTGACAAAATTATGCAAAACCTGTACATTGAAAACTACTAATGGGGTCCAGGAAATGCTACCCCCAAATATGGCACCTTGTCACTTCGGAAAGTAATAAAACCTAGGAGGATCACTCTCTGACCTTCTCCAGCTCTTCTCCCCTGAAGCAAGTCATAAGGTCTTCATTCAAGAGGAAAGAAACACCCTTACTGTGAAGACATGGAAACGCAGAGAAGACTGAAAAAACAGGCCTTTCTAAGTTCCCCCAAGTTTATTACTATTAGATCATACCCTCTTTGTCCAATAATATTTCTCCTCTGCTATCCATTTCTTCATCAAACTTAGCATAAAATCCTATTTCTTTGATTCTTCATTTCTGAAAGATCCTATGTTAAATAAAACTTACATTAAATGCATTTGTATGCTTTTACCTTCTTAATGTGTCTTTTGTTTTAAGGACCTTAGCCATGAACCTAATGATGGGTGAGGAAAAGCTGTTTCTTTTCCCCCACCCTACAAACTATTCCTGAGAGAAATTTAAAAAGACTTAACTAAGTAGAGATACATGCCTTATTCATGTGTTGGAAGACTCAATATTTCTAATATGTCAGTTGTCCAAAATTCAATGGAATTCAAATAAAAATTTCAGTAGGTTATTTTGTAAAAATTTACAACCAGACTTTAAAATTCATGTGGAAATGCAAAGGGCCTAGAATAGCCAAAACAAAACCAAAGTTGAAAACAAGAATGAAGATGGTGAACTAACACTCCTTGATTTCAAATTATTATAAAGCGATAGTAATCAAGACAGTATTATATTGCATAAATATAGAGAAACAGATCAGAATAGAGAGCTCAGACATAGACTCACAAATATATGAACAAGTGATTTTTGATGAAGGCACAAGAGCAATTCAGTGGAAAGAAGTCTTTTGAACAAATAATGTGTGGAAAAATTGGCTAGCCATATGCCAACAAAAAAGAAGAATGAAAAAGAAAAAAAAATGACTTTGATTCATACCTTGCATACTTTGCACCATATACAGATATTAACTCAAAATAGATTCTGGACCTAAATGTAAAACTTCAAATTGGGAGAAAATCTCTGAAGTCTCCGTGACCTTGGGTTGGGCAGAGTTCTTAGATATAGCACCAATGGCTTGATTTGTGAAAGAACAAATTGATGCATTGGACTTCATTAACATTAAAAATTTCTGCTCTTAAAAAACAATATAAAGAAAAGAAGAAAGCAAGCCATATACTGGAAGAAAGTATTTCTAACTCACATATCTGCTGAAAGACTTGTATCCCTAATATATATAAAAAGTCTCAAAATTCAATAATAAAAAAATCAAACAACAAAATTAAAAAATTGGCCAGGCACAGTGGCTCATGCTTGTAATCCCAGCACTTTGGGAGGCCGATGCAGGCAGATCACTTGAGGTCAGGAGTTCGAGACCAGCTGGCCAACATGGTGAAAACCAGTCTCTACCAAAACTACAAAAATTAGCCGGACATGGTGGCGGGCACCTGTAATCCCAGATACTCAGGAGGCTCAGGCAGGAGAATTGCTTGAACCCGGAAAGCAGGGGTTGCAGTGAGCTCAGATCATGCCATTGCACTCCAGCCTGGGCAACAAGAGCAAGACTCTGTCTCAAAAAAAGAAAAAAGTGCACAATTCCACAAAGGATATAAAAATGACAAATAAGCACATGAAAAGATGCTCAACACCATTGTTCATTAGGGAAATGCAAATTAAATCCACAATGAATACTTGGAACCAGACCGTGAGATAGAGATTTACATACAAGAACTTTACTGGGGAGGACTCTTAGGAACTGCACCAGTAGGGAAGTGAGGAAGCAGAAATGGGTGGAGAGAGTAGGTGAACTCTGGTACGGTTGCAATACACTTATTAGAATAGCCAAAATTTAAAAAAAAATGACAACATCAAGTGTTCAGGAGGATGTGGAGAAACTGGAGCTCTTAAATATTCTTAGTGGTATTATCAAAAGGCACAATCCATTTGGTAAGCAGTTTGGCAGTCTCTTGGAAATTTAAACATATACCTGTTTAGTAGCCTCTTAGAAACTTATAGAAGCTATTTTATGGCTAAAACGAGGAAACAGCTTAAATGTCCATTAATAGTGAAAGGATAGGCAAATTTTGCACATCCATACAATGGAATATTACCCAGCTATGAAAAATTATGAACTAGTGATAAATGCAAATACATGAACAAATCTCAAATTAATACTGATCGAAAGAAGCCAGAGAAGAAAAAGTACATACTGTATGATTGTATTTATATAAAACTCAAGAAAATGCAAACTAATCTATAGTGAGGAAAAGGAGATCAGTGGTTGCCTGGTAAGAGAAATGGGAGAAAGTATTGAGGGAGAGGAAGGAGAGATTACAACGGGACTGAAGGACACGTTTCATGTTTGCAGAAGATGGATATGTTTACTGTCTTGACTGTGATAATAGTTTCACATGTATACATATATCAAAACTTATCAAATTGTATACTTCAGATTTGTTCAGTTTATCATCTGTCTTTTATACTTCAGTAAAGACAAAAAGAAAAAAATAACATTGATTTCAGCTATTCCAGCTATTCAGAATGGAATTGCCCGTAACTGAGGTGGAGAGCAGGTTTGGGTAAAGATCAAGAGTCCAGTTTTGAGCATATTGTGTTTCAGAGGTTTAGTAGACATCCAAATGAGATACCAAGTGAATAGTAGAAAATGCTAGTTTGGTGTTCAAGGAAGAGATCTGGGCTAGAGATACAAGTGAGAGTCATTGACACAAAAGCAGTAAAGCCTTGGTAGTCACTCAGTGGTTGGTTGTGATTGCCTAGGGAAACATATTCCTGAATCAACCAACATTCACTGATTATCTACTTCACTTATCCAGATACAATTAAGAGACAGTAATACATATGACAGTATTATGTAATATATACTGTTATATAATTGATTCATTAAATGATTCATGCGTGATGCTTTGTTTTATTTTTCAGTGAGTACCCTTTTTTTTTTTTTTTAAACGTTTCTTTGTCTGTTTTGGTTATCTGTTAAAGCTCCTTGTGACTACGCTTGCAAAGGCAGCTGAAGGTCTAGCAAAGAGCTTTCTTTAGTAAGGGAGTTTGAAAGCTAGTACTTATAAGTCTGTGCTAATGACCTGGTAATTGTTTTAATGGATTTTCAATGAAGTGCGAAGTTCTCTGCTGACTTCCCAACAAAGTGTAAAGTATGGTAAAGTATGTGAGAGAGTTATTCTCACTCCTGTGAATTTGTCTCTCTCTGTTTGTGAAACCAAGAAACACTGCCAACTACAGCTTTGGCTACTTTATAAATACAAATCCGCTTTGAGGGTGTAAGCATTCAAGCAGTCTTTCTTGGTTTCATTCAGCTAGTGGGATGGGGCAAAGGTCAAGCTGCCTTTAGAAGTGCAATCAGCTCTTTCCACCAAAGGAAAGACCCTAGCAAATCTGAGAACAAGAGTTCTGAAGAGACCAGCCTGGATTTCTAGCAGCTATCTTGCTCAAGACTTTCTCTTGCCTCTCACCTGGAAGGGAACAAATGCTTCCCTTTGCTTTCTCAGTTTCCATTTCAAATACATTTTGTCTAGTTGTGCATTTCGAATACATGTCCCAAATGTGGCTTCTCAATCCTGGTGAAAGAACATTTCCATGTAATTGACATGAGTGCTTTCATCTAGGCTTTCCACTGTGTTAAGCTGTTTTGGGGTGTGCGTTATACTGAGAAATGATTTCAGACCAGACACCTTCTCTCACAATGCTGAAAGACGGAGAATGTATTGTTTTTTGAAACCTGTTTTTTTTTTTTTTTTTTTTGCCTTTGTTTGGTGGCATCTAATAGATTTGGAGGGCATGGAATGGTCAAATGTTGTTTCTTGTTTGTGTCTCTAAGGCTTACAGTTTATGCCCTCTATGTTGGCTTTTTAGTAGAAATACTACTAAGAGTACACCGAGGCCACTGAAAACTCTGCTCTAGGGCAGAATTCAGCCCAGGGCAAGGCAATTGTGCCTTAGGCCCTAGTCAATAGGTTTTAAGGTGATAGATGTTATGAATGAATCATTCTCATAGACCTAAACTCCATTGACGTTCTTAGTATTATAGTGAATTAACAGAGTATGACTGTCTTGAGACAAATTCCTTGTAACAAAAGACCATGAGATCTGTGGAAGGAAAAGAGAAAGCTTCATTTTCTATAAGAAACAATTTGCGTACTGTGGAGATGCAGCCCCTGATGTAAAAAGAAATCATGCTCCTATGTGAGGTCAGTGATCAGGAGATTATAAAGGCAAAAAAAAATCTCAGGTCAGAGGAGCGTAGTCAGGGGAGTGAGAAGCAGTGTGGATTAGATGACTTTTAAGCCCAAGGTCACTAGTCTCTCTTCCTGGTGGTCAGTCAGTGGGCACCAGGTGGTCTGTTGGTCATTTGGGAAATTTCTAGCTGTAGTCTATCTTGGCACCAGCAACAGGAACTGATGTGGCTTGATTGTAGAAAAGGAGGTCCAGTGGTGCTTTTACAACATCTTTCTGAGAACAGAGTTTGCCACAGCTTCCTCATCCAGCCATGGTAGCCTGAGATCTCAATTAACCATGGGGACTCCATTTTGTCTGTGGGCCAGGGCATACATTTTTACTTAGAACCAGACTCCGAGATGGAGATTTGCATACAAGAACTTTATTGGGGAGCACTCTCAGGAACTGCACCAGTAGGGAAGTGAGGAAGCAGAAATGGGTGGAGAGAGTAGTTGAACTCTGGTACGGTTGCAACAAAGAACTCAGCCCATCCCACAGAAAGCTCTGGATCTGGGATGTTCTACAGAGTTGTTCCAAATTGAGGCAAGATGTTTAGGGCTTTGTACCTTCCCATCAACCAGTCATTGGATGAAGGTTGTCTTTGGAAAGAGAGTCTAACCTTATAGAAGGTGGCTTCCTTTGGCAGAGGGCAACTCTTGGACTAGGGTGCAGAAGACAGCCATCAACAGGTGGTATACTTGGCAGCTGAGGGAATAAGTGCCTCAGTCCTGAAGGGGAGATCTGGCTCACATACCACCACATCCACTGCATCGGGGTGCTCAACCCCCAGGCCATGAACTGGTACTGGTCTGTGGCCTGTTAGGAAACAGGCTGCACAGCAGGAAGTGAGTGACTGGCAAGGGGGCATTATTGCCTGAGATCCACCTCCTGTCAGATCAGTGGGTCATTAGATTCTCACCGAAGTGCGAACCCTATTGTTGAACTGCCCATGAGAGGGATTTAAGTTGCATGCTCCTTATGAGAATCTGATGCCTTATGATCTGAAGTGGAACAGTTTCATCCCCAAAAGCCCCTACCATCCCATGGAAAAATTGTCTTCCATGAAATTGGTCTCTGGGTACCAGAAAGGTTGGATACCACTGCTCTACATGATTAATAATGTAGGACAAGATTAGGATATAGCTTACAGTGACAACTGTAAAGTTTTGTTTTGTTTTGAAATTCATCAACTATTTATACCAATAATAACAAAAATAAATTTATCAAGACTTATTAACTTAATTTGTAAACTACACTGTCCACTATCATACACTATAGGTTTTTAAAAAAATCCTCACAGTGGGGCTTGACTGGCTGTCAAATGAGCTTTCAAACTTTCAAAATATTAAATGAAACTAGATACCTAACTAAGAATATGTTTGATAGAATTGGTCTAGGCTTGTTATAACAAAATTAGTTTGTATCTTAGTTATTAAACAGCATCTGGGACTGATTTGGGCAGAACATTAAACTTATTTTGATGCTAATTATTGTTTATCAAGTATAATGTTGCTATTTAGCAATGTGCTTGGTTTTAAAGAAATTCTCCTTGGGAGAAAAGTGTCCTCTTTTATGCTTTCTTCCCATAAGCCTAAATGCCTGGACATAGCTATTGTGAAACCTTTAAATGAATCCATTTTGAATGTCTTTTGAACCCACAACAAATAATGTTTTAAAGTTATTCCCTTGTTACTTTACTGATACTGTTATCATTTTTGAGACAGTTGGCTAACTTAAAAATGTTACATTTCATTTGTATTTATTTCTTTCCCTTGCCAAAAAGATTTTCTAATACTGCTTATACCAGCCAGGGAAATGCTCCAAAACACTATTCAGCTCTCTTGTACTCAGGAACTTACTTTTTCCTCCATATTGACTTCTGGCCTACATCAGCCAAACTTACCTTGGGGAGGTTTGGATTTGATAGTTCTCTGCTGATTGCACAGAGTTCATATTCAGATGGTCTTTAATACTCAGCAGATTGTCTTCCTTTATATTGTGTCTTTTTAATGTTGCACGTTGCTTTTCGTATTAGCCTGATTTTTTGCTCAGTATATGATAGTTCTGCTGATGTTTTATTGTTTATTGGGTGAACATATCTTCATTTAGAGTTTTTAGAAATCTCATCAAATTCAATGAATACATTTTCTTCATAACCCATTTGGAATTATTTTATTACTAATAAAATGATAAAATATTTCAAAAATAAAACATCCTCACAGCAATATTGTAAAATAGATATCACATTGTATTTTTTCTTGAAACATATTTTTCAGAGAAGAGAAATGAGTTGCCCAAGGTCACACAGCTCATATTCAATTCACATTATATGTTCTTTTCTCAAAGTTATACTGTTCTCTCTATCCAGTCATGGCTATGTTTCCCAAACATATCTTGCGTTTCCTTACTTCTTTGCATTAGTGTGATGTTGTTCACTCTACTTGGGATGTCTTGCATTGCTTGTCTTACCATCAAACATTCATCCATCCTTCAAGCCTCATTTTGAAGATCATTTTCACTGTGAAGTTTTCCTAGACTCCCTCACAAATAATTATTTGTTCTTTGTCTATGATCTCAGAACACCTTATATACATACAACACCAAATAGGTGATTGATATGTGCTCATTAAATGAATATATGAGTTTATATTTTCAGTCATGTTGCTTTGGCTTTGGGGTTTGCCTGATGCATTTTTTCCAAGAAGGTGTTCCATCTCTAAAACCTTTCTTTTTTCTGGCAGTTCCCAGTGAAGACTAGGATGTGTATCCAAAGCATTTCTCTTGATTGACTAAGTTGAGTGTCACCATAGCAAGTATTGAATACTGTTACCAGATTTTCCACTTTAGGATTGTTTTTGTTGTTGAATTTGTCTTGCATTTATTGTTGAGCCCAAAATGTCACCTCTCTCTCTCTCTCTCTTTTTTTTTTTTTTTTTTTTTTTTTTTGCCTCTAGTGGGATTGATCAAGCAGATAAAAGCAATATCTGCAGTCAGTGTAGGTCCCAGACCCTTGAAGCATTTTAGAGGCTACTGGTCTATGATATTCTCATAAATCTGTGAAGAGAGACACGATGCTGGAAGGGACTTTAGGAATTATCTGCTACAGAGGTCGTCACATACTAGTGTTTTGCAAGATAATTCAGATTCCAGATGTATTTGGTTTTGCAAAGTCAGTATTTTCCTTTAAAATTAAAGTTGAAAATTAATATTAGATAAGTCATTTGCTCTCCAGTCCTGCAAAGCTCCTGTTTCTCCATATTGTCTGGTATCTATGCTTCATTCATTTAAGCTACACGCTTTTCTGCTGAGGACATTCATGTTTGGGACTCCCAGTTCCGATATAACTTTCAGAATTTTCAAATTGACAAAAAGTGGCCCAGTGAGAGATCGCAGAGGGCCCAGTGTGAAATCCATAAAACAACATCCAGATTTTATTTACTGCTTACTATTTGACTCTACACCGATGGTATGCTCAGTCTGTTTGTATCTTAAAGTTTCACGAATGCTTCTGAGCTGGAAAAGTGGCCAATATCTGGGAGATTTCTTCTGTCAGATCGGGTATGGATTTGAAGTAAAAATGGATACTGGCAAGGGACTTTTTACTCAAAATGGTTTCCACTGTTGCCTGTGCTTTGCTGGGACTATCAGGAGTTGTGCAGTGTAGACAAAGAGTGAGTGCCAACAGCTTGGATTCCTCCTGCTCTGCCTTACACAGTCCTGAATGTTCCTGGAATATTATATCTGTCTCACTAAATGGAGTTCTTCTGGAGACAAAGCATCTTCCAATCTTTAAATTACATATTTATTCGAATTCCTTTCAGTGCCTGGTGGTGCAATTCATCCTAGTAAAGGGTGATTCGAAGAAAGTTGTTATTATGGTTTGAATGTTTTTGTCCTCACCAAAATTCATGTTTAAACTTAATCCCCAATGCAACAGTATTAAGAGGTGTGGCCTATACGAGGTGATTGAGTTATGAGAGCTCCACTCTCATGAATGGGATTAGGTGCCCTTCTAAAAAGACTTAACAGAGGGAGTTCATTCCTTTTGCCCTCTGTCCCTTCTGCCATGTGAAGACACATCACGCCCCCACTGTGGAAGAGCAGCAACAAGGTACCACCTTGGAAGCCAGGGGCTTTCATCAGGCACCAAACCCATCGATGCCTTGATCTTAGACTCCCAGACTTTAGAACTGTGAGAAATAAATTTATATGCTTTATAAATTACCCAATCTTATGTATTTTCTTATAACAAAACTAATAGACTGAGGCAGGGGATCTATTGTGATAATAATGTAGATTTCAGAAGTGACAATTTAGAACTCAGGAGTGACTTCTGTATCGGGGGAGAGGCTGATCTTGCATGTCTTTCTTATCACTGACCTTTACAGAACAAAATGAACTAAATCCTTGTTAATGCTGAGCCTTAAATTTTTCTGGTCCTCTCTCTCCCATTTAGGTGCCCACACTCAAAAATACACAGTCCCTTAAATACTGATCCAGCTTTGTTATTTAATCAAACGTTTCTCTATTCTCTTCTTATTCCCTTAGCCTTTTGTGAAGCATAGTATTAAAATCACCAAAATACTACATAATTTATATCTACAGTTTTTTCTTTTTCAAATTCCCATTTTCAGGAACAGATAACACTTCTGTGACTCGTTGGAGACTATCATTAAATCATTCCCCAGGGTCAGTTCTCCCTTTAGCAGTCAATAATACAATAAATCAATATTCTGGAGGTTTGTGGAAGACACTGAAGTTATTCTTCAGAAACCTAAAGATTATACTATCATTTTCAAGAGTTTTAATTTGTAGTTCTTTGTCATTTAAAAACACTAAATCCTTCCTTACAAAGATTGACCTGGTTTTTCTTATGGCTCATTTTATTTTAGAATCCTAACTGTCCTTATTTGCCTCTTTGTATTAGCTATTAACTCCACTACCTAAATCCAACATCTGTTCAGGCTTTGTGTCTTTTTATTTGTTGCCTGAAAATGCTTGGGAAATGTACTTACATTCATTTATTCAAGAAATGTTTATTGAGGGGTCACTATGGTGCCAAATAGCTTGGAAATCATGTAACTTGGAGGATCTTGTTTGGGGTTGCCTATACTCATAAGGCTCTGCTCTGATTTAAGTGTTCTTCCTGGGATTCAAAGCAGAGTATGGCATAGAAATTACCTGTGAAATGGGGGAAAACAAGCATGGGAACAGGAGAGTGCTCAGATACTAGGGACTACAGGGTGGAAGGGGGCACAGAGAAATAGGACATCTAGCCAAGGCTGATCAGGGTCAGTGGGTCTTTTCTGCAGGATCTGCGCTAAATCTTGAAGGAAAAAGTGGAGTTATCCAAGTGAAAAAGGAGTGGAAAAGTGCTGCAGGCACAGGAAATAGCATAAGCACAAGTTTGGTGGTTCCAAATATCACGGTGTGGTTGGAATTACACATAGTTCAATACCATTAGAATGTAAAGAAGAAGGCAGAAATTGGGGTAGGGAGTGGGTGGGGAGACAAGGCCCTGGAAGTATGCAGAAGCCAGCTCAGAGAACACTCTTCATGCCGTGGTAAGGAGACTGGTTTTTATTCTACAGGCAACAGAGAACCACTGAAAGATTTTTAGTGGAGTACCAAGTAAATTTGAGTTTTAGATCACTTTCTGGGGTGCAAGGAGAACACATTTGAAGGGAGTGAATTTTGGGGTAGGGAAACCAGTCTGAAAGTGGCTGCAGCTGTCCAATGGAGGTGTAAGGGTGGCTGAGACTCAGGTGGAGGTAGAACTGGAAAGAAAGGGAGCAGCCTGGAAAATCTTTAGGAACAACATTTGTCTGTGGAAGGTGAGTGGATTGGCTGTGCTGTCATCTCTCTATGAGCGGGTGTAGGTACAGCCTCTGTGGTGATGCCTGGAGCGAGAAAGGCATCGTCCTTTCCTGAAATGATGCCCAACAGCTCTGTGCACTGTCAATACATTAGGCATCTGATTCCACAGGGTAATGCTCACGAGGCACCAAATTTCCTGCAGTGGGTCCAATACATTACTCAAAGTTTTCTCTTTTTGCACTTGAATATCTGAAGCTTAATCCCAGTGAGGAGAGCTGTCATTTTCTTCCCAGACAGGAAGCCGAACTGTCTTTTCGAATACCCTGGGGCTTTCTGAACTCACAAACCTTTCATTATAAGTACTTGTCTAACTTACGGGGAAGTTACACAGAGTTCTCACCATGTGCTGTGCTTAAGATGCAGTTCATGTGTCTATAGTTCTGCCTTTGGTACATGGGCCCCTCAAAGTAAGCTGTCTCTGCAGAGGTCAAACAAAATGTTCTTTGAATTTGGAGGGGTGGGTCTCACTAAAGAATGGGGTGTTGTCAATGCCCAAGAATGCTGGTGGACATGCATCATATCCTCAATATATAGAAACCTATACAGCTGCCAGAAGAAAAAAAATACCGCCAAACATCTTTTTAAATTAATTCATTAAATTATGTAAAATACTTATTAAGAATCTGCTGTGTGTCCTGGTGCTATGTTAAGTCCTGGCTAATATGCTTTTAGCATATTAGATCATTGGCAGATTGGGGCTAGAAGATGGGCCATGTGAGGCTGGTGGGTGGGAGTGGATAATCAGCCAGGACAGCCAGAGTCAGGGGAGGAGGATTATAACAAGGGTCCTGGGCCAGAAGCCAAAAGTCAGGAGCTAAGAGTCCACATGTAAGTGTGATCTCCAAAGGATGAGAAAAGGACGGGGAGATGTATCAGAGCTAAGAGATGGGGCCAGACGGGGATGGCTCCAAGTGGCAGCAGGTTCAGAATGATAGCCAGAGGGTCCAGGGACATTGCTGCAAACAGATGGGAGTGAGAGGCCTACTGTCTGGTATACTGGAGAATTATGTGTGGGTTCTTCTTGCTGACTTAAATGCAGAGGCTTTTGGCAGACATGACTTTAGAGTACAAGGAAAGGGCTCTTAAACATTTATTTTCTGCTTTCAGGAGATAAGACTAAAATATATTTAAGCAAGCACTGAAAGAGGGAAGGAACATCTAAGTGAGTGTATTACCATATGATGTAGGAGCCCAGAGGAAGAATTTAAAGTGGACTGAATTTATAGAAGCTTGATGAATGAAGGAGAAATTGGATAATTGTCCTACTCAAGAGCCATATTTCTTTTTAAAACCAAACTCATCATGACTTCCCTGACTCCACACTATCCACACTCCCTGTGCCAACTTCAGTCTGTGGCATTATGGCTCAAACACTGCTCAGGAGCCACCTCCTTCATGAAAGGCCACCTGGATGACACTAAGTTAGTTTCAATTGTCTCCTTAGGGATTGTATCCAGCTCCTCATCACTAGTAAGTTATATGAACAATTGCATCTGCTAGATTATGAGGTTCATGAAATATTTATTATATGCTGTTTATTTCTCTATGTGTCCAGTCCAACTAACAACAGAGGATGCTTCACTTGGGCATTTATGGCTCTCCATCTCCTAACCCTACATTATCCTCTTTTCTATTTCTATGATTTTGAAAAGTTCATCTCTCATTACTCTTAAGTCAGACTTTCTGCTCCAGGCAAGTCTGTCCCTGTTCCACTTCCAGCACACGCTGTGTTTGTTCTAAAATCTCTCTGCTCCATTTTTCCATCTGCACTTCCCTTTCTTCCTTCCCCCCATCACATTATTCCTTTCCATTTTTTGTCCCCTTCAGGAGCTATCTTCGGGATCATGCCCTCGTGACTTATTTGTACTATTAATGCTATTGTACTTGTAATACTTTATTTGTAACTATTGTCATACCACTTATCAATTAAATATTCATCAAGTTTTTAAACAAATAGTTATAAGTTCCAGAAACTGTTATACACTGGAGACACATCAGGGAATATGACACAATTCCAGCCCTCCAAATGTTCACAATGTGATGCCTTTGGGTTGTCTCCCTACTTGGGTTTTAAAAATACTGAAACACTGCCATTCATATGTACTTTACAGTTTGCAATGTGCTTTCAAACATTATATCTCATTAACTTCATCTTTATCACAATTTTAAGTGTGACTTTAGTGAGGTGGAATTAATGTTAAATAAAATGGACTTGGATGATCTATCTGATAAGGGAGGGTGACTGATATGTTCTTGCCCCAATTCCAGCGCCCCATCTACCCTGTGATACTACGTGGAAGATAATTTCTCCTCTAGTTCTTTGAAAACTTTTCAACAGTGCAGAGAATAACACTTCTACACAGTAAGCATTCAGTAGACTTAGGTCATCTTCCTGATGAATTTGCTATTGCCTGATGTTCTGACTTAAAAAGTAGGAGACATCAAAAGTGGTTGGTCCATTTGATTTTATTGGCCCAAGTGTATTTTGCCCAAGGATGAGTTCTGCCTGAAAAATGTCATGCAGTGAAACTGGCACATCATAAAACTTGGATCCTGGTAGAAAAACAAAATTTAATTTTGGCTCTTCGACCTTTGCATGATATGGTGGTGCTGGTGTGTATATGTGTGTGTTTGTATTGTCCTCTATCTCTCTGATTTTTTTCACAGGCTTTAAGCATTTAAAAAAATATTTGGTTGAAAGTCCCACGAAGGCTGGTGGGAGATAAAGCCTCATGGGGTAAGCAGGAGAGGTATCAGGCATATTGTGGTGGTGGTGGTGCCCCTGGTTAGGTTTTTTTTTTTTTTTTTTTTTTTTTTTTTTTTTTTTGAGTAAGTGGTTGCTTTCTTCTTCTCGGGGTGGAGTTTGTGGTTCTCAGAATCCATAATCTCTTAAGAGTTCAATACTGGGAGAATTGAACATTTGAATGCAATATGGAACAGCCATATAAGATTATCCTCAAGCAGATTATATCTCAATAATGCCATCGCCATGTGGAACTGCCTCTTTTTTCAATATCTATAATTCAATACAATTTAATTCAATCCCATTAAACTAACATTTACGGTTCATTGGCAACCGTTGAGGCACTCGGGGTTCCTGGAAGAATAATGCTCAGACCCTGACCTCCGGCAAACTCAAGTAGTCTTTTTTTCCACTCCCAATATGACAATTGTTGTCCTATTTCTCTATGGTCCCTAAGGGATGTGGGAAAAAGATCAATTATCTCTTCTTTTTATGAAGAAAAATTGGTTGACGTGTTTTTCTCTTTTGTCAACAGATTCCTTTCACTCTTAAGCATGTCCTTTCTCTGGCACTGAGTACATTTGATCACCTTGTCACTGTCCCAGCTCCCCGCAGAGAACCAGGAGAGGACCATAAAGGACATTTTATTTGTTCCAACTCAGCTGAGTTCTTATAGCTCACCTTCCAGTTGGACAAATATTATAACAAACTAAAAAGCAAACAAATAAAACCCTGAACAGCTTCTCAGAAGAACAACGTACCCTGGAAAGCTAGCTGATTTGCTCTACCTCCTGGTTCTCCGCATGGTGGAAACAAGAGCCTAATTGATGTAGCATTGACATGATTTCTCCCAACATGTACAGAGCGGCATCTGCCACGGGCCCTGTCATTCTTCTGAATACTGGCTTCACCTCAGGGGTGATTCACACTGAGACACTTTGCTCCACAGCAAAACTTC
Organism: Macaca thibetana thibetana; assembly: GCF_024542745.1. Classification (NCBI taxonomy): domain Eukaryota; kingdom Metazoa; phylum Chordata; class Mammalia; order Primates; family Cercopithecidae; genus Macaca; species Macaca thibetana. Next base: position 82,835,904 of record NC_065578.1, on the reverse strand, counting down.
TACTCAGATAGCAAAGAAGCAGCAACAGGGGCAGAGGTGTGTCCAGGTTCATTAAAATGCATTTGTGGATGTCACAATAAGGGGAATGTAGATTCAGTAGTTCTCTTAGCTTATAATAACTGGGAAAACTTTATGTTCTATGCTAGAGATGAGAGCAAGATGAAGAAAAACAACTAAAGGAAATAAAAGAGTGAGGAGATCAGCTGCCTCCATTTAAGGTCTCAGAAAACTCACATATTTTGTATATTAATATATTCTGGCAACAATACGGATATGCTAAAGTGTTTTTTAAACCCCCCAGATATTTTAGCTCCAATGATCCGATCTGTTTTGAGATCTTTGCCAGCCATGAAATGATGGACTGGGGGAGCCAGGGGCCCAGAGTGCGAGGGATAGGATCATTGAGAGTCTAACAAGCTTTTTATTAAATGGCTCATAAATACCAGGGAGATAATTATAGTGGTTACTTTAAGTTCATTTTAAATTAAAGTGAAAATTGTATATATTTTTTGATATAGGACTGTATTCTAAATGCATCACTATAGGGTCTGGATAAATTTAAACACTTAAGAGCTAAGCCCTGATAAGAGCAAATGTGCTTTGGGGATGTTACCAATGGGGCCATTGATGGCCCTGCTTAGCCAAGGAATTGCTGGGACCTTGGGTGAGTTCTTTGAGTTGCCTCAGCATCAGTTTTTCCATCTGCAAAATGGAAAGGGTTGTTGTAGGTATCTTATGGGAAATGCCTAAACAGTAAAAGTCTTAGAAGAGAGGGCTTTGGGAGCAATGAAGCGAGTTTATGTCTCTCTCCACACTGTATCTCCCACCCTGACCAGCTGTCTGTATTCATAAACTCCCTTGAACTGATTCTGGGGCTCCTGCTCTCCCTTTTACAAGCCTTATGCATAGTGGGGCCTGCTTGGGTGGAATTAGCTGATGGCAAATATGGACGTCAGGGGCACCTGAAAAAAAACAGTAGAAACATTTACCTATTGTTCACATCCTGTGATAGGCAGAACAATGTCACCCTCCCCAAATGAATACATCTTAATTCCTGGAATCTGTAAATATGGTTACCTTACATGGCTAAAGGGACATTGCAGATGTGAGTAAGTCAAGATTCTTGAGATGGGGAGATCATCCCGGGTTATTCAAGTGTGCTCACAAGGGTCCTTAGAAGTGAAGAGGGAGGCAGGAGAGTGGGTGTCAGAATAAGAGTCAAAGAGCGGTCTGAAGATGTCAGGCTACTGGCTTGGTAGGTGCAGGAAGGAGCCACAAGCCGTGGAGTGGGAGTGGCCTACAGAAGACGGAAAAGGCAAAGAGTGGAATCTCCTGTGGAGTCTCCAGGAGAAGTAAGCCTTGCCAACACCTTGATTTTAGCCCCGCAAGACCCATTTCAGACCTCTGACTTCCAAAACTGCAAGACAATAATAAATAGGTGTGGTTTTAAGCCACTGACTTTGTAGTAATTTGTCACAGTACCAAGGGGATACTAATACATATCTCAAGGTCATGATTTCATCTTTTAAAAATGGCACTGGAGTGAAAAAAAAAACCCCAAAACTTCATCAGCTTTTTCCTTTAGGGTAATCTACCAACCAGGAGGAGCAGAACTGGTGAAAATGGACTGAACCTTACAGCCCTGCTGCATCGCCTAGTGCGTGGATATAATTTGGCTCTATTTTATTCATCATATTTCACTTCTTCCTAGTCATCACCTTACACCCTCCAGAATGATCTTTTGAAACCAGAAATCTGATCACACCATTTTCCTGCTCAAAATTGTCAACACTTTTACATTGCCTTCAGGAGAAAGGGTGAGTTTCTTAGCACAGGAGCCTACAAGAGCCTCTGTGATCTGTTCCTGATGAACTCCTGGCTGCATTGTCAGTCACATGTCCCCCGTTTTCCACCAAGACCCTAGGTTATATCTACAAGAAGTAACTGACAGGTTCCTACCTGCTGTGGTTCCTCATAGTTCCTTGCTTTCACTTGGATGTCCTCTCCTTTTAGCTAATATTTGTTGAGCTCTTATTATTGTACTTGACACTTGTAAAGGCTTTGCAAGTGTCAGCTCATTAAATCCCATGGAGTAGGTGCTGATATTATCCTTATTTTACCCATCATGCAACTGAGGAATACAGAAGTTAAGTAGCTTGACCAAAGTTACATGCCTGCCTAGTAAGTACTAGAACCTGGACCAGGAGCAGGAGTGAGGTGCAGGGGAGAGGGAAAAAGGGAAGGAGGAAGCCAATATGAGGGAATAGTATCAGTTGGTTATGTCCATGGGCACCAAGGGTTTGATTCTGCTAGAGTCTTTGGAGGAGCAAATAGAATGTCTCTTAGAATTATCCACCTAAGCATTGATAGGGGAAATCATTTCCTCATTGGTTTCCATTCCCCACTGAAGGTCACCTGATGGGGATGTTAAGTGCCTTATTCTTTTGGGTGGCACATGGGTATGTGGCAAGTAGACACCTGGACAATACCAGTGTTCTATATAGTGACACTGGAATGTTCTTAGAGATGGAAAATTCCATGGCATAAAGCTACAGGCACTCAGCAGGCACTTGAGATGACACTTTGTCACAGGAATTCTCACAAACTGCCGCAGCTACATTGGGAATTGGAGGTAAGACCCGGAGATATGAAGTGTGACATAATAAGCTTCTGATTTGTGCTCCAGGTTTTTTGTCAAGGGTAATATTTCAGGAGTTTGTGGTGTGTGGAATGAAGCTTTTGTAAATTTGTGTAGATCCCAGCACTTTTCATAAACAGTCTTAGAAACTATTGTATTAATATGGTCACGTTACGTGACCTTTTATTTATTTCTTTTTGTTATTATTACGATTTATAGTATCAATTTATTCAGCCAGATATTCTACAAATGTATGCTAATTCCTATTCTTTGATGCACATTTTCTTGAGAAAAATCGGTAGCAAGCTAAGCAAGGGTCAGTCTACACAGGCACTCACCAGAAAGAATCTAAAAGTTCTGAGGCTGGCAGCAACCACATTAGAAGTCTTGCTTAATGCCATCATGAAACCAAAGGACCCATTGAAGAAGGGGATGAGGTAGGGGGAAGGTAGAACCTAACAACATCTTTGGATTCAGGAGATTTGATAGAAGCACGTGGTTTCACCCTTCACTTCCTCTCTTCTTCTGTAAAGGTAGAAAGAAGCCCATTCAGATTAGGTAAAGGGAAATATCCTCTCACGATGCCTAGCTACCTGCCGGATTAGAGTTGGAAGCAGCACATTTGAGCAGAGCTCTCAGAGGCCTGGAGAGCACTGAGTGTGGATGACAACCACAGGTGACAGAGGAGAGGTGCCCAGCGAGTGGGTCTCTGGAGATGAGGCACTCACTTTGCTGCCAGTCTGGCACTGCTGGCTGGGGAAATGACATTTGAGGTTCTGCATATGAGGTATGTGTGGACAACAGGGCACTGATGTCCTCATGAAGAAAAACAAAATGAAGACTTTTCCAGAAGTCTGACTCTACAGGAATTCTCTTGTTCCCCAACCTCTTAACAAAAAAAAAAAAAGAAAAGAAAAGAAAAAGAAGGTTATTTTCAGAGTCTATTTGTTTCACTGCTGGAGACCAGGGAAGAGAGATGTAAGAGCTATTTGTCAACTCTCAGGCAGAGAAATCACTAATTCATTTCTTTCTGGGGTCAGGGAACCTGATCTCCTTTTATCAAAAGAAAATTACTTCACAGAGAAAGCACTGTCACTATAAGGGGGGAAGGAATTAAGCAGCACAGAATTTGCAAGCAGCTCATTTGCTTCTGTTGTTTAACTTACCTTTAAGCTGGAGCTTACTTGCTCTCTGCCTAGAAGTTTAGAATTAGTTTCTTGTATGATCGTAAGGAAGTCATTAAGTTACATTTTATTTGTAATGAAAATACCCACAAATACAAATATACACACAGACTCGCACATACTTGTATTCTCACAGGGCACCTTTGCCTTGAAGGTTGAACCCAAACTCAATCCAGCAAATATGCATTAAATATGCACTATGTGACAGGTTCTGTGAGGGTGGTAGGGGGAAGAAAGACAGGGTTTCTGCCTTCATGAGCCAAGAATCTCCTTAGTAGGAAAAAAACTCGGAATGAGAAACAATTCATTCATTTAGCCATCTACTCAACCGATATGTATCCCGGGCCTGTTATGGACTGAATTGTGTCTTTCCCCACTCCCTGCCCAAATTCATGTGTTAAAGCTCTAACCCCAATGTGACTGTACTTGGAGGTAGAGCCTTTTGGGAGGTAATTAAGGTTAAAGAGGTCATAAGAGTGGGGCCCTTTGGTAATCCCAGCACTTTGGGAGGCCAAGGCAGGCGGATCACGAGGTCAGAAGATCGAGACCATCCTGGCTAACACGGTGAAACACTGTCTCTACTAAAAACACAAAAAATTAGCCAGTCATGGTGGCAGGTGCCTGTAGTCCCAGCAACTCGGGAGGCTGAGGCAGGAGAATGGCTGGAACCTGGGAGGTGGAGTTGCAGTGAGCTGAGATCACACCACTGCACTCCAGCCTGGCCGATAGAGCGAGACTCCATCTCAAAATAAATAAATAAATAAATAAATAAATAAAAAGAGTGGGGTCCTAATCTGATAGGGTTGGTGGCTTCTTAAGAAGAGAAGGAGACAGCAGAGAGCTGTCTCGCTTCCCCCTGCATGCATACTCAGAGGTAAGGTCATAGGAGGACTCAGGAAGAAGGCTATTCACAAGGCAGGAAGAGCGGTCTCGCCAGAAACCAACCCTGATGGCACCTTGACCTTGGACTTCTGGCCTCCATAACTGTGAGAAAATATGTTCTTATTGTTGAAGCCACCCAGACTACGGTATTTTGTTATGGTAGCCATAGGAGACTGATACAGGACCTATTCGGTGCCATGCACTGAGCTAAGTGCTAAGTACAGCACTGAATGCAACAGACACAGTTGCTGTACTCAGGGGTTTCTTTCTGGAGGAAGAAGGTAAAGTGCGACGAAAGCTACTGGAGCAGAAAGAGAGTTACCTGTGGAGGATTCAGGGAGGAGTCTGCTTTATTTTAGGAGTCAGGAAAGGCCTGCTAAAAGTGATTATTTGATCTCTAAGGTAGTGTCAAAGATGGTAGGGGTTGGGAGGAGGGAAGTTCAGCCCAGGCATGGTGACAACCTGTGAGAAGGCTCCATGGCAGGAGAGGCTTGGTTAGTTTAAGACCCTGGAATAATGCCATGTGGAGAACTTACTGGCAATGGAGAGAGACAGGCCTAGTCCACATCACACGGAATCCCGAGTCTGCATCCAGAAATGTGGACTTCGTCCTAAGAGCTCAGGAAGACTTCTAAGTGGGGGAAAGGAAGCCAATTGAGGTATTATGAGGGGGCTCTCGGGGTGGGTAAGCATGTTGGGAAGAATAAGGCCCCTCAGACCCTCCTGATCACAACAGCCTGAAGCACTGTTTCCCAAGGCTGGATGGAGTGTGTGGGAAAGATGATTTTTTTTGTGGAGAAATTGTTATTTTTATATGCCTAGAAAGATCTATCCCTTAGGCATGTTTTGTAATTGCACTTTCTGCAGCTTGCTAGGAAGAAAATGCCTAAATTATTTCAAAGAAAAGTACTTCAGGCGTTTGTGGTTTTAAGGCCATCAAGTGCCACAAACCCTACCAAAACAGACCACTCAAAACAGAAAGTGTTGAAAGACATGCATAACCGAATCAGTCACTTAGAAATGTCTTTCTTTGCTTGTCGGCTATAGAAATGGTTGGAACTGATAAATGGCCTGCTGGAGAATTCGGTCTGCTGGGGGTGTGTCTGTCCTAGGTGTTAGCAGTGACACTGCTCTGACAGGGTTCAGGGCCACATCTCAGGCAAGCTTTGCCCAAGGCCCAAAGTGTTGACTGGAAGACGATCAATTATGGTGAAGCTTGGTTGTTATTGCCAAGTAGTCACACACTCAGCATGAATGTCACTCTCCACTCCAGAAAGGAGCTAAAAGGAGATTAGAGGACGTGGGGTTTGAAACTGTGGCTGTAGGAAGGGGTGAGTGTGGGAAGGACAAGGGGGAAAACATGTCAGGCTACCAGACACTTGGTAGAGTTTATACAATTAGTTCCTCTTTCCCCCATGCAGCTGAGCCAACTCAAGCTAAGCATACAAACCATTCTTCTTAATGCCCTGTGAGCTTCACTAGAGTGACTTTCTGGAACAGAATCAGACGTTTCTATGATTTCCTTCAGTTATTTTTCTTGTGGCCCTTATTCCCTTAGTTGCTACTTTGCCTTGCCTCATCCACCACGGGGCACATCAGAGATACATATGTAATTCCTGGAAGATTTGAAAACCCTCAACTTGCAGAATCAGGGCATTTCTCCCAATTGTTGATATTATTTTTGCTTCCCCCCTCCCACCTCAATTTGGAATGCCCAGCTGGGCCTGGACTGAATTCTCCTCTCTGATCTGTAGCCTGGAGTTTTCTGCATATGCATCCTACCAGTGAGCCCTCCCTGGTTATCAGTGGGAACTCTGCCCAGAGAATAAGTGCAGAGCATGCTCCAGAGGGCTACAGTAAAGGCAGGAGATACGTTTGCCCTTTGACCATAGAGAATAGTAAATCACCACAGATCTATTTAGCTCCATCTGTAGCATTTGGCACACTAACCTAGGAGATGACTGGAAAACCTGGTATCTTGGAAACTGAATGTTCTTTAAATGCAAAAATGGAGGACATGGCTAAATAAAGAAATGGTAGAAGAATTGTTTCAAGGTAGATTGTTATTTTTCAGTATAATATTTAGACAACTTGTCTGCCTCTCATTCTTTTCTCCCATTGACCTAATTTTAATTATGCCGTATGAAAAATGTACTTGGTCTGTACAGCCATAAATTAAGTTGCTTCTTAGAATCGTTTCTAAATTTGGGGAGCAAGAGTCTTGGGCTGGTCTCTGATCATGTACTGCAAAAATGTCAGAAGACCACAAGAAAAATAGACAAGGTTAAATCCTGTCAAACAAAGTTCCATTTTAGAAAATTTCATATTTTGCGTGTTCATGGCTTCTTCAGTTACAAAGGTGATTAGGTTTCTTAAATTAAATTAAGATTGACATAAACCTCTTCCAACTCTTCCTCTGAATTTCAAGGTTTCCTTTAGGTTTTCTACACCTAAGCATGTCAAAGAATTGTTCAGCTTGTTCAAGTCCCCTTTTCTCAAATCCTAAGTTGAAATTCCGGACCACTATGTCATTGGTGCCTTGATTCTCGAAGGAGTTTTATTTTACTTGTGCAATATGAATGGAAGTGTTCTGTGCTTTCTTTAATGGTGATTTAGATTTTCTTTGCTCCTTACGCTTTCAGGAGATTCCTATCTCCCTGCCACATTCCTTAATGCCTTTGTTTCAAACATGTGTAAAACATATTCTTTGAAGTGTCTTACTTAGCCAAACCAAACTGGTGTATTACAAAAGAGTATTAAGGCTGTGCTTTAAAACCACCAAGAATGGAAATTATAACGAATTAACTTTCTTTCCCAAGCTAGTCTAAATCATAACTGTCTAATTTTCTATGGTCCTGCAACTGTAGCTCTACATCCTTTATTTACCTGTGTCCTCATGATAATTCTAGAAAGTGGGAGGTGAGCACCATTATGCATATTTTACAGTTAAGGAAACAGCATCAGAGATATTAAGTAACTTGCTTAAGGGAAGTCTGTTAGAGGGACTTAGAGTTGGGATTCAAACCCAGGCATGGCAGCCTGCACTCTTCCCAGTGTGCCTCCCTGGTTCTCCTGGAGTCTGTGTTGGCTGCTGGTTGGGGAGAAGGAGATGGAGTGCTATATTTGGCACCAGTGGGAGACAGCTTTGTGAGATGTCTATATACACAGATGCTAGGGTCAGGTTGATATTTGAAGAGTCACCAATATAACTCTGTGCACTTTTTTTCTTATCTGTAAAATGGGGATAAGAATACTATCAACCTCTTAGGGCTGTAGTTAGAACTGAATTAAGCCATGTAAATTATTTAGTACCTTGTCTGGCACAGAGAAAATTGTTAGCAACTCTTATTTTATTTCTGTGCCTCCCTCCCTTCCTTCTTTCTTTCCAACATCAATCATTTCTTGAATACTTAATAAACGCTTGCGCACTAGTCTAGATATAGTTAGCAGATGTGAGCACAAGGGAGTTCTTGAAACTCAAAGTTCTTAAGCTTAGTGCGGGCAATAAATTATATAATAATGGGATATACATTACTGTAAACATATGTGTGATAAACAACCCGTTGAGTAGAATATTCCAAGGTGGAGAAATAATAAGGATATCTGGGGTGGAAGGAACAGAATATACAAAAATATGTGGTGGATGGCTGGATGTGGTGAAGGGAGTGAGAAGTGTGGTCAGAAGTGATGGAAGTTGAGGCAGAAAAGTAGAAGAGTAGGCAGAGAGGGGACTTAATACCACACATGGAGGAGTTATATTATTTATATAGGAAAGGCACATAATGCTCACTATGTATAAGTCACTGTTCTATGCCATTTACCAGTATTAACTCAATCCTCATAATAAGCCTACAATGTAAGTAACCCATTTTACAGCTGAGGAAACTAAGGTGCAGCTCCAAGTCACTCTGCTTATAATTGGCCCAGCTGGTCTTTGAACTCAGCCAGGTTGACTCTGGAGCCCTTGCTTTTGCTGGTCTGCTTTACAAGCATGAACCTAACCCTGCTGAAAATGGAAATATACTCATTGAGCATAGGTTGGCTTGGGATATGATTTTCTTTTGAACTTTAGAAAGATCACTTTGGTGACATAGTTGGGTGCATTGGAGCAGGGAGACTAAAGGCAGACAGATTGGTTAGGAGGGAATAATGGCCCAGGAGGAAAAGAACAAGGACCAGGGCAATCACTGTGGGTGACAAATGTGAGGGTCAGTTTGAAGGCATGACAGTGGGGTGGCAGGGAGGCAAGGGAGATGAGAGAAAGTAAGGGCCACTTTGGTTTCCAAGTTGTGCTCTTGAGTAGAACCATTAATGTTTAGGAATCAGCCATGGAAATATGAAATGCATCATTAGATCAGAATAATTCTATGGCTTCTCAGTATATCAGTTTAAACCTCGAAACACCCACAGAGTTGATAGGAAGGAATGAATGAATACATATTTAAAACTAAAATGAAAAACAAAGGTCAACAAAAACACAGGGAAACTTGTTTGGAATATTTTTCTCTCACTGTGAAAATGAAACCATCTGTAGCGTTTCGGCATAGAAAGGGGGGCTGGCAAACAAGGTGGGCAAGGGACGAGAGGGTTGGCAGAGCTGAAGCAGGCCTGAGAGCCAGTGAAAGTATTGCTTGCTTGGAATATAGCCCTTGTTACCTCCCACTGATTACACTGCAGGACCTGCATGGAAGAGAAGAAAAAGCACTAAAGGAAACTATTTAAAAAATCTGCATTTGTCTTCTTTCTCAGCCCTCTCTTCCTCCCTGAAATCCATCGTTATCCTTTTCTCTCCAATTGTACTACTGTATTTTTCTCCAATAAAAACCAGTCTTTTTGAGGCTGATCTCCTGTTACATTAGGAGGTGGGAGAACTTTATAGGGGATGCTTCTAAAACATGGAGTGTTGAGAAATCGGGATTATCAGAGAAAAGTACACAATCATAACTCAAGAGTGGCTCTTGCCATAGGAATGGTCCCTCAAAGCTCTCTGCTTTTTGCCTTCTAGATCAGCATGTTCACAAAGCTGTCTAAGGCAATTATTAAAAAGCCTTGAAACTTTGCAGACTATTTGGACTACAGATTGGAATATAGGTGCAAAGAAGTAGATTTACTGTGTCCAAATGCAAAACTAATCAACTCAGAATGACAATTTCATATGGTTATGCCCATTACAACTTTGCTTTACCTCTTTTGTCTCTTTGAGTATATGGGATGTCATTAATGTTACCAGCTGCATGACTTTCTCTGAGTACCAACAGCAGAGGAAAAAAAAAAAACAAAACCCCACACTCAACAGCCATTGGTTCTCCTGTTTTCCACTTAGATAGCTATTATACTGCCAAGGCAAATGTGAAACAGGCTCCCACAATAACAGCAGTTTCCCAAATGCCCTGTTAATTTTCAGTAAACCAAAATAAAATGTGTTATTATTTATTAAGAATATGAACTACATACGGTTTCCAGATGATAAGTATTTCAGTAAAGTACTACATTGAGAACAATTTGAGTTGGCTTGCAAGCTGTAACCTTAGAGTAATGGGTATAGCCCAGGGTCAGAATTGTCACTTTTATTGGGTTAATTCAATGCTCATGGTTTACAGACTATGATATAGGACCAGTGAAAAGGTTTTCCATCCCCAGTATCAGCTGCATTATACATACAATTTTATGTAAAAGAGTAGCATCCCGTATGTCATTATTTATTCATAACGACATTTACCAAGCAACTGCATGGCACAGGATGATAGTATAGTCTGGGGGACAGAATATGGAACACACATTCCAAACACTGGGTCTGAGACAGCTCCTTCAATTATATCAACTTTAGAAGCACAAAGTAGGAAAATAAAATTTCACAGTTACGAGACAGCATATCATGATTTCACAAATAGAATATGAAAAATTGAAAGATCTCAGGTTTGGACACACTTTGGGCTCTCCTTAGGGTAGTTAATACATGCTTTAGGAATCTTTGCTATAACACGAGATCCTGAGTCTCCACTTGAATTGTGGGGGCCCTGATCTAACCTTTGCTTTCTAGAACCTTCCAAGCCCTGAGGAGAGGAGAGCAGCATCTGACCAGGACTCTGACAGCAACAGGGCACCCTCTGGATCTGGCCCTGGCCAGATCTCTTGTGAGAGCCGCCTGCTTCAGCTTCATTTCCTCTTCTCTGTGCTTTCAGTTTCTCATAGCTGGGTGTGTGATTTCCTAACCGAATGCTGCTTGGGTTAGGGAAGACAGCCTCAGTTTCTGCTCTCCCCTGGTGGCCTGACTGTGAGGTGTTCACCCAGACCAAGGTCTGGCACCCTGCAAAGAGCTCCAGGCTGTGTCATCACCTCCCACCCTGAGGTCAGACCGTTCTGTTCTCAAGGCTTCAGGTCACTGAATTAGAATTCCAGTTCGATTTTGGCTATTTGTCTTAAAGAAAAGGAAGTTATGGTGCTTTTTAAAAATTACACATAAAATATGTATTCATTTAGGCAAGTCAGAACACCGGCCCCTCAAATTACACAAATTACCACTGCCTGGTGATAACTACCGCTAACATTATGAGGTTTATTCTTCAAGGAATTGTCTCTGTACATATATACAAAAGCTTACTTTTTAACAAAATGAGATAGTGTGTGTGTTGTACGTATGTATGTATCTATATACTTTTACAATGTAAATATGCATTTTTTCTTGCATAAACATATCTTATTAAAAATATACTCTATGACATTTTTAGTAGTTGGTTAGCATTCTAATTTACTTAAAATAAGTTTCAAATTTGAAATTTTAAGAATGTATTGTTGCACATCTATTGCTTTTATCATTTCCTCTGATTTTCCTAGTTCCTCTGCCTGAAGCCTTATCTGTGACTCCAAAGGGGATCCTGGTTCTCACAACAGAACGAATGGAAGAATCATCCCTGATAGATACTTGTCTGAAATGTATTTGCCCTGGATTTTTAAGAGTTCCTGAATGATTTTGCTTCAGTGTTCTTCTGACCATGTTGTAAACAACGCTGCCCCAAAGGAGCATAATAAAGTTCAGAAACTTCATTAGCATACATAACAATAGCTAACATTTATAGGGTTTGTGTTAAATTAATTAAATCATTTAATTTTGATGAAAGCGCCCTGTGAGGTAAATACGATCATTCACGTCATTTCCAAGTTGAGGAAACAGAGGCACAGAGAGGTTAAATAACTTGCCTAAAGTCACACAGCTAGTAAGTGCGCACTTGCAATTTAATCCAAGCGCCCTGGCTCCACTGCCAAAGTGCTTCATTCCTGTGCTGTGCTTCTTTTAATCCTAAAATCATAGAGTCTTTCTGCCTCATCTAGAGTGAACTCAAGCCCAGAATTGGTATCACTCAGACATCCCTTCCCAAATCATAGATATTTTCTTGTCTACTCTTAGCTTTTATTTGTCAGTGCAGATGAGTGAGACATTGATGGAGACAGGCCCCAGAGCAACCACCCCATAGACTGGCATCTCTTTGCGTTGCTGCGGTGTTGTTCCCTTGAAGTCATCTACAGTCTAGGATGCATCGGAATGGATAGATATGCCTTGATTTTCTTTGCTTCTGGTGCAGCATGGAAGGAGAACAAGGGTGTGAGAGGTGAGCGCGCAAGTGCTCCTTGATCTTTCCTCCAGGATATCTTGGGGAGTTCAAATCTTTCCTCAGACCACCCCCTCCACCCTTCCACTTATCTACTACCTCTCTTGAGGTAGTGAGAGCATAGTGGGGAGAGACTACAACTAAATTTGTGAATTTAATTCTCGTTTCAATCTCACGTAAATGTTGTGTGTGTGCATGTGTGTGTGTGCTTGCATATTTTGGCTTTGTCTCTGAGTGCTATGAAAATATAGGAAGAGGGGAAACATGACCCATCCCAAATACTCTCTTTCACTCGCTGTGCAGCTCTCAGGAATTATGCTAATTTTATGTAAATATTGATAGTCTCTTATCCACATGTAGAATAAATATGTTTAAAGAACAACCATTCTCTCAAACTATACCTCAGTGAAAGGAAGAAAACAGCAGCTTCAATGAATAATTGAAACTTACATACCAATGTACAACTGGAAGCCAACGTACAGTCTTCTGACTTCCTCTACTTCAAGAAGTCAGGACTCTGACACGTGTCTATAACGTTTCAAAGGGACATAATCTGCAGATACCCCCTACAGGTAACTGACTGCTGGGGTGGGGGTACTTTGATCTTCTGCTCCCCACATCACATACATACTTTGTTGGGCTGTCTCATCAGTCAGCCCCCAGAACACAATTGCATTCCAGAGGTTCTACTTTAATGCTGCCAGGTAGCTTCTCTCTTTTTCAGCATGTGCTTGGTGCTCTTCTTGAAATTAAACGGTGACCTCTTACTTACCTTCAGGTCTAACACCAGGCTGGCTGTGATCCTACCCAAAGCTTGTCTCCTGATTCATGCAACCAACAACCGGGGCTCATCAATAGTGAAAAGCAGGTCTTTGCTCCTCTGTACTTGTCATCAAAGCCAAAGGAGCTCACGTTCCTCAGGGCACCATCTGGCTAGAATTTATGTGGTAGGCATGGAAATATTATTTTCTAGGTATAATGATTTCTTTGCTTTGGCATGGCTGATAATGGCACCCTGCCACCACCAGAAACTAACCATGTCATTTTCCTCCTGTCAACAAGTTCTTACCAATGATTTCCTGTCATTCCTTCCCTATTTTAAAAGGGGCAGCTTCTCCCTTGGCAGCATACTTCGGGAAATAATCGCATCAGCTGGGCAGCTGTTGAGGTGGAGAGTTCTATGCCAGAGGAACGACCTCTTTAGGATTCATTGCTACACTGACAACTGTGACTTGTCCTCACTCCATCTGATGTCTTACCAACAGCTCCTTCCGTAATTCCCCACGCCGTGGCCTTTGCTCCCCACCCACTGCTGAAATGCTCTGGTCTTCCACTTGCAGCTTTGCGCAGTCTTGGCTCAGTTGCTCATTGTCGTTCCCTTCTTTTGGTTCCCATTGACGGGTCCCTCCTTCCCAATGCTCTCTCCTGATCTCTGCTTTCTAGGTCATTGAACTTCTTTGAGGCCTTTGATTTTTCTCTTTGGTTTTTTCCTGTTTCTTCTTTGCTTCCTCTTGTTCCTTTGGCTTCCAATCTGTGGGCCATGTAGGGCTCCAAAGAACTCTGTCCTAGGGACCTTTCCTCTCTACTCACTCTGAGAGTTAACCCATACCTACGCATTTAAATGCCACCTTAGTGATACTAACCGAAACTTTCAGCAGTGACTTAAAACATTAAAATTATCCAAGCACACACTTTACACAGGGAAATATTTCTAAAAGCCTTGGTAAAATTCATTCCCTGAAGGAAACCTCATATCCTTTCATATCCTATTTGTGGAGCCACATTCAATTCTTTTAACTGGTATTTTTGGACATTATTTAAAAATCTCTAGAAATAATACTTACGTTCCTCTTTCTTTCTTCCTATTTTTGTATGTTCTTAGCTATTGGCTTCCAAGGTAAATGAAGAAGAATTTAGCTTCCTTTCACATATACCACATTATACCTATACATATTTTCTCTTCTCCCTATTCTTTTTAAAGAATCATTTTAAAATTTGAATTACATGAATAATCAGTGTTTATGTTTGACTATAAAAATATTACTTACAGTGAAAGATAGATAATGTACTATGATTATTTTAAGAGGTAACATGGAGTAATAGTTAGGAGAACAGATTCTGGAGTCCAACTACCTGGATTCAAATCCCAAAGACAGTACTTATATTAAGAGCTAGCTCTGTTTCAGTTTCTTCAACTGTAGAATGAGGTACTCATAGTATCCGCAACAATGAGTTGTGGTAATTAATAGTTAATAACTGAATGAATATAAAATTAATATAAAGAATTAGAACAATGCATGTCTTCTAGTAAGCACTAAATAAGTGTTAGAAATTTTTGCTTTTATTATTATTATCTTTCCCTGTGCAACATTTAATTTTTCCTGGGATTAACAGTAACAATCATAGTCATGATTTTTATTTTTATTTGTATAGCTTTCCGTGTACTAGCTATTCTTACTCTGACTTGGTTTTAGCTCTACCTTCCACATTCAGAGGCAATTGGTGCCAAGGATTCCTGAGTCTCTGGGGACTTCCATGATGTAGATCAAGCTGCTTCTCATTTTTCCCTCCTTCCGGCTCAGGATTCAGTTGCCTTGGGTGCACCGGGTCAGTTGCTACTCATCCATCTGCTTTCTAACTTTTAATGTTTTGTCATGCTTTCTTTAATTTGGATTTATATCTTCAAAAAGCGTCATTATTATCATTCTAGTGGGACTTCAGGAGGGTACAGAGGGTAATGTGTATTATAACATTAAGGAAGACAGATCTTAAATAAATAAATGCATATGAGCACATCACTCCAAATTACAGGAATAACCTGTAAAGGAAAATAGTAGGGTAATTTGAGAGAACAGCAAAGAGGGACCTAATTTGGTCCTCTTTGGTTTTCGTGACATGGCTTTTTGAGAAAGTATTATTTAAGCTAAGCCCTAAAGATAAGTGAGAGTCAGTCAGGCAAAGATCATAGAGAAAAACCTTCCCTGCAGACGAGGAGCCTTGAGATAATAGAAGAATCAGGACTCTGGACTGAAAGTGACAGACTCCAAGCCTAAGGTGAAAAAAGAGAACTGTTTAGTCCATATAAGTGGGACATTTAAAAGGTGGAGACAGTAAGGCTTGACTGGATCCAAGGATTTATATGAGGCCTCAGATTTCTGTCTCTCTATCCATCTCTTGGTTCTATTTGCCTTTGCTTGGCCTCATTCTCAGAGACTTCCTCTATTTGGTGGCAGGTTGGCCACTAGCAATCACAAGGCTACATCATTCTTATAGCTTCTGTCCCAGAGAAAAAGAGAGAGGCTTTCCCAGCATTTCTTTTAAAATCAGCATGCATGTATGACATCTCACATTCCTTGGGATGATTACAGTATGGAGCTCTGCATTTGGCCAGACATGGGTCCAACCATACAGACAGACAATAATTTGGCTCATGCAATGTACTGAAAGATATTTACTATTAGAAGAATCATGAGAGATAAGATTATAGAGACGTTAGGGTTATTTAAGACAGAATCTTATGGGTGATGTTAAGCTCTTGGAATTTATACTACTTGCAATGAGAAGCTATTGATGGATTTTGATCAGGGAGTAACACAAGCACTGTAATTACTGTTCATCTGATCCAAACTTTCAAATCCAATTACCTTTCCAGTCCACTTACTATGTCAGAGGCACCACCATCTTCCTGCTGTCTTAGGCTTACATTTTAGAGTCATCTTTGAGGTCTCTCTTAAATTTATCACCCATATAAAATTAGTCATTAAGTCCTATAGGTTTTCCCTTCCTGAAGTCTCTGGAATTTATCCTTGCTCCTGCTTCAAGTACATTGTCACATCCTTACGGGTTCTTATCACCTTAGACTTGGGTTCTTGTGATAGTCTCCTAACTGGCTTCTCTTCTGTTTTCTCCCTGCTTCCAAGTCATCACACATGGCACTGTCAGATAGTCCTTTTGAAAATACCACTATCTTCTTGTCACTCCTCTACCCAGGAGCCTATGCTGGTGTCCTATCATTTAATGAATCATACCCAAATCCCTCAGCCCAGAATCCAGAGCCTTCCATCATCTGGCCCTGCTGCCCTATCTAGTCTTATCTTCCCATTATCCCTCCACCACAATAAGACCTGGGCCCCGACTCCCCACCTCTTCCATTCCACAAGTGGGGGAAGATGGGCTGTTATAAATTGCTTTGCAGACAGAAGAGGATAGAAACTCAGGGAAGAGAAAGGAGAATGTGAGCCACTGTAATGAACCACAACCGTGTTTGATAAAGAAGGGCTGAGGATGTAGTTGTGTGGCTAACCTGAACTCAATGGTGTGGTCAAGCGAGCCCGTCTGAGTGAGCATGGTGGGCAGATGTTGATGCCCAGGAGAAAGGTCCAACTATGCATTTTCAAGATAAGGCATTGGCTGGAAGGAGGATATTTGCTCAGCAAGCCTTTCCAGGGTGTAATACTCACACACTCTTACACAGTGTGTGGGCCAACTCACAGGTTTCTAGGAACTTGCCCAGACTTTTCAGGGTCAATTGGTACTGCAGAGAAATGATGGATTATCCAGAGAGGTATGAATAGTGTCAGGAAACAAGATCAAGCTGGGTGGGATCTCATTACTTATTTTTGTTAAAGTAGCTTTATGGTGGGGGTTTGGATTGGTGTTTGTAATCTTCAGGAATAATATGCCACTGCAGTGGGAAGGGAATCTGGCAACTTTAAAAACCTACTAAAGTTCCAAGGAAAGTTGGATAAGAAGGTTTGTAGCTAAATCCTAGGAAATAATAGAAAAGTTAAAAAATTTAACACAGGGGCCAGCCACCGTGGCTCACGCCTGTAATCCTAGCACTTTGGGAGGCCAAGGCAGGTGAATCATGAGGTCAGGAGTTCAAGACTAGCCTGGCCAACATGGTGAAACCCCATCTCTACTAAAAATCAAAAAAATTAACCGGGTATGGTGGCATGCGTCTGTAATCCCAGCTACTCAGGAGGCTGAGGCAGGAGAATCGCTTGAACCCGGGAGGCAGAGGTTGCAGTGAGCCCGAGATCGCGCCACTGCATATCAGCCTGGGCGACAGAGTGAGACTCTGTCTCAAAAAAAAAAAAAAAAAAAAATCTATCAATAAAAAACAAAAACAGAATTGCTATTTTCTCTACCTGGGAATGATTTGGCTAATTGCTAACTACATGATCAATTATTGGGTGCCAGGAATAGACATAATTTGTTCAAATTTTATAATTTCCATAATACTTGAAGTTATTTTGCAAAATGAGGAGTTTATATTAAGTTTTAAGGGGTGGAAGAGTTTTATTCGTCCAAGAGAACAAATTTTAAAATCTGATACAAGGTCACAGTAATTCTGTGATAGGAAGAATGTGGCTCCCTGAAGATGTCCACACGCTACATCTCTGGAACCCATGAATGTTAGTGTACAGGGCACAAGGCACTTAGCAGCTGTGATTGACCCTACTGGCCTTGAGGTGGGGAGATTAGCCTTTCTTATCCAGATGGGCCCAGTGTAATCACATGGGTCTTTAGAATTGAAGAATCTTTTCCAGCTGGGGTTAGTCAGCAAGAGATATGGCCATGGAAAAGTGTCAGAGAGATGCAATGCTGCTGGCTTTGGAGATGGACGAAAGCCAGGGAGAAGGAGATCACAAGCCAAGGAATGTGAGAGGCTGAAAAAGGCACAGAAACAGATTCTACCCTGAAGCCTCCAGAAAGGAACACTTGCTGGCAACACCTTGACTTTAGCTAAGTGAGACTGCATTAGACTTCTGACCTATAAAACTAACATAACACATCTTATCTTGTTTTAAACCACTATGTGTTTGGTCCTTTGTATGGCCACCATAGAACACTAATGCGTATAGAAAACGAATGCATGTTATTTAGTAAATACATATCAAATGAATGGAATTCATTTAAGAAATCAATAAGAAAATCATGTAAACGTCTTCTTCTGTTTGGATTGGTACTTATACATGTTTTTAATAAATGATTCATTTTAAAACTCACATTGATTGAGCACTTGCTTGTCCTAGGCACTTTTCTATGCTCTTGTATTAAATCCTCAGAGTAACTGTTTGAGATCATTACTATCAGCTGGTGAATTAACCTTTCCAAAGTCATATACTTAGAAAACGGTGAAGCTGAGTTTTGAACTAAGGAGGCTACAGAACTCATTTGTTTAGTCACTATGACAGTGGTTCCCACACCTACCTGCACAATAAAATCACTTGCTGAGTTTTTACAAATCTCAATGTCCAGATGACACCCTAAATCAATTAAATCAGCATGTTTCAGTTTGCAGTGAGACATCGGTACTTTGTAAAGTGTACAGCAAAGTTTGAGAACCACTGCATTCAATGTACTACCTCTCAAACTACAAAATACATTTGGTGATTTATTGCATGTAATAGCAAGAATTAGAACTCGATTTGTGTAAAAATACAATACAAATTACCTCTGACTCTAAGTCGGTGGTTTTGTCTTAGTTAGTACAGAAACTGTCATAGGCTGGTTAAAAGGGCAGTCGTTAGTTAATCCAAAGACTACAGTAACATTGATTGTGCCTGTAGACACAATTTGGATTGTCAGTCAAAATAATGGAGGGGTAGCAGTAGGGAAACCTTTCCCAAAATCAGACAAGAAGGAAGGAGAAACAAAGATCTTTATCTGGTATCTAAGCCAGAAGAGAATGGAGAGCTGCCAGATGAGATCTGTGATCAAACTGCCTGTCTGGACATCTTGTCACCACTGTTGTTAAGTCTGTGTGCTTTACATGTCTTCAGCCTTAGTCGAAAGCAGCTCTGCTCCCCCTTTACGGTTGGCACGGTGCCTGAGAACCTGTATTTCCTCATTTTGCCATATCCTTGCTTCCTTGTGCCATAATGGATAGCTTCTCCAGGGACGCCAATCTTGTTAGCAAGGGTAGTATCCCCCTTCTGGTCAAGGAGCAGACTGGAAGTTGGAGCACTGTTGGAATTCTGGCTGCAATCTCTGGCTGCCGTATTGGCAGATGACTATTTTTCTCTTTAAATGACATTTTTTTTTTTTTTTTGTGAGGTATATTACCCAACTTCTCCTCTGGCAGGAGAGGCCCTTTGTGTTTTTTCATCTGCTGCAAAACTTCTTAACTTTCTCAATTAGTTTTGAAAACAGAAATTGGTTCAGCAGGTTTCAACTGGAAACAGGTGTTGATGATGGTGTCCAAATCTTCAACTGAGGTTCTTCTCTTCCCTTTGCCAGCCTTTACATGGAGTAATGAACAGGTCCGTGTTGGATGTAGCAGATTGTACATCTCCTCACGGGCCAGAGCTCTTGATTCAAATCACAGGCTTGCAGAGAATTATCACAGAGATGAGAATCATACATTAAAATGCACTTTTGTCTTACTAGCAATGATCACAGACCCCATTACATCATTTATTTGTTTACACTAAGCCATAAACTTGCTTTAGCCAGGATTACCTCAGGATTCCTCGCTAAACACAAGACAATCTTTTTGGCTTAGGTCCTCCCACTTGGCTATATACTCTTTGCAATTTCACCAGAACGTTGCCAACACTCTACTCTGATGTGTGCTGTGTAGATGTAGAAGGAAAATAGCTAAATCAAGAGAAGGAAAGAAGTAATTTACAAAATTTTCATGATTAGCATTATTGATTTCTGTTGGACTTGGACTCATCTTGGTAAATTTTACAGATTATAATTCAATTTTATTTTTTATCAATTCTTACTTTCTTAGTTTTTAAGTTAGTCAGGAAAGAAAGTTAGTTAAGAGGGATTAATCCAAATGTGATTGTAGCTTAAGTGGAGTGGAGACCTCATTGTTTATCTAGTGGATTCATATAGCATAAAGATACAGGATTACCAGCCAAGGAGTCGTCTGGGGGCAATTGCATAAAACTCTCTTTTCTCATCACACAACATCACCTGGAACAAGGACTCTAGGCTTTTCAAGATTTAAAGGTGGCTGAAAAATTCTGTGAAAATCAATGAGAATTGAGATTTTAATAAATCACAAATTCATTAATACTCCAAAAACTACCCTTCAAGTTGGGAAAATCAGTATTCTTTGCTGATAATTCCTTTATCCTATATTTTCCTTGCAGTTAATTTTACTTTCGTTTTCTCAAAGCCAATTTGTCTTTAAGACAGTTGTTAAGTCCTATTCTATGCCTTTCATTTTCAAAGAATTATGTGGTTGCCTTCTTCCTTAGAGATAATTTAACAAAGCTTACAGACACGTTGTGTGTGCGTGTGTGCGCGCACACACACACACACACACACAAATTTATCAGCTAATATCAGCAAATGATCAAAGCCCTGTGGAAACTATTGAAAATTAAACTGGGTTGTAGTACAATGGTATCTGCAATGTATTGGTTATTTATCTATGTTTATAAATAGGACACAAAAGCTTAATTTTATCATAATTGAAGAGCAATTTTGAGGAAGTCATGTAATTTAATAGTTTAGCTGTCTTTTATTGCTCTATGTAAATGGACTAAATAACAGCAGTAAATGTTGAACATAATCTAATGCACTACAATTTCTTTGGAACACAATTTAAATTTCAAATTATGTTTAATGCTTTTGTACATATCACAGGTCTCTTTTTTAAAGCTTATCACATGGAATTGATTTATTCAAGGAAACTAGCATATGGAAAAAAACAGGAGAATGGGTCATTTGGAAATATGACCAAATATGCTGAAAAATGTGCGTCATTTACTTTTAAATCATCTTTCCTTTCATTATTATAAACCTCACCAGTGCCTTCCTGTATTATATATTTAGAGAGTCTTTGAATAAGACAACTTTTTCCAATTGTATTGTGTTACTTGGCCTCAAACATTTCCTGTTTCTTTTGTGTAATTAGGCTCAAAAGGAGAA
Organism: Macaca thibetana thibetana; assembly: GCF_024542745.1. Taxonomy (NCBI): domain Eukaryota; kingdom Metazoa; phylum Chordata; class Mammalia; order Primates; family Cercopithecidae; genus Macaca; species Macaca thibetana. Next base: position 82,814,698 of record NC_065578.1, on the reverse strand, counting down.
GGTGATATAGAATAAGACGCAATGTGTGTATATGTTGGCCCATTTTTCCTGTAGAAGTGATTCATTAATTGGCATCTGCCCTTGGTGCTATATTCACATCCACGCCAACATATCCTTCTGCATGAAATAATGTTCAGTGAAATAGGGGAGAAAATGTTCTCTTTGGATTCCGTCTGATTTCAGAATGTTGTGATTAAGATGCAGATGTGAAGGTCAGATAAAGAGGCTAAAAATAAAACATTTTTGTGAGAGGCAGTTAGAAGGCTTTAATGAAATTTTAAGATGGGGGTGTTAGAAATAAGCCAGGATGTCTAACTTGCATTCCCTTGGGCTCTCACAACAGGGAAGGATTCCTCTAAAAACAAACTCATTCATGAAATGTATAAATCTTAGAAAGAAAGTACTCAAAATATATTGTGCACACAACAGTATGCTTTGGATCTCATAGGATTTTCCTGTTTAAAAAATAGGGTTGTCTGCTCACAGGAAGACATCAAACAAAATTGAGAAACTATGGAAACACACTTGCTGCTAGGTTGAAAAGAAATCTGGGCTGGACACGGTGGCTCATGCCTGTAATCCCAGCACTTTGGGAGGCCGAGGCTGGTGGATCACCTGAGGTCAGGAGTCCCAGACCAGTCTGATCAACATGGTGAAACCCCATCTCTAGTAAAAACACAGAATTAGTCGGGTGCGGTGGCACAAGCCTGTAATCCCGGCTACTTGGGAGGCTGAGGCAGGATAATCGCTTAAACCTCGGAGGTGGAGTTTGCAGGGAGCTGAGATCACCCCATTGCATCCAGCCTGCGCAATTAAGAACGAAATTTCGTCTCGAAAAAACAAAAACAAAACCGAAAAAACAAAAGAGAAATCTGTAAACCTACTACAACAAAATTATTACTAAATTTACTGCACACAATTATTAATTATCCATGGACCAACAGACAAGTGATGATTTATCCTACATCTCTTACCTTCTCAGGGTGAAGCCTTTTCATGCCTTCTGACAGTTTCAACTTTCAAGTAGGTTGCTTAATTCAATAGGTATCATTCATTTATTTGGAATTCATCCTTGCTTTTGACAGACTTTAGGCATTTAATGGTAGCCCAACCAGTAATGGAGCTCAAAGACTTATGAAGAGGACACATAGTAAACAAAGAATTGTATGATTATAATAAATTTCTAGATGAAGACTGGAGAGATTCACTTCTTTCTGCTGGTTCCTGGTCCTATCACTATGAATCCAGCTCCTTGACAGTGGCAGCAGCAGTTCGTTCCAGTAGCCACAGATGACATCTATTCGCAGTTTTTCCAATACTCACAGAACAAGTCTCATCTCCTCCTGGTACCAGTGCCTCTCCCCAGAAGACTGAGTCCTTACCCTGTTTACTTTCTCCTCTAAGCTTCTATGTTTTAATAATTCAAATCTCTTCCTTTTGTTTCCTTGGAGTGAGAGTTGGTTCCTGCAATTCCTATCTCTGTGATACCTTACTGTTCCTATTTGTGTTTCACTTCCTCAATACCCAATTAAGAATCTTTATATTAAATTCTCTCTATTAAAATAATTGATATGGTGAAATCTGACTGAAATTTAGTAGATATAGTTGGCAAAACTCTAACATTAATCACATGTGCATTTTTTTTTTTTTTTTATCCTAAAGACCTGCCTGGATTCCCTGTAAGCACTGAGAAACACATATTCAGAATATCTGAAGTCATATACAATAATAATTTTTTAAAATATGGTATGACCAAGCCAGGCATTGTGGTAGACTTTGGGAGATTACCATTGATGAGTTTATAAGTTAATGGAGCAGATGAAAATATAAACAATTGACCATAAAATCACTCAAGAAATGAGCCTATGAAAGGTATTTTTAAGGACATATCAGCCTGATGATAGAGACAACTGGATAGATAATGAAAAACTCATCATTCCTTAACTTAGTTGTATTTGCTGGTTCACAGAAACTTTATCCATTAACTTAGGTCCACTTCTGCCTTTGGGTAAGTACAGATTAATATAAGCCCTTCTGAAAAAGCAGGAATCGTACTGTAAGTAGAAAATGAAACAAATGTTAAGTGGACCTGACACAATTAAAGAAAATTAGGGCAAGAACCTAGACTATTGTTGGAGGTGCCCAACAACTTTTGTTATGTCTTGGTGTTTGGGTGTTTTTGGAATGCTTAGTAACTTCTTTGGCTACCCCAATACTATTTCTCTTCCTTAATGCACCATTATTGCTGCAATGCTACATTCTTTAGCATTAGCAACCAGGCCCATACCCCTTGATATTCCCCTTACAATTCCAGGGTTTTGAGTTTAATGCTAGTTCCTGGCCCCTAATTGTCTTATTTGGTCATAGATAATTGGATAAAGATAATTAGATAAGCTCTGTGATGCACTCTGGATTCAACTGTCTATCTTCATGAAATAGCCCACTATCATATGTTGCCTAATGCACACTAAAATACTAGTTGGCGACAACTGCTGTTTTGAAAAGCAAAGCAGAATAAGGGTGTGGAGAACAACAGGAATGTTATTTCAAATAGAATGGTTACTAAAGATCTAACTGATGAGATGACATTTGAGCAGAGACCTAAATGAGGCACAAACCAAGCTGTTGGAAAGATGAAGTGGAAGAGCATTCCAGGCAGATGGAATAGCAAATGCAAAGGCCAAATGTGGACATGGTCTTGGCCTATTTTGAGAAAGTGCATGGATGCTATGGAGAGGAAGTAGAGTGAATGAGGGGTAAATGGTGGGAGACTATATTAACAAGATAGTCAGAGATAGGTCACGTTGCAGATCATGGTAAGAATTTTGGATTTACTTACCAGTGTGTGGAAAGCCATTGGAGATTGTTAAACAAGGAAGTAATGTGCTCTGATTTAAATTTTTAAAGGATAACTGACTTCTGTGTGGAGAATAGATGGTTGGTGGCAGGAACCAAGACCAAGGAGAATGTTATTGTAGTGGACATACTGAAGAAAAAGGATGGTTTGCAATAAGGTGGTTGTGATGCCAATGTTGAGAAGTTGCTGACTGACTTTATTGATGCTTTAGCGGTGAGCTCAGTTCCAAGAACCACTGGACTGCTGCTTCAAAGATGTGCCAATTACTGAAATGAAGAAATCTGTTGAGAAAGCAAAGCAGAGACACATAACTCTAGCTTCCTCCCCACCCATAGGTTGTATAGAGGAACAATAAATTTCATTTGAGGTCCAATTTAATATTTAGTTGAAGAGGTCATATATGCAGCAAGCTGAATGTTCAGGGGAGAGTTAGGCTAGAGATACAAATGTAGCCACTATTGTGATACTGGAAGTCTTGTGATTAGATAAGATTAGCTATGAGATGAGTGTAGATACAGAAGAAAAGAGGACAGGAGACCATGTCCCAGGGTACTCTAACATTTAGAAGTAATGAAAAGGAAGAGGCAATGGAGAATGAAAGGAGGGTCAAATGAGGTAGGAGAAAAATCCAAGAGTGGGGTATGGAAAGGCCTAGTAAAGACATAGTTTCAAGAAAAAGAAAGTGGTCGCCTGTGCCACATTCTTCTGAGGGGTCAAGAAAATTTGTGGTAGTGCACTGACCATTGATTTAGCAATATGGAGTCATCGGCAACCAATATAAGGCAATATATGAGTGGAGATAAAAGCCTGACTGGTACTTCTTTGAGAAAACACGAGGTTGAGAAACACTTAGTATAGTTAAATTTTTTTAATTTTTTTTTTTTAATTATTATACCTTAAGTTCTGGGATACATGCTCAGAACGTGCAGGTTTGTTACATAGGTATACACGTGCCATGATGGGTTGCTGCACCCATCAACCCGTCATCTACGTTAGGTATCGTTAAATTTTTAAAGGGCTTTCTTTAAAGAGAATCAGGTGAATGGAGCAATAGTTGAATAAGATGCTAGATTAAGAGAATTTCTTATATTTTCTGTTGGCAGATACACATAATTTTATCAATATGAAAATGATTTGGAAAAGAGGGGAAATTAATGATGGAGAAGAAATGAATAAAGACTCTAGGAACAAAGTCCTTGAATAGGTAGGTGGGGATAAAATGTAATATTATCATGTAGGGGTTTGCCTTTCATCCACGATGGAAAGAAAAGTGCAGGAATGAAGACACAAGTAGGTCAATAAATTTAGTGGTGGGAGACAGAAGTTTTTTTCTGGTTGCTTCTTTGTTTTAAAATGGACTATTTTAAAAAAGCAGTTTTAGGTTCACAACAATGTTGAGCAGAAGGTATAGAGATTTCCTATATATCCCCGCCCCCCAAACCTGCACAGACTTCCTCATTAGCAACATCCCCCACCAGAGTGGTACATTTGTTACAGCTGATAAACCTACATTTACACATCATTATCACCCAGAGTCCATAGTTTACATTAGGAATCACTCTTGGTGTTGTACATTCTATGGGTTTGGATAAATGTATAAGGATAGGTATCATTATAACTTTTTTTTTTTTGAGACGGAGTCTCGCTCTGTCGCCCAGGTTGGAGTGCAGTGGCACGATCTTGGCTCACTGCAACCTCTGCCTCCTGGGCTCAAGTGATTCTCATGCCTCAGCCTCCTGAGTAGCTGGGATTACAGGCGTGCGCCACCATGCCTGGATAATTTTTGTATTGTTAGTAGAGATGGGGTTTCACCATGTTGGCCAGGATGGTCTCGAAATCTTGACCTCAAGTGATCTGCCTTCTTGGCCTCCCAAAGTGCTAGCATTACAGGCATGAACCACTGCGCCTGGCCAGCTCATTTCTTTTTATCATTGAATTGAATATGCAAATGGAATGTTCAGGGGAGCATTTAGACTAGAGATCTAGAGTCCTCTTCCTCTTCATGACTTCTAAATATTAGAGTGTCCTGGGATTCAGTCTTCTGTCCTCTTTTCTTCTGTGTCTACACTTATGTTTGCAGATGACATGATTGTATATTTAGAAAACCCCATTGTCTCAGCCCAAAATCTCCTTAAGCTGATAAGCAACTTCAGCAAAGTCTCAGGATACAAAATTAATGTGCAAAAATCACAAGCATTCTTATACACCAGTAACAGACAAACAGAGAGCCAAATCAGTAATGAACTTCCATTCACAATTGCTTCAAAGAGAATCAAATACCTAGGAATCCAACTTACAAGGGATGTAAAGGACCTCTTCAAGGGTGTACTACAAACCACTGCTCAGTGAAATCAAAGAGGACACAAACAAATGGAAGAACATATCCATGCTCATGGATAGGAAGAATCAATATCGTGAAAATGGTGAAACCATACTGCCCAAAAAGTTATTTATAGATTCAATGCCATCCCCATCAAGCTACCAATGAGTTTCTTCACAGAATTGGAAAAAAAAAAACTGCTTTAAAGTTCATATGGAACCAAAAAAGAGCCCACATCTCCAAGACAATCCTAAGTCAAAAGAACAAAGCTGGAGGCACACGCTACCTGACTTCAAAATATACTACAAGGCTACAGTAAGCAAAACAGCATGGTACTGGTACCAAAACAAATAAATATAGACCAATGGAACAGAAAAGAGAGTCCTCAGAAAAATACCACACATCTACAGCCATTGATCTTTGACAAACCTGAGAGAAACAATGAAATGGGGAAAGGATTCCCATTTAATAAATGGTGGTGTTAGGTTTTGGCTTTAGCCATAAGTAGAAAGCTGAAACGGATCCATTTTTTTACTCCTTATACAAAAATTAATTCAAGATGGATTAGAGACACAAATGTTTGTTACATATACATAAAAATCCTAGAGGAAAACTAGGTATTAACTTGTCAGGACATAGGTATATGGGCAAAGACTTCATGTCTAAAACACCTCCCCAAATAGCAACCCAGCAGCAAAAGCCCCCTTCCTTGACAAATGGGATCTCATTAAACTAAAGAGCTTCTGCACAGCAAAAGAAACTACCATCAGAGTGAACAGGCAATCCTACAGAATGGGAGAAATCCTTTTTGCAATCTACTCATCTGACAAAGGGCTAATATGTGCCAAACCTACAAAGAACTCACTGAACAAATTTACAAGAAAAAAAAACAACCCCATCAAAAAGTGGGCAAAGGATATGAACAGACATTTCTCAAAAGAAGACATTCATACAGCCAACAGACACATGAAAAAATGCTCATCATCACTGGCCATCAGAGAAATGCAAATCAAAACCACAATGAGATACCATCTCACACCAGTTATAATGGCAATTATTAAAAAGTCATGAAACAACAGGTGCTGAAGAGGATGTGGAGAAATACGAACACTTTTACACTGTTGGGACTGTAAACTAGTTCAACCATTGTGGAAAACAGTATGGCGATTCCTCAAGGATCTAGAGCTAGAAATACCATTCGACCCAGCCATCCCATTACTGGGTATATACCCAAAGGATTATAAATCATGCTGGTATCTCATTGTTTTAATTTGCATGTTTCTGGTGCCTATGATGTGGAGCGACTTTTCATATGCTTATTTGTCATCTGCATATCTTCTTTGGTAATGTGTCTATTAAGGTCTGTTAAGGCCCCTTTTAAAAATTGGATTGTTTTCTTATTGTTGAATTTTAAGTGTTCTTGGTGTATTTTGTGTAAGAATCCATAATTAGATATGTCCCTTACAAATAGTTTCTCCCAGACTATGGGTTATCATTCTCTTGATAGTGTCTTTCACAGAGCAGGAATTTTTAATTTTAATGAGGTCCAGCTTATCAATTCTTTCTTTCATGGATTATGCATTTGGTGCTGTCTCTAAAAAGTCATCACCGAAGCTAAGGTGATCTAGAATTGTTTTTTCTATCTTATCTTCTCGGAGTTTTGTAGTCCTACATTTTACACATAGGTTTGTGATCCATTTTCAGTTAGTTTTTGGGAAGAGCAGTGTCTAGATTCTTTTTATTTTTAAGCTATATTGTGTGAAGGGCAGTGTCTAGATTCTTTCTGTATTTTGTATGTAGATGTTCAGTTGTTCTAGCACCATTTGTTAAAAGACTATCTTTTCTTCTTTTTATTGCCTTTGTTCCTTTGTCAATGATCAATTGACTATAGTTTTGTTGGTCTATTTCTGGGATCTCAATTCCATTCCATAGGTCTATTTTTTTATTCTTTTGCCAATACCACACTGTCTCGATTATTGTAGGTTTATATTAAGTCTTGAAGTCAAATAGGGTCAATCCTCCAACTTTATTCTTCAATGTTATGTTGGCTATTTTGGGTCTTTTGCCTCTCTATATACAATTTAGAATCAGTTTGTTGATACTCCCCAAAAAAACTTGCCGAGACTTTAATTGGCATTGCACTGAATGTATAGATCAAATTGAAAAGAACTGGCATCTTGACAATATTTAGTCTTCCTATCCATAAATATAACTTTTTTCCATTTATTTGGTTTTTCTTTGATCTCTTTCATCAGTTTTGTAGTTTTCATCTTATAAATCTTATATGTATTTTGTTAGATTTCTATTTATTTCATTTTTCAGTGATAATTTAAATGGTATTGTGATTTTAAATTCAAATTCTACTTGTTTATTGCTGGTTTGTAAAAAAGCAATTTACTCTTGTGTATTAATCTTGTATCCTGACATCTTGCTACAATCACTTATTAGTTCCAGTTTTTTTGTTACTTTTTCTGGAATTTCTACATAAATGAGTATGTCACCTGTGAACAAAGAAATTTTTATTACTGCTTACTTCTTTCTTAATCTATATGCATTTTGTTTCCTTTTCTTGTCTTATTAGCTAGGACTTACAGTTCAATGTTGAAAAGCACTGATGAGAGGGTACACCTTTGTCTTGTTCTCTGTCTTGATGGGAGGCTTTGAGTTTCTCATTATTACATATGATATTAGCAGTAAGATTTGTTTTGTAGATTTTTTTATTCAGTTAAAAAATTTCCCTTCTATTCCTAGTTCAGTGAGTTATCAAGAGTGGGCATTGGATTTTGTCAAATTATCTTCTGCATCTATTAATACAATCTTGTTATTTTTTCTTTAGCCTCTTGATATGATGGATTAAATTAATTGATTTTCAAATGTTGAACCAGCCTTGCAGACGTGGGCTACATCCCATTTGTTCATGCTGTATAATTACTTTTATATATTGTTGTATTTGATTTGCTAGTATTTTACTGAGAATTTTGCATTTCTGTTCATAAGAGATACTGATCTGTAGTTTTCTTGTAATGCTTTTGCATTGTTTTGGAATTAGGGTATTGTTAGCCTCACAGAATGAGTTAGGGACTATTTCGTCTACCTTCTGAAAGAGATTGCAGAGAACTGTATAATTTCTTCCTTAGGCTGGGTGTGGTGGCTCATGCCTGTAATCCCAGCACTTTGGGAGGCCGAGGCGGGTGGATCATCTGAGGTCAGGAGTTCAAGACCAGCCTGACCAACATGGTGTAACCCTGTCTCAACTAAAAATACAAAAATTAGCTGGGCGTGGTGGTGTGCACCTATAGTCACAGCTACTTGGGAGGCTGAGACAGGAGAATTGCTTCAACCCAGGAAGTGGAGGTTGCAGTGAGCCAAGATCATGTCACTGCACTGCAGCCTGACAGAGCGAGACTCCATCTAAAACAAACAAACAAAAACAAACAAACAAACAAAACCAAAAAACATTCTTCCTTAAGTTTTTGGTAGAATTCACCAGTGAATAGTACTTTCTGTTCTAAAAGATTATTAAATATTGATTTGATTTTTAAAATAGATATAGACCTATTCAGATTACCTATTTCTTCTTGAGTTTTGGCAGATTGTGTTTTTTAAGGCACTGGTTCATTTTTCTGGTTGCTGCTTGAACTGAGAAGGAAGATCAACAGCTGAGAGTGATAAGGGGGATACAGGATGTTAGCATTTTGAGAATGAAAGTGAAGGTATGGATGAGTTGTCTCAGAAGTAGAAAAGTAAATTAATTAGAGCAATACAGTTGGATTGCTAAGCAGTGCTGAAGCTTTGAGTTTGTGAACATAAACATATGGTGATATTATTCTGCCTCTTCAGATACCTGGATGAAAGCAGAGATTTGATGGAGAGTCCTATTTAACCAGTAATATACATTTGGTAAGTAATTACAACAGAATAAAAGACAGTTGGAGGAGCTCAGGTATATATAAGAGAATAGATATAATGATGGTCCATTGAGTAGAATACACGTGGGTAAAGAAGTAAGTGAAAATATGACAGGAAAATAAACAGCGACATGGTGATTTGGTCAATATTTTTAAGGTTCTGGTGGAGTCAAATAATTGCATAAACATAGTATTGACATTTTTGAGGAGAGGTAGTTATTACTGGTATGAACACGGAGTGGTGGGCCTGGTATAGGAAGAAGACAAGGTCACTGGAGATGAGGAGGTAAAGGAATTTCTAGGAATTGAATTTCCATTGATTTGTGGTTATTGGACAAAGATGACAAGGGAGGCAGCAGAGAGAAGTACAGTAGGCCAGATGCTCCAGTATTCAGGGAAGGAGAAAGAGTGACAAGAAAATCAGCAGAAGATCATGACAAGACTGGCTCCAGAAGGATGGTAGATGACTGCAACATGGCACAGGAGTAGAGTCCAGTGGCAAATGTTTCAATGGAACAGGACATTTTTAGGGATGTGGAAGAACAAAAGAAAATGCAATGGACAAAACACTCATTGGAAAACAATGAAAAGCAATGGAAAAAGCAATAAAAAATACTTTATTGGACCCACAGAAATAGAAACCATTCTATTATAAAACCACATCCAACACTCACAATAGTAAAGACATGGAATCAACCTAAATTCCCATCAGTGATAGACTTGATAAAGAAAATATGGTATATATACACCATGGAATACTATGCAGCCATAAAAAATAATTTTATATATATATATATATATATATATATATTGCAGGGACATGGATGAAACTGGAAGCCATTATTCTTAGCAAACTAACACAGGAATGGAAAACCAAATACTACATGTTCTCACTTATAACTGGAAGCTAAATGATGAGAACACATGGACACATAGAGGGGAACAACACACACTGGGGCCTGTTGGAGGGTGGGAGGAGGGAGAGGATCAGGAAAAATAACTAGTAAGTACTAGGCTTAATACCTGGCTGATGAAATAATCTGTACAACAAACCCCCATGACACAAGTTTACCTATGTAACAAACCTGCACATGTGCCCCTGAACTTAAAATAGAAGTTAAAATAATATAGTTCATTGGAAAAAGCAATTAAGAGCAAGAAGTATATATGGTTCTTTTAAACAGACTTAATGGTAAGTGGGATGAAGTATAAAAAATAAATACCCCTTGGATGCCCTGCAGAGGTAATAATATACTCAAGTGGTAGCTGATTTCAGTTAATGCAAGATGGTGAAGATTAAGGCAACATTCAAAGAAATGATTAAGTGGAATCTTTTCAGATAACATAGTGAGATATGGAAACCAAATAAAAATCCATGTCCAGAATAAAGAACTTTTAAGGCATTTAGCTGAGGGCAGTTAGAAAGTCCTGACTAATTAGCTTAATTTAAAAGTTATTGTCACAATATCACCTACAAAGACAATATTTACTACAGAGAAGAAGTTTTTAGACGGACTCTAGCTACTTTTAAAGTCCTGTTGTTTTAGTTGCTGCTTGTGTGTGTGTGTATTGCAGGTAGTATGTTATGTAAGATAATTTTTTTAGACAAGGTTGGATACAAAGGTGTGTTTTTCATGTGCTGTAGAACAGGAGTCAATTCATGTGTGGGGCGTAAAAGCTGACTGCGAGAATGTCAGTGTTGGACAAATGTCGGTGGGCTTCCTTTCTGAATAACTATTGTTAGTTTCCTGTTTCTAATAATAGGTTTTCATTTGGTATGATAGTTTTCTATGCCATCTTTCTTGCCTTTTGGTACCTTTTAGACATGGTCAGTATTGATCCTGGTGATAGATACATGGCTGTGTTTTATAGATAATAGAATCTTTGTTCATTTGTTGGTTATATAACATACCTTGCATGTTACCCCTTATTTTTTTATTGTGCTGGGCATGATTTCCAGCAAAATAGCTAGCAAATATGTTCACATTGAGGGACAAATTTTACTTAAAGTGAAATGTTAATATGACCCTAAAGGCTTGGACTTTCCTCAACCCTTCCTGGATGGGCAATTGCTTGAGATGTCCTTATATCCCATGGCTGGCATGTCATCTGCTCTTTATTATCCTACTCTTGCTGTTATGTAGGCATGTTGTCTCTGTTGCAATTCGGGCATGTCACTAAGATGACAAAAACAAGCAAACAAGCAAACAAACAAACAACAAGCAGCCACCTGTTTCCATCATTTGTTCTTGGGAGTGGTGATTAAGAGCATGTAGTTTCTGGCTGGGCACGGTGGCTCACACCTGTCATCCCAGAACCCTGGGAGGCCCAAGGAGGGCAGATCACTCAAGGTCAGGAGTTTGAGACCAGCCTGGCCAACATGGTGAAACCCCATCTCTACCAAAAAATCCAAAAAAAAAAAAAAAAAAAATTAGCTTGAATTGGTGGTACACATCCATAGTCCCAGCTGCTCGGGAGGCTGAGGCATGAGAATTGCTCAAACCCAGGAGGGGGAGGTTGCAGTGAGCTGAGATTGCACCACTGCACTCCTGCCCGAGTGACAGAGTGAGACTGTCTCAACAACAACAACAAAAAACCCAAAAAACAAAAACAAGAGCGTACAGTTTCAAAAGCACACTGGATGGAAATGTCAGATAGTGTCAGAAAAACATATTTATTTTGTGAAGAAAGAGATTATTTATACTTTGTGGGGACGAGTTAATTATCCCCTGCCTCAGAGGAGATGTCATTCCATTCCAGATATTTTTGGTACGTCAATATTGAAAAAGTGACTGAGCTAGTGGCACACTAAAGGTGGGGGCAATGAGCACCATCTGTCCTGGGTGCAGGGCCTGGAGAGAACTTGGAAAGAATAATAAAGCTTGCTAAAAGTAGAGTGGTTTTCATTATAACCATGTGCTGGCAATTCTAAACAAAGCTGGTAACAGAATAATTCTTCCTCAAAAACTTTTTGTTTGTCTAAGTTCTAAGCAATCATAATTGTAAATTTTAATAATATGTATGTAAGCTTCAAATTAGCACATTTTTATTATCCTCTAATGAGCATTGTTTTTTACATGGAAGTTAATTTGGAGAACTCCCAGTTATTCAGCTAGTTCCATAACACATATGGTCTTAACTATACATGTTTTGAGATGAAGTTTGTTAGAGATTAGAATGTTGAATTTTCTTTAGGCATTATTTGTGTCTCCAATCCCTATGGTACTACATATTCCTGTGTTTTAAACAGTAGATTTGAAATAAACAGTGAGAAAATGTAATAATGGAGGATTGGAATCTGAGTTATTTCAATTCTATCATCTTATGTGACCAATTTGAGTTTTAAATCTGTGTTTAAAATTTGAAACATTAAATACAAAGTTTTTGGTTGGCAAGTACAAATTTTAGTTCATATATGAAATATTTTATTGAGATAAAACATCTGTAAAATTTAATTATAAATTATCAGTTGTTTTAAAACCAAAGAACAAATCAAAACATAAAATGTGCATCAGTGGTAAAAATTAATAGTTACCTAAATTTTACCTTTTGCCGATGTTTCAGTTTCCCTAAACTTTACTTATTAGTTACTGGTTGTATACATTTATGATTTTCAATAAGAAAATTTGATCATATAGAGCAGGGAGTATTAAAAATGATCTTCTTCAGGTGTCACCTATGCTAGATTTGCTGCTAAAGCTTTCCCATTACTAGAATAGGATGCATGGTTTCATCATTATGGGAGTATGGTCCCATGGAACATCCAGAATCAGATTCTTAAAGCACTTCAAATTTTTGGTAGAGAGATGACCCGTAAGGGTAGAATACCTGTATTTGAAAAACGAGCATGGACATTCATTGGCAGCATAATTCTTTTAATTTGCTGGGAACATATTGCTGTTATTTTATGTCTTCAGCACGCCCTCAACGGCTGACGGTGAAAACAGAGACAAGATTTAGAATAATAATACAGATCTGTATTTGATTCTCAGCCCTATCTCTTATTATCTGTGAAGCCTGAGCAACTCAACCTCTTTAAGCTCCAGTTTCTCCATCTGCCAACATGTAAGAAAAATACCTGTATCTCAGAGGGTTGTGGTGAGAATTCAATGTTATGTAAGTAGGAATACTCAATCCATAGAATCTGCCCAGTGAATGTATTTTCTTTGTTCCTATTGCTTTTACAAACTCAGTTTAGTTATTACCTCGTTCTTTTTCTTTTCTTCAACTTTTAAGTTCTAGGGTACATGTGCAGGATGTACAGGTTTGTTATATAGGTAAATGTGTGCAATGATGTTTGCTGAACAGATCAACCCATCACCCGGGTGTTAAGCCCAGCATCCATTCACTGTTCCTCCTGATGCTCACCCTTACCCCTGACAGGCCCAGTGTGTGTAGTCCCCTCCCTGTGTCCATGTGGTCTCATTGTTCAGCTCCCAGTTATAAGTGAGGACATGCAGTGTTTGGTTTTCTATTCTTGTGTTATTTTGCTGAGGAAAATGACTTCCAGCTCCATCCTTGTCCCTGCAAAAGGCATGATCTTGCTCCTTTTTATGGCTGCAGAGTATTTCATGGTGTATACACATCACATTATTTTATCCAGTCTATTATTAATGGGCATTTGGTGTGATTCCATGTCTTTGCTATTGTGAATAGTGCTGCCGTGAACATGTGTATGTATGTATCTTTATAATAGGATGATTTAGATTCCTCTGGGGATATACCCAGCAATGGGATTACTGAGTCAAATGATATTTCTGCTTCTAGGTCTTTGAGAATGGCCACACTGTGTCCAATGGTTGAACTAATTTACACTCCCACCAACAGTGTAAAAGCATTCCTTTATCTCTGCAATCTCGCCAGCATCTGTTGTTTCTGGACTTTTTAATAATCACCATACTGATTGGCCTGAGATGGCATCTCATCTGGCTTTGATTTGCATTTCTCTAATGATCAATGATGTTGAGCTTTTTAAAATATGTTTATTGGCCACATGAATGTCTTCTTTTGAAAAGTGTCTGTTCATGTCCTTTGCACACTTTTTAATGGGCTTGTTTGTTTTTTCTTGTAAATTTGTTTAAATTCCTTGCAGACTCTGGACATTAGACCTTTGTCAGATGGATAGATTGCAAATTTTTTCTCTTATTCTGTAGGTTGTGGAAGAGCTGGTACTATTTCTACTGAAACTATTCCAAAAACCGAATAAGAGGGACTCCTCCCTAACTCATTTTATGAGGCCAGTATCATACCGATACCAAAACCTGCCAGAGATACAGTAACAACAAAAAAATCTTCAGGCCAATATCCCTGATGAACATCGATGCAAAAATCCTCAATAACATACTGGCAAACCAAATTCAGCAACACATCAAAAAGCTTATCTGCCATGATCAAGTTAGCATCATCCCTGGGATGCAAGGTTGGTTCAACATACACAAATCAATGAATATAATTCATCACATAAACAGAACTAAAGACAAAAACTGCATGATTATTTCAATAGATGCAGAAAAGGCCTTAGATAAAATTCAACATCCCTTCATGTTAAAAACTCTCAATAAACTAGGTATCGAAGGAACATACCTCAAACTAGTAAGAGCCACATATGAAAAACTCACAGCCAATATCATATGGAATGGGCAAAAGCTGGAAGCATTCCCCCTGAAAACTGGCACAGGACAAGGATGCCTTCTCTCATCACTCTTACTCAACATAGTATTGGAAGTTCTGACCAGAGCAATCAGGCAACAGAAAGAAAGCACATTCAAATAGGGAGGAGGAAGTCAAATTATCTTTGTTTGTAGATGACACGATCCTATATCTAGAAAACCCCAATGTCTCAGCCAAAAGCTTCTTAAGCTGATAAGCAACTTCAGCTAAGTCTCAGGCTAGAAAATTAATGTGCAAAAATCACTAGCATTCCTATATATCAACAACAGGCAAGCAGAGAGCCAAATCATGAATGAATTCCCCTTCACAATTGCTACAAAAAGAGTAAAATACCTAGGAATACAACTAACAAGGAAAGTGAAGGACCTCTTCAAAGAGAACTACAAACCACTGCCCAAGGAAATCAGAGAGGACACAAACAAACGGAAAAACATTCCATCTCATTCTTTATACAAGGTTTCATTAGATGGACACCGTCCTTGTATTTTATGCTGATTTTTTTAAGTACTAAGGAGATCCACTGAACATTTGCTAATTGGTTGTGATATATGACATTGGTTTCCTAAGGTCTTTGTTAAAGTTTCCAACTTATTTATTAACTGATTTAGAGAGGAAATAAATGAGAAGCATTAATTTTTACTTCATTAAAAATATCTCTATGTTCAATGCATCTTTTATCCCCAAGACCGGAGGCCTGTGGAAGGCATGGAGAGTGGAGTGCAGGGGTAAATGGCAAGGGGGATTAAACAAAAGTTGATCCATTGTAACAATTTTATATCGCTTTCTTCCCAGGGAAGATTTGTACTGGTGGCCCTGAAGCAGAGAGCTCTGTATCCCATTACCAGCAATGAGTCATTCAGTCTCCCACAGATCCAAATAAAGTTTTACACAATACCCTATGGCATGCCTTTCAAAATATATGAACACCGTAAAATATATCATTTATTTTACCATATGAACTGACTCTGTCCCTTTTCCACCATTTGGGATAGCAATCTCACCATGTGTTTTTGGCTCTTAGGTTATCATCAGATATATTGGAGTTCTCTGAGCTTTTCCACTCTAAGTCCCCATGGTATTTTCAGGAGTTTTATAACTTGGTTGTAAAAATTCACTCTAAACTGAAACTTGGCAAACAATATATTAATCTGGGAAGTTAATTTCTTTTATAAAGTCCAGAATCTGTTTAGCCCCTCTTTTGAGTTCTCGGAGACCTTGGAAAAATAAAGTCAGCAATTAAAGTTTTTTTTGTGTGTCTTAAAAAAATGCAATTACATTTCTCCAAAATCCTTTCAACCCTATTTTTACAGGTGAGTAGCTTATATTTTGGACTGAGTTCTGATATATTTTGAAACAGATTTTTTTTTCTTTTGGCACAGTGAAATAGAGTAATTAAGAAAGGAACTAGGCTGAGCTTACCCTGTTACATCACTGGAATAACAACATATCTTTAGAGAGTGGAGCCTGTCTGAATTTACAAAAAGGACTAAGACTTTAATATCATTGGACGTTCACTAATCTACAAATACATCACTGAGAAGTAGTTAAAACACATGATATGCCCTCAATCTTAGAAGAATTACTAAGATGCTAAAACTTCTGTTTGCAGTTGATTTATTGGACTTTGGGAATGACTTTGCCGTCATATAGTGCCAGCAAATGTAATTAGACTTACATATTCTTTTCAGGTACCAGAGAATTCTGTCTCCACCTCCTCCCACTTACCAGGGCGCAGCTCCAGGGATGAGTTATACAAATAGTTTGATTGACCAGATGCAATCTGCACAAATAACCTTCTCACTTCAGAGACAGGCCCAGCGATAAAAAGTTCAACAACAACAAATGACAAAATGAAGTAACATTTAAAATGGAGCTTTGTGGTTTTACAACACTTTCAGGTATATTTTTACAAAAGGAATGCAAAAGAGAATTAAATCACGCTCTTTGGAGTTTCACAGAAGTGATGATTATTAGCTCTGTGGCCTTGGGGAAGCTACTTAATCGTCGCAAGTTTCATCTTGCTTTTTCTTCAAAGTAGAGATAATAATAATACATACTTATTTAGGTCCTTATACGGCTTAAAATGACAAAATATTTGTAATGCAATTCACAGAATAACTAGAAAGCTATAATTAATCAATATTACTTTTTGGTATTATTAATGATGCTCAATTTTCTGGTTAATTTTATGAAGTAGATTTCATTATTATTACCATTTTACATATGAGAAAAATTTAGGTTCAAAATGGATTTTAAGTTGTGTGAGATCACACAGTTAATAACTATGTTTAGCTTGGTCTCAAACCTAGGTTTCCTGACAGTAATCCTAGTACTTTTGTCTTTTTTCTTTTTTTTTCTTAGTACTTTTTTCTTATGGTAACCAGAATGTCAATTTGAGGAAGATTGTTTCTTACTCAAAAAGTGGGATAAGTGGACATTTTATAGAGAACATAAACATTTTTATATTGAAAAAGTTAGTTAAAAATTTTAATATATAAGGATGACCATGTTTACTAGATGGACTTTTGGGGTCCTTGAAGGTTTCTTTTTTAAATTGAAGTATATTAACTTTTACTAAAATTATCTGTAATAGATTTGATGTATCTGTTATAGTCTGTTAATAGCAGCTGGGTTTTCCCAGTAGACTAGAAAGGCTTAGAATGAAACAGCCATCGCGGTTAAACAGCTTATTGATTTCTGTATCCATGGACTTCACTTGGTAGGTCCTATTCCTGCACACAATGATCATTATGGCTGCCATGTATACACATATATGTTTGAGTAGGGCAATACTTGAGGAAGAAGGAGAGTCAGGGAAGGCTTTTATATGAAGTGAATCTGTATTTATTTGAAACAAAGGAGAACTTAGGCTGCATTCATCACATTAGTGCAGATGTCGTGAAGGCAGTGTTGCACCAAATTTCTTTCCAATAGTGAGCACTCATTCCCCCAGCTGCCCGTACTCATGGGTGAGTTCTTCTCCCTGCAATGGCTGTTAGCTGAAAGGGCCTCCTTTGCCCAAGGTGTTTTCCTCTTCCTGGAAGTAGCCTACATCCAATGACTGGTTGATACGCGTCTCACAGGCCCTGCCCTGTCCCAGTTTGGATAACTCAGAAGTGCCATTCCAACTTCAGGGCTCCTGCATGATTGGCTGAGATCCCTGTTATAAGAGCTTCACAGTTCAATTTCTCCCTCTGGGGTAGCGCAGCCAGTCTTACTTCGTTTACTTCCCTACGAGTGTTGTTCCACAGAGTGCTCCCAATAAACCTCCAGCATGAAGGTCTCCATCTGGGAGGTTTTTTCCTGGTAATCCCAACCTAAAGTTGTAGATGGCTATCACAGAGCTAAGGGGACTTATCAGATGCTACAAGGAGGAGAAGCAGCTTTACTGTTATAGGAGAAGTGGGAGACAGAGTCAGATAAAAAGAAATGAGAAGGGGAATTGGAGTAAGCATTGAGTGTTACAGAGAGGCAGAAACAAACAAACAAACAAACAAAAAACAACCCATCCTGGATAAACAGAGGGAGGCTGAGCCTATGTAAACAAAATACCTTAGTATTTTGTTATATGATGATCATAGCTGGGTGAGATATTATCAGTTAGGTCTTTATATGATACCCAATATATTTCTGGTGTGGCAGCTTGGTGAACATAGAATCAGAGATCAGACAGCTATAGGCCCTAGAGAGGGCTTCAAAAGAAGCCCTATCAAGGATGCCCAGATGAGCAGTGTGACCCTTACATGAGGCGTGGCAATCAATAAAATTCTTTGTAGCAGCAAGGGTCAAACAATGGCCACATCATACTGATGATCAAATATACAAGGAACAAGTATAAAGACTAGTCTTCATCCCACATAGGGCAGAGTTAGCAGAAGTTAGGAAGGGACCAGAAAGAGCAAAAGAAGGTAACCCAGTCTTAGAATAATTAAGGTAATAAGGGACCAATAGAGGAGCTGAGGTACCATAAATGGATCAGGGATCCAATGCAAGGACTGGAGTATAAACGAGTCTACTGTTTGGTGAATTCAGCAAGGGTAATTAATTCCTGGGTAAGACAGAACTGGCCTAGAGTGGTTTTAATTACAACGTATATGCTGATAACTCCTAAAAGTCCAGGCCCAATCACTTTTAAAAAAAATCTCTGCACTAATTTCTCTACTAGACATCTTCTGTGACTACTCAACCAAAATTTCCTATTAAACATGTACAAAACTCATTTTCTTCTTCAAACTTCACTTTCTAGTGTCTGCTCTTGGTTGATTGCATTACTGTTCCCTGGTTATTCTATTTGTCCCTGTCAATATTATACAGAAAGGATAATATTGTGAAAAGGGTCTGGATGAGTGACTTCTGAATTCTAGTGTACAAGCAGTTAGGTGTTGTAAAAGATGTGGATGTGCCTAGTTTGGCTCCAGTTCATGCCCAAGCTTTCCAGTTTTGGTTTCTGGTCCCACAGCCATGACCCACTAACATCACAGTCTCCACATCAGTATGGACTGTATGTCTGCCCCTCCTGTGAGCTGGCTTGATCCTTAAACCCTTGGGGTTGGGATGGGTGAAGGAATTGATCCAACTAGTTGCTCTGTATTTTCAACCCTCTATTTAAACAAATTCCACTAATTTGTCTTACTTTGGCATATTTGATCACATAAACTAAGAGGAAAGTGCTGGAGGAAAAACATGTTGGACTTCATTGGATCTCAACTACTCAAAATCATTTGATGATCTCTTTGAACAGCATTATATTCAATTCGGGGGAATCAAAGATGATGCAAATAGTGGATCACCTGGCAATTACTTTTTTAGCTTTCATACTGGATAAGAATCACCATTTGTCAGTGTTTCCTAATTGGTTAAGATGCAGGGGAGTACTGATGGCAGGGAGGCTCCTTAGCCTGTCACTTTGCCAGAAAGAGTGTGAGCACAAGAAGAGCTAGAGTTCCCAGTGGGCTAAATTTGAGAGGTGCATCAAGGTTACTTTTTACGTATTCATTTATTTACTAAATGCATGTCAAATTCTGTGTTGTTGGTGAAACTAGTCTTCCTATTTGGCATCTTTTCTCCTATATCTTTTTTCTCTCAAGTACTCACTGCTCTCATGTTTCTTTTACTGTAATCAAAACCTCCTCTCAGACTTTTTCACCTATAATAACTTTATAAGCACCTAAGTTATTACCTTTTTCTGGCAACCTTGCCGTTAAACATAGATCCAAATCTTGAGTGAAAAGAATGAAGTATGTATCAACCATTGGGTCAGGGAGAATTTAGGACATCTGTGTCTTCCCAGTCTCCTTGAAATCACATTACCTAATTGATCTGTGCAGTCGGCTGGCCTTGGATCCTTGTGTGGAAGGAAATGGGAAAACCAGAAGTGAATTACTATAGAATGAAAGATGATTAGGAGACTAGCAAAGAGATCTCCCTGAGCAGATGGCTGTATAAAGTAGAGTAGCATAGCTTTCAGTGTTTGACGGAGCAGACTTTGAGATTTAGTTTTGAAATCAGTTGTGAATGCCAGCTATGACATTCAGCATGATGTAAGCCTTAATTATTTATTTGCACAATGAAAATAATAGTACATACCTTTTAGAGTTGTGAAGACTCTGTGACTTACTCTATGCAAAGTACTGATAGGGCAGTGCTGGCATATCATCATTGTTCAATAAGTGTTTGGGATGATAGTGAAAAAGACAAGAAGGAGGAAATGAAAGAGGAGGAGGAGAGGGAAGACTTGCACTGGACTGGCCTTTGAGGAGTTTAGATTTATATTGCTGAAGCGAGATTGGTTGCCACTGTGCACCTCCTTGTTTTGGCAGCTTCACACTGCTTAGTATGATTGCTCATCTCCATCCCAATCTTCTGGTGTGGTTGCAGTGACCATGTCCTGGCTTCAAGGTTCTGCTTTTTTCCCCTTACTCTATCTACCTTGAAGCAAGGAACCTTTGTAGTTTAGGCATTCTTTTCATTTCCTGTTTTTTTATTTCTGCAATTTTTGTGAAGTCTTCACTAGAAAGACCTGAACTAAAGACTGGTTCCGTAACTTCTTCTTGAATATAATGTTTCTGTCATTCCTGCATTCAACAAGTATTTATTGAAAATCACTAAGTGTTGAAGATTCAGTGTTTAGCATTAACATGGAAGCCTTGTCTTAATGGAGCTTAAAATCAAAAGAAGGTTCACATGAAGAGATACTAAATGTAATTAGTCATTAGGAAAAGAAAATTACATGGGAAAGGTATACTATTACTTATCTAAAGTTCTGAGGCAACTGGAGCTCTCATAAATGGCTGGAGAGAATGCAGCCACTTTGGAAAATAGCTTAGCAGTTTCTTCTAAAGTTAAACATACAATTGACATGTGATACATCTAGACCAATGTCAGGTATTTACCCAAGAAAAATGAACACTCAAATTTGCACAAAGCATATGAAAACAATTATAGTGGTTTTATTCAAAATCACCGAAACTGGAAACTATTCAAATGTCTTTCAATTGGTAAATGGATAAACAAGCTATGGTACCTCCATAGATTGGATGCTGCTGAGTGATATAAAGGAACACATTACTGATAGATGCAATGCCATGGATGGAGCTCTAGTGCATTGTATTGTGTGAGAAAAAGCCAGAATTCAAAAGCTAAATACTGTGTTAGTCCATTTATGTGGCATACTGGATAAGAAAACAGAGCAGCAATTTCCTGGGACTTGGGAGTCAGAGAAGAGGTTGGCTACAAAGGGGCAATATGAAGTAATTTTTGGGTAATAGAAGTCTAAGAATGGAAAAGAGTAAATCTTACTCTCATAAATTTAAAAAATTGATTTGAAAAGAAAAAAAGCATATATAGAGGGAGAAAGAAGAGGAAGAAGATCAACAGTGTGTTACTGGATAATACGTTAACCAAATATTTTTAAGAAAAGATCTGATCTTAAAGATTCAATCCCTCATTTCTTGGAGATAAAATTTCAATGTTGCCCTGCTAATTTCAAGAAATATTATAAGGTAAACATAAATTTTTACTTATTCTAACAGATCAAGTCACTACTTCATAATGACAAGTCTAAATAAATATTTCATTAAAACAGAAAAAGATAGGTTATGTAATGTTCACCAAACAAGACTTATAAGTGTATCATTTTAGGTCGAGTATCAAAGTTGCAAGAAACTGAAGCCTATGCGAAGTGTGTGAACTTTCTACTCTTATTGATGTATGTAGCAAATGTGATTTACTAATAAAAACAAACTAAACTGGGTGACCAGTGGCCTGGGTTTGATTTGCTTTGGGAACAGTAATCTAAATCCAGCCCTGGCCAACAATGAATTCATCTATAATTAGAGTACCTTATCTTGACTGGACAAAGATGATAATCTTTCTGTTTTGGGGCCTGCAACCCTGGAAATAAATGAAAATTAGTAGTTACTCTAGAAAGGTATAATAATAAAAGTAAAGAAATAATAAAGAAATGAGTTAGACCTATGATGTTGACATTTAAAATAATTAATTGAGTTTATAACTTTTATATTTGTATATGCTTTGTTATTTCAAACGTTTGCAATATTGAAAAGAAGTAACCATGCCACATATATAATAGCAGTTAAAATCAAGGTAAATTATTTACTAAATTTGTAATAGTTGTTTAAATGCTTGAGAAAGATGTGATTCAAAATTGTGTTCACTAGATAAATGAGTTTATTCAACATTAAACAAATATACACAAGAAATCTATTGAAGGTGACAAATATGGGACAAATTAAGAAAGATCAGTGGATGCGTTGAAGCAATGACATAGGGGAGGGAAAGCTTGGACACCCAGAGCTAGGAAAGAGAACTTATTTTCACGAGCAGAGGAGAAGAGCCCAGACTTAGGAGAAAGGATCACAGTTATTTGAGGATCAAAGATCTCTGATGTGTCTGATGAAGATTGACCCTGTGATTTTGCCTGAGGCCCTGATAGTAGCAACTACTTTTGGGTAATGTAATATAATCTCTGCCTTCTTTTCTCTTTTGTTACATTGCTTTTGTTTGTTACTTTTATTTATTTTTACAATAGATTATGATGTGTCCTGGAAGTGTGAAACTGTAGTGTTGGGTAAGCACTATCTAAAGAATGCCCATGCAAGTCAGTGGAGGTGCATTCATGAATTGTCATTTGATTGCTTCATCTCAGGCTATCCAATGAGGATTTTTTTCTTCTTACAGCGGACAAATGGACCCATTCTCCCACCGTGTAGTGGCAGCTCTTGGGTTATTCTAAGTTAGGATGGAAAGCATTGGTTGTTAGACTGTTAGATGTTCTTGTCTTTATGGCATTCTCTATACCATGGGAGTCAGGCAGTGTCTCAGGCTAAATCTTAATCCAAGAAAAGATTTCACAAAAATTAAGGAGCTAAGAAATTAAAACAATACTCCAAATCTCCTTCCATCAGTTTTACTTTTTTCTCCAAACAAGGTAAGCACCTATAGTAACATATCAGTAGGGGAGAAGGGAAGGGAACTAAAGAAAGAGAGGAGGCTGAGGAGTAGAGGAAAACTCATCAGGAGGATTTTTTTTTTTTTTTTTTTTCATTCTCTAATGTTCTAGGCTGTGAGCTTCATTGTACCTGGGAAACAGCAGAAAATTGTCTGGCTAAACCAGGGGCTCTGAAAGCAGAACCAAAAGCCATGGAGAATGATTCCTGGGCAGATAATACTGAGTCCTGATGAAGGAACTTCTAATATTTTCTTGTCTGATTTCAGAACATCTATGGATTAGTGACTTCTGTGTGTCTCTCATTTTCCCCCTTTTTGAATGGGAATGCCTACCGTAGTTACCTTGTTTCTGTCTTCCTGTTATGGAATAGGCATTTCAAATCTGTAGATAAGGGGAAAGATACTTGGGGGAACTGAATCTGTCAAGCCTCATTATTTCCCATGTCTAACTTAGATGAAAAAATTCCAGACTTTGACCTGATATTATAATGAGATAAGATTTTGGGGGTTTTAGAGTTGGTGAGTATATTTTGCACAAGGGAAAAATGGTAATCATTAAGGGCCAGAGAGAGGGTATACTAGGGTAGCTGGTCTCCAGAAAAGTATCCAATAATTTCTGCATCCTGGTACACATGTCCTTGTGTGTTCCCCTCCCACATCGCACTGGAGTTGATTTGTATGACCAACAGAATATGATAGAAGTAATGGCATGTCACTTCCAAGATTAGGGTATAAAAGATGATGCCTTTTGTCTTGGTCTCTGTCCCTTGGATCACTCTGAGAAATATCATCTGCCATTATTGGGACAGTCAGGTGGCCTATGGAGAGGCCCACATGGTGAGGAACTGAAGCAGCTGGCCAACAGCCTGCAAGGAACTGATACCTGCCAATAACCCAGTGCATGAGTTCAGAAGTGGTCCTCCTTCAGTCTGGTCTTCAGAAGACTACATCCCTGACCTGTGCCTTGAATACATTCTCAGAAGAAGCCCTGATCCAGAACAGAACCACCTTGGATTCTCTACCTACAGAAATGGTGCAACAAAACTTCAGAAATTGTTGTCAAAACATGACTCCAAAGAAACACTTAAAAATTTTGTGGTCCTGAAATACCGTGCCACTGCATGTAACTTTCTCAGAAGAACCTGCCAGCTCCCACATAGCATTTTACCCATATCATAGTTAGAAAAAAAATAATTGGGACCACAGCTCACACTTCCTTTCAGAGATGATTCTGATATCGCCATGCATCCTGATTCTCTCAGTTCCTGCTAGGTGTCTGTTCTCCCTGGTCACTCATCGTCAGCAGAATCATACTTCTATCTCATTCTGCCCCAGCCACCTGGCTTGTCCCTCTTTCCTGAACCCTTCTAGGAGCAGGGTGCCCTCTGGGACCCCTGCTCTTTGCTCAACTCTTCTCTATCCTCTGCCTTTTCTTGAAACCATCCTTTCTGTATCACTTTGTTCCAACTGAAGCCTGGATTTCTCTGGAGGCCACTGCTCTGTAGCCTACTCAGGGCTAGTCTAATTTTATCCATTATTACTCACATATCTCTGAGATATGTGAGTTGTGTACTCTCCACTGTCATTGCTTTCTCTCTCTCTTTCACACGCACACACACACACACACACACGTACACTTTACTCCATTGAGATGCATGGCATTTAGTTATGCCATCCTGTTCCTCAGCCCACTGCTTTCATCTATTGACCCCTTGTTCATTTTGTTTATCAAAGGCCTTATTTCTTGATTCCAAAGAATTTTCTCTTTCCCAGATCCTATGATTATTCTGGACGACTTGAACATCCATACAAAGAAACTGACTCATACTCTCTATTCTCTGATCTGATCACATGTGATCTCACCTCAGCCACCCAGGACCACACCTGAGAAAATATACCACTTTTGAAACGTTAACTTTAAAAAAACTCTACTCTCTGATAAAACCTTTCATTATCCATATCCCTTATACAACTTCCCTCAATTCTAGGATTCTTCAACAACATTGAGACCTGTAATCTATTGTCCCCTACCAGTTTTTTCTCCTTTTAGTCTGCCCAGTTTCCACAGGGCATTGCTATGGTTGCTCATTGAAAATATCTTACATAGACTTGCCATCCTCTTTCTCTGTCATTCTCCTGGCAAAGCCCAACACAAGATGAACTCTTCTATCAACTGCCTCAACGCCAACATATGAGAAGGTTAATTTGGCCAGAAAATTCTCACAACTGAACTGAATACTTTAGTTGACATTTATAACATTTTTTCAACCGATTAACAATGATTCATTTGGCACCTACTTTATTTATGAGTCAGGAAATATTTTAGATACTGGAGAATCACAAGAAGCACCAGACATACAATCCCTCTCACTTATGGAGCTTGCATTTTAGAGTATCACTATTCTCTTTTCTTTACATCCAATTTACTCATTGGCTTACTGAAGTAGAGTTTATTGTTTCATCATAATTGCTCTAGTCAGTGATTGACATGTTGCTAAATCCATTGGACAACTCTTTGTCCTCATCTTTGTCATCATGTGGATAGCATTTTTTCAACTTCCTTTTTTGCTTCCTCTCTTTTGGCTTCTGTCACCATTTTTCTGGCCTTTTGATCACCCCAAACGCTCCTTCTTTCCAACCTCCTTTGTAATTGCCCCCATCTCTTGTTGTTCTCTCTATCTACGCACTCTCTCAGGGATGACTTCATTCCTTTCCCTGCATGTTAAGGCCATCATTATACTGACGACTTCTAAATGTATGTTTTTAGCTGAGACTTTTTTCCTAATATCCAGACCTCCATACCCTACCTGACATTTTCAGCTGGGTAGTTCACAGACATCTCAAACTTGACGTATCTAAAACAGAACGCTTTTCTCTCCTAAAATCTGTGCCATCTCTCTCTCTCCCACTCATCTCTACCTTAGAAAACTATACTATATATATATATATATTAATTTATTTATTATTATTATACTTTAAGTTGTAGGGTACATGTGCATAACGTGCAGGTTTGTTACATATGTATACTTGTGCCATGTTGCTGTGCTGCACCCATCAACTCGTCAGCACCCATCAACTCGTCATTTACATCAGGTATAACTCCCAATGCAATCCCTCCCCCCTCCCCCCTCCCCATGATAGGCCCCGGTGTGTGATGTTCCCCTTCCTGAGTCCGAGTGATCTCATTGTTCAGTTCCCACCTATGAGTGAGAACATGCGGTGTTTGGTTTTCTGTTCTTGTGATAGTTTGCTAAGAATGATGGATTCCAGCTGCATCCAAGTCCCTACAAAGGACTCAAACTCATCCTTTTTTATGGCTGCATAGTATTCCATGGTGTATATGTGCCACATTTTCTTAATCCAATCTGTCACTGATGGACATTTGGGTTGATTCCAAGTCTTTGCTATTGTGAATAGTGCTGCAATAAACATACGTGTGCATGTGTCTTTATAGCAGCATAATTTATAATCCTTTGGGTATATACCCAGTAATGGGATGGCTGGGTCATATGGTACATCTAGTTCTAGATCCTTGAGGAATCGCCATACTGTTTTCCATAATGGTTGAACTAGTTTACAATCCCACCAACAGTGTCAAAGTGTTCCTATTTCTCCACATCCTCTCCAGCACCTGTTGTTTCCTGACTTTTTAATGATCGCCATTCTAACTGGTGTGAGATGGTATCTCATTGTGGTTTTGATTTGCATTTCTCTGATGGCCAGTGATGATGAGCATTTTTTCATGTGTCTGTTGGCTGTATGAATGTCTTCTTTTGAGAAATGTCTGTTCATATCCTTTGCCCACTTTTTGATGGGGTTGTTTGTTTTTTTCTTGTAAATTTGTTTGAGTTCTTTGTAGGTTCTGGATATTAGCCCTTTGTCAGATGAGTAGATTGCAAAAATTTTCTCCCATTCTGTAGGTTGCCTGTTCACTCTGATGGTAGTTTCTTTTGCTGTGCAGAAGCTCTTTAGTTTAATTAGATCCCATTTGTCAATTTTGGCTTTTGCTGCCGTTGCTTTTGGTGTTTTAGACATGAAGTCTTTGCCCATGCCTATGTCCTGAATGGTACTACCTAGGTTTTCCTCTAGGATTTTTATGGTATTAGGTCTAACATTTAAGTCCACTTTTACTCATAAAATTCTCATAACTATTTCTTCTACTAGATCTACTTTTTTTCTAATTTTCTAATAATCCATTTCCTTGTCACCTTCACGCATTTGGTTTATATTTTGTAACATGGCAATCAATTAAGCCCAAATATCTTTTTACTGTTATCCTTTTCATTGAAACATTTCTTTTCTGTGCATTCTCTATCTTTAACAAGCAGTTGATGGTAAATTCCAACTAATGCTAAATGCTGAGTCAAAGCAGATTATAAATGTGACAAGAACAAAAAAAAAAAAAAAAAAACTATACTATAGTTCACTTATTCAAGCCAGAAATCTAAAAATCTATAAGTAATTCATAATTCCATAATTATGCTTTTGTGTGATTCCCAGTCTATTACTCCCCTTCTTTCTCTTTACAATCCAGTCACCCTAGTTTTTTCCAGTTCCTCAAACTCAAAACAGTCTTTACAGGGAACTTGGCATATACTCTTTCTCACTTAGAATGTTCTTTCTCCTACTCACAAAATGGCTATTGAATGGCCATGAAAAAGATAGATTTTAGATTTAAAATTCTCCGCAGGATCTATATAATTCCCCTTTGCCTCAAGTAGTATATGTATTTGCATTTATTGATTCTGATGCCATATGTAGGTAGTTTTGATGTGACTGTTGTCTCCTTGTAAAACCTGGCCATGGTTACATATGAATTGAGGACACTTGTTTGGGACTATGTTACACAAACATTGAGTTAGATCTTCTCTATGAAATGGAGACAAGGTAAGCTTTTAGCATGCTTATAGAATCTCCCCACTTAGTGCAGGCATAAACTGGAGATGAAAAATGATGGGATTCAGTTTTTAATGCTGTGGAATTCAAATTAAACAGAGCTGATAAATAACGGGGGAATCTCCAGAACAGTTAAAAAATACATGTGTATATATGTGTGTGTGTGTGTATATATACATATCATATATATATATCTTTTAGATGGAGTTTCGCTCTTGTTCCCCAGGCTGGAGTGCAGTAGCATGATCTCAGCTCACTGCGACCTCCGCCTCCCAGGTTCAAGTGATTCTCCTGCCTCAGCCTCCTGAGTAACTGTGACTACAGGTATACACCACCATGCCCAGCTAATTTGGAATTTTTAGTAGAGAACTCCTGACCTCAGGTGATTCACCCACCTCAGCCTCCCAAAGTGCTGGGATTACAGGCATGAGCCACTGTGCCCAGTCCAGTTAAAATCTTTAAAATGACCTTTCTGAGAGTCCTGTGTCCCATGTTGTATTCTTTCTTCAGGGAACACCATTGGTTCTTGACAATGCTGATCTGTAATAATGCTCAATGAAACAATAAATTTCTTCAACTGTGTCACTAAAAGCTGCCTGAAAGACTTTATACTCATTCAGCCCATCATTCTTCATAAACTTCCGCATTGCAGTTCCATTTGTTTCTTCGTTATTTTGTACAGTTTCCCTTTAGCGGATGTCTGCCGACTCCTTCACATCTGGATCCAATTAGAGATCACTCTTTATGGGATTCTAATTATCTGTCTCTACATGTGCTCAGCAGAGACACAATTATTAATAAGAATTTGAATGTGGCTTTCCATTTTTCAAATTGCTTTTTCCTTTTACTAGGCATCCTCAATAACTTGAATTCCAGCCCTAATCCTGACTCTGGCTTTTAGAGAGACATTGAGAAAATTGGGGCACCAGAAAGTTGAGTGAATTTGTTCTTACAAGTGGGGCAAATCAGGGGCAGTTAAACACAGCTGACTTCTATGTGGTATAATTTCCAGGATATGAGGCAAGACCTTTGTTGAGTGTTCTTTGCCATGATAGTTAATGAGTTCTTGCTGCCCTGCTGCTACCTCACCACCATTATCAAGGGGGGAAGTAGATTTAAGCTTATACATTGCCGTTGCTGTGGGATTTTGCTAAGTTTTGACTGCCATGTCTCTGTTCCCCCTCATTTTGTTAACAAAATGCTAATTTTCTCTTGGAGAATCATTTCTTTTTCCATTCTCAATCTTTCTGCCTTAGAGGGAGCTCCATACCCACATTGAGGGGTCAGCAGGTGTGATCCAAATCTGGACACTTAACACTTCATGTCACCTTCGCCTCAGGGATTGGTTTAGGAATGAGAACATATCCTGAACTGTTGTAGTAAAACACACAAACATACAAACATATAAACAAACAAAAATACAAAAACTTTTCAGATGTGGAGAATTGCTTCCAGGAAATAGTGACTCATTTTTTCACTAGTATTGAATATGGAGAGACATATGCTAGGGTATCAGAGCCACTTATCTTTTTCATGACAAGATGAGTGATGTCAGAGAATGCAACCACGTGAAAGGAAGCAAGGCTTTGAGAAGGAAAGACAGAAACCAGGCCCTAGTGCCATCACAGGAACTTCTAGATTCCACTGTCATTTTTACTTTTACGTTATGCGAGTCAAAACATTCCCTTTGTATTTAAAAAAGTGGAGTTTGGGTTACTGTTGGTTGCAACTAAAGGACTGTTGACACGTTGACTATTTACATTCTCATTTTCATTGTTTTATTTTCTAGAAATAAGATTTGATACTGGGGAATTGAAGTGGAAGCATGAAAGCAATGGTTGTCTGAGAAAACATGAAAATAAGTTCCAATGAGGAGAAAAGGGGAGAGAATGAAAATTCTAGAGGTTTAGATGTATAATTCAAAGGCCAAAACTTTTGATTTTGTGTTGGGGCCCATTAAATTTAGTCTTTCTACTCATAACTTTTGACAAGTACAAGTATTTGGAAATGCAGCAGAAGGTACAATAGAATAAACAATTAAGACTGTTGTATAGTTTATATTAAGAGCTGAATTATGCAACCCCCACTATTGAAGCCCTAATCCTCAGTACCTCAGAATGTGATTATAATTGGTGATAGGGCTTTTAAATAGGTAATAAAATTAAAATGAGGCCATTGGGGTGGGCTCTAATCCAGTGATTGGTGTCATTATAAAAAGAGGATATTAGCATCTCACCTGAATTCTTCTAACACAAGCGACTAGATGCCAAAATAGAAGTCTCCCTAAAATAGGCTTTTATCACATCACTTGTCTGCTGAATATCATCAATGGCTTCCCCTGCCCTTTTTTTTTTTCCTTTAAGAAAAAGTCTCTGTCTGTCTCCCCCAATAGATGAGAGAGACACTATAGATGTATGTTCACAGAGGAAAGGCCATGTAAGGACTCAGCGAGGAGATGGCCATGTGCAAGCTAAGAGAGAGACCTCAGAAGAAACCAAATCTTTGGACACCTTGGTCTTGGACTTCTAGCCTTCAGAAGGGTGAGGGAAAAAAATGCTATAGTTTAAGCCACCAGTCCGCAGTATTTTGTTACGGCAGCCCTAGCAAACTAATACAGAATATATTTCGCATTTATTGTTCACCACAGAAGTGGGCTTTAATTTCAAGAGTAAATGCAACTTTTTGAAACTGTCAATTACTTAAAAAAGTGTATCTATTATATGAAATAATACAAAATGGTTGTGGAAAAGTGGATACAACCCTATCCCAGACAAAATTCTGGACTTCATGAAGTATGCAGTCCATTTAGTATTAAGTATTAAGCCATCTGCACATGAAACAAAAGATGGAAACAAATCAAGAAATATGAAATGAATGTAACAAACATGGGTGTTCTGGGGATGCCCAGGAAGAAGGGGTGGTCACTTTGAACTGGAATTTTTGGAAACCTTTTTGTTAGAAAGATGCCATCTCAGTTGGGCCTTAAAATTGGAAAATATATCAGTTAAGAGTGAAGAGAACGCCAGGCGCAGTGACTCACACCTGTAATCCCAGTACTTTGGAAGGCCAAGGCGGGCGGATCACTGAGGTCAGGAGTTTGAGACCAGCCAGACCAACATGGTGAAACCCGGCTTCTACTAAAAATAAAAAAATTAGTTGGGTGTGGTGGCACGTGCCTGTAATCCTAGCTGCTCAGGAGGCTGAGGCGGGAGAATTGCTTGAGCCTGGGAGGAGGAAGTTGCAGTGAGCCGAGATTGTGCCACTGCACTCCAGCCTGGGTGACAGGGCGAGATTTGGTCTCAAAAGATAAATAAATAAATAAATAAACAAATAAATAAATAAATAAGTGACTTCTGGAGAAGGAAAATATCCCTAAAAGAGGAAAGTACAAAAGGTGTCTGGGGAATAAGACTGAATAAACAGATTAGACTAGGATAGAGGATTCCTATGGGGAATAGTGGGAAAAGAACCCTGGGAAAATAGTGTTGAAGCAGATTATGGAGAGTTTAACTGTCAGATGCATTAATTTGGACTTTTTCTTAAAGGCAAAAAAAAAAATAAAATAAAAATAAAAAGGGCAGGGGAAGCCACTGATGATTTTTCGCAGGCAAGTGATGTGATAAAAGCCTATTTTAGGGAGACTTCTCTTGGCATCCAGTGGCTTGTGTTAGAAGACTTCAGGTGAGATACTGGAGGTGGGTGATGGGCAGAGTTGGTGGTAGTCTACCGAGGAAGAGATTGGGGTCTGAACCAACGTTGTGCCTATAAAAGTTCACCTTAATTCTGCCTAGAAATTTGTACCGAAGTGTAACTTTTAGTTTGATTTGCCTCAGGCAATGTGAAGAGCACATTAACCCTTTCTAAACATAATCTAGATTCTCTTTTAAATGCTAAGTGGGTCCTCGTTCAGCTAACTTATACATGGGACTTGGCAAATCCTAATAATAATATACTTTCTTGAAATAAGTTCTTTATATTCTTCTGTTACAAATTCCCCCTGGTGCTTTTGCATAAAATGCATGAAATCTCCTCATTATTGCTTAAATGCCCTTGCCGATATAAAACTATTTATTTCATTGTGGGAATTTTCCTTCAAACACCTGTTCCTTTTTAAAAGAATCTGCAAATTCTCTTTAGTTCAAGGTTATCTTTCCTCCTCTCTCTCTCTTTCTCTCTCTCTCTCTGGTAACAAGTATTCAGTCCACTGAATCAGTTTTCTCATAGATTCCGCTGAGGAATGTACTGATCTGCTTTCTCTTTCCAGATGTGGTTTAATTGTTTAACATAAAGACATATGCTGAGATTTAGGAAGAACTCCCTCCAGAACTCAGTATTATCATTATGTGCCAATTTAAAACCATCAGTGATCAACTAGAGATCTTTTCTGCCCTTCAATTAAAACACACTAACTGGGCAGGATATGGTAAACCAGATGCAATAATTAAGAGAATAGTTTAACTGTTCATATTGCACATTGCTGTTTGCTACAGCATGACCATTAAACAAAAAGTAAAGCCAAGAAGGGTTGTATGGCCCCATAAAAATTCCATTTGGCTTAGAAATACAGTGCCATTTGACATTAATGTTAAACACTCCAAAAGATAATTACACAGCCATGAGTCAAATAATTAAATACAGAAAATGGATCAATGAAAAAAAGTCCCCCTCCTTGACTTTGACCCTTTCCAAATAAATTAAAGAAAAAAATATTCACCACCTGCATAAAGGAATTCTCTTTGGAAGCCTGATCCCTTGGGAATTGCAGGTGGCAGCAGGGAAAATATATTAGTATTTCATTCCACATACACAGGAAACCATTTCCCCTGGCAACCCCAAGATTTTGCAACAACACCAATTACCTAGGAAGAGTAATTGTCTGGCAAATACATTAAGTGATATCAAAAGGATGAATAGCATTTATTAAGTTATATGGTGAGATCAGTTATTACTTTCTATTTAAGTGATAATGGTAAGGTATTCCATAAAAATCCAATGGAAGATTTTCTGATTATACAGCATATAAGAGTATAAATTCTCCAGCTAATTATTTCTGCTGATGATAATCATATTGCCAAATATTCCATTTTTGAGCATTTATCTTGAAAATATTCATTACTCCACTTTGAAAATTTCCTTCCATCTGTCTTTTTCTCTTCACTCTGGTTTCCTCTGCAGAAAATATATATCTTTCTACTGTCTAGTTTGTAAATGACTACACAGTTTTGGAGTGGATGTGTTGAAGTTGAAACATATTTGTGATATTTCTCTTATGGGGGACAGAGTTACCTAACTTCTCTTTGATAGCAGGTAGTTAAGCCTATTAAAATCTCTTTTCTTTGGGGTTTTTAAAGGTCCCTGAAATGAGAGCAGCTCAGAATTCCCTTGTCTCCAATTAAGTTGTTGGGGGAGAAGCTAACCAGGGTTCTCCTAAGAGCCGGATGTTCAGGGCAAGAACTAGCAGTTAACTTAATGAACCTATCAAAGGAATTTATAAAAAGGTGGCAGGCATGGGGGAACTAGAAAAGCAACTGAAAAGGGAATTAATCAGTTATGTGAAAATCAAGAAAGTGAGTTAACTAAAATCTACTGAACTTCTAAGAAGTGATAATTTCATTTGAATTAAATCTTGACCTTAGTTTTTGAGGATTTTATAATAAAGAATTATGTGCTCAGCTGCTGTTGGCTTTAAACCAGCAAGCCAAATTCCAAACCTTAGGGGTTAGAAAAAGTCCTTTTCACCTCAATTATGTGTGATTTATACCTTGGTATTTGTATTGTCTGTAGACTTTCATTGTTGTCTTTTAGGGAAAGAACATTTTAATCTAGATCAGCAACTCAACTATATTAATGAGCCACTTGGAGGAGAGCCCAGAATAGTGCAAGATGAAGAGACATTCCTATCAGGAACTTTCCAAGCTAGGGTAATAGGTAGTATAATATACAGATGAGCTATATATAATGTACAGCCACATATTTATAATACAAATCCATAGGAGCCAACTGGATTATATTCACAGAGTTATGACTTTTTTCTAATGCATTGTGATGGTTTCTGGCAGAGATTATAAATTTATAGTATAACCCCATAGCTGGGGTCAGTTGCTATTAAGTGTTATCATGAAAAAGACCACTTTGTTGCAGAATAAAATAGAAAACTATTGTGGTTTCCTTCCATTTTTTAGCTCGGTTTATTACCCTTTTTAGTGAGCATATAGTTGCCTAGCCATCCTTCTATAATAATTCTGCTAGCCCATATGGTCACAATGGGACTGCTACCCCAAGCCCAGTGTCTCCAGGAGTGGGCATGTGATCCAAGTCAGGTCAATCAGAATCCTCCCCAGGATTTCTCTGAGCTCTTACTCAAACATCTGCACTATTTATCCATGTGTTAGAGCTGTAAGGATGCTGGTAGCCACGAATGTGGCCATCTTATGGCTACATGAAGAGAGCCAATTGGAAAAAGGAGCCAAGCAGAGTGAAACAAGCACACAAGAAAGGAATAAGAAACAGGACATTGAACACGGCATGCTCTTGGAATCATGCTTGAATTCAGCTCCTCATTTCAATTTTTGCGTTATTTGAGCCAATATTTTTTCTTTATTGGTAAGGTTTTTGTCATATGCATCCTAAAGGATCCTATACAATCTCAAAACAAGGGACATTAATAATAATGTTTGAGACAATGTTGTCTGTTTCTAGCTTCCAAGGATAAAAATGACTTCAGAATGTTTCCAAGGTTCCCAGTGAGTACTAAGTGCTAGTGGGTGGACAGATTTAGAATATGTGTCTTCTGTGACTTCCTGGGAACTTCCCAGAGATTTTGGTTAAGTAGACCTGGGCTGGCTGGCTCAGGAGCCTACAGTTCTAATGAGCTCCTGAGATCTAGACAATGGTACTGGTGACTGATAGACTGAGAGAGAATAATTGCTTAATATTATTGTATTTACTGTAAATTAGAGATAGTGTGAACAATTCAAAGACTCTTCAAAATATAGACATGGTGATGGTGATTAATGCCATGGTAGAGATTTTGCTGAAATACCTACTCATATTTCATTAGAAGGATAGTACACAGAATTTGAAAGCAATTTAAGATTCTTTATTTCTAGCTTCTAAGAGGTGCATTAATTTGTTGTATGTCCCTATCAAGATATCATCTAGCTTGTGCTTGAACTCCTCTATCAATGTTAATGGCCTCCAAAGATATTTTATTCAATTTTGGAAGGTTTTATTAGTTAGAAAGTTTTCTCTTGTACTGAATAGATTTTTATTTTACTTAACTTTAACATATTATACTAACATGAAGATCTACAGGTTGAAGAGCTGGTTTATTCAGCTGCCTCCTTCATATAATAGATATTTAAGTATTTGAAGACATCTAGCAGGACTTATAGCCTTCTTACCTTTTGGGCACCATTTGTTAGCTCTTTCAACTATACCACTTATGCCATAGTTTCCTAAAATGTTTCCATCCTGGTGGTTGTTTTTCTGCATGTGCTTCAATTTATTAGTGCTTGTTGCAATGTATGCTTAGCAAGAAATACTATTCTTCAGGCACAATTCAGAAACACAAAAAGAGATAGCAATATGTTCCTTGGCTCTGGACATTAGAATTCAATTTATGCAATTTAAGATAACTTATTAACTTGTTTTGGCATCTCATGACAGAGTTAATTTGTTTTGGGTTTGTATTTTACTATAACTAATTGCTGAAGCACTGTTGGATTCTTCACTCTGGTTGTCTTTGTAAGAAGTTTTTGATACAATTAGGCTTACTAGGCTTGTCAGTGACTCCCTAATTATCACATTATAATATATCACTAGAAACCATCTGAAGTCTTGCAAGTCATTGGTCATGGAAAGCCTGACCATATAATTTATCATCCAAACTTGGAATCTTTTGGGAGTAGAAGAGGGTGCTATTAATAATTACTCCAGTGTAAATAGAAACTGACCCAGCCAAGTTCCCAGACTGTGGAAGGATTAGAACTGGTGTTTGTGCATACCTCAGTCTAAACTAGAATGGAGTTAAATTTATCAGTTTGAAAACTTCTGTTAACTATGAAGTTAGAAATCACAACTGTTTGACTTTATTTACTTAATTGTCATTCATTAATTTAATAGAACTATTTCAGCTTTTTTTCCTCTCAATTCTGTCCTTTTTCTATGGGTGGACTTAAAGTGAAAGTATGCTTTATTTGACCCAGATTTCCAGATTGGCTACCACTTTTTCTTCAGAGAGAAATACACTCCAAGCCAGCACCTCTGGTTTCTAGCAAGCTTTGCCAGACATCCCTGTTTCCCTGGCAGTTGTCTCGTGGGGTGTTGTTTCCTCTCCTGTGAAATAGTCTGGCCAGTTGAAGGCACTGGGCAAGCATTTAATTAGCAACCATCAGCTGAATGCTATGCCAGTGGGCTCCACCCATGGTCTCTAAGCTAAAGATCTGAAGAATTCCAAATCTTTCTACAATTCCCTTTGGGTGCAACAAGGAAGAGCCTTCAGGCTAACAGCCAACTTGTCCTCATCTCAACTCAAAGCTCATCAGCCATTTGGGAACAGGCAGTTTTAAAACAAAACAAACAAAAAGCACAATTCAGCCTTTCTTCCAAATAAATTTTGTGAAGTATCAGATAGAAAAGAAATGTGTGTGTGCATGTGTGGGCTTTTTTTTTTTTTTTTTTTTTTGGTCTTGTAAACTTCTTCTCTGGATGCTGCATATGAGCTATTTCCTGCCTTGTAGTCAGAGCCAGATTCCAAACTTGCATGAAATCTCAGAGGGTAAAAAGAAAGAGACTTGCTTTTGGGTGGAGCTGAGAGCTGAAAGTTCAGGGAAGGGAAGTGAGGAGTAAGAATAGCTTTCAAGTCAGATACCTGTCTTCCTGATTCTGCTTGGTATTTTGCAGCAGTCTTACTAATAGTAATTATCCTCTGAAAATGTGTTTATAAGAGGTAAGCTAGATTTGCAGATAATTTTTGAATTAAAATTTATAAAAATGTTATACAAAAATGTAATTTGTTTCACACCATGGAAAGGAATATCCTGATTCTCTTTCTCTTCCTTGGCACTCCCAAGACATCAAGGAAAGCACATGACCTCCATAATCTTCTCAAATCTTGTTTCTGAGGCCATGGAGACACATAATCACAAAAGATTTAAACATTGAGCACTAATGCTTTTACGTTAAAAAACATGGACTTCCTATTGAAGAGTCTGAGTAACAGGCAGATGAGCTCAAATTATTTACTTGTTGTATGATTTATTTCAAGTGCACTAAATGCTTAAGGGCACCTAAGCTCACGTACAAAGAATAAATGCTGCAGCAAAGCTCAAGCCAGAATTCTATCCATCCTGCATGAAGCTTGGCCTAAGAGATTTAATCTTATCTACATTTCCCAAAAAGTGAACACACTGGAACAAAATCTGAGTTTTTGGGAAGTCATCAAAAAAAGAAAAAAAAGAGAGAGAGAGGAGAGAGATGCAAAAATCATAGCAACACACTCAGCATGGTAACACTGTCCCTCTGGCTCAATTGCAGGCCACATTCTCCTGAATGCCCAGTTGGCAAGAAGGTTCCTGTTATAGCTGCTAAATCTTACATGTATACCTCCCTTGATACAAGCAAGACTAAATGTCCCCAACCCACAACAGGGAGGATGCTATTATTTCATCAGTGACAAAGCTATCCCTAAGAGATGTGTTTCATAAGATAAACTAAATGGATTTTTCAGATTCTGAAAAGACTGTCTTCCATGATCAAAGCAGGCAAAGAATATTTCATATCTCAGCCAAGAAAGCTACTGTCTCAGTAGGTCATTTTGAGGCTCAAGTTTAAAACATGAATGGGTTCAATGCATTAATGGGATGGGGTGAGTATAGAGATTTAGTATGCTTATCATCACCACTCCCCATATTTACACTGCCCCTCCACCAACCATACATACATAAAGGGAATCTGCATAGACTTGAAAAATGCCTGGTTGCTTTTGGAACAAATTCTTTTGGAACTAGGCTCTAGCTCAACTAGATTTTAAGCAATCCACATCTCCTGGAAAAGAACACATTTCTCTATTAGACCACGGCAGCCTCTGAATGGTGACTATAAACTTAGCAAAGTTTAAAATATAGTTTAAGTTCTCAATTTTGGCACTTTTCTCCATTTTGTTATTACTATTTAGTAATCCAGAGATATAGTCAACTGGTATAAAAATTATTATCCCAGAATATACAATAATTAATGGAAAAATATATTTTGAGCTCCAGTTATTTCTTTTTTAACTTGTATGAAGTTTAACTGCTTATTTATTACATTATTTCTAAAGAAAAGAACATAAAATCTAGTATTAGAAAAATTAGTTTTCCAGTGTCTTAAGAAGAAGACCACCTGGTCGGGCACAGTGGCTCATGCCTGTAATCCCAGTACTTTGGGAGGCCAAGGCAGGTGGACCACCTGAGGTCAGGAGTTCGAGACCAGCCTGGCCAACATGGTGAAACCCCGTCTCTACTAAAAATAAAAAAATTTGCTGGGCGTGGTGGTGCGCGTCCATAATTCCAGCTGCTTGGAAGGCTGAGGCAGGAGAATTACTTGAACCCAGGAGGTGGAGGTTGCAGTAAGCCGAGATTGTGCCGCTGCACTCCAGCCTGGGGGAAAAGAGCAAAACTTCGTTTCAAAGTAAATAAATAAATAAGTAAAAGAAGAAGACCATCTAACTAACTATTTATGTGAAACATGGAACGTATTTACAGATAAAAAGTAGGGAAAAGTTGTAACTATTGTTTAGAGTTATTTTGATTATCAGCTGCATTGGGGATATATTAAAGTGTTTTGTAAACCATTAAGCATTAAATTATTAAAATCATTACTTTCGTTCATCACTTATTTAATATATGTTATATTCCAGGTATAGTACTTAATGCTACATGTAAAAATATGAGTAAAACAGTTTTATTCTGAGCAGCATCTATCCTACTGAAGGAAATAGATGTGGATCAGCACTATCATCATTATTATTGTTATTTATTACATGTCTACTAAGACTCTGGCTGTGTTCCTGGACCAAGGAAAAAGCAAAGAAGCCAAAGTCCCTATGCTCTTAAGGCTCAGAAAAACAGTCAATAAACAAATAAATAAATATACATTTTCAGATAGTGATAAGTATAGTGAAGAAAATAAAGCAGGAGGAGGAGATAGAGAACTCTCCAAAGATATAGCACATAAGTTGAGACATGAACTATTAATATTATATTAATATAATATCTTGAAATCAAGCCATGCAAAGATCCAGGGTCAGCGCATTGGCACAGAGGATAGTAAGTGTAAAAATCCTGAAGCTGGGTGAGATTGGTATGCTTGCTGAACACCAACTAGACTAACATAGACAGAACAGATTCAGTGAGGGAAGATTTGCAAATGAGGGTAGGGATGCAGAAATGGCCAGTCACTTGTCGGGAGAACAAGCTTACAGGTTTAGTTGGGAGATGGGTCGATGGTATTTGATTTACATTTTGAGTAGATTACTCTGGATATGGTACGGAGTTGAGGTGGTAAGATGGCAAAAGCAGGGGGAGGAAATGAGTTAGAAGGCTACTGGAGTAGTCCAGGAAAGTTAAAAAGTGGATTGGAGCATGACAATAATGTAGAGTTGGTAAGATATTTTTAGATTGGGATATATTCTTAAGGTAGAGGCCACAGAACTTGTTAATGAACCAAATGTGCGGCCTAACAGAAAGAGAAGATGTCTCAGTAACATCTAGGTTTTTGTCTTAAGCATTAAGGAAAGCTGTGGTGCCATTTGATGAAGTGGGGAAAAGGAGGAAGCAAATTTGGATGACAGGCAGAATAAAAAGTTCCTTTGGAAGCATCTTAGATTTGAGATGCATTTTAGATATTTAAATGACAATGTCCTGAAGGTGGTAGAGCTGAGAGTTTGGAATGGTTGGAAACAGAAACACTTATAGTTATCGAATGTAGATATTTGTTGAGGTCATGGGTTTAGCTGGGGTAGAGAATAGAGATGTGGACCAAAGACTGAGCCCTGAAGCAATGTAAAGTAAACCACAGTCAGAAAGAGAAGGGAGCCAGTACTGCAAATAAAATGGCTCTGGAAGGAGGAGGAGGCAGGAGAAAGACCCCAAGACTGTGGTGAACTAGAGGACAAGTAAATAAAGAAGGAGGGGTCAAGCCTTGACTGGTAGAGTGATTAAGGTTAGGAGTGAGAATTGATCTCTACATGGATAGAATGGAGGTCATAGGTTTCCTGGTAAGAGTAGTTTGGCAGAATTTTGAGGAATAAAATCCCTATTTGACTAAGTTAAAGAAAGATTGGGAGGTAAGAACGTGGAGCCACTAAATAAAGACAAAATTCTAAAAATTGTGCTTAAAAAAAGAGAAACAGACATACAACACAGTACTTAGTACCTACGGAATATAAAATCAATCTAAAAATTGTAAAATTCCTAGGTCAATGGTTGTTAAACTTGTTGGTTTTAAAATTTCATTATATTCTTCAACATTATTAAAAAATGGAAAATTTTTCTGTGAGATACAGCTATTGACATTTATTGTACTGAAAATTAAAATGCAGACATATCTCACTCTTTTATTAATTTGTTAAAATAATAACAAACTATCACATGTTAAGTAGTATATTTTAATACAAATATTTTTTCAAAAAAGTGAGCACAGTGGTATTCCTTTACAGTTTCACAAATGTCTTTACTATTTGGCTTACTAGGAAAAGAACAGATTCTCATATATGCCTCTGTATTTAATTTATTGCAATTTGTTGTTTTGGTTAAACAAATGAAGAAATTCAGGCCTCACACGGATATGTATTTTAATAAATATCTTTATCTACCTAGCTATGTTTCCTGATAGTTGTGAGTATATCATGTAGCCTATTATTAGAGAATGAGGGTGAAAATGCAAATAATGTTTTAGTATCTTTATGAAAATAGTTTTGACCTCACGGACATACTGGAAGCATCTTGGGACCCTCAGGGGTTGCTAGACCACACTTAGAGAACCGCTGAACATATTTTACATCCACCAACATCTGAGTTTTGTTTTGTGTGAAATATTGCTATGATAGCAAAAAGTGAAATGACAACAGTGGCAGAGAGCTTGTGAAAAGCTGAAATGCTTTTTATTTTCTTTTGAATGAACACTAGCTACGTTATTAAATAGAGTCTTGGAGGGTATGCCAGCTGTGAGGTTGGCTTTCAGGCTGTCCACCCAACTGTTAATCAAAGGTGCCGTGAGTTAGATGGTGGCTATTCTTAAAAGAGTATTTCTGATGAGTAGTACTTTCTGATGATTAGTGATAGATTTCAAAAATTGTTATTTGTCCCTTTCTTTCAGCTGTGAATTATTTGGGGGTGATAGATGGATATGT
Source organism: Macaca thibetana thibetana (assembly GCF_024542745.1). NCBI lineage: Eukaryota > Metazoa > Chordata > Mammalia > Primates > Cercopithecidae > Macaca > Macaca thibetana. Next base: position 82,773,185 of record NC_065578.1, on the reverse strand, counting down.
GCTAAAATGCATGAATTTTAATGTGTTTCTTTATTTTTCATGTCTTAAAATTAGAGATGGAAGAGGCCTCATGAGTTGTGCAGTCCATCACCCTGGCATAATATCATGGCTCTTTCCAGAAAGGCTTTGTCTGGCCCTGTTTTAAATGAGGAAAGCAATTATACTCTCATTAGTTCCCTTGGGAGACTATTTCATTTACTGATAGATCTCCATTTTGATATGTTGCCCAACATCAAGCCCATGTTGGTTGAATACTATTAATCCACAACTGAATAAACCCCATGTGATAATCTTTAAAGGAGAACTTCACCTACATTACTCCTCTGGTTAACACTCTTCTTCTAGGCATGAAAGCAATCTGGGGTCCAAGAACTGTGCAATCCACTGGTTATTGAGTACATTCTTTAGGCTGACTTGTAAAAGCCCTCCTGTTGAATCATCTGATAAAGAATTTATAATATAATTGTAGGATTTTAAGAAAGGACTT